>NC_079468.1:18750000-19375000 GCF_026250575.1 Diorhabda carinulata | reverse complement strand
TTTCGTAAATTTCTAAGAATTATATTGTTTATAATACTCTACAATTTGTCGATGTCTGTGATTCGTGAATTGTTTTTTTTTTCTTATTTATATCGAGAAATAGAAGATATAGATTTCCAGTAACATCAAATTAACTAAATTGATATAAATCACAGGTTGTATTGATTAATATTATGAAATTTATTGTTATTTTGTGTGATTCTGATCGAAATATTTCTTGTGAAATAGTGGAACAAAAAAAAAGGTTAATGGATATTTGTGTGGATGTGAGGAAATGAGCTTCCAATAGAAACTTTATTTGCACTTCGAAAAATACCGTGCTTCTACTCAGACATATTAAAAAAAATTCAATTTTCAATTTTCTCATGTAGTTTAGTCTGCTTATCAAACTGCTCTTTCGTAACTTTTTTTCTACAAACGCATATTCCACCAAGTACTCCATTAGAAAATTAACACGTAACTGACGACACTACAATTATATTAGCTTTCCCTGTCCCGTTTTTCTCAACCTTCTAAAATGCAGGATGTTACGGGACTTGATAAAAAAATTCGGTAGTAACTAGATGACGTGAAAATAATGCTGTAACATGAAAAAATGTTTCTCATAAAATCCCTCGTTTAAAGTTCAGAGATTTTATTTGAGTATATTTTCTAAATTATACATTCGGACATGAATTTTTAATTGATGATTACGTATGTCCACGTGTTTGATGGAATGAATAATTCTATACAACTATTAGAAAGCCAGGATTATGCCAAATGGTAAACAATCTGTAACTTTCACAGGGACCACCTGTACAATTTAAAGATAGCAAAAATAAATTTTGCAATTGAGTTTTTAACCAAAAGGTAGCGTATGGTTTAGAAGATATGAAGATTTCTAGATCGTTCTACATATCAAGAAAACAGTTCGCCATAAAGAGACATTCTGAATAAAATTATCATAAAGTGCAATGAAACATTTCTAATTGAACTGTATACAGTCGAACATCGTGCTACTTACATAAGAAAACAATTGAAATATAGACAGATTTAGATAGTTAGCTTACAACTTATCAAATAAAAACAAAAAAAACTACACACCTCTGGAGTCTACGGAGGATATCTTTGAACTTAGTAGAGCTTTCCAAGTACAGACGAGGTCGGCCGCTCTCCTACACAATCGGCGCCGATGACGTAGTACCTATTTGGAACGGTTCTCTAGCGGTACATATTATATCCAGACTTCTAAAATTTGTAAGTTTGTTAATACTAATCCTATCGACATGAAATAAACACCATTATTCTTATAAAATTACATTTAAAATAATATCAATTTTTTCAATTTTCCAAACCAATTGTGTCTTATTGTAAGTTGTAGTGTACTACTGTACATACTGCTACCGTCAGAGTTAATAAGCATTTTAAAATAAAAAAATCATATCGCCAAGTCGTTTTCCAACAAACGAGTCAAATTTAGCAACTTGAAATCTAATAGTCTACATTTAAAAGTTAATTATGACCTCCTTACCTTATGTAGACTTGTAAGCTTTTGAGTAATTCCATAAGATGCAATGACATAGAAGGTTGAAGGTTTTGCGATTGTCCGATAGATGTCGTTATAACCAATTTAAGAGTTAGAAGCTTTGAAGATTGTTAAATAAGGATATCTTACATCTATTTGTATTAAAACCTGATAAATCGGATTTAGGAAGTTTAGGAAGTAAGCCGACGATATACTCCAGCTCACTTATATATACTTCTGTATCTTTAGAATGTTTTTGAAGTACTTTTTCTATACTCAGAAACTTTTATCTTTCTTACTGAAGGTTAATGATTTAGCATTGAACATAAAATGTAGTGTTTTCCTTTGTCTGTCTGAAATGTTTCAATTCCGAAAAGGAGTTGTTGGTTCTTCTGATATGTTGTTTCTATCAGTTTCTTTAAGACTTTAATTAATTGCAATTTGTAGTCTCTTTAGTGTTTCTATTGATTTTTATGTACTAGTTTTCCTCTATTTGCTCTTTTTATGTACTTAATCTTCTGATGAAGTAATTTTTCTTTTTTTAATTCGATTCAAAATAGTATAGTGATGAATTAAACTATAAATACATGAAAACTAGAAAAAAAAAAAGAAGGAAGGGTAAAGAGAACGAAGTGGAAATGGGAGATCTTATCTGTTGATTATAAATAATCTACATTAATAAAATCTTCTGTTCATTACACATCTGTGTGTAGCAAATTTCGATTCGCGTGGCTGAAAAAACACAAAAATCTAATACTAGTAATTTTTGAAGTACGAAACATGGCGCTATTATGTTCAAAACATCTAATTTCGAATTTAACGTTAATAAGTAATCTCGACTTGAACCCACTCCGTGACCAGGTACCTAATTTTAAGAATCTCTTTCTTGTAGGTTTTTTTTTAGTGAAATTTAATTTAACGTAATAATTCCGAATATGAAATTTTGTATTAGATGGGTTTCGAAAAAGAATGAAGATACTTTTTTAATTTCAGTTTGCGATGAGAGACTGGTTATTAGCTTCCTGTTAATAACAAGGGTTATAAAAATAATTTGTTCAGCAATAGGTTGAAATCACAGCAGATAATTAGATAAGTGTATTTAATGTGTAAGACCCAAAAATTTTCGGAATAAAACTAGGTGTAGAGTTATGTCTGTATTTGACTTGGAATTACTACTTGGTATATATTTTCTCATTGTTAACTATTTTAATCTACGGAAATTTGAATTATACGTTTAGGAAGCATGGTTTGAATTTAGTTTTACCTATTTGTTTAGTTTAATTTCCATCCTGCCATGAGTTTGAGTACGATTCACAGAAAAACTAGTAGTAGTAATTTTGAAAAAAAATTGACTCAATAATCGTATTTTTCTAATCACGATTGGTTGTTCTACCGACGAGAATTGAATTGAACATCTCCATCATTACCAGCGATTCCAATAGAAAACGCTTGTTGACTTGATAATATGACATTAGCTTGAAATACATCTGGTCTTTGAGCCTATTCTGCTCTTCCACATCTCACCGCGACAAAATAAAAACACATAAAGTAGTCTGGCTGAAACGGATGATTTTCTGTTTCCACAGAGTCCAAATACGAAGAACAATATGAAAATAAGATGTGAATACCATATCAAGAAGATGCTAGATCAGTGGTAGCCATTTCGGGGGACCTGGATGTGGCTAATTAAAAATTGACGAGCGACCACGTTAAAGCTGGCTAAACCAATTCTTGACTCTCGCTATCAAAGGAGAAGAGTCATCATGCATAGTATTCAAACACGCTTTGATTTCCCTGCCTTTCAAAAACAAGAATCGCATCACTGTCCGACATTAATTACTCATCTTTCATCCGATCCGGCGCGGCGGATAAAATTTCGTTAGTATACCAGCTTATACTTTACCATAGTAAATTGTTCTTTCGATACTGGCGGTGAAGCCTGCTCTTGTAGTTACCTTGTGGTATCAGTAAACTCCCTTTCCTATTTAAGATTTTAGAAGTGTTGTTTGCCCTTGCCTTGCTTTTAATTTAGTATAAAACCAGCCTCCAATCAAACTACCCCTATTGAACCTAAGTATGACTTACCATATACTTTAATTTACTTAAAAGACAAAAATGCAGAGCAAATTGTTAAGTGTCACAAGAATTTTTACGTTTTCCTTTTCCATTTGGAAGTGACTGAATAATGCAACGTGTATGATGTTGAGAAGTACTTAAAATTTGATAGTGTTGTTAATCTGGTGACGGTACGAATAATTTGAAATGATGGCGTTGGTTTGGAATTGGAAAACTAACTAATTCATGTTCATAGCATAGTATCCAAACTTTATTGTGTAATGTACTTTTTACATGTATTTTAAATAAATATTTGATCATATGATATGGATCAATTTAGTCACGACAGTTTAAAAAAAATAGAATATCGCTTGAAACACGGATTCTTATAGCGAGATTTCAAAATGATCAATACTACATTTGTTTTGAAACTATACTACGATCTCTGTGCCCTATTAGGAGTTGTTCCTTGTAGTTTTTACAATTCAAAATTCTATTTCCAGTTTCCTCTGATAATATTTTTGTTCGGCATGGGATTATATATAACTGTTATGAAGATACGCGTCAAGCAGATATCAGCTTTGTTACAAATAATCGATGTAACACTTTTAGAAATATTCCTTGCAGTGAATGTATTTCAATTGATTCGTCGAAGGCGTATTTGGAAGCGTTTATTTCTATTACTTTCAGAATTGGATGATTCAATCGGAAATGTTGATGTATCAAAATTAACAATATTTACAATGTTGTTTGGTACTATTATGTTACTTGCTACGTCTGCCTATACTGCATTTATTGCCAACAAGATGATTGGATTAGATACTTTAAATCTAGTATATCGTATTATAATTAATTATCAGATAATTGCCATAACAGTATTCATTTCGGAGATTTGTAAAGTTGTAACAATAAGGCAAGAGAAATTTTGCGAATATCTGGAAAATCTGTTTAAATTTCAAATCCATCAGAAGACTACACGGATTATTAGTTTGAAGAAACTTGATAATATTTATACAACTATTCATATCTTGAATGAATACTTGAACGTTTTATTCGGAAAAACTATTTTAGCAATTTTTCTAGTTTCTAGCTTCAAGATTATTATATTATCACAGTTTACGATGAAATTTATGTCGACACAGGCTGTTTCAAATGTGTATATCATTGCCAATTGTTCATATGTCGGCACTTTCATAGTAAGTAAATGTGTTGATCTATTTTATGGAATTTGTTACATAATCAGTGCCAGAAATTCAATAACTGAAAATGCTATTATTTCGTTGCAACTTGTTTAATACATTTCACACTTTTCCATCCCATAATTTCTGTATGTTATAGTTGTGCAATCGGAAAAAGAAAGTAATGTATATAGTATATAAATTTTCTGAAATGTATCAACTTATCACTAAAATGTATAATATGGTATATAATAAAATCTTAATTCAAACATATTCAACAGAACCGTGAGCATAACGATTTCTCTGTTTAATGAGTCGAAGGATTTCCTGTATTCAGGATTCTTGTGGTTATAACAAGCATCAGTTTTCTACTGTGTCCTTCAATCGTATTTCGTGTTCAAAGACTGCTCTGTATAATGGTGTTTTATCAGACGTAACAGTAACAGTACACTGGAGTCGTGTGGATATGTATTATCCTTGACCACTTCCTCTATGAGTAACTCTTGTTATTTTTTCTTTGATTAACTTTAGTAGGCTACGTAATGCCTCCCACCCGCACTCGTTACTATTAATGGTGTTCCGTGCCCAAAATTTCTAGGAGAACCATGCTCCTATTGCGTGCTTCATCGCTCTATCTCTAGCTCGAAGTGATGGACCAGCTTTCATCAGCGATGACAATTCACTTCAGCAAGACGGGTTCTTAACGATACAGGAGCAGGTGTTGTAGTCTTTGGCTACCACGGAATCCTTTTTGCGTTTTTTTTTTAAATTTCTATAGACATACCTCCAGTAAGCCAACCTGTCATGAATAGTTGTCGATAATGCTCCAATGATGAATCCTACTTTATATATAAATTTCTTTAATTTTTTATTTCTTAGACTTTTTAATATATTAATGCTTCTAAATGTTCTTTATTTTAGGTCTCTTCTGTTTTAAAATTAGTTTTTTTTAATAATTTTATTAAAGATTCATCAAAAATTGACGTTTAGACTTTTCTTTAAGTTTTTAAGAAAATATGATATTGACCCAAACGAGTAGGAAAATTACTTTTCCCACATATTGCACATTATACTTTTTCTACAACTGCACAAATTGAAAGAATGAATGTGGAACTTAATTTTTATTTTTATTATTAGTAAAACCAAAATAATACTTAAATATCCTCATAACTGTCAAATATTATTTAAAATTGTAGTTGATTGTGAAATTTTTACAATTTTGTATAGTTAAACCCGGAACGTCATTTCTTTTTACTTAATTTTCTGTTATGTTAATCTTAGATGTTAAGGTTTGATCGTTCATATACGGTGTATTTTCTGTCTCCATTTCTGTAAAAGGTTCGAGTGGTTTTTAATAGATGATGCTTTTCTAATTTAAAAAAAAATTGCAATTCTTTTAGCCATATTACCGAATTTGTTAATGCCAACTACCTGTCTAGTACATTTTCCATGTTAAACATTTAAAAAGAAACGTTTTTCTGGCAAATCAATCGTTCGAAAAGCAGCATATTTTTTATACATCTCATAAAATTCTCCCGTTACAGTGCACGTCCGTTGCTTTTTTGTTTTTGTGTTATATAACTTTCACAACTAACTACGACATGCCCTTGCTACGCTAATAAAATATTTAATGATTATTTAATTCTTTTTATCTACTGAAAAACCCACTAATTAAAAAAAAATCTATGTCAATTCATAGAAACAAAAAAAATAAATTCTAAAAATAGTTCCTTCTAAATAAATTTTTTTTTATTAGTAGATATTCCTTGTCTGGAACTTCCTTTAAAAATTTCTGCAATTGGTCTGCTGTCAATATTATTGATTTTTGGGGGACGTAATTGTCGGACTTTTTTTTTCAAAAATGAACGTAATTTCTGGTACTTGGATAAATCAATGCAATTTTTATACTGATAGTACTTCGCAATATTGAATATTGTGACTAAAGTGTAGACGCCTTTAAAGTTTTGGACGACTCTTCAAAGTATACCAAAAGTACAGTTTCCGAAAAAGATTTTATTTTTGTATTTCTTCTCCATTCCATGAATTTCTCGTAAGCTAATTGATATATTTTTTTTAAATTTCCGGCAATAAATCTAAAGTTACTTTTGTCGCTATTTTCGAAATCTCTGGCGGAGTATTATCAAAATCGTCACTACCGTCTGTATCCATATTATTTATTATAAATTGGTATGACTATGTCCTACTTAAATAATATTTGATGGAAGTTGCGATTTTTATCAAACCACGAATGAAAACTACCTTAAGACTTTAAAAAACTCCTATAATCTGACAATTTTGTAAAATTTTCGTCGATTTTTATTGATTCTCTATATAAATGAATGTGTTGTGGGCAAAGTGCCATGAGAAATAATATTTCTCACAATGAGTGCAATATATGTTTTTGAAATTAAGTTAGCTACGAGAAATACGTCACTTTTCATAGTAGTTGGAGAAAAATTATATTTCCTCAGTCTTTACATCTCAAATATACATCAGTACTTATTCAATGAAATTATTTGTAGTTTTATTTAATATTATATAAATTATTCAGGTCTTCTTTATCATTTATATCTTTTTCGTTCTTATACATTTGAACTATTTCTAAAAATTCTCTTTTTCGTGTATTAGATTCCGTTCCAAGAATTTCTGAATCTTTATAATTGAATTTATGTTTTTTTGATATTTCAAGGTTTGTGAATGTAGTGCGTGGTGGGACAATTAAATAACTAAAAACTACAATTGAATAAATAAAATTAATTAAGTAGTCATTGCTAAAATTATCTAAGTTATTGTTACATATCAGAAATGGAACAAAAAAGTTATAAAACAAAATAGTTATTTGGCATCACAATAAATTAATATACATTCAGTACATTCTACATCAAGGTCTGTCGATTAATTCATGATTATCTTTTCTTGCTCTATTGTTTTTTATATCATATTGTGAATTGTTTTAGTCTCCAAGTAGGAACAACTTCTCTGGCCATGTTCATGTTCATAATGGGTGTAACTTACTTTTGTTTATATCTTGTCCTTATAGTCATGTACTTTACCCTGTAATTTAACTCTGTTTACCAGTGATGCTTGATTAGTAATTGAAACTTGTATAGTATTAAAGTGTATTTTTGAAATACCTTTCCAGTCTATGATTCCTTAACTTAAATGTGATTCCACTATTAATTCTTTATTTTCTATTCAAGTATCCGACATTTTTTTTTTAAATTTTTTAGAAAGCTCCTTAATTTTTTTGTTAAGTAGTCCTCATGAGTTTTCCATCTGAATGAACGATCTAATAGCATTCACAATTATCCAATTTTTTCTCTGGTTTTATTGTGAAAAAAATTTGTATGATGATATCAAATTTTTGAAGAACTATGTCGAGGCTACCGATTTTTTTTTTAAACTTAAATTGTACCAGTCTGTTCTCTTATAGACGTATTTCTTTCCTTTATCTATTGCGAATGCTCATCATTACAAATTACGGACAAAAAACAATTAAAAACGAATTTACTCGTGATTGGAGCTATAGATGCGAAGCATGAATGAACTCGTGCTAGACAGCTAACATACGCTTACAAAAAGACTGGGCAGATATAGAGTTAACTATCCATCCTGTATTTATAAACGCATAGAATATGTGATTATCATAATTTTAATTACTATATCGTGTAAGGTTGGTATAAACATTATCACATATTTTTCTTTCTCTAGTCACGATAGTGATCGAACATTGTTCTATAGGTTTATTCCCCTTGGGTAGTTTATAGAATAAAAATGTACACTACATTCAGTACTATCATTTTAGTGCAGGGAGTCGTTAGTTTCAGTTTAAAGAAAATACTGTTTCTTAAGATAATTTGTTTGTGACATGGAAATGGCTTTTTGTTTTAACGATACATTTCAGTAAGTCAATTGGAAAGTTGTCGAAATTAACTATAATCGGAAATTAGTTTTGGTATTATATTTTAAGTTAGAAATATACTCAAGTGAAACCATATAACATGGAAAAAATATATTATTTATTTAGATAACTGAATTATTCAATCTAAATGGAGGAACCATCTGTATGTTCACTGTGATCACTTATCAAATCTCTGACGAATATGTTCTTAATATGTGTTGCTTGTATTCGATGGACCGATTTGTTAAAACGATTAGGACTGTATTTAATTCATATTTTGTTTATTGATGCTTAGCTTAGAGATACTTCCTACATCTAAGGGTCGGATATGCAATTTCTACTAGTTATATATTACAAGAATTTTGTACAAGGTCCTTCACGGCGAGCTGAATCGATATGTACGGGGATGTATTGATATCTAGTTAGCCTAGACCAGTTCCATACGTAAACAAAATATTGCGTTACCATAGCAACGAACAATAACTTATTAGAAGTGTCAGTGTAAAGTTTGACGTCAAAAAAGTAAATCAGAGTTAAATTAAAAGGAAAAAGATGTCCACCGAAATTGTGAAAAACGAAAAATTGGAGAATCGAGCCATCATCAAGTACCTATATTTAAAAGGGGTAAGAGGTAAACAGATTTACGAAGGTATGCTTAATACCCTTGGTGATCAATGTCTTTCGTATGCGACCGTGAAAAATTGGACTGCAAGCAAGTAAATTTTCCATTACTATTCGACATTACTGACCACTCTACGGGAAAAGACGCGGAGAGATATCCAAAGGTGTTTTGTTTTTGCAGGACAACTCCCCTGCACACAAATCTCATGTTGCCATGCAAAAAATTCGTAATTTAGGGTTTGAATTACTAGAACACTCCCCTTATTCACCAGATTTAGCTCCGAACGACTATCATCTCTTTCCTCAACTGAAAAAAAGTTCAAAAGATCGTAAATTTTCTTCCAACGAGGAGGTAATAAAAGCTGTGGAAGACTGGTATGCAGAGCAAGAAGAAAATTTTTTTTGAAAGGTCTAGAGACGTTGCAGGTTCGCTGTAATAAATGTATCATCTAATTGAGAGGAGAATATGTTGAGTAATGAAATATTTTGACATTGAAATTTTGTTTGGTTCTATAGTAGGCTAAGAATTTTTCAATATATCCTCGTATATGGGAAATTACTGCGACTAGTATTCTGAAAAATTGCTTGCATGGGTTTTCCGAAATGCTCGCTTCAGCTGAAATAATTTTTGTTTTCTGAAATTTCCGGTTATACCAAAGTGGACCCAAACTTCGTTATTTTGAACGTTATGTTATAGTTTTTATTAAATTTTTGGAATTTACGCAAAATTTAAATATAACTTTATATAAGGCATATTATGCCAAAAGTCCACTTTTTTTTAATTATTTCACATTTTCGAAATTTTTGGACACATGCAGCTCTCCACGAAAAAAATTATATTTCTAAGTTTAAGTGAATCAGGTTTAATATTTTTGGGATTTGGACAAATAACACTTAGAGCTTTCAAAATCTGTGAAAATCTTGACTAAATTATATATAGGGTGTTCAGAAAATTGTGCCGAATTTCGCCATCTAATAACTTCGAAAACTTAATTTTTTCAAATGGCAACCCCCATTTTTCTCTTTACCATTGGATTCTACGCTTTAAATTAAGGGGACTTCGTTAGTAAATTCATATATCTCAAATTAACGGTTTTTTTAGAAACTTGAAAAAAAAAATGAAATAGTTGTCTGGAGCGGTAAAAATCAAAACAAAAGCTAACATATCAACAAACAATGAAAACAGCTTAACGTCTAAGCGTTGCAAAAGTGTTCATGATGTCCCGTTTAGGATTTATTAATGAAGATTATTTCAATTTGCTGGTAATATACGGGGAATGTGATAGGGTTATCCTAAACAAATTTTCAGAACACTAGTCGCAGTACTTTCCCATATAAATGGGAAGGACCTTGTACATGCTGCCCCCCTTTGAAGTTTATATATTGCAATTGATTAATAAATAAAACAAATAAAATGTCTAGTACCTACAAACAATACAAGAAGTAAAGTATGCGATGAACAAAATTCATAGATTCAAAACAAATTGCGATATGACTAATGGAATTATTCAAAATTGAAGCGTAAATGCTGTGTTCTTTGTTTAATTATCACTAGTGGTAGGTATGGATGTTCTCTGGAGCATCAGATGATTTTGGACGACCTTCTCGGGAACTTTTCATCACCAAAAGTTGAAGCTAATTGACCGGCATACGCAAATGTTTGTAATTTTATACCAGTTTTCGACAAAGATGAATGTTTCAAGTATCTGTGAATAACTCAAATACCACAAGAATGACAATACGTTTTACCTTCAAGGTCTGCAAACGTTGAACGTCAACAATGACCAGTGCTCTTTTCGGGGTTGTTTAAATTCAAAAGACTTCGCAATACGAAAAGGAATCTTCTAAAATGTGTTTTTCAAAAAGATTGTACAATACGGCCATCTTGTCTGTAGGTTCAAAATAGACTTTTTATGAATAGCTCTGTGGCTGCAAAGAGATATAACCTCTTATAAGCTTCAAATTCGCCTTTTATTAACATATTCGTTTTGTGTCAATTTGGGCTCCTGGTAGCGTTCCAACAAAAATATATCGTTTCATAAACATATTCACAAGTTTTTGCTATCGATTTCCACTATAAATACCAAATCATAATACAGCCTTGTTCATTTGAAATGTTTTATTTCGTGCCCCATGAATAAATTTTAGGCGAAATTTATTCATGGGGTATTTATATTTTTATTTGCCATTGAATCCTTCTTGATAATACCGTATCATAGAGAGACCTTTTCAATTTTGTCGGAAATTTGCAAATCTTGTTTTTGATGATTGACTTATTGACGAGATATTTTAGTATCTATCTCTTTAGCAACAAAAATGCGGAAAATAACAATATCATAATATTCATTATTCGAAACTAACTGGTATGATATTAAAGTATAGACGACGGGTGATAATAAAAGGATTCCTTGGATTTATAAGACTTTCGCCGTCAGGGATTAATCATCTATTTACTACCTTGAATACATAAATAACTATAACAATCGCTCTTTTCTACTCAGGGCTGACCTAAATCTGCAAATTTTTCGTTATATGAATCATTTTTAAAATCTCGTTCCGAAAACGTTTATTTTTCTAAAAAAATTTGGATTCTTGAAGTTTTGTCAACCGTTTAGCTTTTCATTGAAAGCATTTACCTGCGTATAATCAACATAAATTGAAGAACATGTTTTATAGGATCTGAAAGAGTCTTAATTGTCCTCGTATGAGTATTACTGGACTCATTTTCAACATGTCAACATTATCATTTGCAGTAAATAAGCAAATTAAAGTTTATTATTTCGGTTCCAGATATTGGTTGTTATGCTGGTGTTAGCGGGGGACAAAATTGAAAGCTGTGGAATCAAAACAGTTAGATTATTTTATATGTTACAAACGCATCTGCAGGATCCACTGATTGAAAATGAAATTCAAAGTTTTACGATTTTTTTAGAGAAACTCCGACCAGTTCTAACAGTAGCAGGATTTATAAATCTCAATAGGAGTTTATTTCCACTTTTATTATCTAACATTACTACATACGTTATAATTTTAATTCAATTGAATATTGCAAATTGAGTAATTTATCCAATTTAATTTGAGGTGTACCAACCATAGAGTAAATACTGAAGATAGAGGAAGCGAGATATAGAAGCTTGTTCAAGTGGATTCAAGCTATTGTTAGAGAGAGCAAAAACATTGATTTACCACTATATATCTCCCTCTACTCTATTTTTATTGGTTCGCTATGACGTCGAAAGTTCAGATTTCTATAGCTAGTAGAGAGATAGAGAGTGGTAAGCCGATACTCTGTTTCTCTCTTCCAATTTTACAATTCCACTCACATGATGCTCTTTCTATCTTTAATACTAAATCAATGGTGTCAATTCATATATAAATTATTCTACAGTAAGCACGATATTGTTTTTTGTTTTTGAATAAATACGAGTAACCATTGTTTTCTCAATAAAGCAAGCAAAGGAGAAATATTCTTAGTTTTGTTGAAAAATGTAAATGTGACGAAAATAACGTAGTCGATTTCAAGTACAAACAAACGTACTGTAATATTCTTATTTATTTAAACAGAATTTAAGTTCATACACACGGTTTGTCCCTTACTTACGTAATTTTTTCATAACCTAACACTTAAGACACTAAAGTTTCACTATTCACTAACACTTATTACTAAACTATTCATAAACAAAATAAAACACGATTCTCCAAATTGATAATGGTAATGATAATCCCTCCTCTAACTTTCAATTAGAGGAAGGGTTAAGGGGTAGCAGGTATGTAGCTTCCAGAATGGGACTCGTCGACGGTTATGGGATAAATTTAAATATAAGACAAAAAAACATTTTTCTAATGAGCCATCTTTTACGTATCAGTATGTTTTTCAGATAAGCAGCATATGATTGTCTACAATTTTGGTCAATAATTTTTGAGGATAATGTCCAAAATAAAAAAGCTTTTTAATATCATGGTTTTTTTGTACAAGATTCCAAATATCATAATTTCTCGATTAAAAATAATAGTTTTTCGAAAAATCTAGTTTCCATTTTGTTGTTGTCCGTAATATTTTACCCAAAATAATTTTTTCCAAGCAGCCTATATTTTTTTATCCATTTCCAAATACCTCTGTGTATAAAATTTCATAAGAAGCAAAGTTTTTCTTCCATTTTCAGTCTTAACTGATAAAATTAAACAAAGTTCAAATTTTTTTTCTCATAACAGTTTTCACATGTTAGAATATTATTATAAACACTTGTAGGTCGATTTTCATGACCTTTTTATTAAAGCTAAAGTTTGACAAATTTTTTACATTTCCACTTCTGCTTTTGATGGGACAGAAAAAATCACACACCAGTCAACCACAGCCGTTGCGTTTTATATTTTAAAGCATTTTAAATAAATATTTTTGTAAAAACTGTATAGATATCGAAAGAATCATTATGCTCAGATATTCAATTTAAATTCCTTTCTAATGATGTGCCAGACATATTCCTATACACTTATTAACAAACATGTATTACAATTGAAATGCACCCTTATTCATCTATAAAGGAGCTCGTATTAGTCGTAATTAACTGTAAGTATGCTTCAAAGTCATATGGACGAGTTCAAATGATTGATTCCAAAATTCGAATTTATACTTGAAAAAATTAAGTAACTTACATGTTTGATGTTCACAACAAAAAAAGTTAGGCAAATACTATCTAATCCATATTTCTCAATCCTACATTTACTTTCAATCACCTGAAAAACTACCTTCCAAACACTCGTAAGTATTTTGGTGACACCAATACCAAGATCAAGACTGAACCATTCAAGTACAAAACCAAGATCACTTATTACGCTGAAAGATTAAGACCACATTTGGGAGAAGAAGACCAAGACTAATCTGGTCTTGGTTTTGCATTAAGCTATCAATAATAATAATGATTGAAGATCAAATTATACATTTTTTGAAATTATGGAAAAGCTACAACTATCTATAGTAGAAGCCTAATGAACCTGAACGTAATATTTCATTGGTTATAGACCAAAAGCGGCAATTTTGATTGATATGGAATGGAATTGGATCATTTCGTTCTATAGTTTTTTTGTGACATGTTAATTTCTTTCCTAAAACCAAGGAATAAACAACGATATAGTGAAGCTTCTTAGAGGACCTTTTGGATTTAACAGAAACAATTTGAATGTTTTTAGGTCTCCTTTATTTTTGTACAGCTTAAACTAGGAATCACTAAGTTGGCTTAGCTATGATTAATAACCAAATTCTAGCACTTCAATCCCAAATGAGAGAGTCAAAAATTGGACTTGGCATAACACATAAATCACAACTTTCTCTATATTCATTGTCTACGTCCCCTACGTATTTTGACATACTTAATGTATATAATTGGGCCAATATACCATTTTTATTATGATAAATGTCTCAATCAAAGTATCATTATCATTTTTTTTCTATGATACTTTTTCTAAATAATTATGAAAACTTCTGTCTACAGGAATCGCACCATCGATTCATGTACACTTGATTGGTAAAAATTCGTCGCCCTCTCGTGTGTTTTATTCTTTCTAATAAGTTTCCAATAAAGGCTTTTTCTGTAGTATTTCACTTTATATGTACAGAGTATCTTGAATGAACAACACACTCTGCGCAAGAAAATCATTTTTCAACAATTTCTAATAGTGATTGAAAGAAGATTTTTGTTTTTAACTTTCGCGGAATGGAATATAATTCGTATTAAATAAAAATGGTTAGAGCGTGTTATCAATATGGCTTACAGGGAAAATACATATACGTGACCAATTATAAGCACACTACTATAATATTTTTTCACTAAATATTTCAATAGTTATCACACATTTAAATTTACTGCCACGAAAAAAAAATTATTGGAAAACTAATTAAATGCACAATGATTAACGAGACTCTTATTTTGAAAATATACTACAATATTTGTGCTATATTAGGTGTAGTTCCTCATGGTAGTCCGAGAGTGAATTTATTTTTCAAGTATCCTTTGATGACCTTCCTAGTTGCACTGGGATTCTACGTAATTTATTCCAAGATTATAGATTTTGACGGTTATGATGTGCTTTTGCTATGTACGGATGTGCTATATTTATGTTTTAGTGCGACGCATCTTTATGAATTATATTATAACAAATATCTATGGAATAAATTGTGTGTGTTACTTTTATACTTAGATACAACATTTGGTAGAATTCATGTATCTAAATTGTTGATATTTAAGCATTTCTCATGTGCTGCGGCTTTATCTTGTGTGTTAATTGCTGAGGCGATTACTTTTCATTCGATGTTATCTTTACCATGTACTTTATATCGTTTTATAATCGATATACAGATCATTGCTGTAACTATTTTAATTTTCGAAGTTTGTAAACGTATAACAAAGGAACTGGAAACATTTTGTGTACTGCTTGAGAACTTTGGTACAACTGAACTACTCCATAGGAACGAAACTATCAATACTTTGAAAAAGTTTGGGCGTGCTTATATGAATATTTATCTTATAAATGGATACGTAAATGAAATATTTGGTAAAACTATATTGATAATAATATTAATTTTATGTTTAAAACTGGTTCCTACAATATGTTTCTACACAACCATTTTTTTTGTGAATTTTCCTGTAAATATTATATTCGTCATTGATAGCTCTTATTTGGGAACTTATATAGTAAGTATAATGTCGAAATTTATAATCAACCAATAGTAGTAAATTTTCTTAGCAGTAATAGACGATATTTATTATAAGGGGTGTTCCACAAAAATTCATAACTTTGAAAATAAACAAGATTTTTATATTCTATCTCTTGCATATATTACTGCTAAGTAATAAAGTATTTTTAGTAGACTTCAACGTGCGCACCATTGGTGGCCCTAAGCACTTACCGTCTGTAATCAATTCCAAGCCAGGTACGCTGTAACATGTCGCTTGTGATTGTACTAAAAGCTTGTGTAATGCGGCGTTTCAAGTCATCAATGTCATTAACGGGTGTCCGGTAAAAAATGTCCTTTAAATAACCCTACAAGAAGAAGTCGAGGGGTGTTATGTGAGGAGACCTTGGTGGCCACGGAATTGGTGCATCCCGTCCAATCCATCGGCTGGAAAAAGTTTCCTTGAGGTGTTCCCGAACTGCCGTCAACCAGTGCGGTGGTGCACCATCCTGATGGAAGTAAACAATCGGCTGTAATTCTTCCAACTGAGGAAGAGCAAAGTTTTGAAGCATTTCCAGGTACATGCAGCCAGTAACTGTGGTTTCTATGAATAAGAAAGGACCAATGATTTTGTTGTGCATAAGTCAACACCACACATCAACCTTTGGGCTGTCTCGTTGAAGCTCGACTACCGCATGTGGGATTTTAGGACCCCAAATTCATACGTTGTGGCGATTTATTGTACCAGACACATGGAATGTGGCCTCATCACTGAAACACAGCTTTTTCAAGAAATCTTCATCTTGCTCAATACGTTGTAGCATGTCTACGGCAAATTCCACACGTTTTGGTCGATCTGTTGGTAACAGTGCCTGCAGCAACTTTACCTTATAGGTATATAGACGCAACTGTTTATGAAGAACCCTATGGATTGTGGTTGTAGACATTTGGAGTCGCCTTGAAGCCTGACGAATTGAAGTTGTCGGCTGGAATGTTTGCCGTATTCGCTCCACATTTTCTGGGCTTGTGCTGGGTCGTCCGGCTCCACTTTTATGCAATACTGATCCGGTGCTCATGAGGCTTGTGTGCCATGCACGGATGGAGGGTCTGGATGGTGGGTCTCTTTGGAATTTTTTCCTAAAGTTCCGTTGAACCTGTGTATCTGAACCTTTCTGTTGTAATGTCCACATCTTTACTTATAACTGTTCAGCCTATTGAAGAAAAAACTTTATTAGTTGCAATAATACATGCAAAAGACTGACTATAAATATCTTGTTTATGTTCGAAGTTATGAATTTTTGAAGTTGTAAAGATAATTTTGGAACATCCTGTATGTTTAGCAAGATTATTTGTTACGAAGAATTGCAATCCGAGCAAAACAGATAAATAAGCCTTCAACTCCGAATTATATGCAATATATTTTTGTTTCAATCGATAACATAATTAGTGCTGTATGTATTTATTTACTGCTGTGCGAACTATGGACGAAGATTTTTCAACCACGATGTTGTAGTCTAACCTTTGAGTCGCCTACCCATTATTTTGTCTTACATTACCAAGTGAAGCAGATCGTACTTCACAGTTTTGCTAATCACATGACCAAAGTATTCTAATTTACGTCGCTTTATAGTGTTGACTACTTCTAAATTCATTGTTCATGCTCTCAAAAACCAATGATGTGCTAAATTGGCAAACGATGAAAAACCAACTTCAAGGAGACCTCCTGGCCGAGCTCTTAAGGGATGACACGAAAGCTGGACATCTACTTCTCAAAAGAATGAATAGTAGAATAAACAAGACTAAGTCCTAAGAAGTCTTGTTCACGCATTGAAATGTGAGACTAACTGGATTTTACAAAATAAATGTATTTTAGTTCCCACGGTATGTTATCTGCCGTACTCAAGTAAAACTAAAATTAGAACTTTGGGCTATTTTACAAAGTATATATTCCAGAGCTTAAATATTAGTATTAGTATATTGGAATTATGTATTTATGAAAAGTTATCATTCTATTTTAGATACTTGTGGTTTTGCTGGTTATAGCAGGAGACAGAATTGAAAACTGTGGTAAAAGAACAATTAGATTATTTCACGTACTACAAGCGCATTTACAAGATCCATTAACTGACAATGAAATTGAGGATTTTACAGTTTTGCTGGAAAAACTTCGACCAGTTCTAGCAGCTGCAGGATTTATTAATGTCAATAGAAGATTATTTCCAATTTTGTTATCCAATATCACCACTTATATTATAATAATGATTCAATTAAATTTATATACAATTAGTTCATAAAAAATGAAAATAATTTGTGGTAACCTCCGTTCGTTGAATGTAGACTTATTGACCGACGTATTGTAAGGAAAAGTTACACTAAAACGTAAAGACAGCGACAGTATGTTTAACAATTTTCCCAAAACTTTTTATGTGCGCTAGAAGGTTATCGATTCCTCTTGTATTTAATGTACCAATTTTTCCTATGTTATGTCAATCTCTTCATTCAAATCATAGTTTGTTTTTTCTTATCCCCAATTCTCTTTATTTGATCTATTCACTTTCTTCTCAATACACCTTGATATCACTTTTTACTTCCATCACTTTTCTTTTTAGTCTATATAATTTTAAGGATATGTCCGTACCAATTTAGTTGCTCAAACTGCATTGTTTTTTATTAGCCCCTGTTTTGTTATTTGTCTTATATCTTTATTTATAAATTTTTCCCACTCCGTTTTCCATTGTTGTCTTCTTAGAAGTGTCATTTCAGTTGGTTAACAATGGCTTCGTATTTCTTTTTTCAATTTCAAATTTTAAATGTTACTATTGGTATCGTTATTGTTTGTTGTTCATCTCCATATTCCCATCCTCTGTCAATATAGTTCCTAGGTATTAATATGTCGGTACACTTTTCAGTAACTTGTCTTTGCATTTCATTCTATTTGAATTTTGATCTTGTTTATAATTTATGACTGATTTATAAGTTATATATATCTAGTTTACTGTCTTATAATCCTATTTGGTTTCAAACTTTGGCATATCTCTCCACCGCTTGGAAGTGACAGGGGAATCGTGAAAAATCTGGTTCATCTATTATCTGAACCATGTTCTTAATCTCATCAGCCAAACGTTGTATAATTGGAGATTCAGTGTATTTGAAATCATTTCAATTTAACAAATTTGTATATTCGGATGCATCAAAATTAAAAGGTACTTCAAAGCACTTAATACTTTCATGAGGTCTCGATCTATCCTAATATGTTTCTTGGAGTCAGTGACCATTATTAGAAGAATATTTTCTTTTTCGAGGTACCTAGTATATTTGATGATTTCCCACATCTTTGCAAGATGGTTTCACTTTGATATTTAGCGACGTACGACATAAACCTTTAGGTATTACAAGTTTGGCAAGAGCTTGAAGATTTCGAAAAAAAGTTCCATACGAGACATATAAACATAGTTAACCAGTGGGAATGAGCAGCTTTTCCTGATTTTATTTTTGCTAACTCTTCGGATAATACTTCGGTGGATACTGCTTGACAAATTTCGAATAAGTACATCTGGTCAGCACTCCCCAATTCAATTTAATTTTTTTATAATTTGCATTTGGAAATTCTTCAAGCTGTTCGCCTATTGGAGCATAGCATCCTCTAGGACTGTAGTCTTTCCATTAAGATATTGAAATAGGTGCCTCAGTAGTAAAGAACTTTTGCATTGTAAAAGTTTTCTCAGCCTAGTTTTTTATATTTTTATGACTCCAGATTCACCCTGCATAGTATAACCGCACTACTCCCGTAAAACAAACAGCATGAGCGTATTATTGGGAATAAAGGTCAAACAATTGAGCTGTTTGCTGTGTAAGAATTAAACACTATACTACTCGGTAATTTATATTTGAATTAAGTTATTTTCGGTAATTAAGGGCTCTGCGACTCTTTATATTTCATTTTATAATGAAAACAAAAATATTTTCTTTATGCATTATATTTTAAAGCGATATTCGAGGTTTCGTTTTTAAGTTCCACGCTAGTATTTATCTCAACATAGTATATTTTGAAAAACAATAAAGCTGTATCCAATTATATATATTTGTTTTTATTTGTCTATCTCAAAACATAGGTAGCATCCCTTCTAAATCTTAAATGAACAAAAGGTTCCGTATGGAAATTATTCTTCATAATTTGTATTAGTGTTGAAAACTTTTCATAATTTTTCTCTTTTCGGGAAATGGATATAATTTAACTTTTTTTTGTATTAAATAAAAATGATTAGAGCATGTTACCAATATGGCATTCATGAAAAATACATATACGTGAGCAATTATAAGCACACAACTACTATACTTTCCTACTAAATATTGCACATTCAGATTTGGTCAGTCACGAAAAAATTTCCCACTGAAACCTCGATTCAAAACAGAATGATAAACGAGACTCTCATTTTGAAAATATATTACAATATTTGTGCTATAATAGGTGTAGTTTCTCATGATAATCCCAGAGTAATCTCATTGTTTCAATTTCCTTTGATGATTTCTTTATTTTTCCTGGGGTTTTATGTAACAAGTTTCAAATTTAAACATTTTTTCGAGTATGACGCTTATTCCCACTGTATGGATGTGATATATTTCTGTTTTAGTGCGACACACCTTTATGAATTATATTATAAAAAATATCTATGGAAGAAATTGTGTGTGTTACTTTTACATTTAGATACAACATTCGGCGAAATCCGCATTTCTAAATTGTTGATCTTCAAGCACATTTTAAGTGCCGCTGTATTATTTTTAGCGGTAATTTCTGAGGCAATCGCTTTTCGTTCGATGACAACTTCGTTATCTGCTTTATATCGTTTTATAATTGATGTACAGATTATTTTTATAACTATTCTAATTTGCGAGGTTTCTAAACGTATATCGGAGGAACTAGAAACATTTTGTGTGCAGCTTGAAATATTCGGTAAAACTGAACCACTTTATAGAAACGAACGTATAAGTAATTCAAGAAAGCTTGGACGTGCTTACATGAATGTTTATCTCATAAATGAATACGCAAACGTTATATTTGGAAATACAATATTAGTAATTCTATTAATTGTTTGCTTCAAAATGGTTCCTGCAATACACTTTTACTTAACCATTGATTTTGCTAAGTTTTCTGTACCGGTGACGTTCGTTATTGATTGTTGCCATGTAGGCAGTTATATAGTAAGTATATAATTTTACAATGATGTCGTCAAAAATTTGAATCTTTTAAAAAATTATATCAAAGAAATAAGATAAGAATAATAATTGATTGCTTTGAACAAAGTCCGAGATCAAGAAATTTGGGATAGGTTAATAGTGTGATTTTCTTGAGATTAATTCGCCTATAGTTGCAAAATAAATAAATTTAATAAACACGAATAGATAAGAGGGTCATTTAAAAGAAAACTGTCAAAGCAGGGAAATTTATATGCGCTGTAGGCGACTGCGAAGCTCTCGCACTACACACTCCGCTATTATTGACATTCAGACGTCAGTCGGCGTTGTGCTACAGACTGAAGGCCAAAGTGCTGCAGAAATCCATCGGAGAATGAATTTTGTGCAAGGGAAAAACTTCACGAGTGATGGTATTGTGCGTGAATGGTGTCGAGAGTTTGAAGATGACCGCAATGTGCATGATGAAGGAAGCCAAGGACGCAAATCTGTCGTTACAGATGACCTGGTTCAACGAGTTGACAGAATGGTTAAAGAAAACCGCAAATTTACCATTACTGCTTTGTCTACGGAATTTCCAGACGTAGCTTAGTGGGAAGCGATTTCAAACCAACGAGGACCTTCAAACCAACGTCAAGGACTACTTGAATTCATTCGATTATGACAAGAGTGAGGGTGATAAATAAACTTGGTTAACGTTAATTAAATTAAAAATAGCTATGAACACTTTTCGATAGGCAAGTTGTCATAGGAATATTTGTCTTTAAATTATTTTGGATAAAAAATATGTCTCATCGAGCTAGATATCCCCACCGGCTTTTAGACTACAAGCTGTCACTTGCTGATGCTTCAAAGGGATGGCAATGCATCAAAGCAACTATAGGTGCCGTAAAGCAACTACAAATGTCACATAGCGACTAGTCTCTGCAAAAACTTTTCCTTATATATGTATTTCTTTTTGTCCTACGTCGCGTCGGCCAAATCCCGTGACTTGTAATGGTCGACATGTTCTTTGTTTAGTTCAATTTCCACACAACTTGGCATTTGCCATTTCTATATTATGAATATTCGAAAGTTTTTTTGCAATTCATTGTTTACATTTTATTAATAGGTTCATGTTTACAGGGTGTTATATAATTTAGTTACATAATAAATTGTTTTGTAAATTCCTGTTTTGTGAGCTCGTTTCTAAATTACCGTCTTATCTATCCGAGTTTACTACACAGTTCATAATATGGAACTTTGGTCTTGATTTGTATTTTCAAAATGAACAATTCTGATGCAGAACAGTTTTGAATCTCTGGATTATTTGGGTGTTGTTTTCAATGGTATATTCCCATAGGTAAATCCCGTATGTCCTTACCGGCCAAGTTTCAAAATTTATTTATAAACAAGTAAATTATCATATATTGTTTCTTGTTCCGCTTTGAATTGAGATTTTCTGCGTCACTACGAATCTAGTGCTATCTCTAGGTATTTTGTATTTGATTGTTGTCTATTTTGATTTGTACAACAGTATCGAACTAATTCTGGTGTCAAAAAGATTTGAAACTGTGTCTGATAATATCTGTACTTAATAGGGGAGCTTAATAGGTAGAACTACCAATTACTCGAACATAACTATAGAATAACCATGAGAAGTTCTATAATACTACTCCTTTTAGCGAATGCGGAAGCGTCCAAATATTTTGAAAAATCTAAAACAACAAACAATCTCACGAAAATGATTGAAAGCATCAATTATTGATAGTTTAAGTTTTCCAACGTATATCTGATAACAAATAACTAATTTTAAGATAGAGATCTAATTGTTTTAGTATTTTAGAATTGTCTATTCATTTTGTTTTAGATAGTGGTTGTTCTGCTGATCATAGCAGGAGACAAAATTGAAAGCTCTGGTATAAAGGCAGTTAGATTGTTTCATATGCTACAAACGGATTCACAAGATACTTATAATGTCAATGAAATTGAAGACTTCACGGCTCTGTTGGAGAAATTTCGACCAGTTTTGACAGTGGCAGGATTTATTAATCTAAATAGGAGACTATTTCCAATTTTGTTATCCAACGTTACTACTTACGTTATAATCCTAATTCAATTGAATACTGCCAATTAGGCAATGCTACTGTAAAAAAGCCTATAAACGTCTATATTATTTTTTATTGAAAAATACTAAAATAGTTATTGTTTTAATTTTCCTACGCATGCTGTCCTTTGATAGTTATCCAAAATTATTCTTTGTAACTATTTAATTATAAATATCATGACAGATCTACTATGTATTCAACTCAGAGTAAAGGTAATATCGAAAATATTTCGAGTCCAACAGACCAGCTGTAACACCAATCCCTGAAGATGCTTGGAAGAATTTTCAACAAAACCTCTACCTGAGTTTAAGAAAGATGACTTTTATCTCAGACAAGAATTTTGTGAATTATCGATGAATCTATGTTACAATGATCCGAAATTCTTCGGAAGTGCTAAAATAATTCAACTTATAGGCGTAATTATAAGTAGTTGGTACTAAAGAACTTCTACTGGACGGTAGAAAGGCAGATTCAGCATTCAGCAATTTCCCCATTCTCTGTTATAATTTGATTTGTATTTGATCGTATTTATTTGGTTTTCCTAATAGATTGCTGGTTATTTGAACTGAGAAATCAATTTCTAGCTCAAGACTAATTTTATAACTTCACCAATGCGTTCTGTTGTTTACTAATGTTTGTATTATAGTATCACTCAGTGTAAAAAGGTTTTTTTTATGATTGTTTTACTAAAAATAATCCGAATGAAGGTATACCCAAATCACAATCCTGTATTAATATATTCCAAGCAAAAATTATCACTTCGACATTGGAATCTATTAAAAATGGATGTTTCATTGAATAGATTTTCCCTAGAGGGAAATAAATAATCCAAGTTCGCCACTGCGTTCGACTATCTGTGATTTGACATATGATTATGATTATGATACGTGATTATAAAAAGTATATATTCAATAAAACAAACATTCTGCTATGATTTATTACGAAAAGTCATGATATTCTATTGCCGTTGGTTGTTAGATCGTCATGAAGTTGAAATATCAATTAAAAATTGAGGATATAATTATTTTGCAAGTGTACTATAAATTATGTACTTATATTGGAATATTTCCAATGAGAGATGCAAGATGGTCATTCACTATACAAGTGTTGACTTTGATCATTATCAACATATGTTTAATAGCATTCAGTTTTTCTCAGATAATCTTCTCCGAACAATCAGAATCTACTTCGATTTTGACACATTTTTTGAAAATAATTCAATCATTGCTTTATATTGTCGTCAGCTTAACGTATTTTCATCAATTAATAGTACAAAGGAAAAAGTGGACATCAATTTTTCGTTCTTTCCATAATTTGAACAGTATTTTAGGTAGTTCAAATGCTCCAGTAGTAACTATTCTCATTAATATGGTATTTTGGTTGGTACTATTAGGAACTGTATCTTATACTTTTATAGGATATTACACGGAATGGGCAATTATGGATATCTTTTATGTATCTTTCTATTTGACCATCAATATTCAATGTGTGTTATTGACTATTTTTATTGTTGAAGTATCAACAGCAGTTAACAGTCGACAAAAACAATTTTATAAAATATTGAAACGTTTTTGTTACACTGAAAATAATAAAGATAGAAATGTTTTCTCGAGAAATTTGACAATGATGGAAAATATTCACAAAACTATTTATCTCTTGGTAGAAGATTTGAACGCAGCAGTTGGTATTAATGTTCTTATATTTATAATACTAGTTTTTTTGGAATCAATAACTGAAATAAATTTGTGTTTTACTGAATCTTCGGACTCTGTAAATGAAGTAATTTGTAATTTATGCTACCTGCTTATACTGTACGTAAGTATTACACTCATAATAGCTTGAATAAGAAATATTGAAGCAATTTCGATTGGTTATACCAAGTTAGTAGCACCAAAAAATGCATTTTGGTCATTTTTTTTTAAATCGGCTTTTTTCCTCAGTACAAAATATTATTGCATTTTGCAAAATTTTTATTTATTATAAAAGCCACAGTGATGAATATTGTTTAATTATTTAATAACAATCTTTCGATCACATAAAAACCCATTAAAAACCTTCGAGGTCGAGAGCAGTATTATTACGGATGAGGATATGTATTTAAAAAATATAATAAAGATAAAATTAAATAAAAAGATAACATTAATTATTTTGGGAAAATATAACCACGTGATCCACCGTTGAAAACTACATAAACATCATGAGTCGCAAGTTGTAAGTAAAAAAAATGCACAGTAATAAATTTTTGGGGCTTGAAAATTGTAGAATATTTTCGACACGTGCTTGATATCACGTATTTTCTTGAAATTTGTAAATTTGTACTCTGTGATAAATTAATTAAGGTGAGTTTACAAGTGAAAATTTTGATTTATTTAAAAAATTTCCCCTATATATATATTTTTTTTTTTTAATAGTAAAAACATCTGATATTAACCCTGTGATAGAATGGAATCAGAAAATTAATGATTTTCCAAAAAAAGTATCCAGGTCCTGGAGCCTCATTTTGGTTTCTAGTAACCAGGGCTGAAATGGTTAAATGCATCCCAGATAGCTCGTGAAGTTCTGCTGGTGTTTGTCAAGAGTTGGTAAACGACTAGCGCAGCATATCTTGCATCATCATTATACAGTATTCGTTTGAAAGGTAGTTCTGTGAGTGATGGTAGGTAACTGATGATAACGTGGCGGTCGTGGAAGAATATGGAACCTGGAACCTGGAACATTGAGGTCGAATACTTAAACTCATTGTGGACCAAGGATTGACGCTAAAGCACCACGTCGATTACTTAGTGGACAAGACGAAGAAGCCCATAATACCTCATTTTTCTGTCAAAAACTTTTCTTTCCATTTTTTTATCTGCTTGTCGGTTTAACGTAGGTTCATCCATATTGAAAAAGAACAAAACTTACGACTCTGCCAAAGTTAATCCTATCGCGTATAGAAAGAACTAGTTTAGCCTAGGCAAAACTAGTTTGTCCTGAAGTCGGGTTTTGCCGGTAACATATAGACAAATAGATAAATGAACATTGTTTTCATCAAAAATCAAGACAAAGAGGACTAATATTGATTAGTGTACTTACATAGGAATGATAAGAAAAATTTTAGAAAGACATTCGAACTAGATTACATTTCAGCAAGGTGATTGAATGGGTTCCTGCAATTTTGATCAAATAATGAGATTTCCTCAAATAACCAAACTTACCTGATTGTATGAGTTATGTTTATGAAACACCTCAAAATAATGTTCCTTCCTTTCAAATGTCAATAATAATATACGAATTTTTTTTTGCAAGGTTTTGGTTCTTTGCTTGACTGTATCTGGTGACAAAATTGGTCGCACAAACTGCAACATTATTCAACTGTTCCACACGCTGGAACCAAACATGAACTACGCTATAATGGTTCAAGATCAAATTATAGACTTTTCGTATTTATTGAAAGTGTTGCAACCATCTCTAACAGTAGCAGGATATATAAATGTGAACAGAAAATTACTTCCAATTTTATTGTTTTCAATAAGTACTTATGTCGTTATTCTTATTCAACTTATAGGTATTGCTTAGATATCTTGAGATTATCTGCCGTAGAATAAATAACTATCTATATTTGAGTTTTTGGCTTGCAAATGAGAAGTAGAATCACGGTTTTGGTACATTACGCTATAATACAGAAACTAGAAGAACTGTCAAAAGTATATCTATAAAAACATTGCGTTCTATTTTGTAATGATTAAAAATATTTCAATGTTCACTGCATATTTTATTAAGTTCCTTTTTCTCGTTTTCAAAACTTAAGTTGGATTACAAATTATGCAACATTTTTCAAAAAATAACCAAAAATACAAAAACAAACCTTAAATTTTTTGAATTATTAAGTTTAGTTTCAAGAAAACCTCATTTTTATAACATTGTAATCTGATATATGCATTAGAAATAAGTGCCGAAATTACTAATTCTGAGGAACTTTTATGAAGTTTTTTATGAAGGCCAATACGCGAGTGAATTTGTCGTTTTTGTGTAAGAAACCAAGTTCGAATCGATTTTTTTGGGGGGAAAATTATAGCTTATAAAAAACGTTTATTTATGATATTTGCAGAAACAAGATAAATGTAATTATTGCTTGTTGACAACTGATTGCTATTTTCAAACACCAAAGTAGAAAGTTTCCAGGCACAATAACCCAAAATAAATTTCTTTGGAATCTTTTCATTTCTATGCAATTCCTATTTTTTCGAAGGAAAAATATTTTCCTATCTGCAACTCCATTTCAAAAAATAATTTCCACTTCACAATTCATTTTTCCATCTACTCATAATACATTATGAGTATACTTGGACATTTAAGATTTGGATGAGTACTTTCTCAAATTCTTATGTCTCCCAACGATGCAGATTTCCCCAGCGAAAAACTGTGGTTTTAACAGGATATCGCTACATCGCTTTTTGGTATTATTTTTTGAAAATATCTCGATAAAATAATTGCATGAAACTGCCTTACATATTTTTTATGCTAGACCAGTCTAATATCTAGTGCAGCCACTTTTAAAACTTTAAATTTTTCGTGCGTTTATTAAAAAATTCTGGTTTATATTTGAACCACCCTCAACATATAAGTCACAACGTACTTCAAAACCAACAGTCTGCTTAAGATATTAACTTATTTTGTTCTTATCATCATTCATTCAAAAATAATCTTTAGAAAAAATAAAAAACGTCATTTCTACTCTACTATGAATACTTCATATAAATTTTATATTTTCGATATCAAACAACAAACAAACATTATTTTATCCTTTAATCTTATAGAAATTGTGTGTCCAAAATTATTCGAATTAATAGAAAGTTTGAATTTGTGATATTATATATAAACTTCCATGTTAGTAGGAGAAATCTGAACTATAATAGGTTGATCTGGATCAGTACTATCGTATAGGTAGCAACAGTGGAGAGCAGAATCGGTACCAAATTTCGATTCAAAGGTATGTATTCAGCAATTGTTAATAACGGTCGAAGATTTTCTAAAAAGAGAGCAAAAATCCTAAGTTGTCCTTGGATAATGACATCCTGTCTAAAGTGATTATCTTTATTTACCAGATACGCTACTTTGACTATCTTGAGACCTTGTTGTTCGATTCGATCTCCAACAAACACAAGCGTCAGTACTAATATCTGTAAACAGAATAAGAAATCGTTAACCATAATAATAAATTATTGTTAGTTTTAAACTGTTGCCTCCTCATTAGATAATAATTGCGGTTGGAGAAAGTTTTTGCGGAGCTCTCTCCTCAAGAAAGAAAAAATAAATAAGACTATAAGCATGATCAAAGTATCAAAGAAGTATCAGGTTATGTCATATTTAAAATTAGGAGAACATCGCTTATTATGATTCACTATATGCACTTGCAGCAGTTTATGATTATATTAAATATTTCAATCTCAACTTGGAAGAGGAATTGAATAATGAAGAAATTCAAGTAGAGGATTGATATTATACAAAAGGAAAAGGGAGCTGCCTTAATGAACATCTCGGAAGTGAAACAAGCATAAGTAATCATATAAATGAAAGCCAAACTAAAATAGAACAGCAATATACCAAATTGACTAGGTAAGAGCTCTTATCAGGTTCACCAAAGAGAGTTAGTACCAAACGGTTAATGAAGTTAACAACAGTAATTTTGCAAATAGAAAAAAAAAATGGAAATAAACAACCAATAACTGGTTATAACCCAGTTATAACCAGTTATTTACAAATAGAAATTGTACATGGGGTCTTTCACCTAAGATCCTATACCTCAATGATCAAAAGCCTTCTCACATATGAGGCCATCGTGTGGTAACGGAAAAAGTGGAAACTATAGTGTCATTAGACATAGTCCAGAGTCTCGCGTGTCTTAGTATCACAGAGTCATATGTATGGCCCCATCTAAGATTCTTGGAGTTCCAAATAATTGGTTAGTGGATCAACTGGTTATGCGAAAACCTGGATGCAAGCCGTAGTGGACTGGTGAATTGAAATACATGGACGGAGTAGGCTTCTGTGGAGAACACCCCAAAATGAGTGGATTTTTCTCGCTTTGGGTACATGCTACAGTCTTCCTATCCGGAATATTCGCTGTGATGAAATATTAACGTGGGATATTCCATTGATGTATTGAAACCATGTTAATGTTAATATGTTCAGAGTGCACAGCTATCAAAACGCCTAACGGTGCGATCTAGGCTTGTTACAAATTGATGAGTGATACTGCAGGGTTCCGCTTATTTGGTTGTTCAGTAACTTGTGCTATAAAGGTGACGACAAAGCTAACCCGCTCGATAGATTGGGATCTGTATATCTACCAATTGGCACAGACACCCATTTTTGATATAGCCCAAAGTTTTGCTATCACAACGTCGCTCAAAAGTCTAGACGTTTGGCAGGCTCTGCGGAAGTAGATGAAAACGCTCGGCATGAGATAAGCTAAGACACTCAAGACTAGTGTTAATATTGAAATTTGTGAATTATCGTATTTCACACGTAAGTAATGTTTTTTAAGCAATTATATACCAGGAAAGATAAAAATCTAATCATTTGGTTCCTTTTCTAGAGTGTTTGAACAGACTGTTCATATAATAATAGAAGTCAGTTGTTGTGAAGTATGAATTGATTACTTTTTATCACTTCGGAATATCAAGTTTTGCTTTCTTTCACTGATATGTGAGGTTAGAAATTGCTTTAGAAATGTTGTCATCACACTCCTAACGCTCTATAGCTACGAAAAATACTTGATTTGGGAAATTGTAGATACTTTGTAAAAACATTTCTCTTTCTAGTTATTTGTGACCCAAATTTCAGATACGTAGCTCCGTTTCCTCTCGTATCATATTTCAAAGTGTAATAAAATCTCTACTCATTAGATAAAGACGTAAAAAACATACTTACAGACTCAGTAATAACCATTGCAAAATTGCTGATAATAACGGCATAATCATGATTATTATCATTAAAAACTAATCTTATATTCAACTGTACTGTAAAAATTGAATGAAGAAATAGAAGAATCGTGAGTACTAATATTGATCTTCCAAAAGTTTTATTCAATAGTTCCGCTGCAAGAAATATATCTCTATAAGTAACCTTCATCAATGTTAGTTCTTCGAAAAAGTTGATTCTTTCATAACAGTGGTTTCTATAAAGAACTCCAAGCTTTTTACAAAATATTTTCTGTTTATTGGATATAATAGTTGCTACTTGTACAGCAAAATTCGCTACCACCCAAATATGAGTTACTGTTAGGAAACCATCTAAAAAGAACAAAATGTCGTGCAAAGATAAACTATTGGTATGAAAAATTACTATGGACAGCATGCTAACATATTCAGCGATGTAAAATAAACATTTTCCACAAATCATTTTTTTGGTTATATAATTGTATCCCATAGTATTCTCCAAGCTGTGAACTAATTCATATAATTCTTTCCATGAATGTTTGCATTGTATTATCGTGTAAAAATTCATAATGTTGAAAAAAAATGATGCCACGCTTATTAAAATACCTGATAGTTTGGCTGATGATGACATTGATACTATATACAACCGACTACAACCTGTTATTATCAATATTACGAAACAAATTATTGGAATTATGATGTTGTTAGCATTAATATTCCAAGGGAAAACTCCTGCTACTGCACCAAATCTATAAAACAAATTCATCAAAACAATGTCTTTAAAACAATTTGTATTGGGTTTTTGAATCCCCATAGGAATTATTTTGTGGCAACTATCGATATGTGAATATGTTCGAAATTTCATGACTAACATTGAAATGGATTTCAGTAGTTATCGTTATCGGTATTATTATTATCGATAAATTACATCGACAGTTTTGAATTTAATGTCATAGTATTATATAAATGATACAGAGAGTAACACAAATTAAGTCATCAATTTTATTCATCGAACACTTATATTCTAAGAAGCTTAATCTATCTTAAAAAGATTTTTTTGCTTTTTATTTTTGTAACTCACCTATCTTAGTTTTTTACTTTGAGTACAACTATCGTATAGATCAGGGAGTTCGGTTGAATTTTTGATTGTAATAAATAGTTGCATTTTATCTCTCATATAAAAATCTAGTCAATACATATTATACTTTATCCACGATTACTGAATATTCTTATTTCAGTTTTTTTGTATTACATTATTGGAAACACTATTATTTTATTCTAACAAATATTTCCACCTCCAAAGAATCAATTTCAATGTAATTGTTTCTGAAAACCTCGTTTAGAATCTTATTTATATTTGGACGGGACCATGTTGGGGATAATGTTGTATAAATTGTATCCTGTATCCTGTATCCTAAGTGCTAAGTTTTGAATATGTTATTTAAGATAAAACGTGATAAAACAGTACTCCTTCCACTGTCCCTTTTCATTGCATTATACCATTAATTTTGTAATTTGTCTCCTTTAAAGATTTTTAAAAGTACTTCAATTAGTGCAGTAACAGATGTGTAGGTTTATTTTGATACATCGCAATATTTATAACAAATTCTTTATCGATGCAGACTTCGATATCCTAATAAAAAATACCACTAATATGATACAACGCAATAGGATGGTAAATCAAAACAAAACTCGATCGGCGCTAGTGACGTAAGCAAGCGATTGGCGCGTTGCATGAAAAAATGAGAGCAGAGTAAAAATATTCCACTTTAAGAATTTATGTCCGCGCTAGAGACGTGCAATAAATTGCAAAGCTTTTGTTCCGACGTGCCCTATTATTTGAAGATGTAAACAGGACTCATTACGATACCTTCTATCAACGTGCGGTGGAGCTCCATCGTGTATCAAAAAAAATCGGGAACTGTCCTTTCTTGAAGTGTACGACAAAAATCTGCTCTAGCCTGTAAATAGTCCGGTATGATATCTTGGACTTGTCAGTAATGATAAGAATGCAGCTACGGCTCTTTAAATATCCTTCAAGTACTTAAAAAAGAGTTATTTCTTTGTCTTGACATACTCTTCAAGGGTCTTACTCAATTTAAAAGTCAACAATACAATGGCTGTAAATGTATTTTTATTTGGTAAGTTTTTTCTAGAAAACATTTCTACGTAACGCGTAATAACTGCAATAGAGTTTCTTAACAAGTCTTGTACGGTCAGTATACTCGTAGATATACAGGATCTGAGTACGTTTTTATGAACAATATCTAATTTTATAAATAACTTCTTCTTCTTCTTATTTTAAGACTATGTCTTGTGTTTTCAAAGAGACAGCCTAAGTTGTGACTCCGAGGACCAGCTCTCATACCAGCGCTTTGGTGGTCTTCCAGGCGGTCTACTTGTATTGGGTCTCTCTTCCTTTGCGATTTTCGCCAGTCGATCGTCGTCCATTCTATTGACATGATCTCTCCATGCTCTTCTTCTAGTTATAGTTATAAACAACAATGTTTTTAAAAATCTAATTATTGTAGGCTTATCGTAACGACTATAAAAAATGACAGTTTTTATTGCTAACTTAGAGAACGTACTGATCTATGAATTTTTGTGAATCGTTGAAAGAAAGTACAGCCCTCAATCCCATTTTTAATGAGGTTTCTTTGAACTCACATAATGCTTACTAATTAATAATGATAATAATTATTGATACCTTTTCAATTACTTTATATCAGCATAAGTTATTACTTCATCATTCTCAAATCAAAATATTTTTAAAACTATAGGGTACCAAGAGTACTTTTTTGGCGTGAAATTGATTGATTTTTAAGCTAGATTTCAAATTTTTATTCCTAAATCTAACTTAATAAAAGTATATTGAACACTATTTGGTACGAACTAAGTAACTAGCGCTCTTTATGTGTACAGGAGATTCCTGATTGCTTTATTTTTTAGTTCATTAGTAATGGTAAATAAAACACTAAATTTTCTACTTATTCACCTTTACTACATCAGGGAAAATATAAACAAATAAGTAGAGGACTGTATTTACTATTTAACTAAATTGTACTTTGAAACTAAAACATTTATACACTCTTGCTAATTAACATCAGCCAAAATACATAATATATAATAAGATAATAGCGCGATAATAATCACACGCACACGACAAAGACCAAAAGGTAAGTCTTACATTCCTTTTCCTATTTATCTCTCGGCCCAGCGCTAGACGACGGGCGACAAGCAAAAAACAGGTCTAAAAATAGAAATCACAATACCGCCTGAGGAGACGGTAACAAAATTCAGCATATTCGGCGGACAGATTAATAGCAAGAGGGAAATATACATATATACAGGTACGTTCACCACACTATGATAAACAGATATTAAAATATATTCATGGGATGTATCAGCTTCAAAAGCATATTCGTATATAATTTCATCACAAAGTTGCCAATAGTTTCGGTATTTACCAAACGCCAATTATTTTCCAATTTTCCACCCATTTTACAGACGTCATTTTTCTATAACACGTTGTTTAGACAACTGGAGTAACTATATGTTTATAATCCTGGGAAACTTATTTTCTCTATTTTCCTCTGAGATCTTATATCATAGTAACTTTCTCAATGTGTAATTATCTATGTTTCATCCAATTTACCTCAATTATAATGCTTAAGACGAATATCGAATTTGATGAAAGTTGATTTAGAGGGAGAAACAGTCACTCAATTAAAAAATATATAATTAAATTATGCTCTGGCTATCAATTGTGAATAATAATTGTTTCAAGTGTAAACTGGAGAAATTCAAAATATAGAAGAGAAGTATTCATTTAAATGGTCAGTCTATGTTACAGTACTATTTTTAGTTAGAAAATAACATGCTCTTTCATTTTTTTTGTAATCCTACCCTTTAATTAACTCCTTTTGACTACGTATTATTATCACTAATCTAATAATAGAGTCTCTTAAACTTAATCTTACGTTAGTCACCAACTTTAATGAGGCACTTTTAATAAGATACTATTAAAATTCTCAGTAAAGATGCATTTGGAATTGCTTTTAAACAAATTTCACTAGATTTGTTTGTATATGGATTCATTTTTATACAATGTAACTAAACAAAATTTGTAGAAAATGAAAGCTCTGCTAAATAATTCTTCATATATTTGTATCATTAAGATTTTACGCTACCGATTGGAGGTCTCTTCATAATATAATTTGCAACTTTTATTAGTTCCATTGAACTCTTTATTTATCAAAACTTTTTAATGACTCACTTGTATGGAAATCATAATATTCCCATTGATCTAATCACTTCTTGAGGATGCTTTAGATAAACATAGAAGCATCAGAAGATTTACAGGATAAATCAACAATAATTTTAGAAAATATACAGTTTCGTATAGTACTGAAACTGATTTCGGTAAGATTACAGAACCTCGTATAGTTTGAATATAATATTATAATGTCCATTGAAACAATTATTTTTAAAAATCCTCAAAATATCTTTTTCTGAAATGGGAAGTAAATGTGGTAACACATGATTTTATGTATGTATCGCTTATAAGTATAATCTTGAAGGGCTGAAACCGTCAGATCTGATAGTATTATAGATACAGGTGGATGTGTCGGCTTCATACAGGTGCATTTCAAGGTCGCACCCCATAATATAATTTTTTACCGATCCAAAAGTCACTTGATTGCCAGTCTGACCACTAACTTGTTTTTATATATACAGGAAGGGGTCGATACGGATAGACGATTAATTTTTGTTGTTTGTTGAATAAAACTATTCAATCCTTAATTGCTAGCGTAATTATTACTAGCGTACTAATAATATATAAAATAATAGACGGGAAGAAAACTTTACACACTAAGTATAAGGCTACTTATATTTATAAATTATAGTTTGTATTACGTAGATTGCTTGAGAAGATTCCGAACTAACAAAGAAACAAAACAATGTTTTCCATAATCATTTCTATTTTTTATCATGGTCTCCTCTTAAGTATATACAGCGAAGCGCTAACCTTTTAAAAACCCTTGCAAATCATATTCTTTTGAGGTTAGGCAACTGGTAAAAGTCGCTGGGCACCAGATATGGGAAACATGGTGGATGATCAACATTTCGTAGTACAATTCGTGAGATTAGCCATAACGAACAACAAAGTGTAAGGAGGTGCGTTTTCCTGATGGAATAGCACTTCATTCTTTGAATGCGGTCGTTTTTCTGCAATTTCTTATCAAGCAATCATGCGATATACACTCCTGTTGCCTTTTCAAAGCAGGTTTGCCCTGTGCAACAATACCTTGACTTTTTTTCGTTTTTGGATTGTACAGGTATATCTTGGTTTCATCTTTTTTTTTAAAGCTAGCAATAAAACCCAGCAAGTATTAAATCGAATGCCCTTCTGGTCTAAAGTAAGAAAACGCCGATCGCATAGATACCTCACACAAATAATTCTTTGGTTGGTATATGGCTTATACTCTACCGACTAAAAGTTTAAGCCAACATTGAAACAACATAATTATCTATCAATTTTTGTGAAATCTCATAAAATAAATACGAGAATTATTTACTAGTATATTCTATTGTTTTTATCAAATATCCAAAGAAATCGTTCATTCATTCACTTCCAAGTAAATACAATAAACATGTATTGTTCTCAAACACCGACAAACACTGCGTTAGAGCCAGGTGGTAGATTTTTATGATGTACTAATAACTGATTGCTTTGTTTTTGTTTCCCATCGATCAATAATCAGGATTATTATTATTACCTAAGGTTACACGGGTTTGTTCACAATCTCAATTAATCTAAACATGTGGTGTCTGCAGTGATGACGTCTTAAAATGAGAAAAGCACGCAAAATTAGCAGTGAAGGGCGTTCTGAAATCGTTGTTTCACATAATTGTTATCCAAGACTTGTGTTTATAGCACAATGTCTCGATACAGCGAAACCCTTATCATTGAAAACTTTAACTGGGAGATGCGAAGATAAATGGTCTTGCAGTCGTTCAAAAACCTTTGCTAGGCCACAAAACAAAAAAAAAAAGACCGAATAAACCAAGTTGGAGCTATTTGGGTCGAAACTAAGAATTTACGTACGACGCTATGCCCAAGAAAAAAATATTAACCTAACCTAACCTAATAAAAAATTATGCCAGACTGTGGTTGGTCAATTATGGTCTAAGGTTGCTTTTATAGCCATAGAACAAAATTATGAGAAAAGCACAGTAAACAAAAAATAGAACAAAGTGCGTTTCCTTCGGGTTTGCGACTAATTACAAATAGATTATAGGACCCCAAGTATAGTTCCAAAGTATGCAGAGGATATTTGGAGGAGAAAGAGGCAAAATGGATGTTAATAAACATGGTTTGGCCTCCTGAGAGTCCGAATCTCAATCATATTGAACTTTTGTGCTTACGACGGTAATTGCGATCTTCGCAAGAAGAAATGTGGAATGTTTAATATGAAAGCTGGAGCCCGTATGCCTCTTATGAATGATTAATGATTTGTACCAAAGTGACATTAGGCTAATATTTTCCGTCTGGCTAGGAAACTTAACCCTCCAAGTAGAAAGCTTTTACCTGGATTCAAAAATAGGCATCTAATCTTTAAAAATTATAATTTTACAGAGTAATTCAATAAAATATGCGGAATATAGTATTATACAGTTTATAAGAGCTTGAGAAGGATATTTTCAGTAGTCATTTTTAACTAAAACTATATATTTCATAAAAAGTAACAAAAATAATTAATGTACTACCCGAAAAGGTGACTAACTATTTTTCAAACGATACGAACTTTGGCACGTTTCCTTAGTTATAGATAGATATACTAAATCGATGATAAACTACAGTTTTTATATGTTATAGCATAAGCTCCATTTTATTCAAATCTATTCTACGTACTTGTTCCTTCTTTAGTAATTTCTATCGGTGTAACCGTTTCCTTTTTATTATTTTTTTCTGCAGTTCTATAAAAGCCCGGTTAGGTGTTGAAGCCACACCTAAGGTTCCAACTGGTGCAAAATAGGCAATAAATTCAAGAACTATAACATTTGGGAATTCAGTTGAGGGCCGCAACTATCCCGGATTTCCATAGATAAGTCCCAATCTTATCTTTAAGTCCAGTGTAATAATGAAAGAGGAACTGAACAATCAGCAATTTTGATATCGACTTCCTTCTTGAATTTTTGTTTGGTTTGGTAATAATAATGCTGTAAAAGGTCTGTTTAATATTCTGAAACGTAGACATAGGCATAATTTATTTGTATATTTTTTGAAAACTGATTCCTATTGTATTATTAATCCCTGGACGATAATAGGATTTATCTTTCATGATCGGAAACTTGATAAAATGATAAGAAGTGAATGTAAAAAATCATAACAAAAGTTAATTAAAGAGGTCGGTGGTAAAAATTAATATTTATTGGCGCCAAATATGCTACAATAAGAGGTAGAAGGCGTTGTCTTTAAGAATATTAAAATAATCATGGGACTACTATTTAGATGGTGTGAGATAAGACACCTCGGCATAAATCAGATATTTTGAAGGTGTGAACAAGAACATTTGTAGCACAATAGGCATTTTTTATGATTTATGTTACAGTTTTGCATAATAATAATTAACAAAGTTAGGTAACTCAATATTATGATTGAAAGATAATTCACGAAAGATGTCAGTAGTACGAAAAAATTGATACTTGACCCGCCAAATCAACTCAAACATATTTTATTGTGAGTGTTGATGCTAATTTGAAAAAAAAAAAAATATTTTGCTTTGACATTTAACAACGCAACGCGTATTATACTGAACATGGGTATGTAAATATGAACCAATTTACTCTCGACCTATCATTGTAAGTTTCTATAGTTCGATGCGATGCATTTCAATAAAATGTTTCATTAAACTTCCCCTTCACTTATTGAGTGCCCTACTTATTGGAATCGAAATCTATCAGTTTCCAAGGAGTACTGGGAAAATGTTAAGTCTGCAACTGCAGAAAAAAATCTAGCTTAATGAAAGAACTACAGTTAAATAGCTGTGGGATATAGAATATCTATGTATGTTTGTATATTTAGATGCAAGAGGAATTAGTTTTATATTGTCTCTTTATATTTTCTCCTTTTTTGTTTGGTATCCCAGAACTTTATTATTGAAAAGGATTCTGTACGTTTTTTCTTATAGCAAAAGGACCCAACAATTTTTCTAAATTATTTAACCCAGTATAATATGTGATGTCGTTATGGAATAACAGGATTCTGTTTTAATTGTAAACCTTTTAAACTATTGTGATAACCGTAACAGTTAGCTTTTCTCTATTCATACAAAGCTACATAAGAACTTTTTTTTATTATTTTGAACAGTATTGGAAGTATGCTGCTTCCACTTTCATAGCCCCAAGGTCTCAAATTTTGTTGCTATAAATGCAGATTTTTTCTTAAGAAACAGATATAAACTACACTGCTCAAGATTCACCAAATGACGTGTATTGGGATTATAAACTCAGATAAAAACTGGTGTAAAGTCTTTTTGGAGAATCCACGACTAACCGGACAGTTCGGGTCAATTTCTTTCTATTCTTTTACTACGTTTAATAGAAACATGAAGGTAGGAATTTTGATAACTTGTTCAGGAATCTAATAAATGTATAAAATAATCATTATGGCTTTGAATTTTGTTTTCCTTATTAGAGCTTTCTTGACTCTCGTGGTCGCTGATTGGTAATCCGTTTAAGAATCATAAGTACAATCGTCATCATTAAAATATCAGTACAAACGTTATTTTGTTAAAAAATGATAATTTCACGCAAGAAATTGAACTTTAACTCTCTCTCTCTCTCTCTCTCTCTCTCTTGGGACTATAAATTATCAAAACGCGATTCAGAAAATGTGATTGAGAATGTTGGTGTAGTGTTAGCAATAAACAGTCTGTTCAATTTCAACATGGTTTCAAAAATTCCTTTACATTTAATAGTAGCTTTATTACAGAGTAAGGAGTTAAATCATCTATTTGTCATTATCGAGATATATTTTTCCCCTTGTTATTCCAATTCAGATGTTCTATTAGGGTTATTAATTTATCTTTCATATTCGCTTAAATGAAATGAAATATCAATAATTTCACTTAAGTAAAAAAGAAACGATATTCAATAATTCTAGCCCTAAACTAATTTCCCATATAATCTTTTATTCTTGGTTGGTAAATTTTGAGGAAAGGTCACTATAGCAAAGTTCATTTTCAATTGATACAATCAACAATATGTCTTAAACCAATTTCCATTCCCCATTCATTGAATTAATTTGCTCTTCATAATTGCCCGTTTTTCTCAGTTAAGTACCAGAAGGTCACCATCAACAAAACTCTGTCTTTGCAAACAATAGGATTAGTATGGCTCAAGTTTTGTCATTCCATACTATTTATATGAATAGAAAATATGTGATATACCAGGATATTCTTAGCCTACTATAGAACCAAACAAAATTTCAATGTCAAAATATTTTATTATTCAGCATATTCTCCTCTTATTGGATACATGTACTACAGCAAACCTGCAACGTCTCTAGATCTTTAAAAAAAAATCTTTCTTCTTGCTCTGGAAACCAGACCTCCACAGCTTTTATTACGTCCTCGTTGAAAGAAAATTTACGACAAATTTTCTAATAATTCAAACCCTAAATCACGAATTTTTTGCATGGCAGCATGAGATTTGTGTGCAGGGGCGTTGTTCTACAGAAACGAAACACCTTTGGGTAGCTTTCCCCGTCTTTTCTCTTTAATTTTATCCCATAGAGTGGTTAGTAATGTCGAATAGTAATCTCCAGTTATTGTTCTACCTTTATCCAAAAAATCAATCATGATTACTTCATAGCAATCCCAAAAAACTGAAGCAAGAACTTTTCCAGCAGATTTTTGGACACGAAAATTCTTAGGTCTTGGAGAACCAGAGTATCGCCATTCCTTCGATTGTTGCTTTGTTTCTGGAGCGCAGAAATGTACCCAAGTCTCATCCATAGTAACAATTCGGCTTAAGAAGTCTTCATCGTTTTCAGATAGAGCACAGATCGAACACGATGTTTCTATTCTTGTACGCTTTTGGTCAACATTCAAACATTTGGGGATCCATTTTGCAGTAATATTTCTTAATGTCCAAATTGACGTGAACTATATGATGAACGCGTGCTTCAGATATCCGTTTTAGCCCAATACGACGGTCTGATAAAATTATGTCATGAACTGCATCGATATTTTCGGGACTGACACAGAAACTGGCCTTCCCGATCGGTCATCATCTTCAATGGAAAATTTACCTCTTTGGAAGCTTGCAGTCCAATTTTTACGGTCACTTAAGAAAGACATTGATCACCAAGGGTATTAGGCATATCTTCGTAAATCTGCTTACCTGTTAACCCTTTTAAATACAGCCATCATCAAGGCTCGATACTCAAATTTTTCGTTTTCCACAATTTCTGTGGACATATTTTTCTTTTAATTTATTGCGTAACACTGGTTTACTTTTTTGACGTCAAACTTTACACTTACACTTCTATTAAGTTATTGTTCGTTGCTATGGTAGCGCAATATTTTGTTTATGCATGGAACTGGTCTAGGCTAACTAGATATCAATACATCCTCGTATTTAGTTGTGAAGAGAATTATCAAGAATATTTCAATGCCGTTATTTGTTATCACAAATATGTTATAACACAATTTTCGTAGCAACAAGGATTTAAATGGAAATATTATGTATAATTTATTGAATTGCGTGAAGCGTAAATGTTTATTCAATATTGTGTGATTTTAAATATTTTTTTGACCAATGTTAGTTTATTCGCAGAATTTCTCTGACCACCTATTCATACAGGGTGTTCTCTCAACTTTGTTGATAATACCGAATGGCAAAATACAAAAAAACATTTGCTTTAAAAATTGAACCAAAACACAACAACAAGTTACTATAACATAAATTCTCAAAATTGTATTGTATTGTAGATTGCAATATTTGAAAGTGAGATATTTCACATATCCACACAGGAACGGAAATATTTTTTTAAATAAATATAAAAAAAATCTTTCTTTTTAGATTTATTTGAAATGTTAACACCAGAAACTTACAATATTATGATAAAAGCAACTGCTGAAAAGTTACTCGTAAGTCAAACTATTCTCCTCGTTCCTAATATTATTATTCTTTTGCTTAAATATGCATTTATTGGAAATTTTCTAGTTTTTTCAACTATTATTTTTAGGTGTGACATGAATTATGAGTGTACCCAGAAAGGCCAACCAGTTTTCAGGGATTACTCGCCACTACTCGAAAAGCTCTGTTGGTTTTAAAGCGTACTTAATATAGGGTTGGGTATTTGGGAGATCTTTAGGTAACTCTGGGAGTTCGTTATAATTTAGTTCATATTCAAAATTCGTCTAAATTTTCACACTTCAGGATCTTGCCTAATTTTGGTAATTTGTTACTGTAACATGTTACATGTAACTCCATGTTATTATTTGTTATAATTTGGGGGGTTAGGCTCATAGAAATCTTGGTTACTTGCCCAAACACAAGGTAGTCAACTGGCAAGCTTCAGATTTATCACACGATCTTAGTACTATTGATGATAACGGGTATAATCACAGAAATTATAAGAATTTGTGACTTGAAAGTAAGTCAATTGTTTTATTTCAATCATTGCATCTGAATAAAATCATATGTTGGAATGCTAAAAATAACCTGACACCTACCATTATTAACCGAATGTTACTTATTCTTTTTTATCTTTTTGAAATCTGTCACTAGGAACAAATTAAAATGTATCATTACTTTTTCGATTCATAGATATTTTCATCAACTCGTCCTAGAATCTCTTATATGGATGCGATAATCTTCTACAACTTATTTGCGTCCTTCGTAGTTAAAGACAAGTTTTGTTGGTGTAAATCCCTGTACTACAAAGCAATATGGCACATTCTATTATTTATTCTGTCTGTTGAAAGTTACTAGTTTTCAAATTGCTGTTTCAAACGACTATTCCACATTTATTCCAATTATGTGCATGGTACATAAAATATGCATACCCTGGAAACACATTTTTCTTCAAAAATAATTTTTAAAAAACATATAAGCTTGCAGTAACGTTTGGAAACATGTTATTTGTTCACCATTAATCATTCTATAAAACAGAATACTCGATATCGTTATAAGATAATGTACATCAGGAATTTAGAAAACTATGGAAGGTATTATTTGAAATAATGTATGTTTGTCGTAAACTAGTGTCTACCACTGTGATAGAACATAAAATTTATTCATAAGCAATGAAGCTCCAATTGGAATAATATTAAAGTAATAATTATGTCTATCAAGTACACCAGCTGCACTTTATTGATATATAGAAATATTCGTCTTTATTTGTTTCATAACTCCGAAAAATATTTCTAGCAAAGACATGTTTATAAGTATATATGTTTAGCAGCAGGTATTTGATAAAGATAAAACAATAATGGTAAGCTAATAAATCAAAATTTCAAAAGAAACAAGATATGATGGAAAGTCTTAACATTCATTACTTTTTGGTATGAATTTGAGACTTTGCAGAATAGATTGGAGCTGAAATATCTTTCAAAAAATGAAATTTTAGTAGGTGAGAATTATTTTTTTAATCTTACAAAACGAAATTAGACATATGCGTAATCGTGTTGACTTACGTCCGAGCAAGTGATTTTGGAAATGTCTTCTGCAAAATATGGATGAGCTTAGTTTGATCATTGTTCAAATATTGTATGTATTCATTGATATATATATATTGATACATTAACTTCTATCTACTAAAACTCCTTCTTTTCCGTGAGCAGTGACCGTTATCGATCGTTGACCATCATGTTAACTACGATATTGACTATCACTGCTTTATTTACTGCTACGCGGAATATCAATTTCCCGGATCGATGATGATGTTGTGCGCCGATCTATGCTTCTCCTACAGATTTTTTTGACTTGCAATACCAAGTGAAGAAGATCGTACTCTACAAGGTTAAGCATCTAATGACCAAAGTATTTTAACTTATCTCTTTCTATAGTGTTAACTATTTCCAAATTTTGTTCATGCTCTCAAGAACCTCAGTATTTGTATGCCATATGCCATACGCAGATTGAAACTTACGCTCGCTTTGGCTATTTTTGATCGTATCTTCATTCTAGGATCGCATTTATTGTTTCTTACGGTTCCTAGATATGTTAATTTGTCCACTTGATCCACTTGTATATTGTTAACTAGTTTTCCATTAATCAATACGTATTTATCATACTAGAATTCTTTAAAACTTTATTGAATATCTCTTCAGATTAAAATAGGCATAATGCACCTTTATCTTCCTTCTCTTTTGTTTCATTCCTGGGGAACTTTGGCTATCTACGCAGAAGATTAGAGATAGATGGTAGAAGAGATTAGCGATAATCAGTTTATCTTTATCATTTTTGTTTCAAAATGAAACTAAATATTTATAATTGCATATTACATTATTGTTTTTCAAAATATTATCCATTAGATCAATATATTTCCCATGTGTTTGAATCAATTGTCGAAGCATTTTTTCCATTTCCATAGGTACCTCTAAAATACGTGATTTGAACGCATCAACCGCTTCTTCAAGTATAGAAAAACGTTGATCTCGTAATTTATTATTGATCTTCGGGAATAAAAAAAATCATTTGGTTCCGAACAAGGACTGTAGTGCCTATCAATTCGATGTTTTGACTGTTCAAAAACGTTTGGGTTCGAACTGATGTTTGAGAACTCACATTGTCGTGGTGGAGAATGATTCTTTATCTGCGATTTGGTTCCATGGTTTTTACGAACACTTCACCATTGTACTATGCTCTAATACAGGGATGGCCAAATACTTTAAAGCCCAGGCCAAAATGAAATTTTGAAAATGTCTCCCGAGACGGAGGACTATACCACGTACGCTGAACACACGCGAAAGTTTTTTCCGTGATCAAGAAATTTTTTTGACAACTAAAGCATTTGTGCAGAGAAATTTGACAGTGAATAAAAGATAATAAACTGTCCACCTTTTCAGTTTATTATTATGCTTTCAAATTAACGAACATTAGTCGCAAAAGTATGCGACCTGTCGTCCATCGAGGAGTGAGTTCAATTCTATGTTGTCAACTGACTACCCGCTTTATGAGAGTATGATGGATACATTGAAGTGAGGATATGATTACAGCTGTTGATCGGCACATTGTTGTTGGTTTAATCCACGTCGAAAGTCATAGATAATCACCACATGATATGTGATATGCTCCAGCCTAAAAAATTCTCTTTTGGTACGAAAGAAGATGTATTCTGAGGAAAGTTTCCTTGCAAAAGTAGCAGAAAAGCTCCCCAAAAACAAATACCGGCAACCTGCAACAAAATCACTAAAAAAAAAAGGTACTTTCGCAATAAAAGAAATCACCCAATACAAGAAATGTGATTTTGTGAAGGCCGCAAAATGGCAAAATGGAAGTCTTTTGTAATCAGTTGTAATAGTTGGTCTTGCATTATTTCACTACAGTAATGGCTTAAGAAACTCTTCAATTCGATCACGCCATAATGAACTGAAAGCAAAATTTCAAAGTAACCTTCTTATATGAACAAAAATTTCATTCGCTTGACCAATGTACTCCTAGTTCCTCGATTCGTATACAGAGTTGCCTATAAGCAGCGTCCCAAATGTACATTTATTTAATGAGTTTCGACTTGTTTTTTTAAGTAGAAAACGGGGTAAAACACCATTTATCCGCTAATAATGCATAAAAATCAGCTGAAAGATGTTTAATTTATTGCCCCAATGGCCAAATTAACCTGATTTGACTACCTATGATTAGTTTCAGCCAAATCGAAATAATGGGAATGGAAACCTGAACTGAACTAAGTGTATCTTCTTCTTCTCATGCCGTCTTCTCATTGAAGGTTGCCGACCATGTTTTTAAATGCGTCTCTATCCGGAACCAGAATTTCTTCTTCCTGCCGATGCCTTTCTCTACCTCTACCCTTCTTTGCAATATGTTCTGTAGCAGTAGGTATTTGTCGTTGCGTAATATGTGTCCTATTTAAGATGTTTTTCTCATCTCAATAATTGTCAACAGCTTCTTTTTTTGACCAATGCGTCTTAGTACTTCGTCGTTGGTGATTCTGTCAGTCCAGGTTATCTTCAGGATGCGTCTATAGAGCCACATCTCAAATGCCTCTACTGACCACACATAACATTCCATGAATCCTATTCTGACGTGGAGGTTCAGATTCCTGGTTGCAAATATTGAGGAGTACTTGACAAAAGTCTTTCGAGCCATTTCCATTCTGATTAATTCCTTCGTCTGGATCCATTCCAATTCAATATGAGAATCGGGTTAATATTAATATTTTGGTTTTTACTGATAACCATGAATTTAGTTTTGTCAATATTTACAGTGAGTCCTACATTTTCACATTGTCGGTTGATTCTCTCTAATAGGATTTGAAGATCTTTCTGAAATAAAAACTGAGAATATAGATTAAATAGTTGTGGAGAGAAGTCCTACTACACGCACTACTGCCGTTTTATTGTAATAGATATTTTTGATTAATCGTATATCGCTTGGATCTAAGTTTTTAGTTGCTCAATTCTCTAAAGTTTTTAGAAGATTAAAAAAAATTATTGTGAATTATGAAATATGAAATAAATATGAATTAAGAAATAAGGGACATGTGCGATATTCAGGATGTAGTAAGATGGGCAAGGAGCCGCAGAAGAGAATGGAGAGACCATGTCGACAGAATGCCAAATGAACGGTTAGCAAAAATTGCAAAGGAAAAGAAACCAGACACAACTCGACTTCCTAGACGACCACCTATGAGGTAGTATGAAAGCTGGTCCAAATACAGGACCTAGTCCTAACGTAAGAAGGAAAACGTAATAGGAAAAAAACGCAGCAATTACTTCCTATTTCAAAACAATGAAATGATATCAAAATCCTAAGTGTCCAAAAATACTTACTTGGTCATCAATTTTTATGTAACTACATTTTATTCACTTGATATACATTTTTTTAGTACTTTCACGCGCCACGTATTTTGAAATTACAATTTTTTTTGTAATATAATTAATCAAAATATTCGTATTTTTTACAAAATAGTAATTAAAAAGAGAGTAATGTTATGAAATTATTCTGAGGTCGTTTTTAGTTTACTTAAGATACGAGTACTACGCAGTGTGTGGTCGATTCTTGGTGATCAATCATCAAAATTTCATATTATTCACTTGATAATTTTAATGTCAACAGTAAAGAACAATTTGTGTATTGATAATTATTATACGAAGTAATTTACTGTATGGAGGTTTGTTGGGAATACGAGGCTTGAAAATTGATTCACAATAATTATATGAATCATTACACCGTAAAGAGCGAATTTGCATTTATAAAGACATTGGAAAATGATGGAAATACTTGCAATACTACATCATTATCAATAAATTAGTACAACATATTAAGAACAAATTATACAACATGGAAAAGTCGAATTCTTTTGGATACATTCATAACAACAAATTATAAATTGATATTTTTCATTGATGTACAATTTCATGGATTATAATTTCTAATAGAGCGCCATCTTAAATTGATGCAGCGTCAAATATTAGAGCTTCCAGCTTCACAATGCTGAAAACAACTCCAAGATATTCCACCTGTTTTAATAGTCACAAGTGCGTGTTAAATATAAATTGTCTATTATTAAATATTAATGAACGTGTTACATTCTATAAAATAATTTTCTTCAATTTTCTCATTTCTTGAAAAATCGTCATCATTTTAAGTATCTTTCAATAGAAAATCAGTTTGAAATAACAGGTAAAAATTGACGTTTCGACCTATTTCGGTCTCTATCGACATATTCTGATAAAGACCGAGATAGGTCGAGTCGTTAATATTTTTATCTTTTTCAAAGACTAATTTTCAATTAGTCAATTAGAGACCTGAAATCGAAGAGATTTATCATAAAATTCTAAGAAATATTTATCACGTAGTTCATTGCACTTTTCAGAACACTAGTAAGCAGCTGACAATATCTTTTGAGGTTTTTTGCTATAATTATCGATCTAAGAAACTTAACTGTGTTTAGTTTTGACGCTGCATCAATTCAATATGACGTTCTAGTCAAAATTTTACGACGTCACCTCTAAATCAGCGTCGACCATCAACATGAAATTGCACTTGAAGATTTCAACGGTTATTTTTTCCCTAAGTAAATTTCTAGAACTAACTTGTAAATAATAGAATTTTTTATAGAAAAAAAAAGATATAGAGAGTTAGAAAATGATATACAAGGTGTTGACTTGATGCGACGAATTCGAGAGTGAGTAGATGACGTGAAAATAATGCTGTGACCTAAACAAAATTTTCTTATAAGAGTTATAGCCCTTCATATTTTCGAAATGAGAACATATATTTAAATATATTTTTTAAATTATACATTCGAAAATTATGAATTTTCAATGGATGAATCTATCTGTCGGCCAGGGGCGGCTCATGCCCAGTGGTTAACAACTTTTACAGGAGAAATCTGTACAATTTAACGATAGCAAAAATAAATTTTCCAATCGATTTTTCAACAAAAAGGGATTCTTTTTTCAACTTGATAAAATTAGTAGCCAAGGAAACCGTTCGCCAAAAAGAGACATTCTGAAGAAAATTAACATAAATTGTAACTTTTTATTCAAAAAACAGGAATAGTGGGGAATAACTTCGTAGGTTCATATTTTTTTTTATATTAACCTGAATGAACAGCAAATTTCTCCAGAAGGATTTTCCACCCATGTTGTTTGATATTCCTCTAAGCATTCACAGAGGAGTGTGATTTTTTTTTGGGATATGCTAAAAGTTTGATATATGGAACACCAGTAAATACCAGGAACGAAATTATCGATAGAATAAACTGATTCTGTGAGGCAGAATCTTGGAATGTTCTTCCAAATTCAAAGAAATATCTTCCGTAGACTCTGGAAATGTGTAGAAGTGCACTTCGAACATTTATTTTAGTTTTTTTTTATTGTTTTTATTTGCTAAGTTGAAGGCTATACTACTAAATTTGTCTACATTTCTATTTTTCCTTATGTTAGTAACACGATGCTCGACAGTATAAAGTTCAATTAGAAATATTTGATTGTGTTTTAATATCACTCTGTATTCAGATTTGTTCATGTTCATTTGTATAGAAATATTTAGTTTAGTTTAGTTAGTTTTCATAATGCCAAGAAGAAAATTAACTATTGAAGAGCTTTCTCGTGGTATCTCGTGATGAACTCAACAAAGACTTTTGCTGTAAACCGACTAAATATATTTGAGGATGCTCAAATAGTTCCAGGAAGCTGGAACTAGAACTCCCAGAATACTTCCCAGAAGACCTCATAATACTGCTAGAGGTATTTCTGTATCAATCTCAACAATATGGATACCAATCCATGATGTTAATTTGAGATCTAGGCGACTCCTAAGGAGATTATTATTGACACCTGGTGTGGTGTATTTGAACACCACCAACGTGTAATGAATGTAGAAAAACAATCTTCAGCTACCAGTCTCATTATGGATTATGGACGAGTATGTATATGGATGAATACATTGACATCAAGGAATTCGCCTCTTTCGTGGAGGTACAGTTATGGTTTGGAGAGCAATTTGTTATAATGGCCATAATGAGTTGAATGTGTTGATTAGGAAAGATCACAGAATAGATAGGTATATAAGAATTAAGTGGAGATCATACTTTATTGCCGATATAGGCTTCTAGTTAATTTCTCTTGTTGATAATGCAAGAACACATTGAGCTTTGGTGGTTTTAGAAGAAATAGAAAATCAAGGTTGTCTTCATCTACTGCTTTCACCAAGGTCGCTTGATCTGAATTCTATAGATCATGCTTGGGATCAATTACAAAGAGTCATTGACGACCACAATCCATGTGCAGCAAATCTTCTTCCACAACTTAGGGCAGAAATCACACAAAATTTATTAGAAAACATAACAACAAGATGTGCAAAATAGAATCACAAAGAATATAAATGATTTTCAATCAATTTCCTGGTTACATTCTTTTGCTTTATCTTCTATATTAGCACTTAATTAAATTTTCAATATTTTAAGATAATAAAAGAGAATTTGACAAGTTTGTGAAATTCAAAAGAGAAAAATTATACACCCTTCCAAGAAATACATTGAAATTTTTATGATCTAGCTTTCAAATCGAAGTTAATAAAATTCTTCAATCATTAGATAGCTTTTTATGTTTTGGATAAATATGATGAGGCTTGTAAACTTCGGCAACAGATTATTCAAATTCCCATAAAATAAGTAGTGTGTGCTTAGCAAGTTATGGAAATAAACGTTATGTCATTTATGTTGTCAATTCCTGCAACAAAATATTGTATTATTATTATGACGAATGGAAGTAGAAAAAGTATAGTATATTACACGAGTTGTACGCGGCTTCGTGCTTTAACTCTTTCATTTCGTTCGAAATGGGTTACTTACAACAATACATTATCATAATATAACCCTTTGCATTTTTAATTGATTTAAATAATATATGAAATCTCAGTGATTCATATCTCGTAAGATCAATTGGACGAATAAATTCGTGCAGTATACAGTTTCTGGGGTGCGTTGTCCTCAGTCAGATAAGAATAAAGGAATAATTGATAAGGTGAAGAAACGCTAATTTTATCTCAAAGCATCTACGATCTTCGTTGTCGATTGTTAAGTACATCCTTCATAGTCGTTTTAATTATATTTTTTCCATGTACTTGCCTTATAATTTGTCTTAACGCTGTATTTATCAACAAGCAAAATGTTCTGTCAGTTCCTTTGTAATTCATATATTACATATACGGAGAGTACCAAAGAAACTATAATTTACAGATGATGATGAAAAAAAGTTCATTGTATTATGCAAGTTGTGTTCACTTTATCTTTTGATATCTTCCAAAATTCTGCCATATCAATTGAAGGTATTGAGATTGGTTCCCTAATAGCCACGAATTTGTTTGTTTTCTCAATGAGATCCAGATGAAACCTGGAAGCAAATCTAAAAATAGGCCCTGTCTTAATGAAGTAGGGCTAGCTTCGTAAAATATGTCATTTATCATGAGTTTATCATTTAACATGTCATGAGTCGTGTCGTCTAACGAAGAAGTGTTGTAGAATGTCTGTCTTTAGAGGAAAGTTGCGTTTTCTGCTTCTGTTATGATTTGCAGATCCATATCAATTAATGGAATGAGAAACTTACAGTTCATGGAAGATATTATGAATGATAATTATTACCTTAATGTTCTTTGATATAACAACACCTGAATACACGCGTTCAAATGATCTTAAATATATTTTCCAACAAGATGGTGCCGTTATTCATACGGTTAAAAATGAGATAAAGTGGATATCAGAAAACAATATACTAATTTTAAAATGCACAGAGCACGCACGATGAAAAAAAAACACTCATACTAAACCACCCAGAATGGTTAACTTCTTATGGTGGCAGTTAGACATACTAATGGTTTGAATCACCGAGGATGTCGAGAGAAGGTTACAAGGTATAGCTAGAGAGAGAAGCATTTTGGCCGAATATGTCCAAGAATCCAAAAAAAAATATTTTTCTGCGAGGTTAAATATTTTGCTCTCGACGTGAGCTTTGGAGGGTTAAATAAAATACACAGTAAACTGTTTACTTTCAGTTTTTGAAGACGATAACTTGTGTATCGAAACGCACGTTAGACAGTGTAATTGTGAGTGTTGGTGTAGTGATGGTGGAAATTGAATCCTACAATTCTCTAAAAATCTTGAAATCTATTATTTCTAATGAAAAATAAAAAGGGATATTATAGATTACACAAGATTATGGAACTTATACATCAAAAAAAGTAACTATTTTTAACTTTATTTGGGACACATGTTACATATTATGTTCTTTATATTCACCTCTTTGTCAGTATCAACTCGGCATCAATTAATAGGGGTTATCTCTCTCTTTGAATCGAAAAAGTTTTATTTTATCAGATTGCTTCATTCTACGATTACTGTCCCTGAGTAAAAATTATTCTCATATTATCACAATAAAAAATGTTTTTTAATTGCTAAGATAGTACATGAATTGAACATGCACTTCAGAAAATAATGTAGGAATTTGAAATAAGAAAAATAATATTATTGAATAGTAGAAGCAGAGAAATTTGTAATGTTTAAATACAAAAATGAAAAAATCAAATAAATCTTTATCGGAGTATTTGAGATGATACAAATTTGTCGAGAATTTCACGCACTAAATATTAGAACTAAAACTGAAATGATCATATGTACAGATCTTCCATCTGGTGACTCAGTCTACGATTTATCAAACACATATTTTCTACATGATATCATCTACACAACATAAGATCGATTGTCTTCTTCACAAGACTAATTACAAGACATACGTAATGGTTTTTTTTCAAAATTGACAGTAGTAATCGTAAAAATGTACCATATAATTTGACGCAAGATTTGTTTACTGTGTTGTTTTTGGATTGAACGTATATTTATTGTTAAAATCAGTTCTTTTTGAACTAATTTGACTATTTACGTCATCAACTTTGTAACACCTTAAATGCCGTGAAAGAGAAAAAAACGTTCTAATATGAATGAGTTTAAAAAGTGTAATTTTAATTTAGTTAAGAGGACAGTCAGTTGATAGACCAAATATAGTGTCTACTTTCTAAATATGTACCCTACTTATATAAAATCCAAGTCGTCCTGCAAAAATTAGCTCTTCAGTAATAAGCTAGCATGGCTAAGATTAATTTTGGGTTTTTCATGTATGAGTTACACCCAGTAGATCGATATTTTTATCAGAAGAGTTTTGTTAAATATGTCGATGTTAACCATATAAATATAATTAAAACAATTAAAAACACTTTTTTGTTACCAATTTCGTGAAAGGCCGACCTTTGGAATATTAGTCAAAACAATTATTTCAACTGAGTTGACAGGAATTCCGATTTCATTCATATGAATATCGGTTCTGATATATTAGTCACATGATGGGAGACCTCCCCAATATCTACTTTAATTTAGGTAACATAGAATAAAAGACTGGATGATCTTTAATCCACCAAAACTCGTAAAAATCAAAAGCCAATATTGACATAGCGCTTTGTTATGTTGAGGTCATTGGCCTATTTTCCCATTTATACCTCTTTACATTATTATTTCTGCTAAGTAGGAAGTGGTCACTGTTAATTCCATCCCCACGCTTAACTGCGACATCCCTTATTATTCCTCTATTTTCCCTTTCTGTCTATATATAGTCTATAATATTTTCACCGACAGTGCGTGTCTTTAAACTACCCATTCCTACTTCCAAATCGATGTAACCAGTCTTCAAAGTTACTATATTATCACTATTGTGGAAAACCAATCAAAAGTTAGGTCCACTTTTGTTTTTAACGTTAGTTCGGTTAGTGTTGAACTGAATACACGAGACAGAACTTTTAGTTATCACTTTGTTTGTTTGCAAATACAGAATAAGCACAGGAGATCTAGCGGACTCTATCTACTATACAAGAAGGTGCTGTCGAATGTTGGCCAGAACCTATCTAATAACCTTTACTTGGAAAATAGACTCAATCTCAAGTCAATTTATTGGAATTGCCAAGCCATTAAGTGGAGAGCAAATGAGAAATATCTAGGACGTACCCTGCATGGTAACTCCTCTGGAACAAGCACAAGAAAAAGGTAACCAGCGAAGTCATGAAAGCTATTATGGTGTGCATAGAAATATATGTACAACCGGGGCCATGGAACATGCCCTGCGGCTTCAATAGAAGTTATTCTACATCTCCTACCGCTCCATGTACTACTGAAAAGCGGAGCTGAAAAACTCATATTTAGAGAAGGAGTCATCGGAGATAAGCCAAGACTTTTCTCAGACAATTTGCAAATCTGGGACAAGGTCAAAAAGCCAAAGACATTTAGTCTTAACAAAAAAATTTGCTTCAAAATTAAGCTGAGAAAGTGATTGGAGTCAAAATATCATATGAGAAATCAACCAAAATATAATCAAATGGTACATAGACAGCTCTAGAACAGCCTAAAGAAATAAAATAGGAAACTACGGTCTCTGAACCAAATACTCTGAATGCAATACACCAAATCTTTTCCAAGTGGGAATTTTTGGAATTGAAAAACGTGTCCATTTCCATTTGGAGAAGAATTATCGCGGACAGAAGAGTATTACCAGCATATATTAGGGCTCCGAGCTTCAATGGGTTCCAGGACGCACTGGAGTAGAGAGAAATGAAATAATTGGCAGGTCTGCTGAAAATTTCATAATATTTCATTATTGTTTCGCATAGGTTGCATTAATAATGGGTTTAATGGAAGGGCTAAGTTGCGCAGACAGTCTGGCAACCATCTACCGGTCTGAGTATCGAATAAAGTAACCAGTTGAGTAGCCAGAAAATCATCCATTGAAACAAGACGAAGAAGGAGGACAATTGCTTCTTGAAAAAGGAGGACACTTCATATACATCCAATTCTTGTTTTGAAAACATCAAAAAGTTCTTACCTCATACTTTTGATGAACTATCAATTACTTGACAAATTTTTTGGAGCTGTTAACAACAACTGAGTTATCATCTAACAGAATACCTTTGTGGCGACGGGCGATTGGTTAACCGGTGTAATAAGATCCGCATGCTAAACAGGAGCGCATCCCAACTGAGCAGTCAGTGTTTGCCAATGCGGTTGTCGGACTGGACAAACAGTCGGTAGCCAAAAAGTCGTTTGACGACTGACTACCATCGTCAAACGACATATGAACCCAAGTGACGGCGTAAACGACTGGTTGCGCTACTTGGCCGTCTTTTCTAATAAGGACCTTAGTTTAATCGCATGCGGTGATGGAAACGAGCCACGAGCCGTTTTTACAATCAATTATAACAATGAAAACCCTTGTACTAGCCCTAGTACCATTCATTATGTACCGAATAACTGTTAACCACGCAGAAATTCTATTTTCATGGGTAATAGCCATAACTATACGCTTGTTGAAACATATACTATAGTTTCAAAAGCTAATTACTTAGTTACTACTTATAATGATGTCTTCAATGAATTACCGAATGGTTTGCATCATCGTATATATCGTGAGAACCCAGTATGTTATGCCATTCGAATTTCATGATATGTTGACAGATCAAGAACTGTAATGATCTGTAAAAAGAAAGTAATTTATGAGTAATAGCAACCGGAGGCGATAAACGCTATTCATTATTTTTTGAAAAATGTAATTTTCAAATAGTGTTACTGACGTACCGCTTGTGGGCTCACTTAAATCAAAGCTGTTCTGCTTCCAAACAACAAGCAACAAATCATTCAACTAAAAAGGATATTTCACCAGAAGTTTCTTCTTGCTCGATACGCTTTCCATGATTGCTCAGCGTGGGTAGATAATTTTAGCAAGGAATATTGAATTTTACCTTTAACGAGACGTTTTCGATTTGAGAACTGTCATGACTAACAAATATGAAGCTCGTATATTTTCTAAACAATCGCTGTTGGTTTGATTGGCGTATATTGGATATCGAGAGGTCAATTAATGAGAAGTATTCCTGGTACGAAATTCTGCAAATTTTATTCAATCAAAATTGCAATCATATGTATATCATGAACGAAGTTAATAGGTAGATAGTATTTCAGATAAAAAAAATCCAACAAAATTATATTAATAGTACATTTCATTGGCAACTTGGAAATAAGAATTTTTCCGTGCACAGGTGATAAACTGGAAGTCATATTTGTGAAGTGTAATGAACGACACTTTATTATACTTAACTGGAAGCGTAAAAGGATAACAATTAAATTTCGAACATTCTCAAACTAATAATAATACATGATAATAGTACCAAAAATGGTATAAGGTACCTCAATAAAAAGGGGTTTGCGAGCCCCTTTCGTTTTTTTAATAAAAGATAAAGTGTGAGGTTACGTCTAGTGTAAATCAGCAACGACCAGTATAGATTGGAAACGTGTAAAGGAGTTCTCTATAGCCCCAGAAGGAGCTGCGAGGGCTGTCCCCTTCCCACTTGGAAACAGCTGCGAGGCTTCGCTGTAAAAGGAGCCTTTCTCTAAATAATTTAAAATTGAGGTTATAATGGGTGTATAACAGAACAGGCTACATAGTATTTTTAGATTGTTAACTTCATGATTTGTTGAGGTTTCATATGAAATACAAAATAATATTAATAACCTAACCTAACCTAACCTAACCTTAGCTAACTCAACATAACCTAACCTAACCTAACCTAACTCAACTTAACTTTCTCATTTTTAAGAAGAACAAACAATCGATCGAAAACGGCACGCAATAGTTATACCTACCCACTCTGTGTAAAAGTTTCGGGTTAGACAATGCATTAAAAAGAGGGCAGTTAGTGTATAAAATAAAAAAGAAAATATCAAACTGAATTGAATTATAGCATAGTAAACGTAATATTATTCTTTAGAAAATTTCATTAGTCAAGAACTTATCCGACCCTTAAATGATTAAAGACGACATTGGACACGCCATACATGACACAATACAAAATGGCGTCTCAAACGAGTTACGTTTCACTTCACATAAAGCTGAAAACCACATTTTCAAAAATTAATTCCTCAAAATATAATCATCAAAATTTAAAATTTCGTATATAAACTCTTCACCTCATGGACTATTTGCCATGAAAATATAAATATTCAATTCGACGATCCATAATCCAAAGTTTAATAATAATCGGCGTTTCATTGTTGTGTTTTCGAGAGATGAAAATAGTAAAAATATGAAGTTCAAAAGATCAGTTGTTGCATACCAAAATCGTAGGTGTTGCGCCCAACATGTTGGATGCCATGCCAACAACACCTGTTGCACAACACCTGAGAGTGAAAAATCCCGAAAAATATACCGGACATATGCTGAGGTTTTCTTCAGGAGCCATATTTACTCTGAGAAGACACGGAAGATGGCGTTCTTTCAACTTAGCAGAAGGACACATAGAAGAGTCAATACAAAGAAAAATAGAAATTTTACTATTAATACCAACGATTCCCAAATATACTAATTATGTTGTTGTTTCCAGAAAGGTGTTATAAATAAATAATTGGTTTTTTTTATAATCAATTTTTAATATATTTTCTTATTTAGCACACGAAAAAGTATCGGAGATAGAGAAAAATTTCCCGTGCGCTATTCTGAACATGCCACTTTTTTGTTATTGTAGAAACAGACGAAAACAATGTTTTCAGACAAGTATAATAAAAGAGTTTTACGCAAGCAATCATGAAAGCCTACATAGGAACTGATTTTGTAGCTGCCACAAGTTTTTTCTGTATATTCACACAAATTTATCATTTTTTATCGGTTCATTTGGAATTCTACCTCTAATCTATACTTAGTTGAAGTATTACTATGATAGATATAGCTTTTCAACCTAAATAAAATATTCAATTTTACTTTTAGAAACGCCAGTGCTGTATAACTGTTATTGACCCACCGTTTTGAAATATTTCATGTTTATATATGACAGATAGATAGGTACCTTCGTGTGTCAGAGGTGCTGAAGTGTGATCTAAACACTATTATTAGAAAAAAGCGTTTCCGTTTTTTATTACCAGCTCCAACTATAAAAATGCTGAGATTCTTTTTTTGTAACTAACTGATCCGCCTATAGGTATTAGTATCCGATAGTTATCGCTTCCAAATGAATCAGTTCATTAACATGTCTGGTTACTTCTGTGAAATGGTCCATTTGAGACATTTCAAATATAGGATATACGAGGTTCCTCTCAAATGTATGGATATTATCTGCATATCTTCGCATTCTTTAGCATTATGTGAGTGACATCCAAGTATTTAATCAAATCACACTAAATGAAAAAGACTTGGTGATCTATTTTAGAAATTCATTTCAATAGATTCATAGTATTAGTCTTTCATTCTTTCAGCGACATTCGCCACTTGGAAATGAGCTAAAAGCTGCTGGAAGCTAAGTCGGGATTGTATGGACGTTGGTGAAGCTATACTACTTTGCATATACTTCGATTAATGCTTAAGCGTATGATAGCTGAAACTGTTTTCTTCACTCTTTTTGATTGATGATTATTATTGATCCTGACACCTCTCGGAGCATTTTCCTAGTACACAAAAATAACTTTGACTTGCTTTGTTTGTTCTTGGGAGTTCATAATACTTCTATTGTGAATATTGTATCTGTTTATTATAGCTTTGTCTAGAGGAATTACGGGATAAATTTCGCACACACAATGGTTTTTGGTAAACTAGTTCGCGTACAGTAACCCCACGAACTCTCCCAGTGGCAAGTCGCACTCGCTGGTTATTTTCTAAAGTTATTGAACTTGAAGCTAGACCAGAAATAGAGTCACTTTCAACTATGTACTACATAAGACTTGCACCAATCTTTCTTGCGTTATTAACCTCTCTGATTGCCTAAAATCGTAAAATCAATAGTTTCCAGAAATAGTCTACAGTTTACATTAAAAAAATTTGGATAAACGTTTGCGGTTCCTGGTGAACTAAGACGTCCAGTCGGTATGTACGCGCATCAACGAGTTCGTGAAGATGTCTTGGTACCGCAGAGGTAAATTATTAAAGTATTTCACAGAACTATTCAACCTGACACTGGAAGCAATGACATAACAAACAAGCATTCATAAAAAATGTACAAACAGAAACACAAATATTAGAGACCAAGAAAGTTTACAAAAAGCACCAGTGAAGATAAATAAGGAAGAAGAAACTAGAGGTCTAACTGAGACAAACATGTATACTTTAAGTACATGAAGAAAACTGGAACAGTGTTCTTTTTAAATGAAAAATACATTTAAATATCCTGTTTCAGAAGTAAAGGTAACCAAAAAATTGAATAAGTATAAACTATACTAGAAAGATTAGTCATTTTAAAAAAATAGGAATTGCAGTGAATAAAATAGATTTAGAATTGGCAAGATAGTAACTAGGCCTATGATAACTCATGCAGCTGAGAAATGAGCTTAGCATAGAAAGACAAGAAAAAAACAACAATAATTGAGAGAAAAATACTGAGAACGAAAATGAACATAAAACATTTATGAACTACGGACTGAGGAGCGACATTGGAGGAGAACACATAGTAAAGTATGTGAAACTACAGAGACCACGATGATTCTACTATGAATGAAAAGACGACTCGTCCCCATTAAAAAGAATTATAATGACCAATAGGAAACAGACCAAAAGGAAGACCAAAATCCAGTTGAGAAAACCAAATATTCGAAGACCTGAAGGTACTTGTGAGGAAAACTGAGAGATAGAAAAGAGTCAACAGTAGCTACTATAAAGTTTATAGCAAGCAATTGGAGAATTGAACTAAATGAAAGGTATCGGTAAAGGTATAAAAAAAAACGTTTAATAATAGTAAATACGATTTCATATCCCAATATAGTAGGATTGATATAAGTTTGATCTATAAGAAAAAGAAAGAGGATGAAATGTATAGAAACATGAAAATAACTGATTGACCGGACCTCTCATACAGCGAAAGCAATAAGAGAAAAATGAGAAACTTATGTGCATTGTTGTGTTATCCAAATGATCTTAGAAACCTGAATATCTAAGATGGGATATTTGATCGATAGTGTTCAACTTACTAGCACAGTTGCCGTAGATTCCAATTGTTGTTGAGAAACATTTCTCATGATATGAGATTCGTTGTTCATGTAGAAAATTTTTTGATGGAAGCATTGCGAATTTGTCTAATCCTTTTGAAAGTCAACTATATCAATATCACTTTTTTGAAATTACGATGCACTGAAAATTATATTCGTTTTAGTTTCCTTTTCGTGGATGTTCTCTCTTTTCTTCAATTTCTCCCCAAAACTTCTCTACTTAAGATGTTCTAGAGATTTCCCTGCATATCCATAAATGATTAGTAAGGTTATCATCATTTGAGGAACTCTTCGTTTGCTACTTTGAGTTAGTAATATCAATGCGGATATTCAATAACCAGATTCTTTGCTCCTACCACTAGCCTGTTAAAGGTGAGGAAATTGGCCTACTTTGCTCATGTCCTGTGTTCACAGATGATTCTTCTCGAGTTCCATTTACCGTTAGTATATAGAGGTGTTTTGGAAACTGTTCACCAGAGTCTCATCAGCTTAAGAGAGCACATCATGTGCGTTTGGTTTTGTATCCACTTTTCTTAGGGTGAATAAGCAATTTGATATCTCAAATTTTTATGTGCACTTAGTTTTTAAATGCTAGTGATAAGTAACTATAGGAATTTATGACGTACTATAATTCCAATACAATAGGTAACGTATGCTGTGTGCGTAAAAAAATCATGTCGTAAACTAGAAATAGCAAATTTACGTTATAAGTAACTCAATTATGAAAATTGCAAGTTTGTAATAAAGTATTCCAAGAAAAAATATTGAAATTGTTATTATTTCTGAGGAATTCTTGAAACAATACACAATCAACAACAATTCATATGAAAAATATAGATTTTCAGTCAGACGTTTATGTGCGTATAAATATTATTGTAAATGCGAAAGTACTAGACGAATTGACCCGTAACCGTCTACCTATAAATTTTATTTCTTTCCGTAAATCTTCATTTGAAAGGAAAAGTCCCCGGTCACTAATAATTTCTGCATCTGCTTAATACATTAGACATAAAAACCCTTTCGTTATACCTGGTGATAGACATCTGTATTTTGCCGATATATATATAGGATTTCTTTCAAAATTTGCGAATGAATCCTCCAATTTCATCAATTTCGAACTACATCTGTCAGTTGTTTACCCTTTTTCAAACCCTTTTTGCTGATAAGAAGTGTGGGTGGTTGACAATAACAACTTGTCTTTTTGTTATAATAACGTTCAATTGACACAGCATGTGCTATTTTAGGAATCAAAAATCGTTGATTTATTTGATTTGGTTTTTTAGAGTCAATATAGAAACTATATGGATAATGAAATGATTGTGTAACCAATGAGAATATAATATTGAATATAAAGAACGACCGATTCTATATTATACTGTGTGAGTAAAGCTATTGATGCATTAACATTACATTTTTCAGATCTATAAGAGCCAAGACAAAAAATTATCTCGTTTAATTAGGACTTAAAGATGTTTTATTGTTTAATAAAGTAATTTATGTGGAAGATCTTTGATATAAACCTATGAATAAGATTTATTATTAACAAGTGAATTATTATTAGACTAGATAAAGCTTTTATAACAAAACAACTTTCATACAAAGCAGTAATTTTGAAAAAAAATGGTTGATATTTCAAGAAAGCAAAATCAAAAGCCACAAATTCATTTTAAAATTGAAATTCAAAACATGCAAATGAACTACTAATTGCTACCTTGTATGATTAGAATAGATGATAGGAAATGAATAATCACTTCCATTTTTGATACATCATAAAAAATATTAAAGCTAACTTACATTTTGAAGTGAACTCCTTCAAAGTACTGCCCTTGGCTAGGAATACGAAGGTTCCTATTTAAATTTTGATATATTTATAATTAGATATGGCTTTATTGTTTTTCAAAGATCAATACACTTTTGCATGCGTCTCAACCAACTCAACTAGAAGCATTTTTTCTATTCTGATTGAGGCACCTCCAAAATATATGATTTGAATACTTCAACCATTGGGTGCCAAGTAAGGACTTTGACCGATCAATTCGATATTTTGACCGTTGAAAAACATTTTTGTTTAAACTAATGTGTGAGAGCTGGTATTGTCGTGGTGGAGATTAAGATGATTCAAATGCTGGCGTTCCATTCAGGGTTGATTGAGCGTTCTATGTCGCTCTAATGGAACGGTAGCGATATGTCCAGTTATTCCGAAAAAACAGACGATAATTTAATTGGAAGTGCTTCGAACGCGAACAACTTTTGTTGGATTAGGCTTTTCTTGAAAGACCCATACAGTCCATTGTTGTTTAGTGTCTTTTCCTGAGCGATTGTCGAATTATGCGGAATGTATGCGAATGGAACTAATGCTCAAGTTTGCTTCAATTGCTCGGTGAGTCACATGACGATCTTACTATATCAGTTTACGTATAGCATCGATGTTTTCTGGCATAACAGCCGATTTTGGACCACCCTCACGAAATTCATGTCGAAGCGAGTTGATCGGCACCTTGCTGTTGGTTTAATCCACGTCAAAAGTGCACGAAAATATTTGCGATTCAATTCCATTTTTTACCATGAAGATCAATGTCTCAAGTATCTATGGACAACTCAAATAGCACTCGTAGCACTCGTTCACCATTTAAAATGTCAAACTTTATTAGGGCAATAACAGATTTGACATATTCATATCAGTGTTGCCATATCTCAAAACTTAAGTAGCAGCCCTCATATATTCATCCCTACCTTGACTCCAATATTAGAAGTATTTCTAGAGAGTTTCTTGGCCGTGACTTTCTCAATATCAGTACTGGGATCGAATCAACACATTTCTTATATTCGAAAAGTCTTGTACTACTAGGAATCAAAAATCAAAAATCGTTGATTTATAAGATTTGGTTTTCATGAAATCTATAGATAATAAAATTATTGTATATGTGAATATAGTATATAATAAAAAGGACGACCTATTATATATTATGAACGTCCCTTTGTGAGTAATTACATTTTTCAAATCCATAAGAGCCAAGACAGAAAATAATCTAGTTTAATTGGGACTTAAGGATGTACTACTGTTTAATAAAGTAATTTTTGTGAAAGTTCTATGATATCAACCTATGAATAACGTTAATTATTAACAATTCATTCATTATTAGACTTCGTAACTCGGTACATTGTCACGAGAAATAGACAGCCGTCAACCATTTTTAATGTTTCTTTAATAACAGAACATTTCTCAAAAGTTCTTGCAACACGTATCCTCAACTTGCATCTCCGCTAGCAATTTTACCATTTACATTTTTTTGCAATAGCATCCATATTAAAAGCCAGAACTCACCCTAATTTCCCCATGCATTTTTCGAATAGTTAATCGCCTGTTTGAAGGAATAGCTCTGCTCACGTTTACCCTTTTTAATCTGTTTTTGTAGCCGAAGGACATTCCGACAATTTCTAATACTTAACTGACTCAATTGCTAATTTAAGTCATTGATACCTCGTGAGCGGGAGCTCTTTTGACACATTTTCCACTTACTACGTTATTCAAGATTTATGTTTCATGAAAGACTAACGATCTTATTGAATAAGACTGACAAGTTGAAATATATTCAAACTAGTCACTGATTCTTTTATCATATTATATATACAAGATGAAATACAAGAAACGTAAGAAATTGCTGTTGTAATACTTCATTCATTCTATTTTTTAATCACTCCTCGTACATTTAAGTTAGAAGCTTGATGAATAGAACAATATTCATATGTTCAATTCTCACACACGATAATTGGTCATAACTCAATCAATATGACCAAATTTTAAAATTAGTGTATCTGAAACCACTAATTTGTTTTGTTCCACATACTTCTAAATTTTACGATAGTATCCCAACCACATATTCATCATTTTAATAAGCATGTAATACATTCGCAGCTGTAAAGTATTAGGTGTAGTCAATAAATGAAAATGTTACATATGAACTGATAATAGGCTTGTTTCGAAAAACTATGGCATTTATTAGTTCGTAAATTTCAGAGGCGTAGGTTACTAGTATAATAAACAAAATTTTTGCAAAAATATTCTCAAATGGACATACATTGGAATGGTATATAATAAATAATTGCAAATCCCTGAATTATTTCCCAGGCTCCGCGATATGTGACTGCTTCGATCAATATTATCATCTTTTTCACACTTTTGAGTGTTACAGATTTTAATTCAGTGAAGTTATAAATGATTACATACGGCAGACTTCTCATTATTTAGAAAATAGACTAAAATGTCATCAATACAAAAAAAATTCAAACTGCGTTAAAGAACCACGAAATATCAGAAAAATCAATTATAAACATTCAAAAATTCTTCGAAGGGATTGATTTTTATGGCATAATAAGTTTATTGAATTTTCATCAACAAATGTATGCTGCATTCTTATGGAACTACGTTAATATTGATCGAAGTAGCTCATTCTCGGTCAGCATATCTCAGATCCTCAGTTAGTATGTAAATCAAAAATTAAATTCATCAATAATTTCGCGAAATCAAATTCAAACCTGATGATAATACAAGATATTGAGCAAAGTCATTGGAGAATAATATATCAAATCATATCGTCAATCAGTTTTTCCGTAGGCATTTCGTAGCAAGTAAATAAAGACAACTGAATTGAAATCAAAAGTTTAATACTTAATAATATATAAATGTATAAGCACATAGATAAATCAAAAATTAATCGATTTGGTTAGGTCCGGACTGGCTCTTTGTTCATATTATTAACATTATCGATATGAGTGGAAAAGCATATGATTTGGATAGAGAAAATAATTCAATGAAATAATTTTTTCAACGGATTCGGAAAAAAAAAAGATTGAATAATTAACGTCACATCCATACTTACTGAAATATTTGGATATATATTCACTTATCACATAGGTAATTGATTTATATATAACAATTTGATTGATGTTTATGAATATACTGAATATTAGCCATTGGATTGAAATATATTTGTCTCTCATGCCCAATTTGAGTTGTATTCTAACTATTTTGAAGCAAGTGTTACCATGGAAGGTACAAATACAAACAGACAGTATTGTGATATTTCTTCTCCAGTCTTCAAATTATAACTCACCGTTTAAGATTACTCTTAGTTAATTATAATTTCCTACTTAAGAAAATATTATTTATTTATTACTATTTTCAGTATCGGTTAATAATTTTTCTCTTCTGTTAATAGCTACAATAGATTCCAAATATCGTTGAAACTGTGGACTATCCCTAATTTTTACGAATAATGTTGTTTCCTTGTGTCCAGTCAACTGTATGTAGAATATTCATCTACGTGTTCTACGTACACCTTTTTATGATTCTTTTCATACTTCTTTTTATGTCTTTAATAACGTGACCGTGTCTTACCATTTCTCTGAATTTGCGTCACCATTCATCCAAATAGTGCCATTTATGATTCAATATTCTAATGCTGGGTTTCTTCACTTCCTAATAAAGTCCCTGCCAAATAAGTTATTGGGCAGTCACAAGTGTCAATTAAAAAGTTTAGTAGAAACTTAACTAAAAATATAATATATCAAAAGTGGTTTGTTTGTTTATTATACCTACATTTGATTAGTTCATTTTTGGAAATATTCGTCATACAAATAATTAAATATTTAATATGGATGCTTTTCAAGATGTAGAAGATTTGTTTGATGAAGAATTGATTGAGGAAATACACCAAATTTCAGAATGAGCTTATTCCGTTCGTCATAAAATTGATCATTACATTTTTTTGTCCGATGATGAAATTTTTTTGAGCGTTTTCTTTTTCCTTTCCTATCAATTATTTTCAATATAAACTATAATTTTCATACCAACACATATTTCTCCAACTAGCGACTACTTAATACGTGGAAATATAATTACGCACAGATCGTTGTCACAAACACAAATCATAGGAAACCGTCAATAGAAGACAACCGTTTTTTTTGCTTATTTCTCTCCTTATTCAATACAAGGACGATTGCTATATAGGTGTTTCTCAAAATCTCCCCCATTCAATTGTTTTCCAAATATTCCTAGTTGCTCCGCCATTTTCTCGTTAATTTGATTGTTATATTTGTCACTGGTGTGACTGTCGTACTCATTTTCAATTATTAATTCCAAATATACGAGTTCATAATATTCCACACATCCTGTAGTGTTATTATCCATATGTATTCTTGATGATTCTCGATTTTTAATTCCTCAACATCACAAGTTGATATTTTGAATACATTTTCTAAGGTTAGAGTGAATTGTTTAGTAGAGAGGATGTCGGCTTCTATTTTTTTCAGACGGAAATTTGAAGAAAACTTTGTTCTGCTAAACTTAGTCAAATAAAAGCGGTTGATATGGTTATTATAGCCTGATCTGGATAAAATTAAAGTACAATTTCATGATGACCATCGACGCTGCCTTAGAGCGTCAAACGAGGTCACGCGGTACAATTTTGATTGGAACGTCGTCTTGAATTGATGCAGCGCCGAAACTAATCATTGTATAGCTTTTTAAATTATTATAGTACAAAACCTTGACCAATATCATCAGCTGTTTATCAGTGTGCAACGAACTACGAGCTAAATATTTTATCAATAAATTTAACGATATTATATATATTGAACAGAACAATTCAGCCAGCTAAGCTAAGAATTTAATTGAGCTTTTATTTGATAAATTATCTATTGACAAAGGTGATATATTTGACGTTCTAAGCTTGTCTCGAGCGCTTTTATAAATCTGCAAAGAAATGAAGGTCAAAGTGAAATTACTCCTGGATAGAAAAAATGAATCTTTGATTAGCACAATAAGAGACTAACGAGGTAAATTTTAATGTTTGACATAGTTCAGTTACACCAAACCACCAATATTGTTTCCGGTTGAATTATTCCCACTATCGACAATCAATATAATCGATTGAATATTTTCTCAGTTCTATGAGTATCTATTTCAGGTCCAATCCTGTAAAACAGGATAAAGGTACTTAACCAGGGGCCAGAACAACACAAGAAACGAGATATTAAAATAACGAGTAACAACAGTGATGTTTGTTTTAACATCTCAGTGTGCGGCGCCTAAAGCGTTGAAGGCGTTGTTACAATAATCAGTTGTTTCGCATACTAAATCATCCGCGACTATACCACAACCGTAGACGATCGAGAAATGAACTTTATATACTCCCACTATTCATATGGTTCGCCATTGATCTTGAGATAATTTATTATTCTTCCTGTTGGAAACCCTTCCAGTTAAAGTTCCTGATAAGTTAATTGATATATGTTATTTATCGATAATATTTATTATAATTTTATCTTGAATTTATTCTAGTAATGTAATAAAACAAGTAATTCTAACTTCATACGATTACAATCAAGTTTACAAAAAAAACTATATGGAAAATCTATCAATAAAAGCACACATATTGTACGAGTATGATTACCGGGTACAAGAATAAACTCAAGAGTGAATTTCTATTATGTTATTCATTGAATGGTTTGTATCCACTTGGAAGGAACCAAATGCGCCGCGCGCGCTGTGTCAAAATCGTCGAGTTAGTACATTGTGCCGAACAGAACAGAGCGCGCAAAACATTTTCGGAGGTTCGTCGGTAAACGGGACTCGCTCAAAGAGAATCTATTCGTTCGACGATGTTCAGTGGAACGTACGCTGCGTTTGTAGTGTTTTAACCGTACGTAGCTATAGAGTGGAGTAGGGAAAAGTGTTAAAGAGTTTGAAAGGCACCCTATTTTATCCTTAAGCTCTTATATAAGTGCGTAGCAGATTTCAATAATTATAACGCCAAATAATTATTCCGAAATTTCAAATAAATACTACTTGAGAGTCCTCAATGGCTTTAAAGTGTTTAACAGCAAGCGATCTTGTACTTGCCTTTCGAATTACCGAAATATCATTTTTGGTTATTCAAGAACCTACTTAACATATAGATTCTCGAAATCTTCTACAGCCATCCTTGTAAAATTTATTATATGTATATAATCTAGATCAATGAATAAGATCATATTTCGACGGCGCAAAAAGAGGGGTCTTGCCCACATTTTTAATTCCTTTCTTTTTTTCTATTTTTATCACTTCTATATAAATAAGCACCAGCAACTATGGTAATATCAGATACATCCATGTCGACAAACACACCAACAAACACAAATTGATTATTGGTGGGAATGCAGCGAACAGCGGAACGCTCCGGGCAAAATTTTTGGCTGCAGGTTGTTTAGACTGTGCGTGAAAATGATTGTTTAGACTGCACGATGCGCTGGAAATGTTTTGTTGCAAGTAAATACGCACCTTAAGGTTGATTTACCTAAACAATCTAATAGTGGATACTATTGACTTGTTTAAGAAGTATATAATTAATATTTTGTTGATGTTCAACTGTTATTATAGAGAAAAATTCATGGTCGACTTGATGGTATATTTGGTCTTGAAGCCTGAAAATTAAGTAGGTACCGTTTGGATTAATGATGTTGTAGATTATCAAAAGTCATAGAAAAATCATCGTACGCAAATGTTTTCGACTTAATTCCATTTTGTGATCGAGATGAATGTTTTAAGTATCTGTGAAGTCATATGACAACACGTTCTGAGTACATTCACATCAGTGTTGCCATATCTCAAAACCTAAGAAGCTACCCTCGTTTCTGCAAAAATAAATTCCTTCCACCAGCACGAATAATGTGGTTAACCTATAAAAAATCCAATGAACCTCTCCCTCTCTCTCTACCGATTGGTATATGATTTGAGCCTATATTTTCAACTACATTAGTGACGCCGTGATTCAATTTTTAGTAAAATCCTGAGGAGATCCGCGGTTTGAAAATTGGAGTTAATATATGGAGACATGTATTGTAGACCAATGCTAGTTAACTTCTGGGGTTAGTTGACTAATTTTATATAATTTTTGTGTAATTTAAATGTCACTAAACATGGTGCTGGGATGATCGTGGTGGAAGTGGTAGATGCCAGTTATAATAAATTATTTCTTCTTTGTAATAGAATTTTCCCGTTTCTATAAGGGTTTTGTAAAAATCATATTAGTTACCTATGATTTTGTCGATTCTATTCGTAAAGATGGTTGTGGGTTTCTTAAATGAATCATTAAAAAGCATATCGATTAACCACATGTTAATTAACTATCAGTTAGCATTTGAGAAAGTCTCGATGTTTATATGATATCCTAGGGATTATCACAAAGACATTACCATTAACTGCTAAACCAACTAATATAATGTTAGGTTTTAGAAAGCAGGAATTTTTCCGTATGATAAAAATATTTTCCCGGATAGTGACTTTCTAGTTTCACTAACACTCACAAACTATAAAGGAAATGGAATTGATAGAAGAAATAAAGTTAACGAGGAAAGCAATGTAGCCGAATGAACAGAAGAAAATGAGTCTACAATGAGAACCAAATTCATGTTGTAAACGAGGATTGCAAATGTCAAAGTCAAATCGAAAATCAAGATTTCTGTTGATGACGTTAAGTCTTGTGGTGCAGGCTTCAGGCAAAAGACGAGACAATAATGGAAAAAGAAGAGAACTGTTATCTTAACAGATACTCTCATCTACGACAAGAAGAAGAAGAGGCTGAAAAAAATAAATAATCGCTCAAGCAAAAAAATAAGAGAAAAATATAGAAAGTTTCAAACCTGAAGATGGTCGTTTATTTTCTGAAAGAAAAGTCCGGTCCCATCTAGATCTCGTCTTTCAAAAGATTCATCAAGTTGAGAATACGACGATGAGACTGAGTGCCTCTTATGTGACAATTATCATTGTAATAACACTAGAAGCGAGAAATGAGTAGTGCACAACTTGCCATAGATGAGTTCATGAAATCACCAGCTCCAATATTATCTATTAGTGCATTTTTAACTGGATTCTATCAGTTTAGCGATTCAATTTTATACTGTAGTGAATTATTCAGTCACCTAACTTAATCATACATGTCGAAAACCCTGGAAACGGTGCTAGATGACCTAGTGCATCATTGAAATGTATTAAAATCAAATATATGAATATATGTCGAACTTTTTGACTCACCACATATCAATAACGATCATAACACAACAATTTAATGAAAACTTATGCAATTAATCCTAATTTACCCTATATCTGAAAAAAATCGTATAAAATTTAGTCAAAGCATATAATTTCAGATCCATTTAGAAAACAAATCAAGTCTGGACTGGTGCAATATTTATCAAAGATCATGTTGTTTAAACCTGGTACCAAACGGTTTTTCTGTTTACAGAAGAATAGACGGTTGATTAAAAAAATTTATCCGTAACCTCAAATCAAGTTCACTGGTATATCCTTGACAGTTGCAATGAGTTATTTTCAAATAGGTTTTGGTTATAATTATGCGAACTTTGTATAGAATCCGCTCTCTTAAAAAAAGTTGTTCAAAATAACCAGCTTTTTACCACATCGGAGGGCGCCGAAAAAAAGATAACATTTCGCATGTAAAATACACGTGGCCAACACGCAATTTTCCGAAAACGTTCGGCTAATGTACTTATTATTATACGTACAGATTTTTTTATTCACATGTTAGTCGATATCGATCTATATGAACTCTAAAATTATGCAAATTTTTACATATTAATGATGAGATACCGGTTTTTTATAAATGTGTATAAATATCTACCTCTCATAACTGTTTTTTCGATAATTTTTTTATTAAATGTCGATGGATCATTTTATCGAGACAATTTTCTTCCTTAAAATCATCGCTCATTACGTACTTGACCTTACCCGCTGAATATTAATTCATTTCTTCACAAATATAAGCTAACAAAAATATAACAATTTGCTTGAATGCATAAAACTAATAACTGAACTAATTTTCCAAGCCTATGAGGTGCTATTACAAGAAAATAATGCTGTGACTTGAAAAATTTCTCATACTTCCCCTCGTTTCTGATTTATATGCCTTTAAAGCTGCAAAATCACAACTTGTTTTTGAGTTTTTCAATGAATTTATGCTTGTGGTTTAAGGGTGAGAAAACTGCGTTTCGTTGTGGCATTCCTATGATATAGCGTGAACAGAAAAATCACACAGGATTTAATAAGAAGAAAATATCTTACACTAACCTTGAGTCAGGAGCTTGTACAGTCTCCCATAGCCCTAAAATACCAGTTCCGCACCCCCTCCTAATTTAGATGATATCCAGAGGACTAGCTCAGATTTTTCATTTGACGAGAAACCAACTTTTTTCTCACATTGAGGTCAATTGCCTAATCAGAGACTTGGATCTTGCAAAAAAGAGGACAATCTGGTTTATAAAATGATATTCGTTGGCTCACGAAATGCTTTGAAATGGAATATGATTTATAATAATGGTGTGTCATTGATAAATTCAAAACTAGCTTCAAAGTAGTCTTGCCGCTTAATGGAAATGTATTTGCATCTCTTCCAATGGGACCCTCAGTTGAATTGGAAGAAAACTACAATGACTTAGCTAAGATTCTCGAAAAAATCAAATATCAAGAACATGAATGGAGTGTTTGAGATACTAACAATGTTTTGGGTCAGCAGTCAGGCTATACACTATTCCTTTGAGTTCTACGTTTGTGGGATATTAGAGCCAGAGAGTTGGACAACAACTGACTGGTCACCACGAATAGATTTAAATCCTAGGGAGACAAATGTTAATAATACCACTTTGGTTCCACCAGAAAATATTTTATTGCCTTTTTTCATATTAAATTTGGGATAATTGAGCAGTTTGTAAAATCATTGCAAAAATATAGTAGATACAGATTGTCTTAGATATAAATGTTTCCGAAATTGTCTGAAGCAATGTTGAAAGAAGGAGTTTTCATTGGCCCCGACATCAGAAAACTTTTGTTTCATATTTCCTAACTCAGTATTCATATCCATAAGTCTGCTATTTTCAAATGTTTTAATTCATCAAAAGCAATAGAGGGACTATACCATCACTATTTCTTGGTGATTTTAATCCTCATCGGCGAAATTACACTATCCACTAACTCAGAGTCGAAACATTATATATTATATATTAATTAACCTCCACCATTAGTTTTCTAATATTTTTATTAAACAAAAGAATGGTATACAATTGAAAATAATCAATATTCTAATATCAAATATTCAAAAAAATATAACACGAAATAAAAAAATTAAATTCCCCTGTTAATTGTCAGTTTTATTTGAGGGCAGCATCACACCATCCAAGTTATTCAAGCTATATAATTCAGCCACTTCTTTTGTTTTGTCCAGTTTTTTATGTGAATGCATTAAGAGCTTGAACCTTTCAAAAGTTTAACTAGGTTCGTTCAAAATAGACAACTTGATTACAAGTAACTGGGCAAAATTAAACGTTGTGACTACTTAAACTCACCCAGACTGATAGACACGCTATATTATAAGTATAATATTGGCTACACGAACATTTTTTCGGAAGCACGGCCTCAAGTTCATTACACCAAAAAAAACATGGACTGTAAGTCGAAGCCCGAGGGTCAAGGAAAACGCGTGGACGATGTCAAAAAAATATAATCACGTTTTAGATGTGAACAAAATTTTATAATTACATAATTGATAAAATGTGCTTCTAATTGGGATTTGGATAGTTAGTGCTAATGAATTTTTAATAGACTAGAACTAGACTGGTGAAACTTTATCTCTTTTCATTCACTATTTGAGTGAACCTATAAATAATCTTAAATAATTACGTAGGGCCTAATCTTAATTGGTTGGGATACAAAATAAATATGACAAACTCGTTACGCTGGAAAATTTATAAAAAACAATAAATCTCCATATGTAGACTCCGTATTTTCAAAAATAAAATTTATATGATACAGCCAAGTTAATTTTGCTCTCTGAATAACTTTTTGAATTCTAGGTAACTTGATTTTAATTATAGTAAATAAACTTAAAAATATTTCCAAGTATTTTTGTTTATGAAATTTAATTTGCGTTAAGTTTGTCAAAGTTTGATATACAATTGTCGAATCAAAACTCAGTTTTTTAAATAAACATACTCAGGCCACATTATTTAATAAATAATTCCAATGAAATATTTTGAAATAATTCATATATCAGTTAATTCCTTAATTCCCAGAAAAAAAAATTGTTCATTATATTCATTTTTCCAAGTTTCATAAAACCAATCCTTTTTATGAATTAAGGATAGTTTTGGAGAAAATACTTATCAAGTTTTGCTGGATTATACTAGAAAAGAGGTTTGGAATGAGGGAATTAACATTTTTTGAAATATAACAAGTAAAATAAGCTACAATTGAAGAAATGTTAATAAGATTAACTAAATTAAGATTGTTAAATCACATAAAAGACAATCTGGCAAATCCCACTCTAAATATATGTGGTGCAGCGGTTCCACAGCTTTGTAACTTTTATCCAATTCTTGGGAAATGAAATATTTGTTATAAATTTCAATATTCACATCAATTTCCTCATCACTATCATTATAAAAATGCTCTTTATCTCTTATTTCGATAACGTTTTTAAGTCTTTGTATGTTGTATGTAAGTATGTGTAGTTCAGAGTATCGTATGAACTGTGATTCAAAGGGTTGAGTATATCCCCTCTTCTTGTGGCACCAGGGATGCTCAATGTTTACAGCTGACATCTTTAACCCACTCCTTTCAGAAAGTTTTAAGATATAGCAACAATTGGAAACAAATTCCAACACTGGCCAAGATTAATATCGAATTACTTTTCTTTATGAAACAAATGAGTATCGTTTATCCTTGACATTCGTATTTATATTGATGAGGAATCAAAAAAGTTCTTGCAAGATTGCATACACCACAAGCCGTATTAATTTTCACGTCTGAACAAGCGTTGAGGGACGAGACGGCGGCCAGCGCGGCAGCGACAAGTCTCGACGCCTTGTACTGAATATGAATACGCAAGTTTTTACAAATAACAGTCGCTGAGCTTCTTAAAATATTATCTGCATATATTGATAGGTGAAGTCAAAACAACATTATAGATTTCCACCATCGAAACCAAATAAATCACGCTCACGATTGTGGACCCCCATTTTTTGTCACGCCCAACGTAGACCCCCGTCCACCTGGACCACTTTGGGAATCACGAGTCTAAAGAGACATATATAACTGGAGTAGGAGTGTACAGGCCCTGAACCAGGTGTTTCTGGAGCCGAATATATGCCATTAAGAAATGTGCCCAGTTCAAGTTTGAAAGAAATTATCGCAGACGATACTAAATAGATTAAATACATTTTGTATTACAGTTGACTCTTATAATTAACTGTTTACCTTTAATATTTTCACTGATAATTAATTGTAGGAATTATTGAAAAATTGAAATTATAATTAAACCGTTAGCTTAGTAACTCGACTTGTTATAACTTTGTAATTAATCAATATTATTTATGTAAAATTTTGTGGATAGAAAGAATCCAGTGGAGTACTTTTCCTTTTTATGAAGAAAACTCTAATAAACAATTATTTATTACGAAAAAGTATCGTATATCATGGAAAATTAAATGAATAAATAAAATTTTGGACTTCCCTGGATGTAGTCAATCTAAATGAATTATTCTGTATAAGGAAGAGCGGCATTGTTGTATACTGATTTCTTTTCCCATAGAAATGATCTAACGAGAAAAATCCTCAGTTTTTACTAGCTAAGAATCAACTTGAGAAAATTTATAATGGATATAATGACGATATATTTATTATTGATCAAAATACAAATATTTCGGCTTCCTTATATATATATATATATATAAAGAATAGTAATCAAATTACCAATTATTGAAGCCATGAACCATTTTGTATCATTTTAAAATATAGTCTTTCAGTCTTCGGTTCTACAGTGATAATTTAAAATATCCTCAAAAAGGTAATAAACATTTTTATTCATCGATTTCACTGAGGGTGGCAGCCACAAGGGGTAAAGAAGGTACCTTTATAGACAAGCCGACATCGACAATAACACTATGTATATTATGATCTGTTTTAGATGATGGTCATAGAGGGGGTTCCATTTAGAACTACTCGATGTATAACTTAATTTGGTTTGATGGAACTGCCTCGTTAATTTGTCATTTTTATGATTTTTTATGAGAAGCGGTGTAATTTACCCTACGGGAACATATTGGACTACTTTTGTTACAATAAGTACGATTAACATCATATGTGGGAAAAAGTTATGATTCTACGATGAACATTATGATTAGAATGATTTAGACATCACACCTTGAGGTGAAACAATGACTAGTTATGCCTCTTTAACGCGTTTTCATCAGATTGACTTCTATATAGTGTACCCGGCTGGGGTGCCAAGTAGATAAATCCATTCTCATTTTGAAGTTTAGCGTGCATTGAATCGAATATAATTTACATTTCAATTGATTGCTGATTCTCTATGGGCTTTCATTTCATTTTCCAGATTTTGGAAATGAATTTAGTGAGAAACTTTTACGATGCAATAAAAAAACTTATAACATGAGCAAATCATTCCTAAATGGAACGGAATCGAATACAGTCCCCAGTATGTCGGAGAAGGTTAATAAAAATTACATTTATTGCCTTATAATACCATTTTTAGACGAAAACTTTCAATAATTGATTTGCTCGAGAGAAGTTTTTCAAGCAAAGAAAAACAAACAAAATGAGCAGAAACTAATGAACTACTGATTGTAGAAGGAAGGCTCTATATTCACGAGAAAAAATAGAACCTTGTCTCTAGAAGATGAAAACGGTGATCAATTTCTCTCCACCCACTATATTCTCCAAATATGAAACTTGGTTTCTATTATCTGTTGACAGACCTGAGGACGGTGTTTATCGAAATACAATATGGAGTACCCGTATATCAAATTGACACTTCTCGAGGCTTCAACTCAACTTCAACTTCACTTTTATTCAGCTTTGACTCACTTACATCTTTATATTTATGGATACAAACTGCTTAACTTGCACAATCGGCGTCTTTTTTGATAACAATAATCATATTAATAACAACATATTTACAAATTATAAATGCGTTATAAAAAAACATAACTAATTAAACAAATATACATAATTCATTACAATGTAACTAGCATGAACCGTCTTTGTCAATTTTTATAAATTATATGGAATATATTAATCATGAATGAGGCGTATAGCCACAATTGTGGTTTTACGTTTCATAAAACCTAATTTATTCCGTCCTCAACAAATTACTTATCCTCATTTTTGTATTGATGTGACTCTTGTGACTCCGACGATCATAAATTAATTAATTATAGCTTTTGTATACAATAGGATTAGTATTTAAGGGAACATAAACATTCATAGTGTGTTCTATATAGTCTTGACATCCAACGTACACAGTAGTCAGATTATTGAAACCACTTTATTTATTTATATTTCATGTTCTAGATATATGGTTGGCAAAAAAGTTATAGATCAGAGTAGCTTGAGGTAATTTCCGATTTTATTGAAAATTTCCAGTTCTCAGCTGTCATTTTTACATTTGTTTTGATAACTGCAGTAAGAGCAATGGAAAAATAGATGAACTGATTTTGATAATGCAATTCAATCACTATTGGTAAAATTTTTGTGTAGTTAAAGGGTTCATTTTCTTCAAGTGTCGTTTCACCTAAACAGAAACCCACTTTCTATCAGTTCAATACGTATATATATGTATGTGCAAAAACATCTGCCGCCTGTGTATATTTCGATTAACTTAAAAGTTATTCAAGCATCTGCTACCGCTAGCGTTTTACGAAATTTTCATAGGCGTGGACACCATTTAGTTTCGATCATTAACTCGTAATGACAAAGTTTGTGCACGTAACTCTTAAATATTTTCTGAAACAATTTCACTGGTCGCATAAAATTATCAAATAATACATGATTCACCTCTAAGAATTATAATTGTTTTGGTTACATTCAATTAATAATTGTATTTATACAATGCGGTCCATATGTATGGAATGAATTCAACTTAGCAAGCGTTATTATGTATTATGTGAAAAAAAACCTGAAAAGTATTTTCATATCTGTTCTGCTAGGTAAACATCAGGAAAAAATCATTGAAGATACTAAAATATTAGTTAAAAAGTCAAATAAACAATTGATATGAATCTAGTAGGCTGCTTAGGTATTTAAAATTATGAAAAAACAACTGTATAATATTTGTGCACGTATTAAATTTAATTATTTCTCATTTGTCCGATACTCAAAGATACATTTTAATTATGATTGGTTGTGGTAATAAAACAAGAACTCAAAAGTAGTTCTGTGAAATTGCAAAATTGAAAAAAAGGTTTCGTGTAACTGGACATGTAAAAAATATTGAAAAATCAGGTAGAAATTTTCAATTTACTGATGAAAAAAAGTTAGATGTACTTCTAGTGATTGAGGAAAATCCGTATAAGACAACTCGAGAACTTGTATTCGACAATAATGTAAGTAAACCATCTATTTTGAGAGTATTGCATAAAGAAAAATACCACCCTCACAAAGTTCAGTTGGTTCAGGAGTTAAATTAAGATGATCCTGATAGAAGAAAAGAATTCTGTGCATTGATGATGGACAGAATGAACGCAGATTTGCAGTTCGTTAACAGAATAATTTTTTCTGATGATTCGACGTTTCATTTAAACGGATCGGTTCACAAATAGAACTGAAGATATAGAGCAAAGAAAATCTTCACTGGATGTGTGGGACTCACCCTGAATATACTAAATAAGTAAAAGTTTGGGCTGATATCATTAACAATAAAATTATTGGCCCTTATTTTTTTAAGGGCAAAGTTAATTGTGAAGTTTGTCTAGATTTTTTGATTAACTTTTCAGTGCTTACATTACAAAGACGCTTTCCTGATGTTAATCATCCAAATGAGACAGATCGATCTATTGTGTACGTACAGTTAGAAATTATTTAAACGAGGTTTTTGCTAATAGGTGGATTGGAAGCCGTGGAAGGATCAAAAGGCTATTTGACTCCTCTCGACTACTTCCTATGAGGTTATTCAAAATCTAAAGTATATTTTAATAGATCAGACAATATTGCTGATTTAAAATATAGAGTGAATGAAGAAATTAACAATATAACCACTGAGGTCATACAAAATGTACGAGAATTCCAAGATCGCCTCGGTTTTTGTCAAGAATTGAATGTTGGTCATTTTGTTTATTGAATTTCATTGATAAAAACCTTCTAGATATTATGCTACACTATTATCTTCCATCTAAGTAAACTTGGGTGATATATTATCAAACTTTTACACCTGAAAAATTAATTTTCTCAGTTATGATTGCACCAATTTTGAAAAAATTCTATATTGGTGAATAGAGACTAAAATCGCTTTTCAACAAAGTGCCACACGACCCCCTCTTACTTATTTAAAATTTTTGAGGTCGTGTTTATAATTCAAAGGGGGTACTGGAGGAGGACAACATTTTCATACTGTAAGTTGTCAATTTAAGAATAAAAATCGACCTGTTTCAGGTTTTTTCACGTAGTATATAATAACGCTAAAATTAATTAATATGGAATTAGATGCTATTAATGTTGACCACACTATTTTTGAGCTAGACCATACTAAAAACCATGTAAAAAATGGAATAGTAGAATTTGAATTTATCGATTGTATTGAATAGCGATAGAATCGTTAGTATTATTTTTTTATGAGGTTCAAAACAATTTTCCTCTCCTGCTTAGATCTTGAATCAAATTCAAAAAATATCTAGGAAAAATACTTTCTAGAACTACTTCAAAAAATTATATATTACGAGATTGAGAATTTTTGTTTAAAACTTATTGAAAACATCGATTCTTGAGTATGTGATAGATAAAAGTAAAATAAATAAAGTTGGTTAAGCCTTTAAACACCAGTTCATATAGAAAAGAAAAATAGAATAATCGTTAAAAAAACAAGTACAGCGACTTTATGGCAAACTATTCTTCGGCATCAACTAAAACTTACTTGTTTTCATTTATGTGCGATAAATTTTAATCTCATCTGACGATCTAGAATGTCTGGTTACATTAAAGTACTGTATTCTTTTCTACAGATTCAATTTTTTTGTAACCAACTATCGTATTCAACTGTCTATTTTATTTCTTTTGTTGTATTATCGATAACTAAACAAAATTATAGTGATTATAGTGATTTGCTTTAATTTCTGCTATTTCTATTCTGGCATTTCTCGGTCTTATATGTGCTTCTGTTAACCGTAAATAATCTCTTAGGTATTTTTATTTTCCCCATGCATCTTTGGTATTTCTATTTTTTCTCCTGTGACGTAAATTAATAGATGTTCTTTTTTTCCTTCTTCTGATTTTCGTTTATGCTTACTATAAATATAATATCACTGCTTTGTGTATCTCTTCTAAGTTCTACTTATTTTTCCAATCCAATTTCTACGTACCTATTTGCTTTTTTCTCATTTCCAAAATGTTAATGAATAATTCATGACCACTTCATATTCTGTTTACTGCTTGTTTTATAGATATTGATGTTATCAGATTTTCAGTTGTCTCTCGGTATTATTTGTTAGATCCATTATTTTCATTTTTGATTCTGCTATTTTATCATTTCTGAAGTTTAACCGTATTTTTGATATACTTTTTATCTACTCATTTTATATGTCACATTCATTATTTTGTTTGTAATTTACCATTCATATTTCTCACTATTTTTAGTTTTGTTTGTAGATTCGCTATAATTTGATCATTTGTGCTAAGTAGTTTTGTCAACTGCTTACCATTTTTTGTCTAATTATCGTTTGTAGTATAGTATCTTTTACTTATTTTTTATTATAATCATCTTTTTGTGCTCTTGTTCTATATTTTTTCCCACTCCTCTGTTTTATCCTTTGAGATTCCTTTCATTCCTTCATTTCAATTATTTTTAGGTGCTTTTCATTTGTTGTCTGCTTGCATGCCTTCTCTGCGCTATTTTACATGCTAATCGCTTTTCTTCTCTACTCTACTCTTTCTTTTTTCATACTTCTTCAAATATCTGACACATTTTCGTTATATGTCGCGTTTTCTAAATAAATCACCTACAAAATCGAATGAATTCGAGATCAATACAATGACAATAAATTATATAAAAATTCGTTCCTACATCTTTATTCCTGGAACTCTGTTTATTATAAACTATATCGAAAACATACTTATAAATCCCGAGGCAAATGTGTCCTCGTTAAGTTTCCTTCTTCTTTCGACAAAAAAAAAGATACAGTTTCAGCTGCACACAAGGTGCGGGTTAAGTTCATACGTCCAACCGACCATTTTGAGTATTTGGCACATGCCATTACTTTCACAAAATAAACCCTTTCAGGTCAATGGTGTGGTGAAATAAAGGGTATACACATATCGATACAGTGTCAATATGCGGTTTCAAAGGATGTGAGTAAATTCTCCCAAGTGAAGCCAAAAATTTCGTGCTATAAAAACGTTAGAGGCATTTCAACTGATATATAGATGAATATGTATCATTTGATGTACAGCAGAAATATATAGCAGAATAATTTTATTGTTTTCGGCGAATAAAAAACTAAGAGTATATATTTCTTTCAATTGATGCCTTGAGTAGTCTGCAAATAAAAAACCTATCGAGGGATTATCCTGTGATACGGAGGAAAAGTTTTTTGAAATATTGATATGTCTCTTTCTATGAAATTTCCAGTTTAATTCATACTCTTATTTTTAATGTAGTAACAGTATAAAATTTGTTTGATTGTATATGTTATTTTTGATTTCTTCCTTGCCACATAAAAATTGTTATCGTCACATTACAGTCCTTGACAAAATTATTCGACGTACTGCTAGATTTCTTGTGAAATATTAATTACCCAATGATATTGTACCGTTTTATTGTTTTAAATTGATTTGTTTGTTAACATGAATAAAACAATATAAATTAAGAAAATTATATGTTGAGCTGCTTCAATTCTGTGCGCCATGCTCTCAATGCAAGATTGTACTCCTGGATTTGAAGATGGTGATTCCACACATTAATATTTTCTAGGAGTTCGGTTTTGTTGATGATAACCTCTTTAGTCACTTCTCTTTTCATCTGCTCCCACACATTTTCAATTGGGTTCATATAGGAGTATTAACCCGGCCAATGCAACAGAGGGATAATTTTTTCTGTCAAAAACCGAGACGTATGAAAGGGAGCTCCATCGTGCATGAAACTGAATGTTCTCCATTTGGTAACCATTCCCTGAGTCGAGGAATCGACCGATTTTGTAATACTTCTTTGTAATGATGACCGACCAAATCATAATTTTGGTGGGATGTTTAATCGCTGGAACAGACTATATTTTACGAAATTTCGAATGTGCTTTCGTCACTAAAGCAGACCTGTCAAAAAAATATAAACTTCCATGTTTATTTCCTCTATTCAACTGAAAATGATAATAATGTATACAATTTTTATTCAATTACAATATCTTCCTGATACCCACATTCTTGTATTGCCATTGTTTGGCCCACTGCAGGCGCTTTGCTTTCATAGCAGTTGTTAACTTGGGTTTTCTGGCTGGGAGGCAAGCCTTTAGATCTAGTTTTTCCAATTTGCTGTCAAATTTTCACTACATCTTTTCTTTCTCTTTGGCTAAATCCGTCATCTTAATTTTCTCAATACACTAACTTCAATCATCGAAATATTTCCCGGTGTGTAAATGTTTTCACATCGACAAGGGCCTTCCCTTCAGCTTTTTTACTTGGTGAAAGATCGCCTTTTCTACCCATAATGAAAATATTCCAATTAGTTTTTTGAAGACATTGCATAGAAAATAAAACAATAACTAATAATACGAGAGTTGCTATTTAAGTTTTGGGATATGGCTGATACTGATACGAATATATCAAATCTGACATTGCCATGATAAAGATTGATTTTTCTATTGGTGAACGTACTCAGAACGTGTTGTCATACGAGGGTTATTTGAGTTGTTTACAGATACTTGAAATATTCTTAGGCGGATCTCGGGAAAAACACTATTAGACCGAGAAAGAAGCGAAAACTTTCGACGGTATGTGGCGTAGATAACATTAACGAGTGATTATGACAGCGTAAGAAACAATGGAACCAACATATAAGTCGAATGACATACCATAAACTGGTAAAAATAGCAAGGAATGAATCTCCAACTAGAACATGTAGAGTAGAGACTACGAAAGAGGTGGAGTAAAAGAAGAAGAAGAAGAGTTAATTTCTATGGCTGTGACCATTGTAATTGTTTATTTTAAAATTATTTCCAAGACAATGAATACATAAGTATTCGAAAGCTCGGAATATATTGAAGTTGGTACACATTCATGTTTAATTTCGCCACATTCCTGATATGAAAACGATTATAAATTTCTAAATATTTCTAAATCGTCTTGATGTTAGTTATCTTCTGTTATGAAATTAGCTTTTTTTATGTTTGAAAGACAGAAGAAAATTTGACGTTTCTACTGCTTTCAGTCATTATCAAAATCGGTTGTATATTCCAATAGGAATACTAACAGCTCAATCAACAGCTCTCTGACTCGTTTCATGTGGTGAGTAAATCTACGTTCTATTCATTTTTCTTTTCTTTTTAAAAACTATAGTTCCTTGCATGTTTTGGCTTCTTCCGCTATTTTTCCTGTCCTGGGTATTACTCCACCATCCACGGACTTCCATTTTGTTCAGATCATTAGTTACTTGACTTGGCTTTCTGGTAATCCTTTGGGTCAGTTTCTTATGGGCTTTCGTTTTGTTATTCTTTCAACTCTACTATTATTTTTCATTAGTTTCATGTGTCTAAGCTATCATATTCGAAGCAATTTTATAAATCTGATGATAGTTTTTTCATTTAATATTTCTTTAATATCAGCGTTCATAGAGATTCTATATTCTACGTCACCCAACTTTTTTGGTCCATATATTTTTCATATCATTATTCTTTCGAAGATGTTTTTCTTCATCAGCTTTTGTTAGATTCATCGTCCTCCTCTATGTGTTACTGATTGCTGATCTGTATATTTTCATTTTAGTACGTCTACTGATTTTTATGCCTAGCATTCGTGGCCGAAATTTGTGGTATGCTCGGTGAACTGGAAGGATCCTTTGAGTGATTTCCTCTCATCGCTCATTTTGGTTGTTAACTGTTACTCCCAAGTATTTAAAATTGTTAATACCTCGAATATATATTTCCCTATCGCTATATTCTTGTGTTTATGATCATAGTATGTTTCTTTTCAGACTGTCGGAAGCTTGTTTGAAGTCTATAAATAGAATGTTGATATTCATATCTTAATCGTAACTATTTCTCAATGCCTCTTATTAATGGTAAAAATGAATCATTGATGAATATACTCCAATCAATTGAATATTCTAATTTTTTTCTTTGTTTCTTTGTCGTATATTTCTTTACTGTTTTTAGTTGAAGTTCAAGTAGCAAGAATACTGTTCATTCTAAACGTAATTTAGATATTCTATCTCATTGTTAGTGAATTTCAGGTTTTCTTCTCCACTATACTTACCTATGTATAAATCATAATATTAAGCTTGTCAAGAATATTCTTTACTGTTGAAATATAATATGTAATAATTTTTTTCAGTTATACATGAAATTCTATGGATACACATATTTATAAAATGTTACAAAATAACTACTAGACCCATACTTACTGACCATTAACAAAACCTATTGTTGTTTTGTTTGCAGTAAAGCTTTCGCTACGGTCAGTTAGATTTAACACAATTATCATGGTAACTTGAGCATTTTTTTTAATCTCTGTATTTTGGAAGCAACGGCAGGCACATGCCGACTCAAAAAGCATTACACCCTCAGTTTGTTCAAATATACATGGACGGAGCTAAAGAAAATTAGTGTAATATGAAAATAAAAACTAAAATAAATTCTACCATATCAATATATATTTTGGATTATGTGTCCGACTTGCCCAAGATACAAAACTTCACATTACAAATTTCAAATGACATAATAGTACCTGTATGAGAAGAAAAGTGTAAGGAAATTCTCAAAATTAACCAAATAATTTATAAAAAACCACTAAGCGTCTAATTATTGTCATAACTTTTCATTTAATATTTCTTAATAGGCTATTGCCTCTCTTCTTCAACCACGTTTTATTTTGTCTTGGATGTAGGCGTTTTCTAGCCCTTCAATTCTTCTTTTTATTTAGCTATACTTGTCCTTTAGTTTACAGCTACATCAAAAATATAATCTTTCCAGTTTTTTACTAGTATCCTGCTTTCTTCCGAGAAGTTTTTGCGAAGTAATATCCTGTATCATGATTTTTTTTGTAGTTTTTGTTTTCCTTCAACTTCCACCCAAGATTCAATATTCTGTACAAGATATCGGTTACTTTGTTTTTTCTACGTATTCCGGTACTTGGAATTTTGTATCTAAAGCTCACTCCCATTAACCATTAACCCCACCCGATTAACTCGCTAATTTGTTCTGTTATTTTTTTATTTCTCTGCTTTGTAGACCACGTTTTAAATGTATTTGAATATTTTAATCCCTAATATCCAATTGAGTTTACCTTGTGCGTATATTCACTCAATTGATGAACTTTGGCTTTCCTTCTCATTTTTAATTAAATGTTCGAAATATATCTACTTCCTCTCTTACCTCTTATCTTTTCTCTATACTTCATTTTGCCAATATTTATAACAAATATCTGGCCCCAAAATTCGACTCAACGAAACTTAATGGTTACATATGGTATGCCTTTCTATTTTCCACTGTTTCTTCAAAAATTGTCTTCAACTTTCATTTTTTTATTTTTCCTTTGGGTCTCACAGTATTAATTCCAATTAGAGAATGTCTGGCATTATCCGTAAAGTTAGTTTTATAACCCTTTAAATATCCGAGGGAAAAATTCGGACGAGATGGTATCAGTTTCTGTAAAGCCTTCACTTAGTTCTATCTTTACGTTTATTTTTACGTGGAAAGTAGTCCTTTCACATATATCATATTTTCAATGAGAGGTACCACGAATAAATTCAAGATTTTTCTTAGGATCAATCTTTAGAAATTACGATTACGATCAACGTGTATCAATCGTTTTGGATTGTGAATGAAAATTTCTGATTTCTGATTCTCATGTCCTCAAACTGTTTGAGAAACAGAATTTTTTCACAACTTTTTTTGTTAACGATCCGCATTCTACGACGCTGGTTGATGAAATCCCTAAAAAGATCTTTAGCAACTGACCATTTGAATTGTGGTCAAATCCTTTGCAAAATTTTATTCTCTACCTTTACTGAAAAAAACTATTATGATATCGGACAATTCATTCAGGCTCTTCTTTTTTACGATCATTATTCAATGGAATAGGAAATTTGAGAAACCGGCCAGTCATTTCCATTAAGAAAAAATGTTGGTCTGAAATCACGAGTTTTTGAAATTAACCAGGATTAAAATGTTATAAAAGTTCGGTTGACAAGTGAGTGTGTACGTTGATTTTATAGCTGTAGATGTAAAATAGCGGTCACGTTTCAAATTCTTCTTCGATTTTTCGATTCGATATTACAAAATATTTGAACGTAATAAAAACTCAGTAGGCTGTAAATGTGAAATGCCTATGCATCCGACTTTTATAAGCTTAATATCACATATATGTATATTTCTCGGAAATTAACGTATTTACTAGCAAGAAATATCTCCTCTAAACAGAAATATTTGTTATATAAATCATAAACATTACGAAAATTGACTTGTACGAGTATTTTATTATCTTTTCACTGATACAGAAATATATTTAAATCAGATAATATAAGATTACTTGTTACCACGGCTATTTATTTCTGTTTATGTCGTTAAGATTTTTTTGTAAATTCCCATTAGCTTTTATTATATATTTATTATAGATAGATGTTACGGAAATGCTATTCTGCATGGTTTCCATGCTCCTTATATGTAAATTTCGAAAACATAAGTAGAAATGGATAATATCATCCCATGTACTACAGTACAGTACACTGTATCTAATTTTGATTGAGACTGCACTGTATCTCATCTTTATTAAACACCCTGTATCAATTTTTTGTAAAACTGTTAAAGTCATAAACAGAAATATTCTAACTACTTTTGTTCCTGAAATACAAGGCGAAAACAAAAATGTTCACTTTGGGAGATGTTATTATAACTCAGGTCTTGTATAATAGATATTTTTATATAAAAGTCAGTATCGTATTTGAAAATTTCAAATCATGCCTTTGTAAGTTTCTGAAGGCTTTTTCGGTTGAGACTTGGAGTTAATCTATATTTTTATGCCTATTTGGATAAATCTGTTTTTTTAAGTGTGGCCATATAGAGAAATCTATAATACTAAAGTCCGATAATCTCGGGGACCATCTGAGTGTGTGACAATCCAGCGTCAACCAAAATGAGCACTTCTCACTATACTTGAATTATAAGTGGGCGCTCTATATTGCTGGAAATATATCTGATGTCGCTGTGCCAAAGGTATGTCCTCCATCAACTCTGGTTCGTTATTTTGTAATATATTTAGGTACCTTTGGGCAGTTAAACTACCCTCAAAAATTGTATATACAATTTTAGTGTCCAATACACAACAAGAAACACTAAAACCTGATCAGCCTTGTTGCTGTAGTTCAAAAGTAATATATTGTAAATGCGTAACATGGCGGCTCTCGAAATATTTTTTGATATTAATAGTCCTTCTAGGGCTCCAAACGTTTTGTTCCCTCTCGCCAGTCTTTTGTAGATTTCCCTGGTTTCACCTTCTTCATTTATCACTGTCACTCCTAGGTATTCGAACTCCTGGACTATCAAATATATACTTCTTGTTTTGCTCTGTCGTCACTTTCAATTGTATAATCTGCAGATAATTGAGAGATAATCTTTAAGCAGCTGTTGGTTGAGTGAAATTTCTTTTGTAATCAAAAAAATCCTATTGGGCACCTTCCAATAATGTGGAACTATTTATAGATTAGTTACCTTCAACAACCATTATTGAACAATTATTATTTCACAAAAATAGAATTTGCGTTACCCGCCTTGGATAAGTTAAACACAGGTTTAGCAGAACAAGTTGTTAATGGAAACAAAACTTGTTATTTCTGTTGAATCACCTTCTGTTTGTTACCCCGTCTCAGGGCAGGTTCTTGGTAATTAAAAAAATGTGAGTGATCTCAATGCAAATATAAATCTATTATATGATCTCAATGAAAAACTGTAATCTACATTAAAGATTTAACACCAATAAATATTTATCCAATCAATGTTAATAGCTGATGCATATACTTATGCAAAATAACTGTCTGTAAGTTGTTATTTGTAAATAAGATTACCATAAATATTCTCTTAGTAAATATGAATAAGAAGGGATTCGCACATATTGAAGAACCTCAAAATTTAAGAAATTTCAGTATCTATGAAGTTTCTTGATAATGACAGATTAAGACCGTAATTTTCGAATTATCTTAGCAATATATCAGGGGCCTTATTGTGTCTGTTGCGCCCTCAATGAAATAAAAACAGAGACGACACAATCAACGAGACTCTGAATCTGTCACTATAAAATCAATTAGATGTTTGATTGTCTTTCAATACCTCTACTCCTGTGAGTCCATGGCCGTTCAAGTGCATTGAGACTTGATCCTATCTTCAGAATTCCGTCACTAAATTTGTACGGAATACACTGTCCACACCACCACTACATCAACACTTACGATTACACTGTCTGACACACAAGTAAACAGTTCACCTTCAGTCTCTGAAGACGATAACTTGGTTATCGAAACGCGCCTCAAACAGTGTAATCGTGAGTGTTGATGTAGTGGTGGTGTGGACAGTGTATTCAGAATGAATATCACCAATGGTTCCAGAAATTCCAACTTACTAAATTTGTAAGCTGACAACGTCTTCATGCTAGAACTAGAAACCATGAAAGCATGAAACTACACAATGCAGATGTCTGGGAAACATTCGATTTGTTCTCTATACCACTCCAGCTTGTAGTTGAATGATGATTGATTCCAAAGAGCTTTTGACATATTTTATAACATGAGAATAAAGCTCGACGCTCCACCATCTGGAGGATAGACAGACATAGATTGGTGGACAACCAATGTTAGATAATCTATAGTTATGAAATTTTGTTTTTTCAGAGACAAAGATAGTTGTACCAAAAATATTCTAAAGAACAATTTGTAAAAGAATATTCACTTTTTGTTATTAGAAATGATCAGTTTTCTATTTCCATTAATTACTCTCATATAGGTAATAAGACAAAGGATGTAACATAACAACAGATATTTATAGAATGAAATTCGAAATATCTTCTCCTTAATCAGAACAGAAGCAATGGAAACGTGGCTGTTGCGCAAACTTCTCCGGATCCCATGGACCGAGCACATGACGAATGAAGAAGTATTGAAGAGAGCGTGGAGCGTGTGTGAAGAAAGAGCTGATCGCGGTAATTAAACAACGAAAAGTAACTTATTTTGGACATATCCTGCGAGGACCGAGATATTCAACACTTAAGCTTATACTGACGGGAAAGATCGACGGAAGAAGAGGACCAGAGACTGGTGTGGCATTAAGGGTGCGGCAACAATTATTCGTCGTGCAGAAGAAGGGTGCCTTCAGGTAATAGACAATTGGACAAGAGAACAAACAAAACGCTGCAAAGTGTATAGTACTTGAAGAAGAAGAATAACAAATTCAGTTTGTTTGATGAAAATATAAATAATTGTCTCATATATATATGAATAGAATATAGAAGCACTGATCTTGGTGAAGCTGCTATAATCAAAATTCTGATTAACGGCTATGATAAGGATGCTGAATGAAAGATACAGATGATTAAACTGTTTTGTTAGATAATCACAATAGGTTTGTTCCAACCTGCTAATCTGGAACGGTTATTGGAAGAGTTTATAAATATTTCAATCTCCGACCATGCACGGTTCTTGTGACAGTACTTGCTATCAACCAAGTATCGAAAAGACCGTCCCGGAAACGATTCACAAACGATACCTAAGTCGGTTGGAACACAAATAAGAATCGTTCGTATAACGGTAACCGCCCTATTGGAACACGGAATCTCTTTTGCGCAGAATCATCACCGTACCAACGACGATTTTTTGATGGGTTGGAACGAACCTAATGAATTTTCTAGTTAATATTCTCGTCTATCTCACAAATTTGATAGATTGATATCTCGACCTAGTCGTACAAAATTAACAAATTCGAAAAAGCAAACATTTATATTTGTAGCTAAACTATTGTAGGTACCTTTGATGCTAAACTGTGTTAAGGACTATCAAAACAAATAAAATATATAAAACGTTGGGTGAAAGTCTGGTTGGAAAGTGTTATTTAAGCACATAAAACCATATTTAAAATCATTTATACTTGTTAATAGGCTGTAAACATACTCTTATAAAACCCACTAATTTTTGAAAAAATAAATGAGGAGAAATAACCTCAGGGTTTCCAATTAGTGCTTTCGCACCAATTTCAATTTTATGGAAATGAATAAATATTTCATTTTAAACAGTATTAATAGAATGAAAAGACTCCAATGAATTGATTATACTGATAATCTTGCAGAGGTGGTTACCGGAGTATGAGAATAATTACTGGTTAGCCTGACAGATATTGCAATACATAGGATAACGGAGTATATCAAAGACATGAATCTAGAGCTCGCGGAAGAAAAGACTGAAGCTGTACTCATGCTTGATCGTAGGGCATTTAGGCAGGTAATCATAGAAGTGTCGCAATTAAATCAGAAATAAGGTAACTTGGAGTCTGCATAGACCAAAAAACTTCTGGCCTTGGGTCTTGGGCACATATCTTAATGGTTCTACTTCTGTGAAGCGAAAACTCTAGCGTACGGTCACTCATTTAATCACGTTATATGCAGCTCCATGATCAAAATTCAAAGAAAACTAGCCATTAGAATCTACAGCGCCTTTTGAAAATTATCGACGGAAGCAGAAGTACTACTGGTTGATTTGATACCTATAGGTATCCATGGAAAACTACCAAAGACGATGGGACAGATAGCTGGACAAAAAGATTAATCCCTAATATTAAAATTTGGTTCAATAGAAAACACGGATGTGTAAATTACCACCTGATACACCTGGAGTAACGTAGAGCAACCGTACCAAAAATCGGGAGCTTATTGTCACCAGAAAATATTGTTAATCAAATTATAGTTAAGGTCTGTAAAACCCAATATAATATAGTGACCAAATTAATAAATGACAAACAGAAAAATTTTGTGAATAGACCAAAAGACTTCCAATAAGTATGATGAAGTTATACCTTCTGGTGGTTCCGTTATACTGTCTGTTGACAAGCAATAATGAGGGTTTTTAGTAGGTAAATATCTCACATATCCTCTGAATTCCAAAAGCTGAGATGTCTGTCTTTCGAATATTATACTCTCCACAGAAAAACATATCTTCTAAGAAAGTTTAAATCGTTTGTTATATCCAATGAGATCGTGGCCACAGTATTTTTAGATTCCAAAGATGCAAACTCTACTCAATTGGCCCATATGAGGATTTGCTGAGGAACCAAAGACGAAATGACCGCATTTGTTGAATAAAGGTATGATAAATCAACCGAACTGCGTTCCTCATCCTCCAAATTCATCTGATCTGACTCCTATTACCTTTTGTACTCAAACTTGATGTAAAGCGATTGCATTGATTTGAAAGAGTCGCTGCAATAAGTATCTAAAGTTAAACGGAAATTATTTTGGAAAATACAGTGATTTTTATAGTGAAAATGAAATCAATGAAAAGCTGTCAAACCTTCATCGTACGAGAGTGGTCCCAGAAGCAACAGACCCAACTAATAAAACAAAAATTTCGGAAATAAATAAATTTATATCTCAATACAATCGCCTCCGTAAGTCCAATGTCAAGATTTGCGAATACTCACCATCATAATCACCTTTCTAGAAATCGTTATTTTCTTCAAAATGAGAGGTGGTCATTTTTTTAATTCCTGGTAATATGGTGGATTCTCGTTTCAGGAAAACTATTAATTTTGGGAAATCAAAGACTCATCATCCTTAACACTAAGTACTAATCGTAATATTTCGTATTCACTCCCTTGGTATAAGGTTTGAATTTTTTCCTTGTTGCGGAAAATATACTAGGATGGTATTTTTGAAAACTGTGATAATTAGATGCTCTTTCAGAAAATTTCAGAAACCTCATGGTTCTTTTCGTATCCTTCTTTTCATTACTTAGGAAAAACATTCAGTGCAACGCATTTTGCTTCTCCAACCAGATCCCTTAATGGTAATCTTCAGATTGCTTGAACTCATTCCTAAATTTTTTTGTTTGGAATTTCAAATACGATCAAAAACTACTTTTGTCAATTTTTTTTATCTATTCGCAGAGCAATTAGGTATTTATTGATATTTTGTTATAAAATTATATTGACCACAGATAGGTTATTGGGTTATGATACAACAAGCATCACTTTATCTGACTTGCGGTTGTAGTGGTATGCCTTCCTTCACTTGGAGGCTGCATAGTCAAATTTCTGCTTGAGGTATACCAAAAACTATACAAACCTAACGTGGGCAATGAGCAAAGTATCAAACAATCCATGGAGGAGAACGCATCAATTTCCTCCCTTAGTAGGTGAATAGTTTTAAAAACAAAATCAATAGTAGCTTAATAACTAAATATTTAATTTGCTTGCAGGCATTGATAGATTAGAATGCACAAATTCAAAACATTTCAAGTATAAACATGGGAAAGGGTTGGTTGAAATTGGTTTACCATGACAGTATAATCTTATTGCAATTTTATCATCACAAATTTGATCTTCTCATGAAATATACTTTTTTGAATGATGCCGTAAAAAACATTATTCACTGTTTATCTATAGCAAGAATGTTGGCAATAATTATCGTAAAATTTCCGTTAATAACACGTTCACTTTTGATAAAATTGTTGTCTGTCTGCATGTCAAACTCTTGTCTCATTACCAGTTACAACTCATTTTATGAATGCGAATCGAAATTTTAACAATTAATCATCTACCCTCACGCGATTGATTCTACGAAAATTTTAATGATTTAAGTCGCATGCCCAGTGAAAAATTGTAAGAAATTATACACTTAGTAATGAAATTTCAATAGTCACATATCAGATTCAAACGAATAATTTCAATCATCATTTTATTTCATGAATGACAAATCTTTAGCCACGTCTTCACCCTTCCAACATGCATTTTAGTAGTAATTCATTTCGCTCCATTCTAAGTTCCCACAAAAGAAAAATTTCTCGAGAAATTCAAGATACATATATAGAAATCAGGAATTTAAGTAAAATAAAGCAGATGAACGAACTTAAAAAAAGATTCTCGTAAAAATTGTGGACCGTTGTGTCAGCTTAGTGCTGAACAAATATTTTCAAACTAAATTAATCTTTTCATAAGTGAATTTGCATCAAATCAATAACATTATCAAAAACAATTTAGAGGATTTTGTACTTAATTTAAAAAAAAAATATTACTCGGAATCGAGTGTTTTGTTCATTTCGAAGATCCTATTATGGAGAAGTTCAGTGCTGTTTTCAAAAATTGTCATATAAACTTTATAAAATGTAATCGAAACAAATTCTACTGAATGAATTTGATTACTGAAGATTACAGTGAATATAAGACTAATAAAGATAAGACAGAATTAAATAAAACTGAAAATCTATTGAATGCTCGTACTATTTGCCTTAACAAATAGCAAAAATTCCAATATTTCAAAAAAATCTGTACCCCATGAAGTTGTAATAGTAAGTGAAGATTAAGTACTTGGCGTACTAAAACCATATTATGAAGGATAAAAGATGGTGCGCGTAAACCGTGGTGTTGATCGATTGACTCCAAAATTTGATAAAAAAATTATATACCATCGGAATTTGGATATATTAATGATGTAGCTAAAAAAAGTAATTCAAGAAAAAAAGATAAAAAAGAGGGAAAATAGATGCGAGCTTTATAATAAGATAACTATTGGAAAAAGTAAAGAGAATCAGAAGAGAGGCACCTTTGATCAATAGACTTTGAAAATATTTTATGAAAGATAGTCAGGAACAACGACAAACGGAATCAAAGGAAAACAACGAATGCTATGAGAACAAAATATCAGAAACATCCAAGTCAACGCGAGGAGTAAGACAAGGCATGAAAGAAGCAAAAAACAAGCTGAAAGGCGGGATATTTGAATGTGAAAAAAGCATAAATTGTGCTTAATCATATGATTTGATACGAACCGTTACGGACGAAACAATTCAAGAATAACTAATTCAAGTTTTGAGAACCTTGAGAAGAAAATGAAGATTAAGATTATAAACAACGATGAAAAAGTGTATGAAGTATACCTTGATAGAACAAAACTGGAATAACTAGATTTACATTGTACAAAATATAACCTGAATGAATTATAAAGTTTACCCCGATGATAATGTGGCGCCATCCTTATTTAACACATTTCGATCACATATAAACAATTTGATGATCAGAATCAGTGTGAAAATTAACAATATTGCGTTGTCACCTCTGAAAAGTCACTCTCTGTTAAAACCGTCTTCATATGTGCTAATGTAAGATAATTTCAACTAAATTCTACCATTTTCATCCCAATATAAAAACTCGTCTACTAAAATTGATTAGTTCATACTATTATAACAGTAATTCATATCCATTGGAAATTATTTTGAAATTAACATTATTTTCGTTTCAGCGAAATAAATTTTTTTAACAAATGGATAAACTGATAGCATATCATTTCCCTCAGACCTCAGTCATAATTCTTTCCATATCAACAGCTGGAACAAGAGGATTTTTTAACGGGTTGATATTAGGGTGAAACTTAAAAACGTCTCAAATATTGTTTTGTAATAGTGAAAGTACTGTTCCTTTTGTCCATCCATATAACGACAACATTTTTGTTTTAATTTCAGTGTATCAGAACCCTTAATTACCGAAAATAACTCGATGTTATCATCCATTGTGTCCAAGTTATTTTATATCCAAGACTACAGGTCCTAGAGGATTTTCTAGCCCAATAGGCAAACAGCTCGAAAATTGCGAAGAACTTCCAATTGTAAATTGTAAAAAACTTGAATTGAATTTTCCAGAAGATTTTAGTGCTGAGTAGAAGTACTTATTTGAAATTTGTCAAGTAGTATCAACTGGAGTATTGTCCGAAGATTTAGCAGAAAGAAAACCAGGAATAGTTGCTTCTTTCCACTGGTTAACGATTGCGAATAGAATTTTACATTTATGTGTCTCGTGCGAAACTCCTACTCGAAATCTTGCCTTCATAAATTCTCTATCCTACTAAAGTTTAAAATGTGGAACTTTATTGGGATTATTTCAGCAGTTGAGAGTTGAAAAATAATTTTATACACCTTCACATTTTCTCCGAAAGCGGAGCTACACTGTAAATAATCTCCAACATATAACTGAACTGTCTCATTTAAACATTCGATAGGTATATCTTGAGCATATGCAAGGTATGCTTTTAAATCAATCGATTTTTTCATAAGTAACGATCAGATGTATGTATTCGTTATTGTGTCGAGGGAACACAATTACAATTTTCAATTTTTTTATTTCTTCGGCTTAGCAGTGTTCATGATATGGTACGAAAATAACAAAAAAAAAGATGTTGTTTCCAATCTTCATTTCAAAATGGTCGACACACAAATTATTACTGATAGGTACTCGGACAGCTTTTCATTATAAAACACAATGCTGGAGATGGTGCTAATTATATAACAAATTACCCCAAAACAGCTGAAACAAAAATGAAGCAGCTCTTCATACTTACATGTAATAATATCCATATCAAGAAGAAGATTTTTTTGTTTTAAACTGACTCATATGTCGGAACCTGATGCAATTTTTCAAATTAATTCTGAGCTATACATGTACAGAACCAACGATGATAAAACGTAAATTCTCTTAGTTAGTTTCAATCTTGATTTTAATCGTTAAATGCCCATATTAGCGTATTGGTTTACTATAATTAATCTAGAAAATATGGCGAATACATTTTTATAGCAATAGTTACTTACGTAGTATTCATTTGAACTAGTATGTCTGCTACTCATGAAAAATAGTGAAAAGTTTGATTTCCTTTCAGATAGTCAGTATGTTGTAACCACTTTTAGTTTGAAGTTAAAGAAAGTAACTAAGAGATTCACGAAAGTTTGAAATTATATTATGATGTTTTAATTTGGAAAACTGTGTGCAAGTGTAATGAGCTTGATAAGAGTTGAAAGGAGTCGGTTGAGGATAAACAGTCGTAACGTTCTTCGACAACAAACACAATTCCTAATTGATAAGGAACTTAAAAACTTTTACAGGCTTTGAAAAAGATGCCAACCGTTTTTTTTTCGTAATCTTCATAATGATACGTGAGTTTGTGGCGGCTCAGTGTCTCCCATTTTGTCCAAATTGAACGCATTCACCAAATTTAATACCATACAACTATTATAATATTCTTGGATAAATTTGAAAAGTGTTATAATCTGATTCTTGAATGATAATTACTTCGATCAAAAAATAAATAATACGTGAGTTCATTAAATATCTATATATTGAAATTCATTCTAAAGAAATGCTCTTAGAAATAATTGATAACATTTTTGGACTGTTAATGTTTAAAAAACGATGTCGGATTTAAATTGTTAGATGATTGGGCATGCCGTAACATAAATTATGCAATTTACCGCACATCTCTAGCTCTAGAATAGCACTGATATAAATTTTTGAAAGTGTAATATTCTTAATCCGGCCTCATTTCCTATTGTAACGCGATAATCGTTTGCTTACGTCACCAGCGCCGATCGAGTTTCGTCCGACAAGCTATAGAGACATTCACACCATGTTGATTTGTTTTACCAGCCTATCGCGTAGTATTAGTAGTGTTTTTTGTTAGGATGTCGGAGCCTGGATCGATAACGTTTCTAAAATGTACAAACACCACTATTACTGCACCAAATAAAGTATTTTCAACGGTCCCTTAGCAAGAAAAATTGTGTGATGCAATGAAAAATGAAAGTGAAAAGAGTGCTTACATTTTCTTAATAGCATATTCAAAACTCAAAGCTTGCGATACAGGGTAGCTTGACGTAATATTGTTACAATAATGTAGTAGTTTTAACATGTTACTCTTGTTGTTTTGCATTGACGTGGTATTTTGAAGACAAATCAACTCTTTGTCATCAAATTTTCCAAGCCCATTGTTCGTTTGGTGTATCCAATGTTGAAAAATCTGCTTATCTACTTATGGGAAAATTATTTGAGCACGTATAGTTTCATTCTATGTTGTCAAAACAATCATAATTTCTACCAAATTAGATAACAAGTAGTCAAACTGACCAAGTTTTACATGTGATTGATAATTCATACAATCATAGAGCTTGGACTATCTAGTAAATGCAGAGAGCTTTTTTTTTAAATGGTATTTGTGCACTTCGTATCGTAAGTGTAATCTCGGACGAAAACTGAAAATATTTTAGTTACCAAAAGTGATTTTCCCAAACAAAATGCCATATCAAGTAAGGTGAAAAATGGAGATTCAACAGGTCAAAGAAGCAGTCGCTGGAACTCCCATAACACTAATGTTTTCAATAAAGAAAAACTTTTGAAAAATGAACTTTCAACAAGAAACACCATTATGTGGGAATGGATGAGGTTCTGAAATATTTCATTTAACAAAAAAAACTCAACTATATAACCTCATAAAACTACTTTAACTACAGAGGGGCCAAAGTGTTGAAATTGCCACTTTACCATTTCGATTTGAATCTAATTGAAATGGTACAGGCAAAAAGGGAAAAATATTTTATTAAGCCAAATATTAAGTTCTGTTGAAGAGTGGAAACTGCGATGTGATCACGCGAAGTACTTTGAGCAAAAATTAATTTAAAGCAAACCAATTATTGACAATAGTGATCAAGAATCAACATTGAATTCAAATAATAATTTTAATATGAATTCAGACACTGATAGCAGCTAAAATGATGAATATTATAATTTATCGGGCGTTGAAAAACTTCTCGATTAAAACAAAGCATCTACGAATGAATGAAAAACTTATACAAATTGGTTTTATTGAATTTGTGAAGTTTGAGTTTATCACCTGTGGGTTCTGTAAATAAATGAAACTTTGCAATATTTGAAAATTGGCAAGCAATTAATAATTATATAATAATTGCACAATATTAAATAAGTTTACTTTGATTCAATTCAATTACCCTTTTTTGTTTAATAATACGTCTAGATTTTCTGAGTTCTACCCGTTCTGCCTTCCCCAATACTATAATTTGGAAAGAAATGTCTTGTTTAATCATAAATATTTATTAATGAACTTCATCTTCCATCGTTTGCCAAACATTACATCTTTGTTAGAGATCGAAAATTTCTAATTTACATTAAACTGGTGTTCTGATCGTACAAAGTCATCAAAGTTTGTTTTACAATGAGGAATTTCAGAATTAAGAAAAATTTCATATAGTTTACAAATTATAGAATTTGAAACTATGTAAAATTCTATAAATGAAATGATGAGATTCGCTATAGAGCTCAATAAATTAGCCCATATGTGCTTCATCGATATCACCCAAGCATTTGATAGGGTACGATGTAACGATGTAACAACTCTACTGAAGAAGAGGAAGATTCATCCCAACATAAAAGTAATCGAAGACTTGAACACCGATAATTACACATATATCAGACAAGGAAACAACCTCAGCCCGATCTTGTTCAGCATCATAATGGATAAGATTATAAACGAAGTAAAGCAGCAAGCTGGAAGAAGATAACGGATGGGAAGCAAAGAAATAAAAATAGTATGAAGAAGAAGATAAATTACAAAGGCTACTGTATAGGTTTGAACAAATAGTGAAAGTTTTTAACATGCAAATATCCCTGAAGAAAACCAAATCTTTTAAAGTATCCAGACTGAAGGATATACGATCAGAGTGTAGAACAAGTGATGTCATTCAAATATCTAGGAGCGAACATAACAAATAATAGAAATCTAAGGAATAAAGTGAAAGCTGAAACAACAAAGGCGTCATTAACATCAGGGTACCTGAGAATATACAAGACCTGTGCGAGAAATCGGCGAAGGGAATGGAGGGACCACGTGGCAGACTGTCAGATGAACGGTTGGAAAAGATTGCAAAGGAACAAAAACCGAATACATCTCGACCATCAGGACGACCCCCTACAAGATGGTATGAAAGCTTCATCATCCCATTGATGCAAACACAGGACTAAGTCCATAAAGTACGATAAAGAAGAAGAGATCACGAAATTGTTCAAGCGTCTCTGATACAGTCACAATCCTGTATATTTATCTTTTTGGACGTTTTTTAGCTAAATCATTGTATTTAATAATTGACATGATTTTACGCCCACAAGGTAATAGTTTCGAATGTTTTTTCCATGATACCTGTGTACTCATTCATTTATACCATGGATTACGAATGGATATACCTACATATTCACTATTTTAAGTTATTACAAGGTGTGAAAATAATGCCCGAACATACGTTCTTATTTATATCCAATGAAACATTTTTGTAACCTTCAATATTATTTCGATCTCTTCCACTTGCTCCTGGAGGACATCCTGTAAGTGAAATTCAGAGTAATTATAGTTTTGACAACGATTTAAAATCAAATAATAATAAATGATAAAAACTGACCGTTATTTCTATAAAAGGTATCAGATAATGATACGTGTCACAGCATTGGCAGCTTTTTTAACAATATTAATTGAACTTCAGCATCGAAACAATGATGGATCCAATTAATGGATTCTTTCGGTTTGAATGAGTACCTATGTATGAAGAAATTACCAATTATAATCGCCTTAGAATCACAATTAACTTTTTCCTGGATCGATCACTTCAATGCTGGGCACTGAGTAAATAGTTTAGCCGACATATGAGAAAATGCAATCCAATTAAATGTACAATCATTATCGGTTTTTCGGTTTTTAATTGAATTCATCATACTAATAGGGTAAGAATATTTATTTTGTACATTAAGTCAAGGTAAGTATAATAAGTAAGAATAAAAAAGAAAAATATTTTCACAATATAGATATACGAGGAATTTTTAAATTACTACAAAATTTATATCATTAAGAGACAAAATAACCTGACCAAAGAAATTTGGTTGAAGACACTTCAGAGCAAAATTTCACATAGATAGACTAGCTTTAATGGTCACATAAAAAAATCTATTTTTCTTGTTAGGTAAATATAAAGGAAGAGAAATTTAGAGTCTTAGCATAACAATAATTTTACGTGGAAAATACAGAATCGCATGAAATAATTTTTAAGTGGTTCTCTGGTTTTCAAAGTACTCATATGAAAACGGAAGATGCTAACTCCGGAAACGGTTAATAATTTTTTGTTTCCTTGTACCAAGCGTTGGTACAAGGAACGTGGACGTGTATTGAACGATACTTTCTTTTATATGAGAACAACCCAAAAAAAGGTAAAAAGGTAAGAATTGAATTTATTTTCAAACGAATCATAATAAATCGTAATTGTACCAAACATGGTTAACATTTTCATAGCAATGATATATTTATTGCATTGTTTTATTTTCTTTCAGTTTAATTCATGTTTTTTTCAATTAATGTACTTAATGAAAAAAATCCAGATATTCCTAAAAACATATTAGAGCTAACGCCACAAGCCAGTGCTGATTTGTTACCATCAAAATCTAGGTCGATATATGAACGCGAATATCAACTTTTTATGGAATGGCGAGATCTCGAAAAAGTTAAAACTGTTAGTGATGATATTCTTCTAGTTTATTTTATAGAAAAAGCCAAGAGTATATATTCTTCCACGTTATGGAGTCGGTTTTCTATGTTAAAGCTAGTTGATTAGCCATAAAAGAAATTGCTGGCAACACAAAAAATCTAAAAACTGTTGTATTTTTGAAGCATCAGGCAGCATATATCCAAAAAGTCCAAGATACTAACGGCAGAGCGAGTGGCCATATTTTTGCGCTAAGCTTCAGATAACAATATATGGCAAAAGTGATTTCAGTGTTTGGAATTCTTAGCGCCTATTTTAGAGGTGATTTAGACGATGTGGGAGATAATCGGCGCTTCATTGTTATGTTTTTGTGAGATGGAAAAAAATCATATGTTAAGAAGTTTTACCATTACCAATAACACATTCGAGCCCTGAGCACTTTATCGGAGATTCAAGGTCTAAAAATATGAACAGCAGAAGATTATTTGTTGCGCTTAATATGTTAGATACCATACCATCAGCGCTGTACCTAAACTTGTTGCAAAATACCTGAAAATAACAACCGGCAAACATATTGATGGAAAAAGGATTTGATTACTATGAATAGAATGAATCCATACAAAGAAAAATTATTAAATGCTTCTTACTTGCAAAATAGAAGCTTTGCGACATTCCACCAGAAAAATCAAAATATCTGCGAGCCGTCTGCTTAAACATCTTTAGTTATAAAGAATGAAATACCGAAGGGGCTGAGTTTCGACAATAATACAAATTGTACAGTATTATTACCAACAACTTCTAAATATTTAATTAAATTGTTGTTTTGAGAAAAATGAATAAATGATTGTTTTAATTTCAATTTATTTATTTAGCACAAGGAAGAAATCGGCGAATTTTTCCATGTGTTGTTCTGAAAATGCTAACTTCACATCTTTGTAAAATCAGATAAAAAGAAGGTGTTTCCAGATTTTTTCTGTCTATAAATTCATGACCACAATGTTTTGCGATTTAGAAGGTTCAGTCTTCATTGATTAGTTTGAATTAGGCCAGTATTTGAGTCGAGACCTAAAATAGAAAGAATACTAGAGACAAAGACATTTATACATCTATGAAGTAGCAAAAATATTTGCGAACCAATGGGAACAGATAAAATCAATGAGTAGATTTTGAACAGTTGACAGTTTAAAGAGTAAAAAATTGGTCCTGATGTATAACTATGCAAGGGCAATAATATGAATGAAACAGGTATTCATAAACAGTAAGAAGGAGACATTGTTTGTTCGGCTTTAATATAAACTGGTATCAATCATATGAAATATTTTAACTCATCCGTTTTTTAGCAACAAATGCAGAGATTAACTATCTTAGAGTCGTTTGGACTTTTCGGAAACTTAAACCGGGTTAAGATTGAGGATCCCAAGAAAGAGAGAGATTTAGATCACAAGAACTTTTGATTTTTATTAGTTTTTTGTTTGTTTATTCTTCCATGATATTTAATAATAAGCTCGTAACGAGTTAGTACTAAAATTTAATACTAATAAGATATTTTTATGCTGAGATATCGAAAAGTATGAAAACCGCCTACGACAATGACTAATTCGATTAGTTTTCGAGCAACAATGAACGGGTTTCCTATCCTAGTTTCCTGAAAGTCCTATTTATATGAATAGCACATCCAGTTTTTTATCTTTGAAAAATTCCATAGCTTCCATAATTTGATAACGATTCATAAGTACGTGTAAAGAAGTTATAAAAATAAAATTTTGTTTGAGATACACGGGAAATATTTCAAAAACTATGGTTTGAGACTTTTATATCTTCATACAACTACCATTAAGACATTTTAGAAAGTTATGTATTCAAATGGAAACACATTTTAATCGGATCTTCGATCACATTTTCTTTACATCTGTTTCCCGTGTTTTTCAAATGCTTATTACAATTTCTAGTATAATATTCAATATGAAATATATTTGTTTCCCTTTTCATAAAAACATATGAACCATTTCTTGGGAGCATGTATGTAAATGAGTCTCACCAATACATCGAAATATAACCTTATTCTACCACAATGTAATCTTGAACTTGTGCAATGAAGACTCAAATTTTCTTAAACGGCTACTCTTTTTATAAATGATGAAGATAAGTACTCAGTAATCCCGAGTTTGATCTTTTCATCTCATTTCGGAACCATTGACAAATTCCACAATTCCTTGTCTGTCGACAGATTTTAGGACCAAAATATTTCATACGGCTTAGATCCTTGACGCAATTGTCAGGTAACCCTTAACGGTATCCACTTGACCGTGACAACCCTTTTATGTGTTGTATTTGTGCAAACAGTTTGAAAACCAGAACAAATACGATTGTAAAGTGGCGGAAAATATTGAATTTCAAAGCGTTCAAATTTTTGGCCACAGCACGAGACATTAGTGGCAAACTTTTGCGCAAAAGTTTATTTTTAAAGGAGTGTCATATTTAGAAGATTGATTTATAGTACAAAGCTTATTTTATACAAAAGAAGCGAAAAATTTAACGCTTGAACAACCGTATTTCAGAACCTTTGAATAAAATTGTGAATTTTATTTATAAAACATGGCACCCATTAAGAAGACCATAATTTGGTTTCATAAAATTTAAGACATTAAAATTTTTTTATTAATGTTGAGATATAAGGAGTGAACGAGGCAGGTAGTATGAATATTTATGAAAAACTGTGGGAGAACATTTGACAAACGCATAAAAAAACCCATTTTTAATGAGATACTAAAAACTAAGCAAAACAAATTCTATTGTTTTAAAAAGCGTGTAATGAAATTGGTGTTCTAATTTGTCAGCATCTTAAGCTATTTGTCAAAATTGGTCAAGGATTGTTCTCACAGTCCATGGGCGCTTATTAGTTTTACAATTTTTCAATTTTTACTGTGAAGAAATGAATTTGAAAATGATTGATTATCATTTTTTGAGAATCACGTCAATTATTAAATACAATGATTTAGCTAAAAAACGCCCAAAAAGATAAATATACGGGATTGTGACTGTATCAGAGACACTTGAACTAAATCATGATTTCTTCTTCTTCTTCTTCTTCATCGTACGTTATGACTTAGTCCTGAGCATCAATGGTTGCCTAGCTGCAGCTGGTATGATGAAGATCAGCTTTCATACAATCTTCTAGGGGGTCGTCCTGGTGGTCGGAAACTTTTCCTCATAAAACCTGAGAATATTTTTAATGTTATCAGCAGACATATGTAGACATCCTGTTAATATAATAACTATCATTTTGTTACACTTTACTCTATTAAGCATTTTTCCATTTATTTTATGTTTGTTAATTCATTGATACAGTTAGTCTTAATTCTATCACCTATTGTTGTAGTCATTGAGTGAATAAAGTTTTTTTTTAGAGGAAATCTTTACTTTTGAAATATAACTCGCGTATATAATTACTGGTCTCACACAGGACTTGCAGTCTATTTATTCCACTAAATTCCATCTCTCAGGTATCCTGAAATTAATGACACCTTTATTGTTTGAGCTTTCACTACATTCTTTAGATTTCTATTATTTGTTATGTTCGCTCCTAGATATTTGAATGACATCACTAGTTCTACACTCTGATCGTATATCGCGAGTTTACATCTTCCTGGTTCTCTGGATACTGTAATAGATTTGGTTGTCTTCAAGGATATTTGCATGTTAAAAACTTTCTCTATTTGTTCAAACCTTTACAGTAACTTTTGTAAGCTATCTTCTTCTTCTGCGATGACCACTGCGTCATCAGCATAACATACTATTTTTATTCCTTTGTTTCTTATCTTCTACCTTTTTCCAGCTTCCTTCACTTCGTTTATAATCTCATCCATTATGATGCTGAACATGATAGAGCTGAGGCTGTCTCCTTGTCTGATACCGGCTGTCACAGGTTTTCTACTGCTCAGTTTATTTTCCATTCTGATATATGTGTAATTAGCGGTGTTCAGGTCTTCGTTTACTTAAATTATGTTGGGGTGAATTATCCTTCTTCCCAGTACAGTTGTTACATCTCTCAATCGTACTCTAACAAATACTTAATGCACACATGAGCTGTCTTATTGAACTCTATAGTCTTTTCCGTAATTTGGCTTTGGCGGAACACAAAAATAGCATCTATAGCAGAGCTGTTCTTTCTAATATTGTTCTGTTGTTCCTCAGATACCAGATGACATTACTTCTTCCGCTAAAAATTTAGCGAGAAGTTTTTGTACTGCACTCATCAAGCTAACGCCTCGATAATTTTGTGGATAATTCTTTTCACCAATCAATTCTGTTTACAACAAAATACCTAAGTTTACGGCATCAAAATTAACCGGCGAAAGCATCGACTCCAAACTTTCGTGAGAAGAATGTGGAGAGAAAAATGAAAAAAGAAAGCAACGGAAAATTTTATCTGGTGGATCTTCTGGCTTGATAATGTCGTTCTTGGAATTTTTCCAAAGATTTTCGATAAAAAAAATGATTGTGTTCCAGGTAACCAATTTGTTTCTATGTGGTACGTCCACGAAAACATTTTGTTTGATTCAATTAATCTTGGAAGAACTAGACAGTTGATTGTTGCTTTGTTCTCATATTGCTAAATCCATTATTCGTCATCAGTGCAGATGCTGTACACATACACATTTAGATTATGTCAGTGGTATCGATGCCCAATCGAATAGAATATTTCATGATTTTTTTGTTTAATTAGTTCGAGTGCAGCATAGAGAGATTTTGATCAGCCTACCAGGTTTTAGTCCTGGAGTAAATTAAGGCAGCATCTCCTTACATTTTGCTATTATGGTGATATACATCAATTCTATGAAGAATAAATAAGTATCGACTTATCAATTTCAGCCGTGAACTTTCATTGGACTTCAAACTATATTAGCCGCACTGAAATGCCAAATTTTCTGTAGAACAATGAAAATTTTACATAAGTAATGCAAGTTACAGTCACAAACAATTAGTGTCGAAAACGCTAAAAATATGAATAACTCATATTAGCTATAAAAAATCACTACAATGCATTGAGGCATTGAGATCAATCAACTAAAGTTCAGTTTCTAGGCACAAACTGCCTTTGGTTTTCAGTGTCTGATTTAGATACACATATATCATCAGATACAACGAATATATGTTCATAGTTAATCATTTTGACTTTATGGTATTTCAATGGATAGTTTTTAGTGTGCTAAATGCTCTATAAATCTAAAGCAAAAGCTTGTAGCCGTAGCTTTGTACACTGTTACACTGTGTACTCTGTCTTCGGAGTCTAAAGATGATAATTTAGTAAACGCGTGAAAGTGTAATTGCGATTTTTAGTGTAGTGGTAGTAGAATAAATATCACAATCAGTTCTAGAAATTTGAGCTTATCTAACATAACTTTTAATCTTTATTAACTGCTATTTCAAATTTTTTCCTTATTTTTTCATTCTATTATCATTTTAGAGGATTTTTCATCATCAATATTTCAGAAGCTGGCAAAAAATTATTGTCAGTAGTGTCAGTGAATTTAGATAAGACTTTTGTCAGTGGAAATAAATTGGTTTTTGAAATAAAATAGTATTTTGAGCTTTTCAATTATAATTCATTGTTGAAAAACCAGAATCTTAGTATATTTTTTACTAATTTCCAACAATGAAGTTATGAGTGATGCCAAATAAACTTTTTTTTTACCGAATGTTTTCTCAAATATAGCAAATGAAGATTCAAGGAATACGAGAAATAAAAAGATTTCATGGAAAACACAGGCCTAGTTTTGCATTTAATCGTGCAATGCTCAAAAATTTTACTGTAGCTGGTGCCTCACTGAATTTTATATTTTATGTACAACCCTAACGAAATCTGATTCGGATTTTAGAATCGTAATTTGATCGATCCCTTTAGACTAATAATAAACAATTGAGCATAGGTTTCGTTATTTACCCGGGGTATATTTATATGAATAAATTCCGATTTGATATTATGTTACTTCTTTGGTGGAACGCCGTTTTCAAAAATTATTATTTTTGATCGTCATTTTTCAAATCTTTGGTAATTTTACGGTGAATTTAACCTTTTAACCCAACCCAAAAAATATACCTAACGTTTTTCTGGCTTTCTATGATTAATTCAGTTGTAAATGATATACTGAGATCGGTATAGTTGACATTGTGCAAAAATGTTGTCACACTTTAAGTACTGATAATTTCAAAAGAGCCGGCAAGCCGACACAAAGCCTTGAACGGACTACCCTTAATTTGTCACATGATACGGTTGAATGTTCGATAAACTGTTATTCTACGGAAAAAACGAATATTTTGGAATGTATCATTGTGCCGTATCATAGTTCTGTTGTAATATGGATATATTTCAAACGAAAATATTCAAAGAAATACTTAGTTCTTATCCCCCAACTCAAAAATATCATTATAGAAGTACAGAATATTTGGTAGTTTCACTGTGACTATCTGTTAACAGAAGTAATTTTCTACTTGAAAGAAAAAAAAAAGATCATATTTTCCACTAAAAGACATAGAAAAATTTCATGAAATTTAATGAAAATTTGGTACATTATTGATTCTTCAATGATTATTATATTATATTATATTATTATATATCATGTCCTTGATGAAAACCGTTCTTTAGAAACACAACAAAAATATATTCACTGTCACTGAAATACAAATTACCCAACTAACATTTGTGGCTTCATATATTGCTGAAGAATTTTTCTAAAGATGTTGCGACTTTGTTATATTTCCACGAAACGGTTGGCAAGCTTTGTCATGATAAAAATCGATTTTTTGCTAGAGATTCACAGAAAGTCGGAGGTACCGTGAATCAACAATCAAGATTCGAGAATAGATCGTCATTGCAGGCTTAAAAGCAGCAACGACGGAGATGAGGCTTTCACGGTTAATTACGAATCTTGAGAACAAATGTAAAACCACAAACTAGTTCTTATGAGTGTCACAAATTAGATCAGAATCCGAAAATAGAGCCTTGGACTTGCGGGCTTTTTATATAGGTTCGTCACTCTGTCTTACAGGAAGGTACATCTATAAAATGAGAGAAAAGTGTTACTTAAATGCCTAAAGTGCTATTGTCTGACTGTTTACAACAAACGACAATTGGTTAGGTTAATGGGATACACAAGGGAGGTTCAGCAAGCAGAGAATTGAGAAGAAGAAGAAGAATGGTACTTGGTACTTTACGTCTATGCTGTTAAATATGTAAAATAGATAGAGAACAGCACATAGATTGCGGCTGTCATAATGATATATTAAATGGGATAAAGTAGAGAAACTCTTAATGATAATAGAGAAATGGTTTACGTACATACTATAAAATTGTATATAACATAAAAAATAGATTCTCATCTTGGTGGTTGCCTAAATCATCACAATAGTGGAATAGAAAAATCAGGTAATCTCTTCAACAATACTCAAAAGTAGAGTCAGAAAGATAAATATTAGAATTCCCAAATTAGCGATAGAACTCAAAAATTTGGGAGAAAGTTCATAATAATAGACTGCTCCTTGAACATATTTCATACCAGGTTTGTTACTAGGAATTTGTATCATATACATATCGTATAACTGTATGTAGGGGTTTAAAGACTCATAATTTGCATGTCACCTAATTTTAATGAGTTATATAGGGACGCTCGAAAAACATATTTGATTGATTGAAGTGATTATATTTATGATATATGAAGTTTCATTCCTTAACCTCTTCTATTTTAGTAGGTAGTCATATTTTTCATCATTCGGACTTGCTTTTACATATATAGTAAGGATCTACAATAAGATGTACTGCATGTAGTGATCACTCCAATAATTCTCCAGCTTTACCATGACATCTTCAATTCTCCCAGTTGAGTTCCCATTCGACTTATTTATTATTTAATAAAAAACTTTTTTCTTGTCTTCGTCTATACGAGGATATATTGAGAAATTCTCAGTTTACTATAGAACCAAACAAAATTTTAATGTCAAAATATTTTATTACTCAACATATTCTCCTCTTAATTGGATACAATTATTACAGCGAACCTGCAAAGTCTCTAGACCTTTCAAAAAAAGTGTTTCTTCTTGCTCTGCAAACCAGCTTTTATTACCTCCTCGTTGGAAGAAAATTTACGACCTTTTAAACTTTTTTTCAGTACAGGAAAGAGATGATAGTCGGACGGAGCCAAATCTGGTGAATAAGGGGGGTGTTCTAGTAATTCAAACCATAAATCACGAATTTTTTGCATGGTAACATGAAGTTTGTATGCAGGGGCGTTGTCCTGTAAAAACAAAACACCTTTCCCCGTCTTTTCTCTTTATTTTTATCCCTTAGATTGATCAATAATGTCGAATAGTAATCTCCAGTTATTGCTTTACCCTCATCCAAAAAAACAATCATGATTACTCCATGCTAATCCAAAAAGACTGAAGCAGATTTTTGAATGCAAACATTCTTAGGTCTTGGAAAACCAAAGTGTCGCCATTCCATCGATTGTTGCTTTGTTTCTGGATCATAGAAATGTACTCAAGTCTCATCCATAGTAACAATTCAGCTTAAGAAGTCTACATCGTCTTCAAATCGAGCACAGATCGAACGCAATACTTCTACCCTTGCACGCTTTTGAACAACATTCAAACATTTGGGAATCCATTTATCAGTAATTTTTCTCATGTCCAAATTGACGTGAAGTATGTGATGAACGCGTTCGTATGAAATATTCAGTGCTCCAGATATCCGTTTTAGCCCAATTCGACAGTCTAATAAAATCACGTCATGAACTGCATCGATATTTTCGGAGACTGACACAGAAACTGGCCTTCAATGGAAAATTTACCTCTTTTGAAGCTTGCAGTACAATTTTTCAAGGTCGCATACGAAGCACATTGATCACCAAGGGTATTAAGCATATCTTCATAAATCAGCTTACCTCTTAACCCTTTTAAATACAGGTACTTGATGATGGCTCGATACTCGATACAATTTTTCGATTTTCAAAATTTCGGTGGACATATTTTTTCTTTTATTTTATTACGTAACTCTGGTTTACTTTTTTGACGTCAAACTTTACACTGAGACTAATAATTTATTCTTTATCAAACATCGTTCCCTCAAATTCATCGCCTGCAAACGGTGTCATATTCGGTCTATCTATTTATAGTATATTTTTTGAAGATGGAACATTCCAGATAGTCTTCACCATGGACTCTTTTCGTATTATTGGTCCTAGAAGCTTACAATTTTTCTTTTAAGAAATATTTGGTTCCATATAGATTTTTTAGATATTTTATAAAGATCCTTGTCCATGTCCATGTCTTGCCATTTTGAAATGATTTCCTAGAGCAAAAATTGAAAAACAATTTCACAATAAATATCAATTATGGATAAAAACTTTTATATTCGAGAATGGTAATTGATTGATTTACTTCAAGGAATCTTCTTAAAGTATGAAAAAATTTTTGTTTTTTTTTTTTTTTGGTTAATATAAATATTTTGAAATCACTGCAAACATTATGGAAAAAAGCTTACAGGTAATTAAAACTTGACCAATAAATTGGGAACGTGGGAAAAAAAGGCACCGCCATTTCACTCATATCGTATCTTCCTAAAACGAAAATGACATTCGCTTATAAAATGAATCTGTAATTCACACCCACATATAATAAAAGCGGTATCATCGAAGAGTTTTTACCTTCTACTCAAGTAGGCGTTGTATTAATTTGAACATAAACCACGAACATTTGAGTGAGTGATGTATGGCACACTGGATGCGAACCATTTATCGTTACGGGAGTGTAGCGAATCTTTGATATACGCTGTATTACCGCATTCTTTGCTTTACGACTGTAAATCTGACAGGATAGGACTGATTCGAAATTGATTCTTCATAAAATATGAGCGGGGAAATCTAGTTTTTGAAAATTTCCATTATAGTGACTCATTCAGCTATGGATTTACAAGCGGAAACCCCTGAATAAAAAAAAATAAATAGATTTACAGAGACACTTGTTTCAAACTAAAAAATCTATTAAGCTAAATTTTGTAAAAATATCACAAAAATATTTAGAGGTTGATGCTGAAATAGTCAAAAGAATTATTTTCTCTATATTATCACATTCACATCTTGATAATCTGACTTTATGGAATTATACATCTGATCAGCTACGAAAATTTGAAAATCGTGATTAATGCTTACAAAGAAGCAACAAACTAATTAATTTCATCCAATATTTTCATGTTTCTTTTTAAAATATATATCTATCCATACAATTATAGAGATAACGTCAATATTTTAATATAATTGAGACTATATTCTAGAAGTTAGAGTTAACTGCGGAAGTTTTTTGTTTTATCTTCCTGACGTTATCATTAATCTGTCTATGAATAAAGAGCTAATTTCATCTTTGTAACAGGCATCGTTGCTTGCATTTCTCTATTTCATTTTGTCCTCAAAATCATCGCACACTGGAGGAAATATCAAATTATTAGACATAGTAATCTTATTGTTTCGACTGTTGACCGTACAAATAAACCCCCATTTTTTTAACCAGGAATGGAATTCTGTGTGAAAATTTCAATTTTGATGTTCAAGGTGACCCAGAAGACACTTTGATTCAATTGAAACCCTATAATTTGGCGTCGTAAACTGATTCCACACCCTATTTCCAGCAACTTTTCTTTAGGTCACTTTTTTTGATAGGAGCAAACGGTTACGGGTTTTTCGACAAACCAAAACCTTTTTAATAGAAGAGAAGTAGGTACAATTTAATTCACAATAAATTTTTCGCGAGCACAGAGCTCTTTCTCTAAGTCCAACATCGTGAATCCATTGTACATATGCCCTGTCATAATCTTTGAAACCTATATGCTTTGTTCTGAAAAAATGGAAAGCTCTTCCGATCCTGAATTTTATTTCTTCATTGACTTTCTTGTTTTCATAATTCATGACCAATAAAGACAATATTGAGTTCATAAAGTATAAAAATTTAGAACAAAGAAATTGGAGTATATAGAACAACATTTTAAAAAAAGCAAGAGCTCGTCTTTTTTCATAACTTTTTGATACATAGATCGAAAGTGCATAGAAATAGATTTCATTTAAAAAAAGAACTTTATGGAGTAGACGAAAAAAAAAAAATACCCCATAATTTTTTATTCACAGTACTATCATTAGATGAAAAATATTTAGCCGTACTTTTCTCGGGGACTAATTGCGACAAAAGATGGTTTTTTTAATTTGATATCTTGCTACGAGGGGAATCGATTTGCATAGCTAAAAACTACTCAATATGAGAACCTAATTGGTCACAGACATGTATGTAAAACGTAGCATTCGAAGATATCGAAAAAAAATTCCCTTTATTGCAAAATTCCATTTTTTTCATAACTAAACGTTGACTTCCCACATAAAATAATGAAATCTACTCATCAAAAAATCAGCACCACCACATTCAACGCATAGACCAAGATTTTTGTTAATGCTGTTAATTTGTTTATAAAGTCATAAGTCGTGAACCATTAAACGTACAATCTCCAGCTTTTGCACACGACATTTTTTTTTAGTTCAGAATATTTTGGCACAATTACAAGACTCAATGACGATAACTAAACTCCTTTATAATTGTTTATCTAGAAACAACAATAGTCATTGTTATTTTCGTTTATCTCTTGAACTAATCAATATTTTTTCTACGACCGTGCGTTTTAACCCACTTTCACGCACGCATTTTAGTGTCACTAGTGCGGGAAAGTAAAATTATGCAAATTTTGACCTTATTAGATAGTTTTTTACTTCGGAGGTTATAACAATTGTTACTACAGGTAAATAAATATTTCAGAAATAGTCCATCAAATAAAATTTAAACCTTTCTAAACATTTCTAGCTTTTTGTAGCATTTTGAATTTTTTGAAAATATGAAATAATACAGATATTTTTTATATAGCCATGTAATTGTTACTAAAACGTCTTGGAAGTGACCGAATAAGTACAATATTTTTCTAAATTAAACCATATTAAACCGAATCCGATACAACAATATTAATGGATTCATCCGACGAAGAACTTCCCGAAGCTATTTTGAAGGTTGCAAATGAAACTAAGTTCGAGCTGTTACCTGCCAAATGACTTAAAACCGTTGCCGTCACCGTCATCGTCATCTTTATGCGACATGCAACTGATGCCATCCTCATCGACGTCAACTACCTTCCAGTTGAAACCAAATAACTCCACTGGACCGGCAATTCTTACTAGTCTACAGAATGCAACAAATTGTGTTTTCAATATTAATATTTATGAAAATTAGTAGTTTTTAGTTAAAGTTTTGTATATTATTATGTTTGTTGAAATAAAATAATTTTAGAAAACTGGGTGGGTATACTTTTTTGTATATACGGTCGTAGAAAAAACAATGTTCTTAACTCATGCGTAAAGTGTCTCTCCCGAACTTGACCGCTTGCCCGAACTCCGCTCTTTTTTAGTGGCAAAAAAAAAGGATTCCAAATTTTTTAGCCTTAAAATACGACAAATATACGTGCTTTTGACAATGACAAAAAATTATTTCAGACCACGGATAAAGATATGTCATTGTACACACTTTCCACCAACGAAATACAAAGTTTCAAACATATCGTGGAAAACTAAGCGATTTTTCCAAATTGTCTGGACAATACATGTATGTTCATATTAATATTTTTTTTTTGTGATTGTTTTTATATTGGAATTGCGAAGCTTTCTAATTTCCTTACATTCTATGGTCACCTAAAGATAGATTGGCACATGAGGTATATAAAAACTAAGGTTCTGGCTTTGGCATAACTTGCTGAATCATATATATTTGAAACTACGGTTCTGGATCATTGGTCGCTACCATTAAAGTGTTTTTATAATTTCAATTAATAAACTCTAGAATGGTCGAAATGATTACAATTACTACAAGAAGCGAACAAAAGCATTCAAATGATATATATGAGGTGGGTAATAGTATTGTACATTGTGAAAGTGATCAATTACTTAAGTTTTTTCCCGGCGTTTAATGATCGCTAATTACAGTAAACCAATTAATTTTTAAAAGCACAAAAAATGTAATTTGTTAGCAGAATTTCATTTGTGGTAGAAGCTATTTGAAGTAAATGTTGGTATTTTAACCTCATTAATGTCAAAAACTGTGATCTTCGCGGTTATTTAACCAAAGGAGTGTTGGTATGAAGGTTTGCGAAATGGCAATAAGGAACAGAATGATTAATTTTCAAAACAAGATTAAACGAAAACTGATATGGGGGAATAACGATAAAATGTTCAAGTTCTAGTTCAATGTATTTCAATAATCGTCATTGAGCTCATTTCAGTCTCTTCTTAAACAGAAAAAGACAGTGACTATAAGAAATGATCGAGCAGCTCATTCTGGATATTGATTGCAACAGATTTCGATTCTGATTTGGATTTGTAAGAAGTAGCTCTATTTATAATGGAGAGGTTTTATATGGAAATTTTTCTTTATGAACGTGAGGTTGTTTAAAAATCAAAGATTAAACCCTTACACCCATATAACCAATATAACACAATGTTCTTCATATTTTGTAAAGAAATAGAACATTGTAGAAAAAATTGTACTTATTTACCCTCAGCGGGAAGTTATAAGCAGGTTAATTGAGTCAAAATAAGAGTATACACCAGATATATTCATTATATTCATAAAAATGTTATTTCATACGAAAATACTCGAGGTATATCTTCTGGAAAAATAATAACTGTCTACTAAAAGAAGTGATACGCCTATGAATTACGAATGCTTCATTTTATTACTCTCTCATTCTTAAAAATAGACTATAGCAACTATAGGAAAAAGTGGCCGTTTATTGTACATTAAGATAAATGTTAATACTCCATCTTTTAAACTAGAATTTCTTTATTGAACTTTTTTTTGTGATTTTAGATAAGAAGGTACCAGTTGGGTAAACAAACAACTTAAAATACTTTGCTACGTGGATGACGCCGTATCGTTCGCTGAATCCGAAGACTAGTACACATCTTCAACATAGTAGGTAAACAGTACAATATGATAATTTCAGCTGAGAAAACAAAATGCATGACAACGTCTTAGGAACCTATACGATGCAAAATTGAAATTGATGGTCATGTAATACAACAGTTTTAGATATTTAGGTGCGACAGCAGGTCATCAAAACAAATAAAGTAGCAGGATGACTCAACAACACTATTTGGAAAAATAAACATCTTACAAAAGAAACAAAAAGCGGAATATATAAGACAACAATCAGACCTACAATGACATACACAGCAGAGACAAGACCCGATACAACTAAGACAAAAATACTACTAGAGACAACGGGAATGAAAGTACTCAGGAAAATAGTAGGGAAAACACTTTTAGACAGAGAAAGAAGTGAAAACATAAGTAATACGTGCAAGGTAGAAAATGTAACTGACTGGGTACTAAAACGAAACGAAAACAAGACTGACGAGCGAAAGGCTAGTGCGTATCGCAAAGGATAAACCGCCAACAGGCTGTAGATGTATTAGTCGACCGAGAAAGAGATGGTGTGAAACTGAAGAAGAGACAGGTTTTAAACCTACCATACAAGAAGGAATAAGAAGAAAAAGAAATTCCTATAGGTACTCTTAAGATGCTGGCAACATTTTGACTACAGTGTGTATATTGCTTTGAAAGAGGTATCTACAAGGTGGGTGTGCAATTGCTTAATGCTGATGAAAAGCTAGATCGCACTTTCTCCAAAAAATATACTCCTAAGCAAAGAGAGTTGGTTTTTTTGCCAATAAGATCATGACAACAGTAGTATTTTGGAATTTAAAAGGTGAAATCTCTATAAATTATTCAGAATAAGGGTAAACGATAACGCTGCTCACTATTATCCTGATTGGCTGCAACTACTTGTATCTAATTAGCCAGTGTATTGTATAAGTCCAATTGCTATCTGGAAAGTGATTTTGGACAAAAGATGAGGTGATGAGGCACACAAACGTCTATTTCGTAGAAGTTATGAAAGACTATTTCGCGGATGGCTTGCTAAACTAAGTGTATAGATTTCGATCGAAATTAACTTGAAAAATAGAATATATTATTACAGTTAAATAGTTTTTCCATTGAAACTTGACGCTTTGTTCAAAGCGTCCACGTATTGTAACCATTTGGAATCAAAACGGAAGAAACTTTTCAATTTTTTTCCTATTTACCATCAACAACTAGTTTTTTGCATGTAATAATTTGCAATAGTTACTTCAAATATCCAGTCCTCACATGCATTGAATCCAATGATATTTTTTGGAAAAAATCCCTATAGAGATTCCAAATAAGTGATACTTTTGAACGAAGAAAACATATTCTCTATGTTCAGATTAATCAGTTGCATCCTTATACTCCTACACGTTACATGGCCAACGGTCTTTTTGTTAAGTCATGTTCAATGGTGATCACTAATTGCAGGAACAAAGATTAAAATCAAGCTGTGCAAATTACGTTTTGAACACTTCCATTGGTTTACTGTAAACTAATTAATTACTGGAGGCGATAACATTCTAAATGTTTAGTATTAGTATGGAGGCCAGCATGATAATATTTTTTTAATATATAGGTGTATGTAAGATTCTGCACAAAACCCATGAAAAATACAATTTTCATTTTAGAAAAAAATGTAAAAGCACGTCAAACAGTAACAATACATTTATTTTATTGTTGACGAAACTAACAATTGAATCGTTTATTTCAGAAATCCGTTGTTGATTTATAGTTATACTTAATACCCTTTCAAAACTAATGGCGTTTTATTCTGATTTATCTGTTTTTTTACTGTCTTAAAAAAGGTAAAAACTGTTTCACTTAACGGGTAAAATTCGTATTCATGGACATTTTTTAGCAATTTTTAATTTCTAAAGTATAAGTAGGATTATCAATAATAAAAACACAATAATATAAACTTAAATTTATTATTATAAAGGTGTGGAGTAGGTGATTCTGGTCTGGGTTATATATAGAAAGATTCTTATATTGGAAAACATATACAATTAGATTGATGATTTTATTCTTTGTATTGTTGAGTTTTGAAAGCATTGTTTTTTTATTGAAGCAAAATTGATTTAACGAGTTGAAAGTTGATCATAATTTCTTAAGTGGAGCTATATTATAACTCTCTATCTTTTCTAGTTAACTCATTCATATTAATTACCTCTATTTATTTCTCAAAACTGTTTCAATTATCTCACTTTATGGAGCTTTTCTAGTTTCTGCTCAATATTGTACTAATTATGATTCCTCTGAGAAGTTATTTTATGAGAAAATCAAATTATTTATTTGATTGTTTTTTTTTCCAAATTATACAATCAAATTCCAAATTCGATCTGTTGCTTTCCTTCATTTTATCCCTATAGGTAATAGAGCAAAATCGCAATATCTTTGCGATTAATCGCAGTTTCTCTCATCATAATTCTTTGCAACTTGCTCTTTTTTATTCATTTTATTGTATCTAGATCTGGCATATATTTCTAAACGAGTCTCTTAGTATTGATTGAAACTAAAAGGCTTCATTTTTCCTACCCAAAATTCAAATAAGTTTATTTTGTTAGTAAAAATATTCTACATTTCACTACAACTACTACCCTTATCAAAATTGAACTTATTAGATACTTGTTGATGACGCAATAATCCGGTTAATCAATTGAATACACGTTATTATAAATTTTGTATTTTCCTTCACTTAATTTTAGAAGCTCAGTTCTGGTCCACGGGTTTGTATGTTCAACGAAAACTAAATTAATAATTCATACTAACCCTCACTTGGAAAATATACATATTTGAAAATCTGCACAAAAATGTATTGAAATAAATTCCACATTTTTGATTTATGAAAATTCTTACATTTGTCCTTTATGAGTTTTGAGATTTTCCAAGTTTCCTAACATTTTATCAATTTCTTTCTTTGGTACACAATTTAATCGATATCATTTTCTTTCCAACTGAAGAAATTTTTAATACTGCAACTTTTCTCTTTTCTTGTCATTATTTTCCATCTATTAGATTTTATATTTACAGTTTGGTTTTAATTTTCTGAATCTTGACAATACCGCATTATCTCTGCAAGATCACATTTCCTATAAGGGATCTTCGACTAAATCAAACAGCAGTCTAATTAATTTGCTTACTTCATTATTCATACTCACTTTGAAAAAAAAAACGTATTCAAAAATCGAAGAAAGGTTTGTTTGTATGTTTGGTTTTTGACAAATTTCTCGTTCTCAGTAAGAGTTCTCAGAATTATTCAGTGCTAGTATTAAAATGTTTCAAGATATTATTTATTTATTTAATAATATTGTAAGTAATAAGTAAGGAATTATTATAAACAATATATTAATTCTTTTATTTTGCACTTCACGCAACTTCTTCATCCTAGTATATATACCATCCAGTATTATAGATGTCACCGGGTATAACTTTGTCTACTGGACGTGATAGAAATTTCCACGTAGGGAATTATCAACGCTACATCTTCTAGATAATTACGTTTCATGGTCAGTTGTTATGTCACATTGACTAATGATTTGCGCAAACCACTCACTATCTTATTTCAATTCGCCATACTTCATTAATCAATATATGAACCAATAATCAATCTCGTTTTTTGCTACCAAATTTTTATCGACGTATTGTTCATAAATTACATTATCTTAGTTCAGTTATTTTCAAATAATTTTCCAAAAGAACGAGTGGCTTGGATGATGAATTCTACCAACAATTCCCTCGTACTATATTAAATGTAACTTGAATAATAATGGAAATAATGGCAGAATTAATTGAATGTATGTGTCATTTCTCGTAAGAGTAGAGTGGGCGATATAATTGCTTGTACTCCTTGATTTGAATTGTGGTTGTTGTAATTTGAGCTCATCTTGAATTATAAAACACTTCATAGGAGTTGAAATACGAAGATAAACTTAATGATAAACGATATTTACCGAATAGATTACGGCAGGCGGTATTGAATTATTATCTGCGACAAACAGAAAAAACATAGTCCAGTATCTACAATTTTAATAAAAAACTCATGTATAATTTAACCAAGTTGCACGGTGGATTTTTTCCAGAAAAAGTGATTTCCAGACGAGTTAAATGACTGAATAAATGTCTGGGTTAACACAATGCCTCATTTCTCAACGATTGACTGAATAAAAAAAAAGTTTTATAAAAAACCGAACTTGACTTTAAGTGGACTTCAAAGAATGAAAGTATTAGACTGAATACCTACTACAAGGGTGGATATTTAAGTATTGAAGTATGGCAACATTGTTGTCATATGTCAATCATAAAGTTTGACATTTTTAATGGTGAAAGTACTCAAAACGTTTTGTCACACGAGTAGCTGCCCTGGTATAAATGGAGTTTGAGGATAATACTGGTCAATACTAGTTATGCCATTCGAGCCTTGATTGCTGATTTTGCTTATCTTATTTTATTTAGATTCTAGAATTGAATCAACAATAGCAGGTTTTCAGAATTCGATCGTGGCTACATTTCGCTATAGGAATTTCGTGAAGGTCACCCAAAATCGGCTGTTGTGCCAGAAAACATCCATGCTGTGCATAAACTGATATTGCAATATAGTTTGTGACATACTTTAAGGTTGAGGCATTATTTCCACTCGCATACATTCAATATTGCATGAAAATTTAGTTGTTAAAAATATTTGTTCTCGCTGGATACTACATAATTTGACAAAAAAAGGATAGTGTCGAGTTACGAAGACATGTTGAAAAAATTCAATCGCGTTGCTTCAAAAGATGTCTGTAAGATCGTGACAGACGATGAATCATAGAACTATGTCACTGATTCCCACACTTAACAAGAAGTTCCCGCACTAAGCACTTCGAAGCAAATGTTCGCATACTTTTTCGGAATAACAACACTCAGACAAAGTTGCTTATAGTAAGAAAACCCCTGGAATACTAAAGATGAATTCTCAATACAGTGGGTGTACATCTATGTGATTAATTATCAATTGCAGTGTAAGAGTCTGCAGCGACCACCAGAGTTTGTAATATAGTCTTATCTTAAGAAATTTCAACATACTCGATTGTTTTAAAAAAATTTCGGTACTAAGAGGGTGTTTAGAAAATGATAAACCTGTAGTTTTTCACGATGATCTAGGAGAAAATAAAGATGATTAAGAAACTGAAGAAGATTTGGACACAAATACGGAGCAAGATATTTCTGACGACGATGAGTCAGATGTGCCGAGTATGAAACAGATATAAGATCATTATATTTTTTTGGAAAAGAGAATAATACTAAAGGTAAAAACCTGTACCACCCTAAAATGCTGGAACTTGGTCGGACAATGTTGTAGCCTATTTACCTGGATCAAAAGCTGCAACAAGAGGGTTGATAAATCTAATTGATTTATTGAACTATTTGTTCTCTGATGATATGGTAATTGGATTTTATTGTTGAAATTATCAACAAAAGAAGTGAATTAACTAGAGACAGTTATTGTCGTGATCGCGATGCCCTATGCGCCAATATTGTAGAGCTGAAAACACTAATTGGACTAACTTATCTTGCTGAAGTTGAAAAATGTGCTCACTGGAATTTGGCTATTTAAGCTATTGAAAACGAATGGAATTGGTGTGGAAATTTACAGTTTAACCCTTTCAATCTCAAGATTTGAATTTGTTCTATAACATATCAGATTTGATGACGCTCAAAAACGTCAAAAACTAAAATTAGTAGATGAGCTTGCACTCATTCAAGAAATTTTCGATACTTTTGTTAATAAATGCATCGGAGTTTGTGACAGTGGAAGAGAAATTGGAAGTAGTCAGTAGATGTTGTGGGTTTCGCCAATGTATTTCAAGCAAGCCCAATAAATCCGGGATAAAAATAATTGCCCTTTGTGACTCTAAAACTCAATATACATGTTATTTAGAAGGATATATTGAGAAACAATCATCGGGGCTATTTAAAATTGATAACTAGCAAAGTAGTAGAAAGGCTGTCAGGACTCATACAGGGAACCATTGATAATTAGTTTACAAGTATAGACCAGATCAATAATTCAAAAACCAACTTTAGACTTACCGAATTGGAATCAATAAGTAAAAATAAGAGGAAACTTCCTCTACATATCAGTAACCAATCAAAACGTCCAGAAAAGACATAAATATTTGCTTTAAATAAACATTGCTCATTGGTTTCATACATGCGGCAACAAAAGGTGGAGTAGACAGAGTAGACAAACTTTGTTCTGTTTATAACTACGACAGAAATACACAAAGATGGCCCATGGTAATTATAAACTAAATTATGAAAGTTGGTGGTATAAACTCATATGCTATTTTCAATTCAAATAACTTCTAAAGTAAAATCCCCAGAAGAGAATTTATGGGAAACATAGCTTATTCACCAGTCTCCCAACAATAGGAACTTTTCTGGTGCATTCATTGAAGAAAGTTCTTTAGAAGGAACAGTAACTTAACGATTTTGAAATGGGTGTGCTATAAGATTTTTTTCAGTCTTAATAACTAAACCCCTTCTGTATATCAACCAAAAAAATAATTTATTTCTTTACTAGTGTGAACCGGTGAAAGAACTGATGAAAACCTAATTCAATAAATCAATAAATTTTTGATTTGGACGAGACCCATTAAACTTTAATCAATTTTCGTGTTAGTAGACGATAGATCAAGCACCAACAAAAAAATGAAATTAATTGATAAGATGACTTGGTGTTTCACAAAAACACTCCGAAGTCATCATAGTTTATACTAAAAAATAACGAGGATTGGTTTAAGGACTGTTGTGGTAGTTAAAATTTCATGAGTAGCTTATTAAATCTGTACCAATTAATGTATTTCATATACACGGTGTTCTCATGAAAATTTCAGAAAAATGACAAACCAAGTGTTCAAAAAAATTTATGAAAAACTGTTAAAGAATCCCCTATAAGATATCAAAAAGTGAGAATTGCGGAAGTACATGTTCTGTAAGAGAAGTGAATACATTTTTAGTATGAATATTTGGAGGAGATATTTGGATTGAAAAATTAGTAGATAATGAACTGTTGTTACTCTGGTTGAAGAATATACTTCCCAATGTGCCAACAACTGCTCTTGTAGAATTTGATTGAAGTATGTGATCGTTTATATCATGATTGATGTGGATTGCACAATTAAATAATTTATGGAATGTGACTAATGTTGTCTACTTGATACTGTAGATAGTAATTTCGAATATTCTGAATTATCACCAACATTTGACAACGATTCTAGTAAATTGATCGTTATATCAATTTTACTGAGCTAGTAGGCAAATGTGTTCATTTTTATCGAAATATTTTCAGAGCTATGTTATATTAATGGTGTTTTTCATACTTCAAGTGAATTAGAAAAAAAAACCGTCTCAAACAACTGGATAATCATTATAACACAATTCATTTCTGATGAAATTGAGTTAGTTCTAGTGATTTTTATATCCTCTTTTTAAAACCCTATAACATGCTACACATGACATCATCTGTCAGATTAAAGCATGTGGTGGTTATTATAAAAGACTAGTATGAACTTAGTTGGATTGACGCGAGGACAAGGTTGATAGATAGTGAGTTATGGTGTATTTAGGAATTTAATAAACAAACAAGGCTTATAATTAAATAAAGCTCAATTTGTTTATGACCAGTCTTAGATAATAAAAAACAGAGTCCATGAAAGAAAACATATATAAATAGTTATTAGTCATACAAGATTACAGAAGTAATGTATATAGTCGATAGTTGTAGATCTAATATGTTTATACGTATTGAGCTTTACCGTAAATTATTATTTAGTGTAAATATAACCCAGTGATCCTAAAGATGTTGTTCGTTTTCAAACTCTTTCCACTAGTATGTTGAAAAAAAATGAATACAGAAATTGAAGCTCAAGGAAGGAATACTAATTTTCAAATATTCACTGAATGTTATTGAAAACTTTTTCACCTTCAAAATACAAGGAGTTTTTTGCAATATTACTTTCATAAATGTTTGTTCACTCAAGAATTTTTCAATAATCTTTTTACTATTGCAAAGTGTTTTTGATATTGTGTGCTTTTATACCCTTTCTAGGGTTAGGCTTGTTGGAATTGAGTAATTCCTTGAACTTCTTCTCCCACAGTTTTCTATTATTTTCTTTTCTCTCTCTTTTGATTTATTTACTGCTATTCCATTCCTCATTTTTCACTTGCCATTTATATTTCTTTTCTCCAGTTCCTCATCGGTCTTCTATCTTAGTTGTCCTCATATTTTCTTCTTTATTGTATCGAATTGGTTCTAAGTTTAAATTTTCTTTTAAAATGGTATTCAATTTTTGTCGTACCTTATTTTATTTTTTCTAATTTTCTTATAAATCTCATTTCTATACACTGTACATATTCCACTTACTTGTTTCTGAGTAAGTATCCATGTTTCTGAGTCTAATGTCAATATTTATGATTCTTTCGTTCTTTAGAAACTGTATTAATTTCTATGACTCATTTTCCAATTGCTCCGTCTTCTCGATTATATCTTGTTCCAGTTTACCATCTTGTGACAATGTAACGCCAAAGTATTTGAAACATTTTACCTATTCTATTTTTGACTCATTTATCTTTTAATGAATAAATAAATATTAATATGCTGAGTATACATTCATGCTCCTCTAATTTTGTGTTTATACTTGATACCCCTTGCCCTATTCCGACATTTTTTTTCTCTTCTTATAAAGCTCCAAGTTTTTTAGTATTCATGTGTATTGAAGGATTTTCCATTTATCATTTCTATTGATTCTGTCCAATACTTTTCTAATATCTTCCTATTATTCTAGAAAATATCTTGCTGACTGTACTTATTGATGTGATTCCGCTATAATTACTTCATTTTCTTGTGCTTTTTCTTGCATATTGGTGCAATTTTTGAGTGTCTCTTATTTTCATTTCTGTCGTTTCTACTAAGTCTGTTTCGATTTCGTCAATTCCTGGTGACTTAATTAATTCAGTTTCTTTATTGCCTGTTATATTTCTTTTATATTCTTATGTTTTTTTGGGTTTCTGCTACTGACTCTTGTCTTCTGTCTCCTTTTTCCAACTGGTTGGTATTTTTCCCTTCTAAAAGAACCCGTTTTTTGTCATATCATTTTTTACGTTTTTATTTGTGTTCATCAGTGAGTTCTTATTATGACTTTTCTTAGTAAGTTTTTCTTATCTTCTCTCCAAACTCCCGCAATTACCTCTGTGTTTTCATTAAATTTGTGAAAACCTTGGAGTATTCAATATTCAATAACTTCCTCAATTCAAATTACAACTTTAGTTGATTCAAATCATCTTCTTCGTAGGTATACTTCATTGAATTAATGTTTTATCCAGTAATAGTTCATTCAACGGCTTGGTGCGATTTCTTCATTCAAAACGAGTCCAGACAAGTAATTATATATTTTTTATGTAGCTTATATTATTTTTCCAATATTTGTTATCATAAATAATTGAATTTCAAGAAACTAATATCAATTCTGTACTAGATAAATAAGCGTTCAAACAGTTGTGCTAAAACTACATTCATTTATGTTACTAAATGTCTTTGATTTCAGGTCTCTTCTGTTTCAAAATTGTTTTTTTTTAAATAATTTTTAATATTTATATTTTGATAAAGACTTGATGAAAAGTCGAAACGTCAATTTTTATTTTTATTCTATTACATTCATTTCCAGTAGCTCTTTCTACTTCAATTACGATAATATCGTAAATCCTCTTGTGTCCTGTATAATTAGGTATCATTAACTCGGGTAATAAATAATCAGATTACATTTCCCTATTTTTTTCCAGCGAAACACGCAAATCTTATGAGGGTGAATTCCACCCTCATTGAATCAAATTTAAAGCTTTGATGTGTGATTACCTGCGAAATCACCGACCGTTATATATCAGTGAATAGTGAGGGGTGACGCATTATTTAACCGTTTTTTTTCCGCTCTTTCCCCTCCTATCCGATTGATCGGTGGTGCCATATGTTTTATCTTGTTCGATATAAAGTAAACATGAACATAGCATGACCCAATTTTGTAATTATTAGGGTTTGGCAATAATGGGTTTGGTATTACAAAGTATTTGATCGTTTGTATTAATTTACAGTTTTTTTTACGTCTATATAGGAAGGAAAATACCGCTAAAGAGGATGTGTTTGAATAACGGTATTATCTAATGTATTTACAGTTATATGTCTTCTCTATTAAAGTATGGCACGTACCCTTATCGATGAACTGAAGAAGTGGAACTAAGGGCCGGTTTCTTCACGTTCTAATAAAGTGCCAAATAATTATTAGTCACATAACTTTAGTAGTAACTTATTTATTCCACAATTAAAAGTTCCTACTAAGAATAAATGTTCACCGTTTCTTCACCTTTGTAGGTTTAAATCCGAACTAACTAATAAGCGAAAAATTCTTCTTCTATTGATGGTTTCTTATGATTTGTGTTTGTGGCTACGATTTGAGCGTAATTATATTTGCTCGTGTTTTGTTAATGTTGGAGTAGTTGCTAGTTGGAGAAATATGTGTTGGTCTGAAAATTATAGTTTATATTGAAGATAATTGATAGGAAAGGAAAAAGAAAACGTTAAAAAAATTTCATCATCGGACAAAAGAATGTAATGATCAATTTTATGACCAACGGAATAAGCACGTTCTGAAATTTGGTGTATTGCCTTCATCAAACAAATCTTCTACATCTTGAAAAGCATCCATATTAAATATTTGTTTATTTATTTGACGAATATTTCCAAAAATAAACCAATCAAATATAAAAAAACAAACTACTTTCGATGTATAATATCTTAAGTTAAGTTTCTACTAAATACTTTACTTGACACTTGTTTGTGACTGCCCAATAACTTATTTGGCAAATAACTCGATTTAATCGGAGGTTTACTTTATTACAAGGCGAAAATTGCGAATTTTTGGTTATTCGGTAAAAAGTGACTTCATTAGGAAGTTATGAAACTCGGCCTAAGTCATATTGAATTAAAAGAGCTTTTAGAAGGCTGAAAATTTAATTTTCTGAGAGAATTCTGCGTATATTGAATATATTATGAAATAAGTGTTACTTCTGACATATGGTTGCTTATAATAAAACAAAATACTATGAGTTATATGTAATATATCTGACCAAAATCATTTTATTAAAAGTTGTTTAGTATAAGGATATGTCGCACTCTTATTTCAGTATAGTACCATAAAATCCTAAATGCTACAGGAAAGCGAATTATTTTTAAAAAATAGTTAACATTCATAGACAAACATAAAAATAACTGAATAAAGATTATTGGGTATGCGGGAAAAGATGATATCGATTTGATTTCAATTGGCAAGTGATTGTGCATTTTTTTTTTCATTATAAAATATTGAGCCTTCAACTGAAGAAGGTGAAGGTCGTGCTCCGCGTTCTTAAGTGAATAGCTGTGCAACGACCTTTCTGAAATTGGAGAAACGTGCTAACGAATTGAGCAAATGGTTCAAAGATGAATATACAAATGAAATGTTTCCTGGATCAGTTGATTCGCTACTAAGGCATACTAAATTCGGTGCACATATAGTTTGAAGATTTCTCTAACGATAAGTGAAGTAAAATATATAAAATTTTTTTTTTAATAATAAGACACTGCTGCTGATGTTAATTCTATTTAGATTAGTTGAGTTAGGAAGTAGGGCGAATAAAACCAAATATCAATTTGTACATATTTTGATTTATTGTAAGAAAATGACACGAAAATATCAAACATAAAAAAGTTCAACTCAAGACTCGCTCACGCTTAAGAAGGAACTACATCAAACAAAACAATATTGAGCAACATGAAACGATAGTCTGATAAATATGTAGATACTACTTGGGAATCAAAGATAATAAGTATTTCTTTTTGTTTGCTTCAATCTTTGGCTTGGTTGTGTAGGCCGGAATCAGAATCAAATAAAAGTAATTTTTTGTTCTTCTATTTGTCATAACCAACTCTTGGTATTCATTTGAAAGGAAAAGGGTTCTACCATCTCACCACTTTTATATTTGGAGATAAAATTTGTATTCCGTTTATATATCTGTTAAAATTGTTGCCGATCTGCGTCCGAAGATCTATTATTCTATTATAAAAATCAGTGTAGGTTATGGCACTACAGCTTTGATTTTCGTAAAATCTCTTTTGCGAGGAACAATCAATATTTCATAAATTGTTTACCAATAAAATCATCGAATCGTAAACATAAATGCATTTCTATTGGCCGAAGCTGTCGGAAGGCGTATGTATACAATTTCTTTGAAATATTCCTGCTAGGCAGTCTGCGAGAAGCAGTGGTAGCGCTTGGTGAGATTCATTTAAATCATAAATTTCTTCAAATTAATAGAAATATGGCGTATGAATGAAAATTTTTAATTTTTCTTGTTTCATATTTAAAAAGAATGAGACAAATTATATCGAATTATTCAGCGAATTGAATTACGACACGGAATTCAAAACAAACTGAAAATTTTCAACAATTAGAATCGTTTTACTACTTGAGTGTATACGTAATATATAATCAGTAAAATACTAATCGCCAATAAATTGAGTTTAACTACTGATACAGCTTCATGAAGATATAAAAATCTAGAGAATTCAAATGAACAAAGATGTTCTTTGTAACAGACAATATGATTTATCTTCTTGTGAGAAAATAATTCAGATTATTGCATACCCGCTACTCTCCTATGAAGCTAATAAACGAAAGAGATGAATGAACTTCAATGATGATTCAAACAGAATGTTCTCTGAAATATCGACTTATCACTTAACGTATTCTCTGCATTGACAGGTTGGAATACAACGTGACTCTTTAGTTTGCAGGTGGTTCTATTTTTAATTGCAAATCAAAGATAGAATGCGTTAATTTAATTAAAGTTGTGTCATGTTTTCCAATCGAGTCTGTCAAACAGCATAGTCGGTTAGAAAGGTTTTGACTTAATACTTTTTCATATGTACTCTCGATTACTCGTTCTGGTTCTATTTAAGTCAAAATAAAGTTATTTAGAAAATTGATAATACCACAACTTCAAAAACCAAGGAAAGAAGCTCGAATGAAAATAGTCTTCAAGTGATATGTATAATTGAAGGTTTCAATAAACATATTATCTGAATGTATCAATTAAAAAGAGTACTATAGTATTTATAATAAATCAGACCAACAGCTTCGAAATAAAACGATGTACTTACTTTAAACATCTATTCAACAGGAACTCCAGTTCTCGGCGATAACCTAGGGGTTTTCTTCAACATAAATTGCTTTAAAGAAAACGCGCTGTACCGGACCTTCTAGCTCTAAACACACTCTTCTTCTTGGTAATTATTCCTATTCTATCATATTCCTTATTATTCTTATATATACTTGACTTATTGCACTTGTTGCCGATATCCCAGTGTATCTATATAGATAAAATTTAAGTTTAGTTTGGTATTAATCTCACTTGTACCTGAGGCTCTTTCATTTTATAGTTGCTTCCCAGTATTTTTATTTTACAATTTATAACTGCTGTTGTATCTATGTGTATCTTTTCTCCTTCAATGTATATGTCTGTCTGTGTTCGCCGACTATATTCATGTCTATTATCGGTCAATATAATACTATAATGCTGAACCCATTTATGTGTGGGTATTAGCTGCTGGTCTTTTCGTTGCGCTCAAGTTTGTTGAGAAATGTTCATGCTTCACTTACTTTCGCCCTCCAATGTACGCCTCCATCTCTTGACATTTTCTGTATCAAGTTTCTCTTTCTCTCTCGATCGAATCTTGCTTCTTATGTCTTTATATTCAAACTTCATACAATTCTAGAAATGTTCTATTCTATCTTCTATTTAAATGCAATTTTGCTCATACAAGAGGTTCTCGAAAATGATGTAGCCAACATTTTCCAAAAAAATTTCGTTTACCTGACCAAAGAGACGTTGCCACGTTGTTTACAAAATAATAATAATTATAACAAAAATAAAAATAACCGTTGAGGCGTAAACGGCTACTGCAATGGAAGCTACTCATCTCCGTAATTTCATATTGTTCAAAAATAATCCATATACTAACACTGGGTGCTTGAGACTTACTCAAAAAGATGATCTATCTGATAATAATTTTTGATTAATGTATTTGTTGTTTTGTATTAATCGTTTCCTGTACGACACTTTCTTATTCTTGTCCGATAATCAAGCTTCTCAAAAAACAACAAAATGTGGAAAATCAGCTTCCATTGCTTATATAATTGAATTCTCTCTGTACACCAGAGCAGACGACTACAGATATATAAGGACTACCCAAGTGCATGGTAAAAAAAGATCAAAAATTAATGAAAATACAAAATAAACCTCTGATTATTAGGGGTATCCCAGATATGAATTGTTGAATTCGCATAACAAGAAAGTGCTTTAAACAAAAACTCAAAGTTGGATATTACTGTAAAAAATTCATTAAAAAATTATTAGATTATTTTTATTAGAAACATTTTTTAGTAACATAATTCTAAGATCACTAATTGATAGGCATCGTGATAATTATATCAAGTATGAAAAACTTGTTCTTGTCCCGAATAAAAAAAAAGGGTTGATTTTCATATTAATGAATATATTCAAATTGTAGTTGCCTTTCGTCTGCCAATGAATATTTTTCATTTTTTTGAATTTAACGATTGAATCAATAATTATTAATTACTGATAGTGCAGTCGATATAAATACATAAATATAAAATATATAAATATTGTTTAACAGTTGTTTTGTCGAGAAAATTCCCAAATAAGGTGAAGGAGAGAATGAACAGTTTTAACAAATGAAGATTTGAGGTTTGCAAAAAATGTTAATTGTTATATTTACTATTTAAGGAAAAGTAATAATATTTTTGTTTCTTCTACAAAAACAGGAAAACATTTGCTTGGAAGTGCTACGTGCGCCGACATTTTTTGTTTGAGTTGACTCGTCGCCTGTCGCCTGTCCTTTGAAGCGCGGCGATTGAATTTTTTCGAGCATTTCCTTGCACCAACCGACACGAGCATTTTTTCTGAACGATTGTCAAATTATGCGGTATCTAACGCAAATAATTCATTCAATATTGAATGTATGCGAGTGGACAAGTGTGCCCCAATCTCACTGTTCAATGTTATGATAATGACATTCTGGAATTAATTTGGTATTACCAGGATCGATTGAATGAAACGTAGTCATACCATCAGCGAATATCTCTTTTGTTTCAATCTGATTAGGTATGTCTATCCGCAAGTGAAATTTTCATCTTCGTGTATGGTAATGGCAGGGTATTTATTGCTAAAGCAATTCAAGAAATTTTGTGACAATTCAGGATGCAAAATTTGACGTTATAACAATATATGATTCTACTAAGTCAGTGCTGTGAAAGAAGTCGCCAAATCCAGGCTCAATGTACAGGGACCTGATTTTCCTCAGCAGACCACTGAATGAATTGGTTTAGCGTTCTGCTCGCTAGTGACAAACTCGTATGTCTTTAATATACTGTTTTATCTTTTCCATCTATTTGGAGCAAATATTTCTTTATTATACTTGGGAGATTTTGTAACCTCTCATATGAAGATTCATTAAACTACGAAAAATTCATACTACATATATATATATTTTCATTTAGTAGTTGCAACACGTTTAAGACAGGCGATCTTTTTGACCATAAGATTTTTTCTTGAAATGTGCTTCGAACTATTTGTACAACAGTCCAGATATTGAGTGAAGAAACTCTATGGTACTAATATATACCTATTTAAATTTTTAGATAGAAGATAAAGAAGGGTATATAGGAGCAGTAAAACCGTTCACTAAAATTTTCCATTTATGTTTACTACAAAAATGTACCTGGAGCACTGGACTATTACTATAGAACGTCGTTATAATAAATAAGAATTACTCGTAGTTGCCTTGTTTTTTAAGTATAAGATATTCCATAATGAACGTTTACAACTTGTGCATATTCGCAATAATAGTCATCAGAGTATTATTAATTTTTCTTGTAATGAGAAAACATGGGGTTTGTAGAATATACAATGTAAGCATTAATGAAATATTTGTAGCGCACTTATTCACTTGAACAATCTCGTACTCGCTAGACTATTTGAATATCGTGTTTGAACAGCCAGTGTTAGAGATTAATCCATTCCTGCACGAGACTAGACAGCATAGTAACCCAGTGTACAAGGCAAAATACCTTTACATCATGCATTAAGAACCTAGTTCTCTATTTTTATTATTATGCGACATGTGGGTACCTGCAACGTTTGCAGCAGATGCAATGTCTCGTTGACACAGTAAGAAAATAAGTGCCTAGCGCAGATTTCTCGGAGTCTGCGACTGGTTTTTATCTAATAACAACAAGGTGCAAGAATACTTATTTTTATTCTAACGTACTGAGAGTGAATACGCGGTGTCTCAAATATATGCAATTATTCAGTGAAATAACAAAAAAGTACCATAATAATTTTATCAAATAATCCAATTTCTAGCATGAAATGAAGTCGTCATTGGCTAGTTGTTGAGATCTAAATGTTTTATATAAGTATATTGTTTGGATCAAATTTACTAGTTTATACTTGACGTCTCTTCAGCATACTTTATTCGGGTACTAGCGGAAATGGAGCTTTATGATGCAACGAACTCTCTCGACAATAAGTCAGTGGTATCTCTGCCGTATGTCTTAATTGGAGTTCTGAAACAAAACATGTATTTGATTCCTTAATTGAGCTACAATCCTTTATTAAATTCAAAGTGTAATCTTAATATGCAATTGCCGAAAATTTTAAAACATAGTTTTTCGAACAAGTTACTGAATATAAGTTGATACACCGGTACCTTTTCCTGGTATATAAATGAGCATATATTCTCATAGATACTTCGAAATGAATCATCCTAGAAAGTTTGAGTAGAATTTTAATGATTTAAAATCTAGCGAATATTTGAATCCTTGCACAAATATGCTACAACTCTCCCTTAACTGTGCAGTAATTACCTCCTGAGGAAGCACATTATAAACGTTGGTATACTAGAAATTGACGAAAGAAACTTATGTGTAGTACAGAAAGAAACTCAAAATGATAAGGAAATTTTTAAGAGCGCTGATGTGATCTCTTTGAAGTCAACTCAAATACCAGGGTCTATAAGCTCTTAATATGTATTCCAAGCTTTCGAATAGCTAAGCGTTTATCATCAGGAAATTAGTTAAACAATAATTGAGGTACAATAATACTTTTTCCATAAAACAATAGCAGTTGTAGTTATTCGCAAGCTCGAAATACATATTAAAACGAGAGTACACTTTGATGCTTGACTGCCACAGTCCCACAATATTAACGTTTATTCCCAATGCAAGATGTTCAATACATATTCTTAAGATATATTTCTATATACTTGGACATGAATAGGACATTTCATGGACACCACTTTAACAATTCTCCCGTGACAAAATCATAAATCAAAGTTTTTCTCTCAATTTTGACAATCGCTCAAATATTTGTTACGAAATTGATGTTGCCTACTATTTAATTTATAATATTCATCATCATCTTATGCAACGATGTTCAACCGCTTACCACTTTGAGCTTGCGTTGATGAGCAGCTCAATATCGGTGCGTTCCTGCCTGTTTCCTGATTCCATAGCCTCATATTACATTAAAATGCCCTTTTAGTCTTTTGACGCCTCTTGGATATCAGTATGGTGGACTTAATGTCAGTCCTTCTCGCCAATTGAGGGATTTGATTCTGTTTGGTTTGTTATATATGCCTGGCGTTACGTTATAAGCTTTTGTTTCTGCAGCCACGTTTCACAGCCATACCTCATGACTAGTGATATCAGCTAATGGTTTGCTCGCTTATTTAGGCCAGGCTGTATTCTAGACTAGACTCGACAGAATTTTCTTCGATCTCCCAATTATATTATTCAATTGGTAATCGATGTTGTTAATTCATTTTTTGGAAAAATCGAATGATGATTTTAATCTTGACTATTCAAGTATTCCTGAAACAAGTTCTAAAATTATCCCTCAGAATTGTTGAGTATTTTTCTTCACTTCCATTTAGGACTTTATCGTCTTGATATCCATATATTTTGCTGACATTAAACTTTTCTTTTTTGTAGTTTTATAGGCAAGAACTAATTTTTTGTCTTCAAATCATCTTTATGATATGTCTCCTTGAATTCGTAGCATACTGCATCGAAAAGCCATTATATACTATTTTGAACAATTATTAATAACAAGTTATTTCATGAGTATTACTCAGTTATTGAATCGATAACCTTGTTTCACGTATCAATTTTATGAAACACTAACAACGAAGTGATACATTACAAAAATTTTGCAACTCAACAATTGATTGAAGAATTCTGAAATATGATTCAAGGTTTTTCATTATGTGGAAGTTTTGTTGAGCTTTTATGCTCCGCATAGTCACTTAATTCTAAGAAAGATTAACAAACAATGACATACAAGAAAAATCAACAAAATTTTTCCAAAACACAGAAAGAACATCATATTCCTTCGTGCGATCAACTAATATATTTTCTTTTAACGAAATCTTAGATACACCCAGTAGTGAAATGGCATCCCGTATGTAATTTGTATATTACAAAGATTATCTTTTATTTTTTTCCACAGATGGAGCAGTAAATGAAGCAGTTTAAAATTTATATCTTGACTATAACGCCACGAACAGGTGAAATGAAACCCGCTTGTACATTAAGTTTTTATGAGCAAAAATAAGTTGGGTCTATTAGACTAGTGCATAAATATTGTATATTGAAATATTTTTGTATTAGTTTTATATAATTTCTCCAATTTCAATGTACAATTGATGACGTTAGTTAATCATATCACTTGATTGATTACGAATTCATTGATAATTGATGATTTTTATGATTGGATATGATTTTGAAATATTTCAATTTTATTTCGTTTAGTATCTCACAATTTTCAAAATACACCCAGTTATCTACGTCAAATTCGAGATATTTCCTATTTATATCGATTTGTATTCGTTGAAGATCTTTCTCATTATCTTTGGACCATACATTCATATAATCATATAAAATAGTTTACTGGAATACAGTGGAATAATGGGATAATATTAACTTTTAAATAAGTACTTTGTTGGTAAGTACTGCTTAAGTAATAAGAAAAACCTTTAAATTAGTCAATCAATTAACAAATGCTACAGCATTTTTGATCCGTATCTTATTTAGCCAAATATCCACATGTGAGAGGGATTTGGGAAGCCGCACTGAAGAAAGTACCAAGTACTGTTCACACAGGTTGCTAGAGAATTATTCATTTGCTTAATACTCTTCAAGTTGCTAATCAGAAAACGTCAGTTATTCGTCCCATTCAATATCATCATCTTTAACAAATTTGAGATTTTTTGACCCGTTGGTCTTACCATTATTTATACCAACTTCAAACTCGACCTGGAAATAAGTCGTTCAGGGCAGATTAAAGGTTAGATCGTTGGCTTTATTGAAGAATTTTCTTTCGTTCAATTTTCCAATTCTAGTATTGAACCACAATTTTACGAGAGTACCTGTTGATGTGCCCAACAAAAGATGATTTCATTGTGAAGATTTGTCTATTACCCCTCGATTAAAAATCTAATTAAAATCTCAGACTGAAGAATAACATTAATAAATGCTTGTCGTCGGTGGCGGCGGCTTATGTATGCGTACTTAGATGAAAATTATCATGGCACTACTAAAACTTCTTTATATTACTCATGGTAGCTGATCGCGCCTTGACAACAGTCAATGTGACTTTGCGAGCCAAAGGTGTGTAGCAAAATTACTACGCAATAAATTTTAATTATTTTCAAGATAGTTTTATGTGCGTAACATAAAACAGAAATTTTTCAATATAAAATGGATAGAATAGAATCCATTGTTTATAGTCTCAGCGATAGTTAAGAGGTCCTTAAAAAGATATGGAGAAGGAACTCCATAGATATAATACTTGGGTTCCACATTTCTTTGATTGAAATTATTTCGAGTAAAGATATACATACGTGAACCAGAAGCTCGTAATAATTAATAAATTACACAATCCCTTGGCTGTCTACCAAGTGCCAACGATAAAAAACGAGCTATTGTAAACTAAAACTTATTAAAGTATTCAGGAGTTGATTCCTCTTATGAAAATGAGATGAGGTATATAAAAAAATTTCATCAGTCCACCCTCTTCCGAGATATTAACCTTGAAAGGTGGTGATGAAAATTGAGTTTTTATTTTTTTTTTCTAGAAGCAAAAACTAAAATTCTTCAATTTTCATGCACTCGCAAAGGACTAACCACGGGTATTTTTTCAATATTCCCTTCACATTATATGAGGGTGGAATAAGCAGCCCTTAGTTTATTGCAAATCGAAACTTTTTTTCAGAATGAAGCCAAAGGATATGTTGATCTTTAGCAAGGATTGTAAAAACTGTTTGACGGATACGGTTTCCAAACTTTTGAAAAAATGTCCATTATCAGTTAAATTAACTAAATTAACTAAAACAAGTTCGCTTAATCCCAAGAAGACTGGGCAAGGATCCAGAACAATCGGTCAACTGGTGTCTGAAGCATTTGACATTTTTTTGACTGGAAACAGATGCAGCGTCACTATATTAGAAGAAGCAGGCAAAGTTTTTAGAGATATTCCGATGAATCAGATCAATCTAAATAAGATGAAAAACAAACTATTCCAGATGTGATAGAGTAGATGATTTTTGGATGGAGATTATCGAAAACACTAAAAAAGATGGTGCAGCTTCTAATAATTTCTCACGGCCGGCATAGCGACAGCAGAGAGAAGATTTTATGTTAATAAGAAGATGATTTTGGTTGAAAAACTTAAAATAAGAATTACTCAAAGCCAAAGATTAGTGTACGACCTTCTACAAAAAATATTGAGTTACCATAGCAAACAACAATAAGAAAAATTGGAGTATTGCGCCATCATCAAGTACCTGTATTTAAAAGGGTTGAGAGATAAGCTAATTTACGAAGATATGCTTAACACCCTTGGTGATCAACGTCCCTCGTATGCGACCGTGAAAAATTGGACTGCAAGCTTCAAAAAAGGTAAATTTTCCATTGAAGGCCAGTTTTCGTGTCAGTCCCCAAAAATATCGATCCAGTTCATGACAGACCGTCGAATTGGGCTAAAACGGATATCTGGAGCACTGAATATTTCATACGAACGCGTCCATCAAATAGTTCACGCCAATTTGGACATTAGAAAAATTGCTGCATAATGGATCCCCAAATGTTTGAATGTTGACCAAAAGCGTGCAAGGGTGGAAGCATCGCGTTCAATCTGTGCTCGATTTGAAAACGATGTAGACTTCTTAAACCGAATTGTTACTATCGATGATTACTTGCTAACATTTCTACGATCCAGAAACAAAGCAACAATCGATGGAATGGCGACACTCTGGTTCTCCAAGACCTAAGAAGTTTCGTGTCCAAAAATCTGCTGGAAAAGTTCTTGCTTCAGGAAAAAATTGAAGAGAAAAGACGCGGAGAGCTATCCAAAGGTGTTTTGTTTTTGCAGAACAACGCCCCTGAACACATATATTGAGCAAATGAAGAAAGCCACTTTGCAGTTGTGGATAAAACTTTCACCACGGTGATTATATTGTTTGTTTTTACCTTGTTCCTGATTTCATATGTCAAAAATTCATGTAAATCTGACAAATAGAAGAGTTCTAATATTCATAGAATAAAAACTTTCCGTTGTTCGATAAACAGGGAGGAAAAAGGATTCCTAATGTTACTTAAACAATCATTTTTATGTGGAAACAATTGGAGCAACGGAAGAAAAGTTTCGTAAATATTATCCTGAAGTATTCCGTTACTGAATGAATCTTAAGTGCTTTTCTGATGAATTATCGTACTCTGACTATTTCAGAAATGGCCAAAGGAAGCCGCATGATCATGAATTCACTTATCATGGAAATTTGAATACGAAAATCTGGTCTTCAGCTGCTTGATCAGAAGCGCTCTGGCATTGGATATTCAAACAAAGTTTCGATATCTACAATCGTAATTGAAGTGAATTATTTTCACATTATATCACAGTAAATGAAAATTGAGCTTATTAAGAAGAGCATGCTCACAAGAAAACAAAGACCCACCAAATTTCGCCCTTTTGTTAAAGAATAGAGTTTTGTTTCGTAATGACAAGGTACCTTATTATGCAAGCACTATTATTACAGAGAAACCAACCCAACTGTATCACTATTTTTTATCATCCAAATTCATATATTTTAGCTCCTCACTTTTACATTATGTTTCGATAATTGAAGAAATAGTTTATTAAAAAGCGAGATCAGAACAGGAAAAATGCGTATTGTAAATTTTAAAATGAATTATTCATTGAAAAGTCTTATTCCAGCAAACTACCCCCGTATAGTTATATTAAAGGTAAAAGATTAGAAATACTGTGAAAATAATGAAACTCTTACTCTGTACAAGTAAATATTTTTACCAGCCAACAACGTTTATGTCTTTTAGTGTTTCTTAATCTTCTAGCAATCGTGTGTGGGGCTGGTAAGGCGTACCTGTATTCAAGGTGGCTCGTGCTGTTATTTTTATAACTCGCAACTCGCAACATGCATGCGGGCACCCTTACCAATATCCTAAAATTCCATAGTAAAGTATCTGTAATTGTCTACTTATTTTTATCACTGATTCATTATACTAACTATGTATAGCGTATAAAATAATGAATTGGATATCTAATCGTTAATTAAGTTTGTTGATAATATTTATTATTATAAGCGATTGTAAATTGTTGGACGTTACATTTATTAGAACAAGATATTGATACATGTTTTATGCGGGGAGTTTCGTGATAGTTCCCTGATTTCTAAGAAAATTGAAAAATAATTATTTTATTGTTATTTTAATCAGAGTTGATGATCTATTAAATCCGTAAACTACAACGTGCCATATTATTTTGCTGCTGATCGGGTATTAGAAAATTTTCATGTTAAGATAGAAGAAAAATAGAGTGAGATGCATCAGCCCCTCAAAAAAATCAACAAAATATTTGACAAACCTTGTCCCTAAGCATCTGAACGTGTGCGACGGTACGGAAACTAATTCACAATTGGTTTCCTATAATTGCTGAGGAACATTGACGTTCAAAATATTGTTTTTATATGATAATCAGAAGAAGAAGCGGCTGTAGTAGCGCAGAAGGTGGCCAACTTTCATTGCCGCGGCGCTTGAATTCCCGAAAAAGCTTCCTACGTTCCATAGATTCCACCTACATCGCTCTAAAGGTCACCAACTCCAAGCCTGAAAAGCATTGTATTCCCTGTAAGAAGAAAATTACGGCCGAATAAGAAGAGATGCCTTACACGATGTGGTGAAACATCAGTCACTTGAGAAAGATAAAAAGTAAGTGATGGCTCACCGTCGAGGACAAGCTGCTCATCCGTTCGTATGCCTAAGCTTACCTGCACCTTACCCAGATCTGTGCCTGGGAATTAGAGCTGTCAGAATGGCACATGAATATCATATCTTGTTCACCACTGTCATAACTGGCCTAATTCATTTGGTACTCATGTAGAAAAATCAAATAGTTTGCTCTAGTTCTTTTTTTCCTATTCAGATATTTTTGTTTTCAATTCTGAAGCTCTCTTTCTGTAGGTTTTTGACAACACAGTCATATATCATCTCTTTCATTGTCTCTCTTCTTCTATTACCTCTAGACTTATTCTTTGGCACTATTTTTGGCATCGGATCATTGAGTAGTCTGTTAACATGCTATTCAATCCTTTAATAAACATACTTGATCTATATTCTTCATAAGGTACTTCCGATTTTTCATGAGTTCCCCTTTTCCATTTCTATTTCTCTTTCAATTCCTTATAATCTCTCCTTTCTATTTATTCATTTCATCAATGCTCATTTGCCATATTTTAGTGGCTGTCTTGGCTTTCAGTCCAATTTCTTCTGTTTTATTTTCTTCTCTGGAAACCCTCTCGAACTTATATTGAATGTCTCTTGTTGACGTGAAGAATAAGTGCTTCTCTGTCTACACTTTTTACACCTCCACTACATTACTACTGAGAGTTACAATGATGCGCGTTTCGATAACCAAATTATCGTCTTCAGAGATTTCTTTCTGGTTTCATCCAATCGTCCCCATCAGTTTTATTAATTTTCTAGTATTCCTGGTGTTCTTACTTCTCTACGCATCTCATTTATCCTATCATAAGTCTGTATCAGGTCTACTAATAAAGCAAGTAAGAATTAGTTCTCATTCATAGCAAGTGATTTGAAATTATTTGAGGCAGAGCATTAATTCCTAATCTATTTGTTATACAGTATGCTCGACATTCAACTGAATTACCAAACGCCATAATATCAATATTAATAGAGAGGAAGTTGTATTTCGTTAAAATGAAGAATAATTTTAAGAATTTCATCAATTTGACTGAACTATCTCTTGGAAATAATTGAAAAAATTGCTAACGTATTAACACAATATAATTACACATCAAAAAAATTTAATGATGAATAACAAAACCGTAAAAAGTAATTATAAGCAACTGAAATTAATTTATCGCATTACTTGTTATAAAAAACGAATGTATATATTTTGAGGTGTTATTTCTTCAAGCAGATGTTGGAACATGGGTTTTAATAGCAAAAAGCGATAAATTTGTAGAATAATAGTTGAAACTGAGAAAAATATAATGCGAGTATGTAATTTGGAACAAATACGAAACTTCAAGCACTATTTTTTTTATTTGCTTGGTATATATTTTGTTGAATTTTCACAACAATTAATAGGTAGACACCTTTATAGCTGAAAATGAAAAACTTAGTGATTTCTTCCTGTTATCCTTTCCTAATTCAATCGTCTTCTTCAATTACTGATACCGGTGGAAGTCTTCTATCACGTGACTCAATCTGAGATTTATCAAACACATATTTTCTGCATACTGTCTTCTTTTATCAATAGAAATCAAACATGGTAACTAAGATTGATTGCCCTCTTATTTATTGGATTGAACGGGTATTCATTGTTAAAATTAGTTCAGTCAAAGCTTACCTTATCAACCTCTAGGCAGTTGCCATTATACTGAAATTAACATCTCTTCAAGGACATTTTTATTCATATTAAATAAGCTGTCACATACTAGTATTGAATCTATATGATTTTAAGTTATTCCCAACCTTCAAAAGACACGTATATCAATTTGATAACTGTCGTAATATTGATATGTGAGGTTTTTAAGCTTAGCTCAAAGAAAATCAACTGTTGAGAAGTGTTTTGCTAAGATGAGCAACGTGGAAGAACCTGCATTTAATCCACCAAAGAGAGTGTAACCAACAACTTATTGAGATAGTTGATACCCTGAAGATGTCAGAGGATCGTATTGGACATAATATTTGAGGCATTTTTGAATGAACAAGAGCTCTGTTCAAATTCAGTGCCGCACGAACTCACAATCGACGAAAAACAAGAACGAATCGATTATTTTGAGTAGCATTTGGCGGTGTTTTGTCGTACTAAACCCGATTTTTTCCATCGATGTGTGACATTGCTCCATCATTATTATATAGCGTTATTGGAGTGTTTGTAGGACGCAATCGCAAAAAAACTTCCCCATTTAAAGGAAAAGAAAGTGCCATTTCATCAAGACAATGCACCGTGTCACAAATTCATGAAATCGATTGCAAAATTGCATTGGAATTGCTTCTGCATTCACTATTCTCCAGATCTATCTCCTAGACATTTTCCTGTTCTTGGATCTCTAGAGGATATTCTCTCGACAGAATTTTGCGCAGATAAAGATGTAATCACCGAAACTAGATCCAATTTTGAAGCTAAACACAAATCTTACTATAAAATTTTATTAAAAAAATATTCTTTTCCAACTCTACAAACTCATCATTCCATCTATTACTGGATACATAATATAATTTGAAAATATTTTTCTCAAGAAAAACGGCAGTAGATGTGAAATGTGATTAAAATTTAATTGCTGTATTCATTTCCAACCTGTGGATCATCAGAATCGATAGAGCATAAATGTGTTGGTGGACTGCGATGGTCCTTTTTTTTCAGTGGACGAAGATTCCTAACAATCATGAAAAAAGTGTTTTGTTGTATCTTCGAGCATATTACTTGCATTATCGAAGTCGCATCGGCGCATTTCCAATTCGCTGTGTAATATTGTGAAAATAGAAAATCCAAAATAAATGAATAGAAAATGGTTATACATGCAGTTGTCCAATATGATCTAACTTTGATAGATTTCTTTTTATGAGGCTAAGTCAAAACTTGGAGCACGCTTCCTCGGAGGACACCACAGAAAAGCAAATTTTTTCGCTTGAGAAGCACGATTTAGTCTTCCAATCCGAAATATTCGAGGTGATGGAATGTAGATGGGCGATTGTGATCGCCTCTGAGAGCGGAGCTGGTATAGAAGCCACAACGGTCAAATTTATATGCTCTAGGTGAAAGGTGAGTGATAGCTCCTAGCTCTAACTCGTTTAGTTGTACAGTCACTCGGGCAACAAAAGCACGACACTAGTACATTTTTGGTATAGCTTAAAGTGTAGCTATTACATCTCTCAGTAGTTTGATAGCAAGACAGTCTCTGAAGAGATGGATGGCAGCATTTGATATGAAACAAGCTAAGTCACATAAAGATGGACCTTCTGCCTGTCTACTAAGTAACTTCTTCTTTTAAACGGGCGAGGAATACTACTGGTGACAGACCTTTCAACCAGATCCAGTCTTCATAATACAGGCATCACTAACAACCAAGCTAAAGAAATATTCGTAGAGATAATTGAAGAATGCATCTACATATTCATTTATACCATAAGATTGAAATACCAACTTCTTTGTTTACCTGACATTTTTGGATACTTGCCAAAACCAAAATGTGACTATGTCAAATTATCAGTTTTCAATGTAAATTTCATGTCAAATGAAAAAGAAAAACTCAATAATTTCGAATGTAGGTATATGCTCGAATCAATACCCAATTATTATAGAATGATATCGGTCTTGATAAAAGAAGTAAACTAACTTTGTTTTAAAAATTCAAAGCTTGGGATCAGCATTTTCGATGTGAGATATTTACACTAACTATTGAGTATGTGCCTCCATTTCTAGCTGCTTCGGATATACATATCCTTGACAAGAGAATTCTATTTTTAATAAAAAGCTGTAATATAAAAAACAAAATCGATGGTATTTCCCGCTTAGAAGCTGATTCCCACCTACTACATTTTCAAGCACCTACCTTTTCATTCAGAGATTTAAGACCTATCCTAAGCGATCTTAGATTAATGTATAAAACAGTTTGATACATCAACACTTCGAAAAACCAACAAAGGGTTCTTTTTAAACTTTTTTTAAGAGGATTGATCTGATTGAATGAATAAAAGCCGTACGGTGGGAGTGAATTGTTACTATATTTAATTTTAATGTCAGGTATCAAACAGGAGAAAACTTATCAAGATCTATGTGCTTTTGTAAATTATAACTGTAGCGATATGTTTTTTTTTATGTTTAGGGAGGTATACTTTGTTTTCGAATGGAAAAAATGGTATATTTTTTATTTGAATGTAGATGTCTGGCAGAGATAGAAATCATTATTATATTTAATGATATTTTTTTGATAGATATAAAGTTTGATTTGTAGATTCTAACCAGTTCTAGATAGCAACGAACGTCTGATTTTTGTAGTTCACAGTTTTTTTCAAATCATGTAAAGAATATACAAGGGTTGTATGAAGAGTATCCGACCTCAACTTAAAGATGTCAGTACTTATCGATATGAGTGAGAAAATATATTTGTGCATCCGTTGAGAGATTCTCTGACTGAAGAATAATGTAGATATATTGTAAGCTATCAGTATATTAGAGCAAAAACTCGTTCGAATGATCATTTCCCAGACATTATTGACGAGGACGTAGATCCACCACTACACTATTAGAAGGACAAAGGGCGAACCTGCTCCAAAAAAAGCAAAGGGATATTTACAAGATTGTGTTCATAGATTATCTTTAAAAAGGTGAGGCAATAACAGGAAAATATTACGCATCATTGATTGATAAGGAAAACGGAGAAATTGCCAAATCCCGACAGTATTTGATGAAACAAAATATATTTTACGCATCTGCTTATTGTTGTAAGTAACTTGTTCTTATATTGACTATAAGATACTTATTTGAGTCGTTCTCTTATAGTCTTGTATTCATTCTTGTTCGTCGAAAAATATCAGTTGCCGAATACAATTTTTATCCCGAATTCGTACCATTTGTTGTACGATTGTTGGGGATACTCTGTTACTTGAATCCCGGAGAATGTTATTTCACCACATTTGTTACATAAACTTCCACATCCATAAGTTCCAATCCCATAATATTTCTACATATTTATTCTATTTAACAATATTCAGACAATATTCAGACCTGTTGCAACAGGTTATGGGCCCAAGCTCATGAAGCTCGAAGTGAAACGGAAATTGTTCAGTTGAAAACGTAAGAATGATGTAGGTGATTGGGCGTTTGCTGTGCAAAACTTTCTGATTTTGGAAGATTTATCCAATTGCATATCAGAAGCTGTGATCGCGGATGTCTACAAAGCAAAAAGAAAATATTGAGGATTCTGCTACAACAAATGAGTTGTGGAGCAAATTAGAGTGACTTTTCGATGATAAAGGATTTTCTAAAAAAATCGGGTAGTTTAATTTCGACGCGAGTGGATAATTGTGAATGGCTGATTACGTGAATCAAACTGTAGAAATTAGTAAAAAATTAAATGGCATGGGTTTTGGAATAGATGACGTGTGGGTTGGATCGTTGTTGTTAGCAGGATATAACAACAGACTATGAAAACAAAACTGTTATAAAACAAACTATAAACTGTTTTTTCCATAAATACCTCTTATTTCTATCCGCTCTAAAATTATTTTCATTTCTTTCCAGCTGTGTTTACTCGATTCTTAAATTTTCTCGACATTTTTTATTTTACGAGGATATATTGAAAAATCCTTAGCTTGCTGTATAACCAAACAAAATTTCAATGTCAAAATATTCTATTACTCAACATATTCTTCTCTTAATTGGATACATTACAGCGAACCTGCAACGTCTCTAGATCTTTAAAAAAAATGTTTCTTCTTGCATTACCTCCTCGTTGGAAGAGAATTTACGACTTTTTAAACTTTTTTCAGTTGAGGAAAGAGATGATAGTCGAACGGAGCCAAATCTGGTGAATAAGGGGGTGTTCTAATAATTCAAACCATAAATTACGAATATTTTGCATGGCAACATGAGATTTGTGTGCAGAGGCGTTGTCCTGCATAAACAAAATACATTTGGATAGCTTTCCGCTTCATTTCTGTTTAATTTTTCCCGTAGAGTTGTCAGTAATATCTAGAAGTGATCTCCAGTTATTGTTCTACCCTTATCCAAAAAATAAATCATGATTAGTCCACGGCAATCCAAAAAAACTGAAGCAAGATCTTTTCCAGCAGATTTTTGAATGCAAACATTCTTAGGTCTTGGAAAACCAGAGTGTCGCCATTCCATCGATTGTTGCTTCGTTTCTGGATCGTAGAAATGTACTCAAGTCTCATCCATAGTAATAATTCGGCTTAAGAACTCTCTACATCGTTTTCAAATTGAGCACAGAGCGAACGCGATGCTTCTACCCTTGAGCGCTTTTGGTCAACATTCAATCATTTGGGGATCCATTTTTTAGCAATTTTTCTCATGTCCAAATTGACGCGTATGAAATATTCAGTGCTCCAAATATCTATTTTAGCCCAATTCGAAGGTCTGATAAAATCATGTCATGAACTTCATCGATATTTTCGGGGACTGATACAGAAACTGGCCTTCCCGATGGGTCATCATCTTCAATGGAAAATTTACCTCTTTTGAAGCTTGCAGTCCAATTTTTCACGGTCGCATACGAAGGATATTGATTACCAATGGTATTAAACATATCTTCGTAAATCTGCTTTCCTCTGAACCCTTTTAAATACAAGTAGTTGATGATGGCTCGATACTCCAATTTTTCGATTTTCACAATTTCGGACATCTTTTTTCTTTTAATTTATTACGTAACTCTGGTTTACTTTTTTGACGTCAAACTTTACACTGACACTTCTAATAAGTTATTTTTCGTTGCTATGGTAACGCAATATTTTGTTTATGCATGGAACTTGTCTAGGCTAACTAGATATCAATACATCCTCGTATCATCAAATATCTGAGATTTATTTTTTACCTTCAAAAGTTTCCAAAAAGGAAAAACAACAATGAAAATCAAAGTTCAAAATAACAGATAAACTAATTACTCATAAATTTCCAGCAATTACAAAATGTAAGCTGGGACCAAATGAAATCGACTCAAGGTCTCTCACGAACCGTAAAAAGAAAAAAAAGATCCATTTTACTCACGTAACACCGAACATATTGCGGCCATATTTGACTTGCAAATAAGATCAACAGGTGAAAAGCGAGGGTGGACCACATAATGCCACCGCGGGCTTCACACTGAACAGTTCTTGTAACCCCAAAAGAACTAAAAAAAATACGTTAAAAGAAAAGAAAGAATTAAGAAGAATATCGGCTCGTTTACCTTTGCGTATATCATTTCGAGAATCTCCTGGATGAAGTATTTGGAAATTTATTAACGGTAATTAATTTAAAAGAAGAACTGCACGGGGGTGAAAGGTCGGATCATAATAAATCTGCAGGCTATAACTTCATTACTTCGAATACGATAATTATCGTGTAAAAGTAAACTTGTTTTATTTCTGATTTCATGCAGACTTTTTTTTTGGATACTAATGAATATTCCTAATAATTTACACTTTTCATTCGAATTGATAGTTCAAGAACCAGGGTCTTTCTGATGTTATCACAGATAATCCGAAGTTTTATATTTATATATAAAGAAACGTATCTTGGATTATCGTAGAGAATTTTTATATAAATGATGAAATGTATCAAAATTATGTACCTTATCTAATTCGAAACTCACAGGTGTCAATCAAAATTTTTTATATAAATTTCATTTGACAAGCATGAAACTTTGCCGTTATGTTTCTTATATCTATTTTCGAAAAAGATTGATAAAATTTGTTCTCAAAAGTTTGTTGTCACACTAAATTCATTTAGAAGACTTAAGTTACAATTGATAAATTGTTACTCGTTTATCTGAATAAATAATCAGAGTTGGTAATTTACCAAGCAGAACAGTAACGTTCTAACGTCTAACACATATGGCTCTTAATAAACTGTGGGAACTTGAATTGTTATTATTTTATACAAACAGTTAGAGGTGGATATTCCATACAAGTACGTTTTGAGTTTAACGCTTAAGAATAACAGAACAAAATAAACCATTATTGAGTTTTCGGAATTCACGTAAAATTTCAATACAATTTTATATGAGGCATGGTATGCGTAAAGTCCACCATTTTTCAATTATTTCACATTTTCGAATTTTTGTAGCCCTGCACTAAAAAAATTATATTTATAAGTTCAAGTGAGTCAGGTCTAATATTTTTGAGATTTGGACAAACAACACTTACAGCTTTTAAAATATGTGAAAACCTTGACAAAAACTTATATAGGGTGTTCAAAAAATGGTGCTGAATTTCGCTATCTAAAAACTACGAAAACTTAATTTTTCAAATAGAACGCCCGTTTTTTTCTTTACCATTGGATTCTAAGCTTTAAATTAAGGGGACTTCGTTAGTAACTTCATATATCTCAAATTAACGACTGAAATCTTCATGGCTTTTAATTGTCGGTTATTTGTAGCGACCAAAAAAAAGGTAACTTATCAACAAACAGACAAACAATGAAAACAGCTTGTTTAAGTTTAAGCGTTGCAAAAGTATTTATCAAGTTCCGTTTAGGATTTATTAATGAAGATTATTTCAATTTGCTGGTAATATACGGGGAATGTGATGGGGTTTTTGAACGAGCCTACGATAGTTTCCGTTTGCGATATCCGGATAGACCACGACCCACCCCTGATACACTTACGCGGCTCATTAATAATTGTAAAACCCACGGTGAGTTCGTTGCACCGTGTAGCAAATTGAAACCTATCCTAGACAATGATTATTACGGTATTGGGATACTTCAGAGCGTTTCCTGAAAGTAAGTATTCACAGGATTCTTAAGTTTCATCCGTATTCAATCTCGTTGGTACAAAATTTAAAGCCAGATAACGATAAAAAAGAATTACCTTTTGTGAATTCATATTAATTGAAACTCAGGAAGACGAAAAGTTTTTACAAAACTTAATTTGGACAGATGAGTGTAAAATTCAGAAGAATGGAATATTCAACCGGCGTAACTCCCATTATTGGAGTGATACTAATCCGCACATGTTGCGTGAGAGACAGTTTAAAGGATACTGGAATTTCAATATTTTTGCTGCGATAAAAAATGACAGCTAGAAGTACATTTTTATGACGAAAATTTGAATGGTAATCTTACTATTTAAATTTGAGGAAATTGATGACTAGTATCCAGGGAGATTACAACAATTTTGTGAGACTCTGACTGACAAAATTGGTACTAATGCAAAATGTTTTTAACATATTTGTAAGAGATATTATAAATAGACACAATAACAACTATTGCGCTGAAGAGTGTTCCACGAAACACAGAATTATTAGAGGACACTATCCCTTATTCTTTCCTATTAATTTTAGTTGATGAAGGTACTCCAAAATTCCCCGACCTAACGCTTCTGGATTTTTTAGAGGTTATGAGCAAAGATAAATTTATATAACTGAATCTAAAAGAACCAAAATGGATGAAAAATGGAAATCCATGGATATCTAATTAATCATTAACCAACATTACAACTTCTAATTTTTTTTATATCATCATCAATTTGTCTCAATTTATTTTTTATGTGGTACATTGAGAAACAATACCTCCTACAGGTTACCTTAATAGGTGAGGAAAGAAAACTCGTTGACTATCATTATGACTGATAATTAAATCTGAATGAATGTTAACTCCAGTCTCTCAGGACGATGACATGATTCTCGAAACTTTCCGCTCTTTATATATTTCATTTCATCTTAACATTTCTACAATACATCAAGGGGCCAAGAGAGAGGTTTCATGGGTTTTTTGGTTTTGAGCAAATTTTCAATTCATGGGTTTGTTTATTATTCAGTACCGGTGAAGAAGAAACACCCTCATGTGTAGAGATAATAATGTATATAATTCTGGATCACCTTGTATATGAACAGTTTTCAGAACACCGAAGTTAGTGCTAAATTCCAATAATTATGGAGTAACTGCAATTTTTGGTAAAATGCTACTGAAGCTTTACAATTCCCCCAAAGCCTTTATAAATACAGGCGTTTTTGTATGAATAACTGATAATTTTTAATATCGACCAACTCTACATAATCATTTAAGATGTTTAATATCTAGGAGATTTTTACCTTTGGGCGCCTCGTTCCTTATCGAATCGTGACTGAGCTGAAATCTTCATATTTTTATGGCTATCATTTCTTTTATGAAGATCTTAAGCAGGCTTTAATGAATTCTTTTTAATAAGAAGATTTTTAAATACACGATTACCTGCAGCTACGAATTCGTGAAATGTTTTTTATCATGGAAGAATGTCCAGTCTACGATTTGTATTAGTATTAGACATATATTCCCATATTGCTAAGCTATGTGTCGTTTATCAAGTACTAAAACAAAAAATGAATAATATAGTTGTAACACGACAACAACAAATCTAACAAAAAATATGGAACATTGGAAAGAAGCCATAATATGCCCAGCACATTACAAGGATGGCAAATTCAGAAACATAGACTGGTAAATAAAATTCAAAAATATGGTATAACATAACCTAGAACTTATTACAACAAAAAAGGGGATATATGAGAGAAGTTTCTGGATTTCATTATAAAAGTGATTACTCAGTTCATTACACTCATAGAAGTAAACATCGGGAGCTACGACACAAAAATGATATTCACACATTCGCTTTGATAGAATGAAAAAAATTAGAAGAATTGAGGGTGACGATTAGCTCATTGGAATGATGAAATCCTCATAAACATAAACAAACAAGATGTTGTGTACGAAGTCTGGCAATTAAGTAATTAGACTGATTTGTTTGCGGTGCTTCTGGTTACCTTGGAACAACGAAACTTCTACTACTTCTTACTCTGCTCTATTTTTTTGCGTTTAATAGCTCTCTCTCAACCACAGTTACCTACCGTCCTGGATTTCCCAAGACAGTTCCGATTTCCATTCGCTTGTCCTGTTTTACGCTTTGTCCGCCTCTAGGACACGTATTGTGTCGATTTTGTGTAACAGGAGAATTGATTCTTTGCTACTAAATCGAAATCATTTTCAACAATCTGCTCTCAGGAGGGGGAGTTTGAAGGAATTCATAGAGGAAGCCGAAATACAATGACAGGAGCTTATCAAACATCTAACAATCAAGTGATTGCAATTAGGCCCAGCGCTTAAGAAGATTTTGAAATTTTATCTTGCTCTTGTTTCGTATTTTCTCTGTTTGGGAGATGATTGCCCAAATGCGTTGAAACATCTGCCGGGCATAGAACCAGAATCATTTGATCACTCGAAACGGGTGATTATCTTCATGGTAAAACCAAATAGAATTTGCAACCATGAAACGTTCGAAAGAACAAATGATTAGTGGCTTCTATCTGAGAATGGCTACAGTCTCCAATACCCAATTTTTTCTTGAAATTTGCCGCTATTTAGAAAAGAATATTGATTTCAGCAACGATAACCCTTTAAAGAAAATATCTTGTCTAACCATGACAGAGGATATCTATTTCGAATTCCGTCTAAAAGCTGCCACCACCACCATTATTTTTCGGTAGTGCCAAAGAAGCGATTTGGACGCGTTAAGAACCTGCGTACTGAGTTTCTTTCTTTCCAGATACCACTGCAGCCTAGATATGATAAGAGCAGAATCTCTTGCAATGCGTCGAGATCAAATTTTTCATGTGATTGGGTGATTCGATGAGTGAAACGGTAAAGATTTAAAAAAGTAAATGATATTATTCGTATACTGTCAAAATAGTCAGTAAATGGTGCAAAAGATAGAGAAGAACTGAATAGCGAAGCTGCCAAGCAGATTTCACGATAAGAAAGCTCTGTCCAGAACCTTTCTAAAGAACGGAAACAATATCGAATGTCAATATAAGAAGACAGTGGGTAGCAAACTGCCCAGCGTTCACATATTACCTATAAATGTAATGAAATTCTGCTTATTTTAGCGTCAAATAAATAATCCGTGATGCTGTAAAGCACTTAATACTAAGTGAAACCGCTGCCGGGTTTGCCAGTCCAGAACACGGCGGGTCCATAGTTGGATGATGATGGAAAGGCCTATAAAGGATCAGGGAACACTGCCCTCCGAACCAAAACTGATGAAATTATTATATATTTAAAAAAACTTATGGCTTTTAATGCTATGCCTCTGATTAAACCCATCGTTAATAAACATGTAATATCTATCTCAATCACAGTTTACACGATGAATTGTCTCATGATATTGATAACAAACAAAACAAAAAAATCATGATCTTATTGGACTATGTTTGAGTTATCAGAATGTTAATATTTTGAACGTTTAAGGGGAAGCTCTATGGGAAGTTTTTGAGACTTTTGTGAAAATGTTCCACTGATATTCTATCAAGTGGGTAAAATTCAGCTTAACCCCATCAAAGTCCTTTATTGATTATGCTACTATGTTCAAATGGTCCCTACTAATCACAAAATAATTTAGTAATACGATAATTGATTTTCAATTAAAAAAAAATATTTCCATTGAAATTTCATATTATCTACTGCTAATATCATTGTGATTTTCATATATGTTATACTCATAGTAAACAACCCTTCGTGCGAAAAGTAATTATCACTTTTTCCCATAGATGTATTATTTGGGATAATTTCTCATGATTTGAAGGGCATTCAAACCAACTACTTTGCCCTGGTATAACCGATTAAGATGTCCTTCTTCATTTCTCTACCGGTGGTCGACCAGTGGCTACTGTCTCTCAAGGCACAACAGGTACTTCTCCCACGCTTTTGTGTCAACTCACAATGTGACACTAACCCTTTTACAGCCCTTTTTATAAATTCGTCCTTGACCTTCAAACCAATAGTGTAATACTGACCGAGTAAACATTTTATAGTACAGTAATATAAAGAAATATGAAACAAAATATGAGACAAAAAAGGCAATAAAATACTGAGGTAAATATTTCTAGTAAAAGATTCTAGTTTTCAATAATCATGTATAAAGAATCCCATAACAATGGTTGGTAAAAATGTTTTTGGTGCTCCTCACCTCTCAATAGAGAATGGTTTAAAGAAATAGGAATCACATATAAATTTTTTTTTGAAGAAAAAACTTTTTGTTAGAAAAATAAATCATTGCTTTAATAATTAAAACACTGAAAACATGAGACAATTTGATTGCATTGTTTATATATATTATTCCAATTCGTACTTTTTCCCTTTTCATATTTTCTAATGGAGCTTCGCAACGAATCTTCAAACCGGCAAGCGTTGCTTTCGACTGCTTTGGAAACTTTCACTGTGTTCATCAGATACCGCTTTAAGATTTTCAGAAAAGAAATCTAAGTAGGAATCTAACAAAATTTCAAGCAACAGAGTGCATTTTCAAGACAGAATTTCTTGGATGATTTCCTTGTAGTTTTCACTTTTCCTATTTTAAAAAAAATAATGACAGACTTCTACAAAAGCGGTCGAAGCCTCTTTTCCAGCTTCAGCGAGAAAAAAAGCAAAATTTCAGTTTTTCATAAGCCAAAAGAAGTTTTGAAAGCTTTTCCATTATTATTCATTGCTTTGAAAAAACGGTTCTTAGACCAAGATTATTTGGATTGGTAAACATTTTCTCGCTTCGAACAAGAGCTTTTTCATTCACATATTGATCTCCAGGCACCAAATTTGCTCTTTGTGGTCGATTTTTTATTCACATAGTTTTCATCTCTTGCCCGGGAAATGTCCAAATCAAAATATAAGTATTTAATTTTCCAAAAACAGCTTCATAGTGCAATAATCTTCTTTCATATTCGTTACCAGGGGTACAGATGGATATTGACGGCATCGTGAAGTAGTAGCGCTTGTGTACTAATTTTCGATTAATGAATAAAAAGTGCCTTCAAAGGAAACCATATTTTTCAGAAGTAATTTAGCATAATTACCAAATTATCCTATTAGGTGAAGTTTTCTTATGGATTACGAAAATACTGGACCCTTGTATTGTCATTTGGCAAGACCCAAATCCCAAATGATATCATTCTAATTAGATTGAGCTAAATTCAGCTCTATTTCTGTCAAATATTGCCAAACACTTGATGGAAACATCTTCACGACGCTGGTTTTATTCTATTGTGAGCAAACGCGGCAACCATCTTGTGCACAGCTTTCTCATGTCTAAATTTTTAGTTTATATGCGATGTTCCAATTTTTTTCAAATGTCTACTATGTCTGGTAGCTCGCGTACTCTCAGTCAGCAATCATTCAGTACCGTTTTGTGGATTTTCTTTAACATTTCTGGAGTCGTCACCTCATTTGGTCTTCTGGACTTCGCAGGTCGTACGGACTCGTTTAAACACTGCTCCAACTGATGATAACAAAAGAGGAGTTGCACCCAGAGTAGAATCTAGTTCATATTTTATATTGGTTTAGCTGAAGATAAATGAAAGTAATGTATCACATAACGATGACCAATTTTTTTTCATATTTACAAATTCACTGAAAAAGTTCACTATTGATAGCAGCCAAACAAATACTAAACAACGTGGCGTCTTCAAACTTGAAACGTATGCTGTATGGATTGTGTACATTCTATTACAGTGGTATTATCCAAGCAACTACCGCCATCTTTAGGTCAGGCCAAGTACTTCTAGGACCATCATCGTACCTCCATTTAATTGGGTCTATAACTTTTTTTCAGCTGCTTGAAATCGAAATAACATCGATTGTGTTGTTTTTGATATTTAATATTTATGTTGAACAAACACAAAGTTGGTACATTTACACCAGAGGTAAGTACAAAGTATTTTGCATATTGCGGTAGAAACTATTTAACATTTGGCAACAAAAGTGGATTCAATTCGACATAATTGAAAGATTTTATCTATCTACATATCTCACAGATATTTAGTGATGAAATAGAGTAACGAAATGACCTGGACTATATACAGGACGGTATATAACACTGTTACAGGCCGGTATGAAAGATTACTCTCACCATACTACTGTTCTAAAAAAGATTTATCGTTGAAAACTATGTTAATGTTGTTGATGTCACCTTAAGAGTTTTATCTTATTAAAGAAAGCTTGCTCCCCTAAAGAAAATATGATTGATGTGACTTTGATGACAACAACTCCAGTTATGGATTGAACCATAAACTCCTTGAATACATAAAAACAACTAAATATATTATATACTATGGGGACTATACATGTGTTATAGTGGTAATATTATAAATGGATGGGAAATATTTGGTCATATTTTCAATTCATAATTATGATTAATGAAGGTATCAAACTAATCTGAAACAAACATAAGTTAGATGTATTCATTGGAGAAAATTTAATGATTTCATTCTATCTAAATTATTGAAATACAAATTAAAAATCTTGATGGAAACAATCTAGATAATAACATATATTTCTTATTTCTTAAGCCTCATGTTTCTCAATCATCTTCATTTTAGGTCTCTTTTGATTTAAAATTAGTTTTTTTTTCATATTTTTTGAAGACAGATAAAAATTTGACAATTTGCGTATTCAAATTGATCAATAGATGACCTAAATCATGGATATCAAAATAAAAGTAAAACTAAAATAACAATTTAATTTAATATAAGAAAAATTAGTTTTTATTTAGTTTTTATATCTCAAAAATATGTAGCATCTCTCAGTCAAATTATTCTTAGTTGTACTAACATTTACAAAATGAAGCTGTGCATTTTATTCAAATTACTTAGGTTTTTTCTTTTATTGATAGCTTTCTTGTTCTTATGAATGTTAACCATTTCTAAAAATTCTCATTTTCGTGTATTTGATTCCGTTTCAAAAATTTTGAATCTTTATATTGGAATTTATGTTTTCTGATATTCTGTGGTTAGTTTAATTTTTCCATCGTATTGATGACCTTTTCGTCTATTTTTTAAATACCGAGATGTCTGACCTATGAAATCCTTGTACGTGTGGTAAATAAAAATGTTTTAGATTGTTTGTGAACAATTCACGCTTTGTTTAATTAAACACCTTGTTTGTTGGCGTGAATTACTAATTATATTATCTAAACTGTTTGACACTAATACGAATATAATACTGGTTTTTATCAATCTTGTCCTCACGTCAGTTCAATTTAGTTCATATTGGTCTTTCTGATTTTCGAGGTTAATAACCACCACAAGCCATGGCTAGCAAAACTGTGGTCGCATGACAAAAGAAAAATAAGACAGACGAGGAAACAATTGCCATGAAGAAAAAAAACACTAAAAATATAAGTTTACTCAATTAGGCAAAAATAGCAGCTACAATCCATAAGACGTATTGAATATCTTTAATTTGGATCTATCATTTCAGAATTTTGTAGTTATTGAAATTAAGCAGCTAAAAATGAAGAAATTTTGTGTAGGAACAACAAAAAATTATATATCAAATTAATATTTCATATTGAACTTGAAAAGTGTTCTGTTTATTCCTGAAGGGAATATTTTGCTAAATATTCAATTGGGAAAAATACAAAATGAAGCCTTGAACAAAATGGCACCAGGGGTTTTCAAAGTTTATTTGGTTACTGTTACTTATTTTTCTGTTTTACAATAGTTCTTGTCGAAACGAAACGATCAAGCCACATGTTTTAACTGAAGGCTTAGTTTTCTAAAATTAGGGCTTCTACATTTAGGGCGTGTAGAATTAGAAGCTTGACTTTGAATGCTATCCGATGACTTTCCGACAAAGGTAGCCATATAGTTTAATCTTAAGGTTATTGTAGATGAAACACTTATGGTTGGACATTATATTATATATGTTTAGTGATGTAATGTTGTGAACTTCTAGTTTCAAGTTTCATCTTCAGATCCTTAATTTTTTTCCTTCAATCTCTTCCTCCATCTTAAATTTATATTATCATTAATTGGATTATTTCCTCACCAATATCCTGTTTGTACGTTTTTTCCTTTTATAGTCAGATCCCCATGTATTTATCAATCTGTTTATCATCATCATGAGAACTACAATCATAATAACAAATTATTGTTTTTTGGAATAATAATTATAAGCATTAATTAAACACCGTCGTTAATAAAATGTATCAAGTTTCCGAGTATGAAATGTATTTTCGAATATGGAATTGTTTTTACAAGTGATTGTTTACTTTTAAATTATGAAACATGTATTAAAGCGACGCAATTTGAGACTTGTTATAATAATCACGTTGTATTTGACCTATTTATCAATATAATTTTACATGTTGTCAATGATATTTTGATAAAGACCGCAGCAAGTCGAATCTTTATTTATTTTTACCTGTCTTTAAAAATGGTTGCATATTTTTTGTTTTAGTTCGATAAAAGTTGACTCAATTGCAACGACATTTGTTTATTTAAAAATATAGTCTAACTGATGTGAAAACTACGGAGTAAAATAAGATGAACTAAAAGTATATATTATATATTGGAAATATCTAAAGCCGGAAAAGACTTTTTCTGGTCTTAAATCAACTATACAAGACATAGAATATCACTCATAACTGAATAGAATGACGTTTCTGCAAATCTGAACATTAAAATGAAAAAAATACCTGCGGTGGCCCACTATTAGTACTTTTGACAATCGTGGAATAAATCACAACAATAAGGGAGATGTCATTTCGGTTCACGATCTCAAGAACCTCAAAGGGTTTCAAAAATATGAATGTATATATTGGAAACCATGAGAAAATAAATCATTGTATACGGGGTATTGTTGTCAAATAATACATGGTACTTATTGTGTTAGAATCTTTACAAATATCCGATAAAATATAATCCTTAGATTGGGTATTATGAATGTTCAAGTGGTAAATATTTGAAGATTTTGATCTAAAGGAAACTAATATTTTTTCACGTATGCACAAAGACGTTATCTCAAAGTTTGGATTGTAAACGAAACAACCCAATTACAGGTACGCCACATAAAGATTTGCGACTTGGAGAGACCACTGGATAATATTTATTTTAGCTTGAACAATAATTTTCCTCCAAACTAATATTTGGAAATCATAATATTATTCGATATTCTCTAAATACCAGGTGGGTTAAAGATACCGACCAATCTATAGTAGTACACTTGAAAATTATATAAAAACTCATTTTTATTTGTTCGCATGTTACAAATTGAAACCAAATTTTATGAATGAATATTTTTCAACAATAGCGGTCTTCTAATAAATTCTCAAAAGTTGTTTCACGTATGCCTTTTTCATTTGTATTGAGGCTCTTCTGTTTAAAATTTATTTTTTTTGAAAATTGTTGAAAGATAGATAAAATTGACGTTTCGACTTTTCTTCAAGTCTTTATTATTCTAATATTGCCATTTCTAGTTTTTATGTCTACTTTTGTCGCCTACAAACTAACTAGTCCGTTCTAGACCAAAAAGCGAGATCTACCCCTTTTCGGGGGTGGGAAATTTGTCACCCAAAATAACCCTAGAAATCGAAAGATCACCAAATTTAAAGTGAAAAATGTCATATAAAGTTTTGTCACCAGATTAATATTTTTTGAGTTATTCGCAATTGAAAACGATTTTTCGTCAAAAAAATCGCATTTTTCAATAGTCATTTACGTATAACTCTGTAATGATGCATTTTATCGACAAAAGTGTGATAAACAAAAATGAAGCTTATAAAAAATTGAAGAAATTAAGCTATATTCCAAGATCTTAATGTTTTAGCTAAAGCAAGTTATAGATACTTAAATAGCTTTTGTTGTTTTAAGTCATTGAGAATTTAACCTCAAATAACGGGAAAAGGGCACATTTTCTAACAAAATGTCATAAAATACTTTTTAAAGAGCTTAAATAGACCCTTATGACTGATAAAAGTCGTTTCGACTAAAATTTCAGTGAGATATGATGTAAAATAGTTTAAGTTAAAAAATTTGCACTAAAACTAATGCCATTTCATTGAAAATCAAAATTAAACTTATTTCTTGTATTAAATACTTTATTTGGATGTTATTCACGACATCTGGAAGTTTGATTGATTATAAATGCATAATTTTGAGAAAAATGAGCATTAAATAATACTTTTTTTTTATTTAAAAGAAGAATTTTTGCTCATTTTTTCTCCATAATCATAAGAGATACAAAAACAAAAAAACAGTCAAATCAAAGCATTTTTGCTTCTTTTAATTTTTCTATAGCTTGAAAATTGGCGGAGTTATAACCAAATTAATCTGTCACTATAGTGCGAGGATTGCTTCAAAATATATAAACGAAAAACATTTGAATTGAAAAAAAGTAGGAAAAACTATAAGATTGATATAAGGGGTGGTTTTCACCCCTTAAAAACAATTTGCATACTTTATAGATGTAGATATAGATGAGCTTGATTCTAAATTTTCAGGAAAAAATGGGAGTTGAATTATAGAATTCAAATTTTTGACACCATTTTGAGCTTTTTGACCTGCACTATTCGGTGTGTTTATTTGATGTTGGCACAGATTCTTTTTTACTAAGATCGCTGTACCGCCGGAGCTCAAATCAATTTTTGGTCAGTTTGATTTAACATTAAAAATAATAAAATATGTTATTATTGTTGTAACTGTTCATTATATCAGAGCAGTGATTTATCATTTTTTTGAGAAAAGAAACTTGGACTCTTATATGTAATATTGGCAAAGAAATGCCAGCAAAAACAATATTTGTAACAAAACCAACTCTCGCTACTCAGTTTTTCGTACCGTAAAAAGTTGAGAGATCTAATTTAATACCAAGTCGGTTGATTTATTCAGTCCCTACTCAAGAGACTTCCTGTTTTAAATTATTACGCAATTAGTTAATTTAACGACATCTTATAGTGATCAGATAATATTAATAATCTTTTATATTTAAATAAAATAGATTCACTTGGCCATCGCATAAAAACTGACGAGAAAACATACAAAAATTGGTTAGGAATGAATAAATAAACATTTGGAAAACTCTTGCACTTTGCGTTGCATCATTTCAAGCGGTATTTAAAGAAAAGTAGGTTGACACATTCATAAATATTTGTTTCTGTGTATAATCGACGCACTGTAATTGTGGTCATCATTTTATTTGTATTCTTTATTATGAAATGAAAAGTTCCAATTTAATAATTCATATAATCAAATTTCAACTACTCGCTTCTACAGTTTTTTTTTAATACTTAGGTGTGAAAAATAGAGAGGCATGAAACACGATCTGGTCATTAATTTATGACCAAAAAAAAATGAAAATTATGTCCGGGAGTCGTTGGAATTGTTTAAGTGCTTTGTTTCATTTAGAGACGACACGCTGTTACAGTGGCGGTATCAAAAACCTATCACAGAGAATCATGAATAAAATACAAATTTGTTACGTGTAAAACGGTTGAGAAAGAGTCGCTCTTGCATTCATATCACCGGGAATTATTATTAATACGTTCAGAGACGTACGATGCCTTTGGACATTTATAATAAATATGGAAAGTTTTTATACGTTCTATAAGACTATTTGTTATCAAAATTACACAACATCCAATGCAATATTTTATCAAAACGTTAGATATTTTCACGATAATGAAATGACTAATTCAGAGTCAAAATCTATGGTTCCAGAGATTTATGAATATCAATATTTTTATTTCTAATACAAATACACATCAGTTCATGCATTATTTATATTTTTATTATTCAAGGTATTAAGCATATTATTTAGGACAGTAAAAGTGATGCTGTACAGAAATTCAAGGGGTGGAAAAAAAAAATTCTTCTTCTTCTTCTTGTATGGTAAGCTTAAAACCTGTTTCTTCTTCAGTTTCAGCTTCCTGGATCCTGATTGTCACACCATCTATTACTCGGTCGACCAATACTTTCTCTGGCCAGGTTTATGCTCAAAGCTCCAGCAGTAAGCGAAAAAAGAATTGAATTCCAAAATATTATCAGATCAGCGAAAGCTGCTGTGACGATCAACAAGCATCGATTTATGGTGATAAAGCACCATCTCGAATCACCATGTTTCGCTGGTTTTACGAATTCAACTGTGGTCGTACGTTGCTACTGTCTTCAAAAATTTGTTGTGCCGGACAGAGAACATCGATGCTGCAACAGTCCCACTCGCTTACCGTCAATATTGCTTGCAATAATTGAACAATCGCTCAAAAAACAAACTCGTGTAGATTGGTGCAATGTAATAATGAAAAAATTCAATCGCGGTACCCCAAAGATGTTTATGAGATCGTGTCAAGCGACGAATCAAGGATCTATGCATATTAACTTGAAACTAAACAACAATTGAAAAGCTAAATCCAATAAAAGTATTTAGCGCACGAAGCACTTCGAGGCAAGTTTTTTCAAAATAACTAGCATGTCCATTAGACAAGTCTATTTTGAATAATACCTCAGTATTTATTTGCCAGAAGGATGCGAAAAAATGAGGGAAATCAATCGCAGGAGACGAATAATTCCCCACCACAACAATACGACCTCTCAGGCATCAAAAACAACATTTTTAAACAGTCAAAACATCGGATTGATGGGTGATCCGTCGTACAGTCCATGTTTGGTACCTATGATCTCTTCTTATTCCCGCAGATTAAAGATAAATTGCGAGGTCAAAGTATTACCTTTCTAATTGATTCAAATGCATGAAAAAGTGTATTGATCTCCATGGAGAAAATTTGTGAAAATAACATAGCCATATCCAATATAATATTTGTTTTTATTTGTCTCTCTCCAAACTTAAGTAGCAACCCTCGTATTAATGTAACAGTGCTCTACTGCTGCAAACTATATATTTTATCGAAAGAGGTTTCAAATATTCTGGAGGTGGAGAAAAAGTGAATATTGAGAAAAATTTCGAGGCACGAATTAAATGGCTGGGATACATCTCCCGAAAGACTAATTATTGAATACAGAAAAAGTTTCAGGAAGAAAGAGAAAGAAGGAAAGATCAAATAAGAAATCCATGTAAAGAAAAACTTTGGAGTCAGCGCCGAGACGGCCTTCTTTTGCGTATAAATATAAATTTAGTGTTGAGATTATGAACAAGATAATTTCGATGTCTGTCTGGAAGAAGATGGGTCACTACTTTTTGTCCTCAATTTAGTATAAAAATGGAAATCAACTATTGAATATCATAAACGTTCATAAATGTTCTATCAAGATATTGTTCATATATGGTGAAATTTCATCGAATTTTGTAGCTGGAACAAGGTTTTAAGGTCTTAAGTCAAAATTATTCTTTAGAACCTAGAAGACAGAGATTATGACTCAGACAGGCCAGAATAGGCTTTTTGAACCTTCATTAAGCATGTGAGTACAGAAATTTCTCTCCCATCAATTTCATGCTGAAACGGTTGTAAATTCTCTGGAAAGAAATTTTGAATATTATTTACCTAGACAAATTAAAGCTACCCGAAAGGACTTTTGCAACCAAGTGGTCATCTTTATGGACCCTCCATCAGAATTTGGAACAGACGCATACTATTTGCCAGTCTATTGTATAACTAAATAGTTATAGTATTAGGCTATTGGCTATTATTTCATTTCGTAAGAAAAACTGTGTATTCATTTTTCATTTTCTGTAGTTTCTTCTATTCAATCAATTCTATAATCAAAAGTGATTTAGTAACTTTAAGAATAAACTTTGAATTACCAATTACTACAACTTAGTTTCTTGACGTCTCATAACACTTATTGCACATTTTCTTTTTCTGGCCCCAATGTTGCCTTTGTCGAAAATGGAAAATTTGTTGTAAGTAAGGTGGGGCTACTTGAAAATGCACATAAAATGTTTTTTTGGAATGTTTATCGAATACCGCTAGAACTGAACAAAAAGTTTCACAAGATATTTTCTGTTTTTTAAAAAATTCCATGAGAGACCGAAGGATAGACAATGCAATTGAGACTGCTGGTGCAGTGGTAGCAGGAAACGAAACTTAAAGAACTACTTGTTATGAATTTATTGAATTGTCTCTCTCCAAGGACGATAAATTAGTTAACGAAACAAGCTTCAGACAGCTTAATTGTAAAAGTTGTCGTAATGAACAGTACAGTTAGTGTGAATACTCCAATTGTTCCAGAAATTTCAACTTAATGCTAATTACTTCAGATGCGATAGAATAAATAAAAATTTCAACTAAACGACTCATTTATTAAAAAAATTGAACTATTGGACTCGTGATTTTCTCATCAATTCACTAGTTATATACTTTTTATAAACCTTCTTAAAATACGTTTGCACGGCCTTTGACATACGGCGTATAAATTTGTGAAGCGTAGTTTATGATACGATATAAATTGTCTATGGTATAGGGGACATGCTGAGATCTACCAGCAACAACATTTTTGCTTGAAAGATAAAGAAAACTGATATTTATAATCATTTTTATAAATCCTGACTAGCATTTATCATATCAGCGATGCGGGAAGAAATACGCTGAATAGTTCGAGTCTAGAAGATACGATAAGAATTGAAATAATAGATTGTCATGATGACCAACATAAAATGGGCATATCAGGAGTGAACTAAGTATATGAAGTAGCTTAAGAATGTTCAGTGGTTGTATTTTCCTACAATAAGAGGCAAAATTTTCTGTGCCATTATTCGAGCAGTTGTCATTTGCCCAACAGGGAATAGCTAACACGGCCAGACGTAGACGATGAGGAAACTTCTGCTTCTGTTATGTTCAGATCTGTTTTAGAGAAAGTATTTGTATTTTAAAAATGTGAACTGTGTGCGTTAGTCCAGCCCTATAAGTGCTGGGGGACAAAACAAGTATAAATATATTGTTTCCTTCGATTTATCTCCAATTTCTTCAATTTTACATAGTTCATAATTTTTTGTTACTAAATGCTGGTTCTGCTTGTGTTATGCTGATTTTAGGTATGTTTTAATTGAAAATGGTTTTTATAACAGATGGTAACATTCTATGTTTTCATCTATTTCGGTCTAATTATGAAAATATAATTTGAGATTGACACTTAACATAATCTTATTAATCAATAGCTCACTATTCCAATGAACATCAAAATAAATTTCGATGTTGTTTGATTAGTTTTTATATCTCTATAAAAATCAATTTAAATCATTCATACATACATTGAAATTTAAAAAAATGTGTTGTAATCAAATTGATCAGGACTTTTTTATAATTAACTTTCTCCTTTCTATGTATGCTAACCATTTAAACAAATTCTTTTTTTCGTGTATATGATTGTCTTGAAAATTCTTATGGTTGATTGTATATTTTTTGGTATTACAGGGTTTATTAATTATTTTATATATAATTCATTCATCTATCGTATTTCATACTTGATAATAATATTCCTTCTTTTGTCTTTAATAGTTTGAAATTTTATTTTATTGTAATATTTCGATACTGTATTATGTCCTTATAGTACTGGTTCATCCTTCTCTTGAATATGTTTTTCATCATTCTTTCTGGATAATAATACTAATAATAAATATAAATAATGAATAAATAATAATAATAATAATAATAATAATACCTATTCATCTGAATTTTACATTTGATAGTTGTATAGCTTGATCAGTTAAACTTGAAATTACTCATCTTTTTTGTGACATAGATAATGAGGACCGAATTGGTTTTTCAAGTCATTTTATTTTGATAATACTGTTGATGTAGAGTATTGTGTGAATATTGCGTAATATAAAGACGGTCCTACTGAACACACCACCACTACACCAACACTCACAAAGACCCTGTCTAATACGTGTTTCGATAACCAAGTTATCGTCTTCAGAGACTGAAGGTGTTTCGAATGAATATCACCAACGGTTCCAGAAATTCCAGCTTAGTTGGTACTGTTAGTACTATTACTGCTGAAATTACTAGTCACTAGGGTTTTCTAAAGAGTAGACTTTAGGATTTAAGAATTTCCATTTTAGTTAAGTTAATTTAAGTTAGGATAGGTTTGTGATCTTCATGATCAGATTGTGATAACAGAAAAAAATCTACTTGCAGGTTTTTTTCACAAAAAAATTTTGTTTTCCATGATAAGAATAAAATTTTTGACTTATGTTTTCAATATCATTTCCTAAATAGAAGTAATGCCGTCATCTACATGACAAAAAATAATGAAATATTCGCGTTAGCTTGTTGCATATTGAATGAAGCTTGAGACAGTTTCCTGAAATGAAAGTACAAATATTGAAAATAATTCAGATGATTTATGTGAGTTTGATTTGCCCGATTCTGCCAATTCGTCAACTCAACCTATTGTTTAATATGGGTGAGATTTGGGGGTGAAGTTGATTCATCCCTCTGGAATATCACTTGATTCTATGTGGAAAATGAATATCAAAAAGTTTAAATGGAAAAGTTCTATATTAGACTAAAAGAATTTTGAAGGTATTGATATATTTTTTAGTTTGCGAATTCAACAATTAGACAACTTGCCTCATACAAATATCGAAAAGCTATTTCTGGAAAATACATATATATTCGTTTCCCTTCTTATTGCAAAACAAACAAATTTCCAAGAAATAAGTGTATAATAAAATACATATTTAAAGGGACAAAGAAATTTAATTAGTTCATTTATTTAATATTTTGAATATATATTAACATGTTTCGATCTGTCATTAAGAATAAAATATATTATTATTGTTACTATTTCATCTTTTCACGAGTAAGAATCTTTTTTTAATAGGAGATGGCCACCGAGACCCCTTAATGCACATGAGACTTCACTTGCACGTGCCTATAAGCTCATTTATGCGCGTTTTCTATTTCCATCGTCTTATATAAGTGTTGGTTATTCCCTGATGATAATTAAGCTAAGAATAATACAAAGTATCGATAGGTTATTCATAGCCAATTTTTGCTTCATCGACATTGTCGTTTGCTAAGCAAAACACAGTCTCTTTCAGTGATTTTTCGCTTACTCTTAATGTTCACTATTTTTTCTGTTTCGTGGCTTGTTTTCTGTTAGATGCTCCTTTTTTAGATGCACCCGAATGTACGAGGGTCGTTTTTTTCAACCTCCGATCGCTCCGTACAGACGCTACGCAGGCAGAAGGAAACGAGCATGCACTGTAGGCGACTGCAAAGCTCTCGCGTTACATACTTCGCCATTGTTGACATTCAGGCGTCAGTCGGCGTTGGGTTATAGCCACGTAAACATTTCCGCCATTATTGATGCTCCCGCCAAGTGTGAGTTGCAAAGTGTGATTCGTTTTCTACAGGCTGAAGACCGTAGTGCTGCAGAAATCCATCAGATAATGAGTCGTGTGTATGGGAAAAACTTCATGAGTGATGATGTTGTACGTGAAGTTTGAAGATGGCCGGAGTGATGTGCATGATGAAGGGGTCCGAGGACACAAATCTGTCGTTTCAGATGACCTGGCAAAAACAGTTGACAGAATGGTTAAAGAAAACCACAATTTCACCATTAATGCTTTCATCTTTTTCCCAAAATGATAACGTGGCTTGGTGGGAATCGCTCCCAAACCAATGAGGACTTTTAAACCAACGTCAAGGACTACTTGAATTCATTGACGGCAACTTTCTTTGAAGAGGGTATTGAAAAGCTTGTCCACAGATATGTCTTGTCTTTTATTTATAGCCTACCGGTGATTGAAAAAAAACACGGCCCTCGTATTATCTCATATTATATTCAATGACATCAATTCATATCAAAACAATATGAGATAACTTTTAATCAAAATTTTCTACCTGCTTCGGAGAATCATACATTTCTTTCTGATTTATACAAAAATCGGTATTAAGAAAGATCGGTCAAATTTACTTTTTCAAATTTATTATGAAACTCAACGGAAGCCTAACTCTTGCATTGAGGCATCATTAAAGATTATGAGATTATATCTGTCATAATCTTGATATTAGTCTTATTTAATTTGATTCTCTCTGGTAGCGAAGCGCGATATTATGTTAAAAAATCGTAACGGAATTTTTTTCTAATCCCTAGACAATGTAATAAATTTTAGCCCATTAGAAGATTTTTTATAATCCTATAATAGTTCGTAGATTTATTGTATTGTGAAGATTTCATGAAGTGGCATTAGATTTTTATTATTTAAAATTTATTAGTTGTAAATTCGAATGGAGATTCGATTACAGTGAGCTTAACGTTATCTACCTTCTTTCTACTTATGTTAAATCACTTCATTTTGGATGAAAGAGAGTCGAAACTGAAATTCCATTCAAAATATATTCCACGAGTAATCCACAGCATAATATATTGAAAAAAATATATACATCCTGGAAATAACGACATAATCCCATGTTCTCTTGAACCATTTAATTATTTGAACATCTTATCAATTTTTCAAACTAAAGATTGATTTCCTGAGAATACAATTGATTTTATAGCGTCCTCAGTTACTTCGCTTTCTGCTATATATAGAGGTAAGTAAGAAGGGTTTATTCAGAACACCCTGTGCTCTCAGACTTCGAGTTTACGAACACTCAAATCGAGTCTCATCTTGTCTGAACATTTCATCTTCATCATTCATGCCGATATCTAAATTCTAGAGAATTTACAGCACACTCTATATGGTATCATATTTTTGTTTTTAAATCAATTCACAATCTCTTTCAAGTAGATCAACAAATAAATTTTAGATAGATACCAGTTACCAGGAATTATCCAGTTTGTAGAGCTACAGACTAATACGTCACCATCAATGTTCACATGAAATGAATCCAAAATTTCTCTTAAATCAATAGAAATAATCGTTTTGACTAATATTCCAAAGATCGGTCTTTGACGTATTAGTGATTAAATAAATTCAATCGATATACCAGGTGAATACGAGGATATTCCCAAAAGTACCTGGCCTGACCTAGAGATGACGGTAGTTGCTTCCAAATCACCGTATTAGAACCACTCTATTAGAAAGTACATAATCTATACAGCATATTTTTTGAAGATGCCACGTTGTTTAGTATTCGTTTGAAAGCCATCAATAATGGACATTTTTAACGAATTTGTAAACATGGAAAAAAATTGGTCATCGTTTTGTTATACAATACTTTTATTTGAAAGGTATTAGCTCAACCAATATAGAAGCTGAACTAGATTCTACTCTGGGTGAGACTGCTCCTTCGTTATAATAAACAGTAAAATATTGGGTAGCAGAGTTTAAACGAGGCCGTACGACCAGCGAAAACAAGCATCACTATCGTCGACCAAATGAGGTGACGACTCAAAAATGTTGAAGAAAATCCATAAAGCGGTACTGGATGATCATCGACTGGAATTGCGTGAACCAGAAGATATAGTAGTGCGGTACATAGCACATTAACTGACAATTTGGACGTGAGCAAGCTGTGCGCAAGATAAGTGCCACGTTTGCTCGCAATATATTAAAATAGCATCGTGAAGATGTTTTCATCGAATTTTTGGCAATGTTTCATAGGAATAAAGCCCACTTTCTGCGCCGTTTTATAACCATGGATGAAATGTGGGTCCATCACTTCACACCAAAAGAAGAATCAAAACAATGGACTGAAAAGGGAGAACCGGCTCCAAACAAGGCAAAGACATGGCTTTGTTTTTTTTGGGATGTCATGGGATAATTTTCATTGACATTGAGTATTATGCGAACTTATAGTAACGTGCCTCCAATAGAGCTTCCATTCTTAGTGTCGCGCAATCACATAAATTGTTCAAAGATTATCTCGAGATGTACGGAACTCTTTCAAAATCAAGTAAGGGGAGAAAAAAAGGACAACCAGTATAAACTAAAATTGAAGTTATTTCAAGAAAAGGTCAAAAAAATTAGTTATTTGATATTGCAGCTTGCAAGTGCAAGTGCAAATATTTTTTCAACATAGACTACTCGAAAAGTGCCTAAAGAAGAACAAATGTTTCTTATCGAACAACGATACGAACAACGAACATTTGATATTGTAACTACCAGGAAAAAACAGGAAGAAAGAAAGGAAAAGGACGGTTATTAACCATAAAGCATCAAATTCAACAATGAAAAATGAAGTGGACGATAGTTTGGAAAATGAAAAGGATGTTTTCAGACGATTTTCTATTACTAATGACAACATGTTTCCACTATGCCATATGCAAAACCTTCAAATCTTTATTTGTTGGGAACAACACATGTGACCGTAACTATTGAATCACTAAGCTTGGAATCCACATGTGTGTTCCTAGCATGAGTTTATTTTACTAAACTTAGCACAGCAATATGAGCAGACAGAAAAAAATAAGAAGCGGAAAAATAAATGCTATTAAAATGCTAATTGAGTGCCACATTCACATTCTTCGAAAAAAGGCTACTTCATACACTTATTACATAAATAACTTCTTCTGACTTTTGTTAAGAAAATTCGGAAAATGTCTACCGTTGCTACACAAGTAGATAAACAACGGAGCATATAATTGGCATTTAATTATGGAAGCATTATCTATTGATTTTGGACATTTAACTTGCAATGCTCTACTAACTTTATTCTTAATTTAGCAGTTATGCAATTTCTCAAAATCTTGCACCGAGGAAAATTTCGTAATACGGGATTTAATTCGCATTTGACTGATGCTAAATTTTTCGCTTATTTTTTTTCTATCTGCTCATATTGCTCTGTTAACTTTTAACTTTAACATCGTGATTCTATGCATAGGAGATTACAATGTTTATAAATGATACAAGGGCATAGGAAAGGAACCATATTAGGCATAAGATTTACTCCCTTTCGGTATATTTGCTTTGTATTTTAATTTTTCTCCCAATGGTCCCTGTTTCAGAGCTTGGTTGATATATATTTCATCTTTTGACTAAATATTCCATTTCAAAAGGCTCAATTTATTTTTTCCCTGTTACTACATACATCAGCGGAGGAATCTGCTTGTAATTATTCTAATTCCTATGGCATCAAATTATCTTGCTGACAAATCCTCGAAACTTTTGAATTTTTGAATAAAAAAAATAAGAATAATCCGTCCTGATAAAAGTTTCCGTCTATAAATCGCATTTGCAATTTCTTTGCTATTCATTATTTACCTAACAAAAGTACCTAGGAAGAAAGTTCAGTTTGGAAACCAGGGAAATACGCTTTTTGGTCACTAAAGTAAACGACCAGTTCTTGACAAAGCTTAAGCCGAAGATGCGGTGAGTCCTCACTAATCTTTTGCATAAACACAAAAAGGAAGATTGCGAAAGCCGACAAAATAGGCCATAAAAGTAAGTGAAGTAAGCTATAATTACATTATATTTGTAGCTGAATGGCAAGTGCATTGTTGCTGAATAGGATTCCAACTAGACAAAAGACTTCGGCTAAATCTTTCAACCGAAAAAGATCCGACTTAAGAAGATTAGAATTTAATTAAAAATAATATTGGTTTTGTGGTGAAGTCAAGTAGTATTTCTTGCAAAACTATCAAAACAAAGTTAAGATCGAGAGTGAAATTTTACAATAATTTTTCAGGTAATATTTAGGTAGATACGTTTAAAATCTGACATACTATACAAAAATTGTGTTAGAGGAAGAGACACAGTGCTGTTCATATATATGGAATAAATTCATTTTTAGTGATTTAATGACAATTTATAGTATGAAAATACTATTTCTCACCTAGCACATAATATGAATTATGAACAATATCTAAAATTCTTGAATAATTGAGGAAGATATTGAAATTTTCTCTTCAGCTATATGACGTTTCTTTAATTTGACGTTTTTTTTGATCCTTTACTTCAAAATGCTGCGTTGTTTGGGAGTACATTCGCTATCTCGCGATATAATTTTGATTCAAATTGTTCAGAAACTTAAGCATCTCAAAGTCTCCTCAAACTTGAAGCACTCACTCAAAGTGGATGCATTTTTTGCACAAATACATATTTTTAATGATTGATATAAAGACTTTTACTGTTAGGGAATAATGGGAACAGCAATTAAATAAAATCAACTTTATTTGTGACATATCTAACAGGTACGCACACACGCAAGGCACATTTAATAAAGGTACTGCTGTCTTTAAATAAAGACATTAATTTCACCAAAATCGACTTCATGTTTCTTCTTTTTTTTAAACAATGGCTAGTTGCCTATATGACTCATTTGTTTTCAGAAATAAAGAAGAATATCGGTCTTAATAAATGATCTAATTCCCGATTTTTTTTTTTTTATTTTTGATTTTTATATAATGTCCAAATTTAAAAGATTTCGTATTCTGTTTGTAAATGAAATCGTGTTCAATAACCCTTTAGTTAACTATCATTTTGGTATTGTGGTACGTAATCTAAAACAGTTTGGAAGTTCTTTTATTTGGATAATTGCAATAGTCAACTATTGCCTTTTATCAAAAAATAGTTTATCTCAAATTTCAATTTTTTTGATATATCAAATGCAGATAGATTTAAATACGATGTGATAATTATTGATGACTGGTTTAGAAAAGATTGACAGGAAAGTGACATTAACAAATTAGTTCTCCAAGAATTGTTTAATTGTGTCCTAATACTTCCTGTGAGTATATTCAATAAAAAATAAAATTTAAGATAATTTTCTTCAGAATGTCTCTTTATGGTGAGCGGTTTTCTTGGCATGTACTAGGATCTAAAAATCTACATATCCTCTAAACCATAAATTTTATCAAGTTAATCAAAGAGAACTTTTCTGTTGAAAATCGATTGAAAAATTCATTTTTGCTTCGTATTGCACAGAATTGTTAACTATTGAGCATGAACCGATCTGGATAGTTGTGTACGACATACGTAATCATCCATTGAAAATTCATAATATTCGAATATATAATTTAGAAAATATACTGAAATATAACTGAACTGAAGTGAAGTGTGCATTTTGATTACTTTTTCAGTATCTGCAAATATGTCTCTCGATATTTAGCGGAATAAATATTAATAAGCCCTTTGGATTTTTCAAAATACTTAAAAAAATGATTATAACCATAGTTATATTTTTTCCTACCCTTCAGGAATACTCCGTAGTTTTGTTTCAATTCGAAACTACGTTTCTATGGCAACCAAGCAAGATCTATTAAGTTAACTCTGTATAATATTCAATATGGGTGTAATTTCGGTCATCAAATAGCGAAAATCTTTACAAAAAGAAATGTTAGACGCCCCACCTCGAGCTGAGTAGTGAACAGCTTGTCCAGGTCCGCATTACAATATTTTATTTTTAGAATCAGTGAATCGTTTAAAAGTATAGATAAACGATACAATTACACAAATAATTAATCCCTTGGAATTGGAAAAAATCCGATTACTACATCACATACATTACAAATACCACTGAGAAATAGGAAATAGAATGTAAATAGGGTATTAGGCAAAACTGGTAATATTTTTTTATAATAATTTTTTGTAGGTTTTCAGGTTCATAGTCAGAAGTTAATTGTGAGCTGTGCAAGCGCGCTGTATTGAAGGTAAAATTATTCTTAACCTTCCCTCACTCGCGCACGGTGTGTCAGACCGTCCCTGTAAGGAAATTCCAGTAATTTGGACTTAAGTGGAAATTTGGCACTGTCGCTCCATATACCTCTTCAGTAGAGAATCAACCACCGGCGAAAGGTTAAATAAAAATTTTGTGAGCAATAAAATATGAGACAACCGTGGCATCAAGATCAACCATCAACAAGTCGATTTGCAGATTCGGTAAACGTTTTACTATAGCCTAGCTCAAAGAGAGGCCAAACAGTCGGCAACATCTATCAACAGATGCTCAAAAAGTGATTTGAAATTTTTTTTAAAACTACTTTGTAGTCGAGGAATACTGTTCAGGAAACAATGTTTTTCAGGAATACGTCTCAGTCCAGTCCAGTCTACAAAATTGCAAAGCAAGTGTGACTATAGTCACACAAAACAAGTATTCTATTCGAATTTTGGTTCAAAGAAAAACTGGTACTACATGCAATCATTAACTTCCAACCAAATAGTCTTCCAGAGTAGATATACAGGAGTTTCTACTTGAACAAACTTTCTATTTCGAAGAGCTTTATACGAAGAAGCAGCTGATAGAGGTTTTAAAACCAAAATAATTGCTGACGAATATACTGTAGACGAAATGGCCAAGGAGAATAGTAATACTGTTTTAAGATCACCTCCCTACTTCAGTGTTTGGAATTTAATTGAGTTAATTGATAAAAAGACAAACAAGAATTAATAACACTCCAAAAGCTCTGTTTTGGAACTCATAATGAAAGAATGTTTAAATATTAACACCAAGAATTTGAAGATATGCCATAAATCATGTGAGAAGAGTTGAAAACCAATACATGTGTCAGTTTTATATAGACTTGTAATTGATTTGAACGTTAGTGCTTCTTAGGAAGATGTATGTGGCGCTCTCAGTCATTAACAACTTTATTCGTTCAGGTTGGGAGTTATTTAAACTAGGCTAGTAGAATTCAGATAAATTTAGATAAATACGACAATTTTTCACACCGATGGAGATAGAATTTTTGGAAACTATCGATCTTTCTAACACAATACTTTTGATTTCACAAACATGAATGCTCTTCAGTTTACTGGATATATTATATTTATACAAAATATTGGATGTACAGTTAATATGAGGTAATGTCATATTAACAAAATGCATCTCTTCCTTAGCAGGTGAAAGAATTTATGAGCAAATTCAATTAAATTTTATAGGGTGCAAGAATTTTAATATGTGTTAACTTAAAAAATGCAGTGCTGTTCATTCTTGGCAAGACCAGTTTTTTTCATAAAATATTTGTTTATCCATATAATTAGTGATCTATTTATCACATAGGCACCTGAAGATATACGATTTTCAAGTATTAATATATTTTATTTGTTCAGTCAGAGAGATATTCTAAATATTTCGTGTTTGTAGGCAACACAGTGAGTATCGAATGAGAAAGTTAAGTTATTAATTCGGTTTATTGCTTTTACTATTGATAACCAAATACTGATTCACATTATCATATGTTATACGATTCATAAAAAATTGTTTAATAATTAGATTTTGATATTTACTGTTACTGTATAAGCAGATGTTGAAAACTTTTATATAGCTCATACAATATAAAAATTGATACTTGTCATCAGTGATCCTTTTAATATTTGATATCTTCGATACTACAATTACCCATTCGTTTTTTATACTCTCGAATAGTCTTTCCGTCATATTTTATAGCATTATTCCAATTAGTGTCTTGACTATCATCACAATTTCTATATTAAAGGAATTAAATATCTTATACGTGCATATTCCATTGAAGATCTTTGAGAATTATCTGGTAATAACTTGTTAGATTTATACGCTGGAGGTCTTTAAGACGTTGTCATATTTTTGTTCATAATTTTTGTTCTGTACGCTCTGTTTTACTCATATTATTACTGTAAATGTGTTCACGAACAAACCAGTAGCACCAACAATAATTAGGTGCTTACATCCGGAACAATTGAATTGGAGATGCAAAGGATAATTAGAGGGCTAAGAGTAAATGAGAAAAAGTTTCAATGATAATCTAGTTATTTGTTTGGTAATTAGAAAAACTTCACCAACTTCTCTAATTTCTGGTGGTGTCAAAGGAAAGTTACTTTCATTTTTAGTTTTCTAAACAGAAGATTAAAATACTGATAAATTGGAACACACAATAATGTTGACAAGTTTGTGTCAAATTTATATTGTTTCAGGTACTTCAATTTATAAATTGTTCCAAAAATCATGGTACGTTAAAAAACAAATAAACGATGATAGCTCGATGATAGCTCAGTTTTAATGTTCCGTTCCTTCAAACTACAGACACCAAGTTCAAATCTGATCAAGAAAATTTATTTTTTTATAGAACTAAATTGAAAATATTTAGTAGTGATTTATATAATAAAATTGTAAGACCGGATTTACTGTAGCAAAACAATATAACATAGCTCAATCAAAAAAGCATCTGACAGCAGTGATTTATGGTTCATTAATCACTGTTGTGAGTAATGGATATTATTAAGTTTGAGCAAGCAGACCTATAACGGGTACATTACGCATCAATCGTGCATAATATATTCTTATTACATTACGATTTCTATGTTTATATTCTTAGTACTCCAAATAAAACATTTCTTTGATTAATGCATGAATTTAAAAAAGTAGCGCTTGTAAATCGTTTGAATTTAATTTAGTTTTTATACTATAGAGACTGTATATTGTGACTTTTGTTGTGAGTGGTTCTAGCCAATTCAAATCAAAATGTGTTATTTTCAGTTGTTTTGATAGAATATCTAAGGAGCTACTCCAATAAAAAGCATCAATGAAAGGTCTAAAGTGTTATATATTGATTTCAAATCTCAATTTGAATTCTTCGTAGCTAATACCTCTTTGCCACATTTTGACAAACAAAATCTACAATTTGATTATGGTTTGAGACGGTTTAAGATCCTCTACCTTTATCATCTAATCAGCGTCACTCTAAAAAGTAGTCTGAATCTAATTAAACAATAAGTACTCATTGGTGGAAGTCCTGGAAGTCAATAAATGGCCTTTAAGCAGAATTTTTTATTTGGAAACAGTTAAAAATCACATGGAGCTACGTCTAGTTTGTTTTTACTACATCACGCAATCTCTCTAATACTTAAACATACTATTTTGTGATTGTTCATAATCTAAGAAAAATTGATGAGCGTTTCAGTGTTTTCAGTGATTTAGAAGGCTATAGCTGTGTCTCTGCATCATAGATGCCAGCTTTTGATTTAACACCAGTAATAATTTTTCCAAGAATATAGTAAGATTCGATTGATGCTGGGCTGAACACTAAAAGTGAACACCATGAATAGATTGGTGGAATTTGAGATGTGGATCCACCGAAGAGTTTTGAGAGTTCTATGGAAGATAAGAAAAACAAATGAAGAAACATTATACCTGGGACACATGATACGGATCGGGAGGTACCATTTGCTTTAACTCTTGATATGAGGAAAGATAGAGGGAAGAAGGGGCTTGGGCAGAAAGAGGATGTCGTGGCTCCAAAATATTAGAAATTGGATAGGGATAAGAATCACAGAAGAATTTATTTATACCACAAGAGACAGGATGAAATGGTCAGAAGTGATAGTTGTTACGTTGAGTCAATAATAATTATATTTCTAAAACTTTTTTATTTGATAAATTAGATATTGTCAATAAAAATATACTCAAATTTTGAATACACTGATAAGTTATTAACCTTAGGTGAGTTTTTAGGGAACTCTAGCTGTTACGCGTTTCCTCGAAGAAACTTATCAAGTAAAAATACATTTAGAGCCATTGAACGACGTTGTCGAGAAAATGCGAATATGAAATCTAAAAAAATGTATTCTGGTAGGTCAAGAACAACAAGAACCATTAATAAAAAAATATGATTTTCAATTTAGTTTATCAAAATCCAATAGTTAGCGTAAGGAATCTGGCAAGAGACAAACAAATACTTTTTCTTCAACTACTTGCAGGATACTTAAAGAGCAACAGCTACATCCTTGTCATTATAGACAAGTCCAAGAGCTCTTGCTAGACGATCTACTGATTGGAGTGGATTTTTGTCAAACATTACAAGAAAGGACAGTTCTCAATCCAAATTTTTTAAAATGTATTTTTTTAAGTATGACAAAGTATACTGAACTCCCATAATGCACTGTTGGGATGAGAACCCACAAGTCAATAGGGTATTACCAACACTAAAGTTAATGTTTGGGCAGAGTTTCAGGTAGCAAATTAATAGGTTATCACATTCTACTTGTAAATTTAAGTGGTGATATGTACCTGGTTTTTCTAAGTATTCACTTATTCGAGATATTAGAAGATTTAACTCTAAACGAGTGAAGATTTCTATTTTTTGTGCACGATGGAACTCCATCGCACTTTGATAGAAGGTGACTCAATTGGTTGAGTAACCATTTTCAGAATCGATGGATTGGTAGAGGTGTAGAAGCTCCGATTCATTGGTCTCCTCGGTCATGCAATTTTAATCCCTTGGATAACACAGTTTGGTCGTATCTTAAAGAAAAAGTTTATGCTATAGAGGTATATTCACCACAAGAATTGAAACAGAGTATTAAAAGTCACTTTATTGACCTCAAAGCTGACTTCCAACTGTTTAGAAGATTAATGGATTATTTGGAAAAAGGAGGGACTATTCTTGAAAATGGAGGACATTTTGAACAACTATACCAATTGAATTACATTTTATGTTATTAGCCTTTTTTCAATAGTTAATCTTGTAATTTTTTGTTTAATTGATATATTTATCATCATTTCATACCAGCATCGGTTATTACTTATTAATTTTCAAAACAATATAGAAAGTTTTCAGAGTTTTATCACCTTTTTGGTTTAAAATTGAATGATGTTTAAGTTCACTGGATATTTTGCTTAATAAATCTAATATTGAAAAAGTTATGCTCAATAGTACTTGGTACGAACCGTGTAATTAGCGCCCTCTATGAGAGTCAAACATAAAAACATATATTAGCTTCCAAAACATATTCGTATAAAATTTCAGTACAATGTTGCCAGTAGTTTTGGCAAAATCGTGAAAAATGTTTATATAATTTCTTGAAACTCATGTATAATTTAATTAATACATTTCCGGGCGATTTCAGAAATACATTTTCTAGGACATATACATTCGGGCTAATTACGAATCCTCGGGCCAGAGATTGTATCTCAATCGATTTCTATGAAACCATTATATTAGGTCTTTTATATCCAATTTATGTATTTCTTAATAATTTGTTAATAATTTGTATATAATCTGAAGACTTACAAACTCCAGTCTTATTAATTAATACTATAACACAGAATCAAAATCTGTTACAATATTTTACAACGTTACGAGGTACAACAAAGATCGAAAGACGAAAGCCCAGATTACTTGGACGTCATTTTTTAAAAGTCACATGCTGATAGTTTAAATTGATTTTCATAATTGCATAATCTAGATAAGACGAATATGCATATTAATACACTCGTCAATTAAAAATCGTTTAATAAAACAAAATTTCTCATAAGTCGCGCAGTCGGCATCCGAGAACGATATGGGTATATAAGTGATGATTTCAAATATTATGCTGGGAATATTTTTAGTGATGAAATTCAGGAATTTCTTATAAAATCATTATTTATATATAATGGCTCAAGTTGTACGTAAGTGTATAGTAAATAGCCATTAGAATGTTCCAAGGAGGTGTCAATTTATTTGATTTATTTTATTCAACTAGAATATCATATTTATTTTATATATATACAGGGCGCTACACTAAACAAATATTTAACTAACCACATTCATTCTAAAGTAATGAATGTTGAATTTTGACATACTGATGTGAACATTATTACGTGAAATACCATTTTAACTTTATTAAATAGTTGTATTAGATGTCACTAGATGATTAAACCGACTAACTTCGTCCTAATCACTTAAAATCATTCACCTATATATTTTCAATAGTGCTAAATACGAATTGGGACGTGAAACTCGAATTTTTTCGCAGAACATAGAAAAATTTTTGTCTTTTTAGCAGTTCAAATCGTGTAATCAGTATTTGTGCCTATGGATTATAGTAGTTCTATCAATTTCTTGAAAAAATTGTTGTGACAGAATTTTATTTAGTTGCGTCATCAAAGCGACATCTTCAGATTGAGAATCAAGCTTTTTCAGATGTTTGCTTGATTTTATTGAAAGAATACAGAAATTGTGAAACAAGTGATATTGATTAGTTTTCGGAAAACAATTCACTTTAACCTAGTACTGAAAATGCAAGATACAGTAATATTTTTTAAATTTTCCATATTTTTATTAATATTTATACTATAGTATAACATAAGTACCTTAATTTTTGGAAATATACTTTATTCTCAATACTTTTCAGAAAATAACTTGACGGGGCCATCCCATGTGACGGCCTATTTTTTAGAGATGTCTTAGGTTTGTTTTCTACGACCAGGAAATAGATAGAGCTCTAAGTTTACTATCATTTATTGACATATATTTCGACAGTATAAATATAAATTTTAAGCTAAAACTATTGTATAGAACATGAGTTACAGCATTCTGAACACCCCCACATCGAAAAAATGAGCTCGCACTTTCTCCACGTTTCCGGCTGATTGGCTTATCTGAAACAAAAAAAAGGCGTTCTTATATGTAATTCTAAAAAGCTGCGAATTTTGCGTCTTTTTTTTTGCTATAAAAAATCGAAATTTTGGAAATTTTCGATTGATAATAGCTCATTCCATGCGTTTACATGTGTTGAGTGTGCCCTATAAATTTCAAGTTATTCGGTTTGGGATTCAGTTGTAAATACACATACTGTTACCATCAGAAAACTGAGGACATACTAATTGGTCATTGATGACACCGAAAGCTCTAACTAGGAACGAAATTCTCGAATACCATGGGTCACACATATGAATTACAAAATTACAAAAATTATTTCTCTTTAAAGTAGTATCCTCTACAGCAATGGTCGATATCCAGAATGTAGTCGCTAAACCATTTGAATATGATAGGGGTACAGAAGATTTTTTTGTAAAACTTCTTTCACTTTTAATTGAGTAACATTATAGGTTCATGACTTATTTGTCTAGTGCTTATTGTAGTGTTCATAATAACGGCATCAATAAGGTCATATTTCTGCGCTACAACTACATGTCGTTCTGTTTTTTCATTAGCAAAAGTGCCCATTTTCATGCAAACGATTGAAAACTACAAAATTTGGGATAAGTGGAAGTTCGACAATGATGAAATCTCCGGCTCTATCATTACAAAACCCATAAAGAAAAATTTTGTCTGCATATGTCATTGGGTATAAAATATCAAGAAACGTTAAACTTTTTAGAGCTGCTCGTTATTTTTATTCGATACAATTGATAGAGTGTGTTATTATCTGACATGAAAATTTAATCATTTACAATCAACAAATGTTAACACTTACATGAGGTTCGACTTTTTAATCAATTTAATTGATTAATTAACGAAAATAATGCCCCAACACGATTTTTGTGTAAAAATTGGAAAACAATTAATTATTTCCTTGTAGATACTTATTTCAGTAGAAATACTCGAAATTAGCTTCGAACTGATATCTTATTATATGATGCGTCATTATGGTTGTTACATTTTCGGCAAGATTTTTCATTGGTTATTCATGGATTTTGAAAATATTCAATACGAATCCTTAAATTGATTTTTCCAAATTCGGTCCTGGATTATCTAAACTCTGCATATGGTGAAAGTATGTAAAGTTGCTCATGACTCACCCTGTATAAGACAGAAGTTTGTAAAATTTCTTATAATTATTCGGAAAAAGTATTAGAAGCTCAATGATGTAAGAATCACAGTAAGATTTCAGTCAGCAATTTTTGACTAAAAACGAAAAAATAAAGCGAAACTCAAAAATAAATGAAAATGTAGTAATACTAAATCAATTATTTGGAACCAGGACATACTTTTATATCTGCCTAGAGCTCCCACCACCAGGAAATTGATAAAATACAGAATACAATTTTGGTGACTTCTTAACAGCTATTCCAGTGTTGATTTTTTTCTTTGCAAACAGAAATAACGCAATTAGCAGGGAATTTTTTTTGGTTGCAATACAAGTTTTGGCAGGCAGCTTTGATATATACGTAAGATAGATTTTCAATTATAATCGGACAGGACTTCGCGACTCATATCGTATCAGTATTAACTATGGAGTACCTAAAAGTATTAAAAAAATCTTCTCAATCTTAAAAACTAAAATTCTCTTAAATGGATTCAAATATGCAATAACTTGACGAAACACTGAAAAAAAAATAAGAAAATTTGTTCTTTTTTTATTTTATCTATCCCCATTAAGTTTCCTCTAATTCATTATGTTGTTTTAGAAATTTAGTGCCTTTTATGATTGTGTTCCATTACCAATTTAATTCTTATGTCTATTCATACTTGTAATTTCAAATTTTTTGAAAATGCAATTGCATTGAAATGGATTTGGTTATTTTGATACTGTCGTGAAAAAACCTGCTCATATTTCACTTCATTAGATATTATATTCCACTCATTATTGGAAAATATGCTACAGTGAAGTTTTTCCGTAATACTGTAATGTAGCATTTGATTCTGATATTATTTAAATTCTTATAATAAAGGTTTGCTTCGACTATTTTTGAAAATTGTATTATATTTTATGATATCAAGACTTTCGATTGAAATAAAATGAGGAACATGGAAACAAATAACAGCGTAATAATAATGATTTATTTATATGTTACTCATTATTTTAAAATATACAGACACGACGTGTAGCTTTAGTTTAGCTGTAGTGAAGTGTAGCTTTAGCATTGGAAACTAAACACATTGTTTACACTACACGAACACTCACAATTACGCTGTCTGACACGCGTTTCGATAACTAAGTTATCGTCTTCAGAGGCTGAAGGTAAACTGAGTCTCTGTAAACATTATAAATATCACCAACGGTTCCAAAAATTCCAATCCAAGTTTAGCATTGAATGTTCATTTATTCAAGTTTTTAACGTTTGGACGCAATAGATTGAATAACTGATTTTTTCTTAAAGATTTAATCACTTGTACTGACATTATATTCATTTTAAATATAATAATAATAAAGTAACTTTCTACCCATAATCATCTATTATGGGCAGAAGCGGTGGTATCTTAAAAGTAGTGTCATGCTTTCAATTTGAATTTTCCAAATTTAGATACACACGTATAACTGAAATCGATTCACTTAATGTGTCTCAATCCCTATCATTTATGAGAAATGGCTTAGAATTTTGACCCTCCATAACAATAACTTGTATTCCGCTTAGGTTGGGCTTAAACCACATATTATACTCAATTTCTACTAACAAAAACGGTATTAGTTGCGCATCGTACATTTTTTATGCTCCCTCGACTTTTCAATAATATATTCAATCCTAAAATTTCGGAAGGGTTAAATGGATGGATCAGTATTGAATTTTGGTCACTAGGTTCATTGTATTCGGGTAACTATTGTCAATTATCATTCTGCATGAAATGTCAAAGACTCGTGCCGTCTAACACTGGAGGAGATTAGTGGAATATTATTAGTTGTCTATATTGAAAAAAAAATTATTTGAAAGTATCTGCTTTATTTATTCGATACAAAAACAAAGTTTTCTTCAAGTTTAATTCTTCCTTGTCATCATTCTTTCTCGTTATTGGGTGCCGGTCGAATTTCAGTTTATACAGTTCGCTAGATCTGCGAAGCAAACAAAAATTCTTTCATCGATTATTTGTTTGATCGGTTCTTATGGTAAATAAAGTTACGTTCCTGATTTTGTCCATTCAATCCATTCCTTCCTAGTAATCAGATGTTTTTCATAACAATTGAATTCAACTACCGACTATTCTCACCTCTGTCACAAGAATTCCACTTACGTATATGAGTACTCTCTATTTTGCTCTATTACTATCTCCTCTCCATTTGATTTTAGTATTTTTATATACTACATCCGCTGCTAGTGCTCGATCCCATTCAGCTGTCACAGGCGTCACCAGGCGCCGGAAAGAAGCTTCTCAAAGTAAACTGATCGGACCAAGGACCAATTTAATTTCTTCATAAATAGTGCCACAAAAAGGCTGTTGTAACTATAGGTTACTGTAATTAATATGAAATATATATTTGAATAAGTTTCTCGACAAATGAATAATTATAAAATGGAAGCAAAAAATCAGACAATCACTTGAAAAAACAAAAATTGTCATTTGTCCTAGAAGTAACTTCTTTTTCACATTTTGTTTTCTATTTGTTGTAAAATAAAGAATTAAATCAGAATATTCTCATATGAAATGAAATTTCTTAGAATAGTATATTCTAATTTATGTGAAATTAGCTTACTAACTATGCGTGATTCATTTCTTAATCCAGAACTTCTCGATTGAATTATTTTGAACTAAAACACATATAGTAGATTTGTATTATTTAACCTAACTTAATCCCATCTCCTTTTTTGATGGGTATGCCAATACTTCTTTGTAGTGAGTCTTTTAGTGCATTCACTGCACTCAAACAATTTTTCCAGAGATGCTATGTCTTCCAAACTTATGTTCATATGTTTCTCACGGACACGTTGCCTCAAAGTTGTATTTTGGCCAAAATTATAGCAGCAAATAGAGCAATTATAATCTTTGTTCGTTTTGTATAGATCTAATTCACAATCAAAACACTATTACCATAATAGCTTTTAAAAACGAAGCATATCGATAATAGTAGTTTTCGGTAGTGGCATTTTTTTATTATAACAATCAAATAAACACTTTATTAACGAATAGTGTTAGGGAATATAAGACTTTTGTTCTGTTTGATAATCACTAGCCGACAAGATTTTCGTAATACAGACGACACTTTTATTTTTAAAATGGAAATATCCGTCCAATAATAGAAAAAATATTTAATAAGTCCTAACACGTACCACTTTTCAATAGATCAATTATCCCTGTTTACATTATCAGATAACTATTCCTGACAAATTTTGCTATATTTGTGGAGATTTTATGGTTAGGTTAAGTTAGGTCCAAAATAACTTTCCGAAAATGTGAAAAAAGCTTATTTCAAATATTTTGGTACTTTAATTGGAGACCAAGACAAGCAGTGGGCCCCCAAGATCTCAAAATGTTAAGTTTATACCCCTTTTAAATCCCAAAAATGACCTTCTGTCCTCCCTTCACATTAAACTTGGATTGATGAAAAGCTATGGATAAATAGGAAGTCTTTCCCCAGTTGAGTGATGCTGGACGATAACAATTTTACAAAAAAGCTTACCAGACAGGAACTTAGAGCATGGAAGGCATTCGTTATTGTAGTGAGGGGATTTTTGGGCAATAATATGGATCCAAATCACCAATAGTTAGTTGATCAACTTCCAGACGCCTACAAATCCCTTGGTGCTTGAATGTTATTGAAAATTCCTTTCCTCCATTTCCCAAAAATTTGATAGTTAACAGTGATGAGCAGGGTGAAAGGTTCCACCAAGATATTTAAACAATGGAAATTCTTTGGAAGTTTTTAATAGATGTGAGGCATGTTTATTAGATGTAAGCTATAAATATTGTCAATATTGAAAATATGATATTTAAAAAACGTGTAATTATTTTTTTGATAAATATTAAATATTTTACCAATGAATATTGTTCTATAAATGTAACATAAAAATTTTACGTGTTACCATTATTTTTCCCATATTTTCGTATTTTTATAGGTCCATTTTATCTCAATACGCTATTCATTTTAATGTCGACCAGTGTAATCGTTTGACTAAAGAACGTCAAGGAAATGGACGAATACGCACTTCACCAGCAGAGAAAAGAAAATTCAAACGGAGCTTGTCCTCGAAGAAAACAATGGCACCTGTTTTTGAGGAAGGAAAATAGGTGCTGTTTAATTTCATGGAATAAAAAACAATAATGACGAAGGAAGTCTACTGTGATACCTTACGTCGCCTCCCGAGAGCGATATAAATCAAATAGCCTGTTTTTATCTAGCCTTTTTATAGTCCATGACAATACACTACAGCATTATGTATAGATTTTTGTGATCTATCGCTGCGATACTAGAGAATCCATTGTTCACATCTGATCCATTAATCTCACTCCTTTTAAAAAGTCTAGAATGTAGGATGGCTTTAATTCCTAAGTGATTCACACTTCGCGAGATTGTGGATAGAGGTTGCGTCCACTGTGCAACACGCCGCATTATATGCTAGGTCCAGCGTCTTCAGGTGTTTGTTGAGGCGACAGTGCTCCGATAGACCTCCTGTTACTATTCTCAGCTCTTGTAGGTTTTTCCAATAATTGGTTTTGCCTCTATCTACCTTCTTTTCCATTGCTTTTTTCATTGTTTTGTTCTGTTGTGTACCATGAAACCTACGGCGTCAATCGTTTTCTAAGCAACAAGCTTACGAAATTTTTATTTTTCAATTATCAATGTCCTTAATATACAAATCTAATATCGAGTATATTATTTTTGGAATGGAATGTTGATGGTTAAATATTTTTTTTATAGAAATAATTTCACGTTCTCTATATTTAGGTATTTAGTTGTTGCTCGATTTTAGTTCCTTTCGACTTATTTGTTACATGTCTTAAAATTTAATTTTGCATCAGACCTAAAACCAACATAAGTTGGTAACAAAAATAAATTGTATTCAAGGATTTTACGAAGTGGTAATAATATCCAGTAAGAGTTCATGTAAGAAGATATCCAGACATTTTGTATTAAAGTTTTTTAATTTTCGTTTGGTTTGTTACTAATTGCATATAACTGTCAAGTTATTATAAAACTGACGTGAGAGAATAGAATAATAACGAAAAATTAAAGTTGCAGATAGGGATAATTCTGGTATGACCAGAATGACAATCTGAAAGATACGCTGAGTAGGTCTCAGCATTTTACTAGAATATTATTAGTCGTTATCTAACGGAGAAATCACAACAAGAGTGTCTAATGAACTAGACAACACTAAAATCTCACATCCTATAGTATAAAGTACCAATTTACTTACTTTTGAACTTGAACTATCACCTTTTGTGTGGTGACTAGATAATACGATAAAATGAGTCTAGGATAGAAAAACATGCTGATTCACAATTACATTTATTCACAAGAACGTAGGCAAAAGTATATATTCAATATACTTCTATGTAAATGTCCCCTTATATTATTATATGGACGTACAATTTCTGCATAATCATAATTTTTAAACGTATTGTGTGTCGCGTACTGTAATTTATGACTGAATTATGTAAATTCCTTTATACCGGTTAATTTATATGAACGCAATTTTCGTTAACTGTATCTTGCGGTAGTTACTTTGTTTCGTGGATAAGATAAATCATGAGACATTACAGAAATGGTTAATTAAGTATTCTAAAAGCTCAGTTCACTTTCACTCTTCAATTCAATAAATGATGCAATAAGAATGACGAATAGTTTGTTTCAAATGATCACAATATCAATATATTTTCCTCTCTTCGTAAGCGGAAAAATATACACTTGGAATATGTTTGGAATATTGAAAAAAGTTTTTGAAACAACATTCACCTTTCAAATAAAATTTTCAATCAAGTAGGTACTAATATTGTAAAATACTTTCTACTTTCATATAAACAATGATTGGATAAAAATTTTTTCTACTTGTATATTTATTCTTGGAAAACGTACAATTCTAATACAAAAAACTACCATCTCAGTAAAGTTCCACATGGAGCCAAGGTACTTGTCAAACAATATAGCTGGTATGTTGCAGGATATATCCCAAAGTGTGAGTAGTAGGCTTATTTGTTGATCTCGAGAAACAGGCGGACTGGAAGACTAAAGTCCACTACTATAATAGTAAATGTAACTCAAATTAACTTCAGACATAAAGGATCAAATACAGTTTTAATCGTACAAAAATTGTAAACTAAAGAGCACGAAAAACCTCCACTTCTAAACCACCGCTAAGCCCCGCTAAAATCGCTAAGCTTAAAGAGATTGCTGAATGGAACAATGTAATGTAATGTAATCCACCAGGTCGAGTTTATTTCCATGAACGTGGCGGTATTATATCAACCGAAAAAAAAGTACTGGCATGGGTTTGTAAATATCTGAAGTCACTATGAGTAGTATCAAAATAATATCACAAAGACACTATTGACGACTACAGGGAGACTTTAAAGGCGAACGTTATGTTTTTGGAAAACAATGTGCGACCACAACACGTCATTGATAACTATATAAAGGTATCTCTAGACGTATAGCAGCAAATATAAATAATCATGTAGCTATTTCTGTTCCATCTTTGTCACCAATTTCAATTGCTGTTTTAGGAACTATGACTACATTACAAAGTATTATAATTCTAATTGATGCTTTTTTCAATAAGTTTATTTCAAATTTTTTCTTAATATCTTGCATACGAATGTAGCTGAAATGATTATACACTTATAGTTTCATACTCTCATTTTAGAAAGTTAATTATATTCTCAAAGCTCTTTCTCACGTTGTAAATTGATGAATTTGACATTTCTGAACTTCTCAGTATCTTAAAGTTTTGGTAAAAGGCATCGATCATAATTTCTGTTGATTCAAAATCATACTTTACATATCCAGATAATTTTGTTTTCATTTCTAAAACTTAAAACAACACAAAAGATTAACAAAGCATATTGTAAATAAACACATGTAAATAGACAGTAAAAAGGATGATGTAGATTTATAAATATAAAATACGAGTGCCGCTTTTTTTTCAACCTCCGATAGGCTATAAATAAAAAACAAGTTCATATAAAACAATAATTTTATTGCCAAAACATTGGTACACTTAAGGTTACTTTTCGACATAATCACCGAAGAGATTGAAATATTTGTCATGTCTGTGGATAAGCTTTTCAATATCCTCTTCAAAGAAAGTTGCCGCCAATGAATTCAAGTAGTCCTTGACGTTGGTTTGAAGGTACTCTTTGGTTTGAAAGCGCTTCCCACCAAGACACGTCTGGAAATTCCGTAGACAAAGCAGTAATGGTGAATCTGCGATTTTCTTTAACCATTCTGTCAACTCATTGAACCAGGTCATCTAAAAACGATTTGCGTCCTTGGTCCCCTTCATCTTGCACATCATTACGGCCATCTTTAAACTTTCGACACCATTCATGCATAACACCATCACTCATGAAGTTTTCCTCCCCATGCACACGACTCATTCTCCGATGAATTTCTGCAGCACTATGGACTTCAGCCTGTAGAAAACGAATTGCACTTCGCAAATCACACTTGGCAGGAGCACCAATAATGGCGGAAATGTTTACGTGGCTGTAGCACAACGCCAACTGACGCCTGAATGTCAACAATGGCGGAATGTGCCTGCTTTTTTCTGCCCGCGTAGCGTCTACACGTAGCGATCGGAGGTTGAAACACAAACGGACCTTGTATATCACTGGTATTATACGTGTAACACGTGTATACGTGTAGCTGCAGGTATCTTGAGTGATTTGGGTGGTAATTTTTATTTTTTCCATCTTCTTGATATCACGATGTTTCTATGTATGGCTTGTATTCGTTAAATTGTGAACAACGTTGTTTCTATTTCTGCAATGTAATTCTATTAGCCTTTTTGATAAATGATTTGTCAATTTAGAATGGTACTCACAAGCTCTGTACTGTAACTACTTGGAGACTTCGAAGCTTTTCATGAGTATTTGATGCTAAAGAATAAATGGAATTACTCCCAATTTGTCCTAGATTAAAAAATTATGAATAATATAGTATTTTAGGGTTTTCATAGCACAACTTTTTGGAAACTGTTTGTTTAGTATGAGTGTTCTCAGATTTTCAGGACCTTTTAGGACCTCAGTTAACTTTACCACAAATAAGTAGTATTCTCATTAGTAATGATTCATCGAGGAATCTAGTATTCTTGATAGATTTGCTAAATATAAAAAGCATAACCATTGTGTATGACTTTGTAAATTATATTACTCTTGAAGTTTGTAGGTCAGAGGAAAAGTTTTCACCGTAAACGGTTTTTTTGGTACATTTGATTCTACAATTTCATTAATATTCTCGGCAGTATGACAACCAAATCGTGACATTTTGAAATATTAAATATTTGAAACATCAAAATTGGAATAAATGGGATTTGTTTTCAGAACAATGTTGTACTGATCAGTTTCTTTCAATCAGATAAATTTAAGTTCATTGATTCTTCTACTGGAGTAAAAAATGTTCTTACTAATAAAATGTCCGCCCTATGTAAACAGTATCGCATTTTGTTGTTTATATCTTAATATACGTAAATATTATGTCAATATATTAAGTCTTATTCTAATTTCTTAAAGTAGCGACAGGTGTCTTACAATTTGATTTTCAACATTTGTTTTATTTTTTGATTTATCATAATATTTGTTTATCTCTTTTCTTAATATGTTTTCCATCATTTTTTCATGAAAATTATCTTCATTTGAAACTGTTTTTTTTCTTTTTACAGTATATGTGAATCAAAATTTAGGATGTTATAGTTCTATATCTTTATTCTTGGAAGCGGAATAATTATCATGAAAATATTTTGAATAACTTATACTAAACAAGAATAATTAGATAATTAAAAATCTACACATATGTATATGTATTGAAAATTACAAAAAATTTATGTTTGGTCCTTAATCTTCGATAGTATTATTGTTAAATATTCCTTATCACACCTGCCTCACCACAAAATTTGGAGTTATTATGTACAGCTTGTTCCAAAAAAATTATATAAAACCATTAATAATCCTTTATTTTCATACCGCTAACGAGCTTTGTCAGAATATCAACCTTATTTGCATGATGATGAGCGGTGTATTAAAGAATTTTTTTCGCAATATTTTCCCTACAATCTCATTGAGCTCCCAATGTCCATATCAAAATTAATATGGCAGGTATCTTGCAAAATCGGATGGCGATAATTATCACGTCTTTATTAAGAAAGTGATTAAAAATCAATATTAATTTGGACCATAATAAGCCTCAGATTCAAGATACAGTAACAGCAATTAAAAATACAAACTAAAAAAGGTCTCATTCTATCTTATCTTCATCAAAATCTTAAACGATATCCAACACGCGCTCTTATGGTATCAACTGGACCGTCACATATGAACACTTCACTATATTATATACAAGTTGTTGATAATGAGGTCAGCACGTAATATAGGAAACAAGAAAATGTACAAATTACTCCATATCTGACCATAGATTTACCCAAAAATATAAAACAACTGATGAATTAAATCGATTTAAACGAATTATTCATAAAGTAACTTAATAGTTAATGAACAAGGGCTGATGATTGACTTTCTTTTTATATAACCTGGAAATGAAGAGAAGAGTAGTACTGTCAAAACATACTTTCTTTGATGGGATTTTGTTAGTCTTCAATCTTTCCTATCCTATCTTATTTTACTTCATTATCATGATAGTTTAGTGCTATTAAAACTAATAAGTAGGATCCACTCAATTGAATTAGTGTTATCATTGTATATGTGCATGGACTACTTGAAATAATAATTGAAGAAGTTACTTCCTAACACACAAGAAGGTTAGGAACATAACGCACGAAATCGTAGAGGAATCAGAAGGAATTTAATTGTTATTCAGTGGAAACAACTAGGCGGATATTGGTATGACAACAAGTGAGTCAAAGAAAAGTTTGTTAATGGATGTCAAGGTACGTTGAAAGGTTTGAGTCGATCTGCCAAAAAACATAAATTCAAAATGAGCAATATTGATACCAGAGTTACATAAAATATGAAAAATATCATAGCTACAGTCAAAAAACCCGATTTTTCTTTGTCAACTACCAACACACGGACTATCTTGATGCTCTTCGATGATCATATCAGTGTTTAGTCAATTATACCTGTATTTACATCATATGAATGTTCTTGGTTTACTATAGAGTCATTAACTTTAGCATAACTGGGAATTTTGGAAAAACTTCATACTTCAGATGTTTTCTATTTAAATTTGTTAGATTACTTTCCAGGAAATAACTTTCACTCAAACGATAATTTGATGTTGGGTATTGAATTTATTATTTAGAACAGAAAAGCGTTTGGGAAATTTGATCATTTATTTTGACAATTGACATTGACAGTAATGACAGATTTTTATTACACTAGCGTCACGATTGGTGAGTGGCAGAACTAAATCTGTGTTGCTGAAATTTAGATGCAAGCCGACATTCTTATTGGGTATAGGTAGGGCTGTAGAGATTTCTGTAAAATTACGCGAAATTGGTAGTTTTCTCGCAACGCAATAGGAAACTAAAATAACTCATTTGTTAAATATATTTGATGTTTAATCAGCTTTGCAATTCTAAAACTAAAATAAGTAGATAATTACCTAATATCATTAAATATAACTTTCAGTATTCAGCATTAACAAAGAAGATGTACGAGACATCCAGTTGATATTAATAAATTTGCTAATGTACTTGAGATTAATTACAATCTAACTGCATTAAAAAAATCCAGAATTATATCGACTCTTTCCGAAGGTCATCTGCGATAATCTTGGTAGATATTAAAACCCTAAAGAAACAAGGGGTTGGGAGTTAAATCAGAAGCATTAAGGAAAATTGTACAAATAATAACATTAATATAAATTGTTGTACTATCACAAATAAGAAAAATGACTATATATGAATAATATAAAATAAATTTTTGATTTGAAAATTTGTAAACTAAAAAAAGTCGGGGGAAAAATATTGTTTATAACTTGCTGAAAAATGATAAATATACTCTCGTGATTTCCACTCGTATAACATACTATGGACAAAAAAAAACAGATAAAATGTGAAAATAGTTTATAGGGAAAATTGCGATAAATCGAAAATTGACAAGTTTAATATTTCGATTTAAAAATGCTTATGCGCAATTGTGAGATGATTCATTATTTAAAGCTTGCTACACATTTACACATTCATAAAGACAAAAAAAACAAAAGATAAATATGTAATTATAATATTCAAATTATGCAGAGATTTTTTGGATGCTAAGAAATAGGATCACGTCAAATTGAAATTCCTATATTCGTAAGAAACTACTATTAACGCCTATATTATTTCTTTGGTATGTGAATCTAATTTTTCAGTATATCAAAATAATATTTCTATGACATAAAGAATAAATTCAGTGTAGGATTTTGAATTATTTGTTAATTGACTTGGTTCTATTAAAAATATATGTATATGTTTAATAATTTTTAAAAATCACTTTTCACCCTAAAAATCGTATCGAATTTAACGATGTGATAAGTTTATTGTCCACGAATGGGTTTGATCCGCGTGAATGGGTGAATGTAACTGTATATTATTGTAATATCACGTCAATCGTAATACCCATAAGTACGCGCGTGCTTCTGAGATAAAAAAACGGCAGATGAATGGAAGAAATGCAATACTATAATCATATATTACTAAAAAGAATTAGGTCGCAGATGCATTTCGCAAAATGGGTCAGACACGTCTGCAGTTGGGGTTATTGAAGGTAGAGGATTCGATAAATTAGTAAAAGAATGAGGTGCGTTGAATGGAGGTAATTTTTTCACAAAAAAATGAATAAACGAATGGAAATAACCGGATAGTTCGATGGCGACAAGATTTTTTGCATCAGATAAACGACTACTGAAGTTCTAATAGACAAATGGAGCACAAAAAGGGCTCAGTTCACGTCTAGTACCCAGTTTAAGCCAAACTCCCTTACAGAAAGGTACATTTTACTCGTCTATTTACGATTTATAATTTAATATTCAGTTGTAGCAAATTAACGAGGTATAATAATGATTTTTTCCTAAGTTCCAACTGCAAATAATGCCATCCAATTTATAATGATTCGACTAATAAATGTTTTTAAAAGTATTTATAAAAATAATGAATTGATAAATGAGGTATCTACGCTTATGGTAGATCAAACAAAATTGTCGATAGGGGTTTTTATAATCTGCAATTGATATTGGAGGGACTATAATAATAAATGAATACCACTATCTCCTAAGATTAGTTACGTTATATTTTTAAGCTGAATACATAGATTTTTTAGTTATTTATTATGATATATTGTATTAAATATTCATTTGTGTGAAATAATAGTGTTTCTTATAATGTATCCAAATTTTTCAACAAAAATATTTAGTATGTAGTCAAATAATAGTTAGGTTAGGTTGATTGCTATTATTGTTTTAATTTTTGATGTTGAGATTACTTCACTTGTCCCTTTAATTATAACATCAAAAAATCTAATATTCCAAATTATTCAAAAATTCTAGTTATTTTTATTTTTATTATGAATGAAATCAAGCGGCTTCAAATTGATTTAATTTGATAATAGTTAATTAGAATATTTAAGTTGCATTTAAAAAATATTGAAATTTTCAATTTATCTTAAATAAAAAGGAAAATATTGCATTTAGTTTCGACGTGAAAGTTTGATTTTTAGTTTTAATTGAAACCAAAAAAGAGGTTGATCACTGTTAATGATAAAAATGAGATATTCTTCAATTGGAGAAATGAGAAATTCAAGAATAAGCTTCTAACTTGATTCTCAAGCAATAAAATTTTGTTCTTATTTTTATTTTTACTTATAAATACTCAAAAATATTTGACTTCTTAAATTTCTTCAAAATAACACTCTTTATAAGCTATTTAAGTAAATATTAATCTGATAATGAAGATAATAATCATAAAATTAATAAAAATAAATGAAGGTTTTGAATGAATTTTATTTGACTACTCTTCATAAGATTAATCCGTATGACATCTTTTCATTTTTTACATGAATTATTCAACTTAGTCCGTGTTAAACGTTGAATAAAAGATAAAACTGAAAGTATTTTTCAGATTCAGAGCGGTGACATGAAATGGTATTTAAATAACATTCTACCGTTTGAAGTAATGAGCCATGAACTAACTCATAATTCAACGTATAGACACGTGGTTCACCAATGTATATAAATTATATAGAACGAGAAGCCGATAAACACAAATTTTGAAATCATACCTATGAATAATTTCGAACTCGTCGACTATTTTTAAGGTTCGTTAATTAACAGCTGACGAACTCACTGTCACTGAAATTAAATTAGAAGAATTTATATTTTTTCATGTAACATAAATTTTTGGGAAATGTTAAATTATGAAAGTGATGATAATCGGAGATAAAGATATTTTTTTAAGATTGAAGAGGCCTACAAAAAGAGGATATATATCTTTTGGAATCGAAGATATTATTAGTTAGTCCAGAAAGTCCTTGGAGCTAAAATTACCAAAGAACCAAATAGAGCAAAAGAAATCTGTAGCACTGAGAAAGAATTTATGTAATTTGAAAAAAATATTAACAATTTTACGAGCGTCATATTCCAAAAGCGAAAAGTGTTAATTGCAATTCCACTATTTTGCTATAGAGTTGCAATTCACTCCAACAAATTGATGGATTCATAAGAAATAAAATTATATATGCACCACGGGACTGGACGGTAAATTTCGTTTGTCATGGTCCTCAGAAAAATAACTTGTTTCTCAATAAGTTAAGATCATACTAACTCTCTTAATATATGAATATCTATTAATAAATGAATATTTATTGGAAATATCGTATGAATATGTATGAATCAAAGTCTTATGAGTGTAATATACTGATGAAAGGAACTGTGGAATTATCAACACTCTGTACATGTTAGATTCTAGACTAACACTTGCCAAACACTATACAACAAGAGAATCCCCCAGTAGAAATTGATATTTCTTCTAAACAAAAATGCCTTCCAATTTATTATTCTTTTCACCCTTAGTTTTTTTCTACCTAGACTAGAACCCTCATTCGCATTAAGCTATTATTTATACCATTTTTTTAATCCTAGCCAGGATTATACATTGTTCGTCTAGAGAACTGGGTTTGTAAGTTATTTTTCTTTTGAGATGTAAAATTTGAGCATTTAAAGTAGGTGCCCTACATTAAATATATAAAACGTCTACCTGAGCTTTTTGCAAATGTTTAGATGAAGGTACCTGAATTAATTAAAAAATCTCGTTGGTTAATGGTATGAGTGACTGTGCATTTGTATGTACCAACTGTAGAATCATCGTGATTTATGCCGAGATGTGTCTATTTGCATAACATAAACTTCAGTGAACAATACACAGGTGAGCAACATAATTTTGTACTGTTTATTATTCAGAACCAATAACCGTCTACTTGTGGCGACTGAAAAAATGGTAATCGAATAGAATGAAGTGTAAAAAAGGAATTTGAAGATGTTTTCATGACAGTATGAATCAATTGATAATAATAACAGAAAAATGACATTAAAATTTTTGCCTTTCGTATAAAAGATAAATTTTCTGTCTTCAAATATCGTGCTATTGCTATTAAAATCGACATTATTATTGAATGTGATGAGTTTTGTTCTTAGTTCAGTATTTTAAGCAATTTATTAAAAAAAAAACATGTAGCTGTCCACAATTTTGCTGAAACTTTGTATTCAGGTTGTAATAATAGGTATATATTTAATTTTTTCAACGGAATTTTAAGTTTTTTTCTTATACAATACCAGTCACGTATTGGCTTGTTTCCACTAAGAATAAATTGGATGGCTGTGAGTTTCTAATGATTAACCATGATAATTCGTAAATAAATAAACAATATTTCTATAAAAATAATAAAAGATTAATGATAGTTTTGGAAAATAAAATCGACATTAAAAACCCATCAGAAAAGCGTGACGTCACACCTCGCGAAACGCTATATTTTAGCTGTAATTTTCGTATAAAGTAACGAGGTTATTTCGAGTTTTCAGCAATTATCGTTGAATTAATAAAGTTCGATTTTAGTTTAACCTTGAAAGACAGGTATAATTTGCCATGGAATCAGGATTTAACAAAGCAAACTGCAGTAATTTGCCCAAAATTGACGCAGTTATGCTTGAGAAATTTTTTGCATTGAACACATAATTTTGAGGTTAGGGAATATGAAGTATTAATAAATTTAACTTAATTAAGTCATAATATTTTATATGTTTGGTGTGGTATCTTATGGTAGATTTTGTACATGTATAAATAGATACATCAAGTTTTGTTTGATACTTACTAAATACTAGTATGGAAAGATTTCGAGAAAAACAAAAGGTCAAGAAAAATGTAAGAAGATCCCAGAGTCGGTATTTCAATGATTTGTTGTGCTTTGTCTCAGGACGTCAAATATAATTATCAAATACGAACAAATTAAAAAAAAAACTGAACTGGAGAAGACACTTCTGCTTTTACATTTCCAGGGCAGCGTTAACGCTTTAGTTAATTCATAATAACCGTAGAAACAAACGAGGAATATTAATCAACTAAAAGACAATAAAAAACTGTCTACTGATTACCAGTTTTCCATTATTCCTGTCGATTTTGATCTAGATGTCCTGGATTATAAGGCTTACTATTGACATGAGATCTTGGCATTTTCTAAAGCTGCGATTTTTCGGTTGACAAACTACTGTAGTAGTAATATTCATTTCATAAATAACGATTCAATATTTTAATGACAGTGATCCACATTTTATAATTCGAATACTAGAAGGTAACCATTAAGAAATTCTGGCAAGTCTCAAATATAGAGAACATTTGACCAAAGAAATATCACTGCCTGAAGACCACTTCATCAATCCGTGAACTTTTTATAATTTACTCTTTCCAATCTTTGTAATATAAAAATTCAAATATTCATGAAATATTTAAGCAGGTGTTTTCGAAGAAATATGTATTAAAATCGTGACAACTAAACACCAAATTTTTTTAAAAAATCTCCTAAAACTTTCCAATTTCTTCTTGTACATTTTTCATAATTTCATTTAGTTTGCTCCAGTTTTTTCACTAAAAAATTTAAAAGACTGGGCGCCACAATACATCAATTTTTAAAATGTTAATCAATGTTAATCAATTTCCAATTTTTATTATAATGAATAAATAACAATTTTATCATAATTGAATTTACATCTGGTATATTATTTCTTAATAGTAATTTATGATTATTTTTTATGATCATGAACGATAAAAAGTGAAGCCTGTACTAATAAGGAAATACAAGTTCTTCCTTTATGTAACATTAAACCTACCTCAAACATCCCGAACTAGCTTGATAACAAATATTTGTAGTTCAATTAAGGACCTTTCTTAAGTGCCCCAGTTTTAGAATAGGAAAAGTAAATAAATCTCAAAAACTGCCAAATAAATACGCTTCGGGTGGGAACTCGAGTACAACATTGAGTGGGGTATTTCTATTTTTCAAAATTAAAAGAACAATATTAGGAAGCAAATCCATTGAATAAAGCATCTCTTGAATTTTCATTTACATAGAGTTTAGAATAACACTTTGTGCTTTGATTTTAACTGAGCTGAAGTTTCTTTAATGGTTGATAATACTCCTTTGATGAACTTTGAGATTATTTCATAATATTATAACACGGAATCAGAACTATCGGTTCAGGTCTCAAATCGAATTTTAAAAATCATTTAGTTATACTGATTGATTTTATAAAGTCAAGTTTATAGCTTCCTGTCTGGTATTAAGGCCAAAAGTCAACAAAATATAACCTTTCAAGTCAATGAGTTTTAGAAGAAAAGGAACGTCTTCTATATGGTATATTCAACAAAACCTTCCGTCGTCTTGATTTTGATTCGTAGGTGATATCCTTATTATTATTCCCTTATACGCAATTTTCATCTCGTTTTTCCTCACTTCAACGGAATCTTTAGGATGAGATAAAATGAATTCAAATTTCGCATTCTTATCAAAAACCGATGACATCTTAAACATTTCGTACCATAGTTTCTATATATATTTAATTGATTATTATCACATGTTTCCTTTTTCTTGAAATCTTCCAATTTCAAATCTAAGATCTGTCCTGTCTGAAAAAGCATTACAAATAAATTGTCAGGAGAATAATCCTTATATTTTGATATATCGAAGCAAATTAAAATCGTATGGTATTATGAATTAATTTGTTTTTGTTTGAACAAATAAATGTAACTGACCAATTATCATTATCAAGTAGTGCTCAGAGAATCCAACTTCAATCTCTACAACTGTGACGAATTTTTAAAATTACTAATAATTCATATTCGATCCGTTTTAATGATTGTAAAGTCGGTAGATGATAAAAGACATCATGACAATTCCGTATCTGTCAAGCCAGAGCGCCTACCTACTCGCTTTACATTTAATCTTACAATTTAAATAGCGTCAATTTCTTATGTTGGTTGTAAAATAAAATCACTGATAAAATTCAAACCGTATTAAAAATATAATCCAACGACATTAATAACTCATTAGGGCTCCTACCAAGAACATTCATATAATCGAGAGATGGATTATGACATTGAATATTTTTCCTTTCATTATATACTAGAAGTATGAGTAGAATAATTTACTCTAAATTACTCAAATATCTTGCAACTCAAGAACGAATTTGAAAGCCTTGTTCACTTCGCATGAAGTTTATTTAGAACGTTTTGAGGATTTTTTCGAATGAAAATAATTTGAAATAATTCAACTTTAGAATGTCCTTTAACTACAGAATTCTTGCATGAGGGAAAAAAATTATTGAAGACAACTGATCCAGCAAATTTTGTAATATTTGATGTTTATTATATGGTGTCCCAAATAGTGGAAAAATGTATCAACAAAGTAACGATTTCCAAATAACTTATGATATGATGTTTATGTATCTCACAATTCTCAAAAAAATAAGTCTCCATAATACCGCGAGCGGAGTGGCTTCGAGAATCGCTAGAAGTAAGTTTTTTTGGCGGTTTCGAGATAGATCGCTTTGCGATCCATACCGTTTGAGCGAATTTCACGGAAAGATAAGCGAAAACTACCCACGCTTTAGAGCAGTCCCAATGCCTTACTGTTTAGTCATTTCAAACTTATATTTTAAGTTTGATTATCAATAAAAGAGTATAAGAGATTTAATAATGTTAGAAGAGTTAACTGGAGTAACCAATATCGAACATATGTTTTAACAAATATGGAAGAAACAAAACTGGTTGTAGAGGAAAGTACAGTGTTGAGGAAATTCTTTGAGAACAAAAAACAAAGAGATTTTGGCGAACAAGAAATAACCAAGAATTAAAGAATCGGTACATATATCCCTCTGTAAGAATTTCCATGAAAGATCAAAGAGATATATAGTTGGAGCAAACTAAAAGAATGAAGGAGAATAGATAGGTGGAAAGGGTCATTGAGGAAGAGGAAGAGGATGAAAGCAGAAAAGGCAAAGCAGGTATAGAATGTTAGGAGATATTAGAGAGGTGGAACCGGAATGGACTGCGAAAGTCTAGAATCTCAACCTTTGGAGAAGAATTGTAGATGCAATTGAAGACCGTTAAGAAAAAAAAAATAAAATCATCGGCCTAGAAGGTGTGCTCTAAATATATATAACTATAAGACCATGTTTCGCATTTTCTGTAATTATAATATAATCTTTAGTTCTCAGTATTTTCAACAATAATTCCTAAGTTAAAAACGATTGTGATCAACCGTACTGTCTTATATATTGAGGACGGCCGATGCAATGAATGACAATTAGGCATCGATAGTGTTGAATATATCTGATCGCTTGAAGTGGATAAAGAAATGGAGAAAGTTCGCCAAATTTCAACTCAATTCGACTGTGTAACATGGCTGTAAATCACATTCAAAAACACTTTTTTTCAACTAGCAAGCCCACAGAAACGTATTAAAAAGTTTCAATTTACTCGTGTAAACAAATGAGGAAAAGTTATTTTGTTGATGAATATATTTTCATACTTTTTGTTGATTTGGAGAGAATATAACGAACAAAATATTGGAGCTCCTGACTTTTTTCAGGTGGTCATATTATGTAGACAAGGAGTCTCCATGATAAATTATTTCATGTAACCTACCTGTTTTAGACACCGCTTTCACATCTTGAGAATGACCCAGAGGTCTATTTTAAGCGTTATATGAAATTTTTGATAATTGATATTAGTTTGGGAAAGAAGATTTTTCATTGAGAATTCTCTCCTCATGTGGAATTTTCGTTTATGAATTTCCTGTTCACGATAGTTTAAATAAATTATTTCATGTAACCTACTAGTTTAAGACATCTCTTTCACATTCTGAGAATGACTCAGAAGTCTATTTTAAGCGTTATTTGAAATTTTTGATAATTGAGATTAGTTTGGGAAAGAAGATTTTTCATTGAGAATTCTCTCCTCACGTGGAATTTTCGTTTATGAATTTCCTGTTCACGATAGTTTAAATAAATTATTTCATGTAACCTACTAGTTTAAGACATCTCTTTCACATTCTGAGAATGACTCAGAAGTCTATTTTAAGCGTTATTTGAAATTTTTGATAATTGATATTAGTTTGGGAAAGAAGATTTTTCATTGAGAATTCTCTCCTCACGTGGAATTTTCGTTTATGAATTTCCTGTTCACGATAGTTTAAATAAATTATTTCATGTAACCTACTAGTTTAAGACATCTCTTTCACATTCTGAGAATGACTCAGAAGTCTATTTTAAGCGTTATTTGAAATTTTTGATAATTGAGATTAGTTTGGGAAAGAAGATTTTTCATTGAGAATTCTCTCCTCATGTGGAATTTTCGTTTATGAATTTCCTGTTCACGATAGTTTAAATAAATTATTTCATGTAACCTACTAGTTTAAGACATCTCTTTCACATTCTGAGAATGACTCAGAAGTCTATTTTAAGCGTTATTTGAAATTTTTGATAATTGAGATTAGTTTGGTAAAGAAGATTTTTCATTGAGGATTTTCTCCTCATGGAGCATTCTAGAATTTCTTGTTCACAGTTACTTAGATATTTGAAAATAGAGTGAATTCATTTTATGTTCATCTCCATTTCTTTATAACTCTTCTACAACTACTGCAAAGAGGTTTTAATTTTCTTCACATATTTTCGACTAGAATTCAAACAAGTGTGCAATTATGTAGAATTCTTTGGGTTTATTTTTCGTTTGGATTTGGAGTATTATTTGCTTTGTTAAAAAAAGTTCCTATCATTTTTAATAAACAAAGTAATTTTCTGTCAACATAGGGCATATTTTTCATAAATACTATATTTTATTAAGAGTTTTTAGTGATATAGTGAACTAACATTTTTTGCGGTTGGGTTAACGAACTTCAATTAAAAAAAAAGTGGCAAATTATAAGTCAAAACAGATAAATGGATATCTTTATCCATATTTACTCTTATTTCTAGAATTTGAAAAATATGTATCATGAAGAAAACCCACAACACTGTTCTTGATACCCGTTATTAAAGTTTCGTGAGACTATCACATCTAGATCATCAAATTTTTGTCCAAAAATACAGAACCCGAAATAATATAGATATTAGCGTCATTTATGGTTACGTATAGTTTGACAAAAATTTGATCTAATATTCCTGAAACTAGGATAACATGTTATTTTTTATAATTAAGGTAAGCAAATTATCTATCATTTTGTATGAGTATTTCCTGTCCTTAGAACCATTGTGTCTGGAACCCCCACGCAATAATTTTTTTATTTTAAACTGCATCATTTTTCAACGTTTATCTGGGTAGTAGATGCATTTATAACATTTAGCCCTAATTAAAGGGTAATCAAAGTATAGACCACTCCTTCGTCGAATTCGCGATGTTTAAGAAAAAAAAACTTGTAAGAAAATTGAGGATAAAAAAATATAGTGTGAGCTTGACTTCCTACGGGTTTGAATAGAAAAATATAATGAAACTAATTAACACAATAAAAATAAAACTTGCTACTTATTTCATAATTAATCAATCAAACTAAGAAGAAAAATATCGAATTTAATATAGGAATAGAATAAATAACGAAAACTGTTGACTGTTCATTTGAAGTTGCTAGGTGTTAACTTTTTTACGATCACAAGAAAAATATTTTCAGTAATTTTAACTATAGTTTCACCATCTAATCATTTCATCCAATGCTTGATCATTATATAGGATACTACCCGTTAATTCAGAATAATCAACAGTCTAAGAACCTTATGCAGCTAAGCTCTACTACTTAAGCCTGCTCACTAGCAATCGATAACTGACAGCATGCGCAATACTCTTCTGGACTTTACTCACTATAGTAGACATTTTCTCTCAGACCTTGACTGCGGAAGGAAATTTTATGTAACGACAATGGAACCGACTTATTAAATTGTGTAGTGCCAACTTTTGAATTTATTTGATTGCTTAAAGTGGATGGAAACTAAAGTCCAAACACTACTTGGGTGAATATGACGGATTAATGGGAGCATTGAATTTATTGGAATTGAATTATTTTTATCTTTTGGAACGACTTCTTCTAATAACTTTCTTTGGGTTGTGATTTTATAGGTTCGATCACTGGTACTTTACATAGTACATATAGGGCTTTCTTATTAACAATTGGGAATATCTTAATTGTTATATACATATTTATATAAAAATATTGAGATTCACTTTAAATTATCTAGACGTAAGAACTCTATGAGTATAGAGTTCTAAAGTTTCACTTTTTATCATTTATTAAGGGGTTGTAGTTCAAAAAAATACTTTGGATCATTGAAAAGTCCGGATTTATTAACCAGTTGGCGTAAAGTTGAATTGAATTGAGACTTTATCTACATATTTATATGCAATTTAAAATAAGATCACTCATTTCTTATACACATGGTATGTCGCCAACCAAACATGCAGATCCTTTTGTTGATCTTTTCGATTATTAAGACAACCATAGTTTGAAGCGATTTTAACTAGATGAGAAAAAATAAGAGAAGATTTGTCAAGAAATAAGTGGAAGAATTATGGTATAGTGTATTTTAGTTATTGAAGATGATTGCTCTATTTTCGTGATGGTTTCAATCTGTCTCCGAGTACAAACTCGGCAAATCAAATTGTTCTTTAATGCTATTTATATTATCTTAAGTTTCATGTTTGACCTTCTAGAACTTCTTCTCAATTAACCTTCCATTAGTCGCGCGTGTATCTACGAGATACATGGCTAACTTTTTGCTAAATATTTATTTATGTAATAGCTCTAGAAAATGGAGATTTGCAGTAGTTCTCGGCAGATGTATCTCGAAGCCTTTCCTAGCTAGAAGTACAATCGGCTGATTTCACTTTTACAACCCCTGGCCACCCTAAACCCGTTCAACCGCCGGATTTGTATCTGCTAGATACAGCGCGACCAAAAGCGGCAGTTTATCTTCAGATTTAGTTGGGACAAGTTCTCGTTCATTTTGACGTTTTGTAATTATCCAAACGTAAATTTTATTGTTTTTAAGTGTTTATTTGTTTATTTGGATATACAAAAAATTAAACGTTGTGGCGTCGAACGAAGTGAAAGAAGATGCTTCAAAAAAGCCAGAAATAATATCATTTTATAACAACACAAAATCCGGCGTTGGTGTGGTCGACAAGCTTTGCGCTACTTATAATGTTGCTAGATCAACTAAGAGGTGGCCTATGGTAATTTTTTACCATTTACTGAACGTAGCTGGAATCAACTCGCGGGTGATATTTCTTGGAAACAAAAATACGTTTGTCACAAGAAGAGAATATTTGAAAAAATAGCCTTGCTAGACGAACAACTAAAAGTGAGGGCCCAAATAAAAAGTCTTCCACGACAAACCAAAGATTTGCTCAAAAATTACAAAACCTTGGAAGTACAAAAGTACAACAAGAAGTTCAAGAGGCAACACCTGGACCAAGTAAAAGAAAACGATGCGAACCATGCTATGTAGAAAATAAGAAAACGTCAGTGTCTGCATATTGTTGTAAAAAATGTGGAATTCATTTATGTATAAAACTCCATACAAATATAATTTGTAATAAATGTTATAATAAAGAAATTGAAGAGGGTGATTATTCCGTATAAATTTTATTTTATAAGTTTGTAAAATATTTTCAATAAATAATGTAACTTTAAACCTAGTTCTGGCGATAACCTAATTAAAATTTTACACATTTTACATATAAAATAATTACTTTTGCAAAAATGTTAAATTAAAAGTGGAGAAAAAAAGTATTCATATAAAATTTGCTGTATTAATATATTAAAAATAATAATAACAAAAAAAAATTATTTGATATATGTATCTGCTAGATACAACGCGACCAAATACGTTAGAAATACCCGCGCGCCTAATGGAAGGTTAAAGAGCTTCTAGAAGAAGTAACTCTTTATATTGTTCTTAAGAATCTAGTTGGTAATAGATTTTTCCATTAGCAGAATACTGAAGAAACCGAATATCTGTCACTGCGAGATCCACAATCTTCTAGTCTTATCAACTTGTAGTCGCTATAGTCTTAAAAGAGAGGGTGGTCCAAATATTTGACTCCATATTACTCAGAGTTACTCCTAGCATTTTTATAAACAGTAAATAATCTACTGGAGGTAGTAGAAGTTTTACAAGTAGACCTATGATATAGATAAACATAGAGCACGTGGTTATGATGAATGATCATTTTTTTGTCGTAGCACTATTTTATATAAGTTTGAATTGAAATTACTTTCGAACATTTATGAACAATTTCCTAAATTAAGTAACCTTGACGATTACCGATAAATTCTGATACCAACTGACATTGTTCATTGAAGATTCAAAACCTTTTGAGTGCACTGCGTTTTAAAGAGCATTTATACTTGTTGGTTAAAAATATATGTTACTACTTTGCGAATACATACAATTTGTATATTCCTTTAAAAACCTATGAAATGTAATAACTTCATAAACATGCGAAGCTACTGAGATAAAATGTAAAATACCTCCATTTTATCTAGTGATTGGAATGGACGGAGCATCAACTTTCATAAGAATTGTCCCATTTCATAACTAAAAAATTTTACTTATTAATGAGACCTTGAATTTTACAGTTCTTTTGACTCTGTACGACTCATATCACTTGAAGTTTATGTCAAAATAATGAGAATTTATCCGTTATCGGTTTCACGCACGCAATAAAGTATTATTTGAACGTCTTATCTTTTAACCACATTCTCCTTGAATTAATTTTACACAGGAAAGGTAACAATCGAACTCTTATCAGTCCAATAAAACCAATTTACGATCAAACTAAAGCGCTTTTTAACCATTTGAACAGGACATAATCTTTCATTTCCATTACTTAGTTACAACCAGACCGATAACACTCTGTATACAAAACAGGACTTTTAAACACCCCGTTATCATCGAGTTTTGACGTTTGATATCTTATTAAGGCGCCATATCTCAACTCAGTTGGCCACTATTAATTAAGTCGAAAAACCATTTTAGGTGTTAGGTCTCTAATATCTAATCTATGTTGTACTATCCCATTAATGGATGACCATCAATAGCAATTGTCTTTTGTTGGCGTTAAATATGTGACAGAACAATAGAAATATTCTGTGAAAGTGTCACTGATTTGGACGCTTATTCTCACTTTAGTATTAACCATTTATATTTTCTTCACTTCTAGTTTGCTAGGATATAATATTCTTAATAAAATTATTCGAAACAGTTATTAATTGAAATGAGTCTATCCAAAAGGAGTGAAAAATCACAATACACAATTTTAATCAGTAGTACTCAAATAGTATAGAATAAAAAATTTCTAATAAACAAGCGGGATAAGTACTGAGTATTAAATACAAAGACAAACTTATTTCAATACTTAGATGTGAAAATCTTTATGCTCCTACTGAATACACTGTTTAAATCACCCTACACCAACACTCACATTTACATTGTCTGACGCGCGTTTCGATAACCAAGTTATCGTCTTCAGAGACTTCCTGAGACCCTCAGTCAACCTAGCCAACGGTTCCAGAAATTCCAACTTACTTTATGCTCCTGCTTAAACAAAAACAGAATCATTGATTCTAAATGTTTTTTTGTTGATATGGGGCTATTCTTTCAGCTTAATTTTTTGTACACCCGTTTTCAATATTGGAGTGTTTTAGATATCCAAAAACTCTGGACCGCTTTCAAGCTTAACACAGAATCATTAGTTGCTTGAATTGTAAATAATATCCATATATATGTTACTCCAAATGGATTATTAATCTGGAAAAACTATAGGCACGAATACTTTTCTGCACTTTTCGATAAGGACAAAATAACCATGAACTGTACAAGAAAATTGTAACAGTTATCTAAGAAATTGTGGTTGATACTTTCTTATGAATCAAGTGGAACCAAAAAAAATGAGAGAAAACTATTTTATGATTTTCGATTTGGCGAAACATTATTATCAATCCATGTTGTTATTTGTTCCTATCGACTCTATTGAGTGTGTAAAGTAAATTCGAAGATATTCCATTATCGCACACTAGACACGTGTTACGAGGTCACCTAAATGAGAAACTAGAATAATCTGTTACAAAAACGTTCCTATAATTCCGATTTGAATATTTCTTGACTCTCTGGATATTCATTAAGAAACATTTCAGATATTTATTGGATATTAAAGGCAGGATTTGCCACAACTAATACTGTTTATGTGAAGTGCAGTAACCTGCAGTCATTGAGGATCGAGAGTAAATTGACTATGTACGTCGTAGTCATAAAAATGGTTTGACCTAATTTCTTCATCTTCGCAAGGGTTGAAATATGTCTCCTGATCACATTGAAAGCTTCCATAAATGTAGGTCCACAAACATGGTCAATATCACCACTATTAGGTAAAGTGAAGTAAATTGCAGCTGATCGACTACGGTCATTAGGATCTTCATAAGGGCCTGAGGACAAAAAATCCTTAAAATCTGTTTGTTTCAATAAAATGATTTGCACTTTACTCCATGAAAAAATGACTACACTATAATTACACACATTTTATATAAATGAATCATTCGGCTCGCTTTCCTGATTTTTATTTTTGAATATCGCTTGAATTATGATATACTGAATCTGGTGTTTCCCCGAGTTTGCTCAAAATTCTCTATTTTAATTCTCCATATGTAGCTACTTCGAACCTTCAGAATATACGTTTCGTTTCAAATTTGAAGCTCAGTTAAGACACATTAGGAACATTCCTAGACTTCTCAATTAACGGAATATCAACTCTGGAAAATCTCACATAATATCCTTGTATAATGAGCAGTTACTATACCTGACCACAATTTCCTTCAGTATACTTTCTATTTATAATCTCTTCAATCATATATTATGGCGGTTACATAATTTACAGAATACCACGATTATATCGCCACGCACAGTTGAACTATTTGTTTTTTCTAAAACAGAATTTATTTCCCCGTAGCCCAAAAATCATCATTTTGCTTAGTTTTCCACGATATATGTGGAACTTTGTATTTCGGTGGTGGAAAGTGTATACAATGTCATATCCGTGGTCTGAAATAATTTTTTATCATTGTCAAAAACACGTATATGTGTCGAATTTTAAGTCAATTTCTCATTTCTCCTCATAGCTTCGTTGCTGGTGACTTTACATAAAAAAAGTTAATTTTTTTTTCTTGTCATTAAAAAACCTACAAACGTAGATTCTGCACGTTGAAAAATATGAATTAGTTCAAGAGATAAACGAAAATAACAATGACTATTGTTGTTTCTAGATAAACAATTATAAAGGAGTTTAGTTATCGTCATTGAGTCTTATAATTGTGCCAAAATATTATGAACTATCAAAAAATGACGTGTGCAAAAGCTGGAGATTGAACGTTTAATGGTTCATGACTTAAGACCTTATAAATATAAATTTTTGAAAAAAAAATTCCCTTGTTTGCAAAGTTCCATTTTTTCGCATACGCAACGCATAGACCAAGTTTTTTGTTATTGCTGTTAGTTTGTTTATAAGGTCATAAGTCATAAACCATTAAATGTACAATCTCCAGCTTTTGCACACGCCACAATCACAAGACTCAATGACAATAAATAAACTCCTTTATAATTGTTTATCTAGAAACAACAATAGTCATTGTTATTTTCGTTTATCTCTCGAACTAATTCACAACTTGAAACAACGTGCAGCATATACTTTTGTAGGTTTTTTATGACAAGAAAAATAGGATTGAACACATTATAGGTGTTTTTGACAAAAAATTATTTCAGACCACGGATAAAGATATGTCTTTGTACACTCTTTCCACCACCGAAATACAAAGTTTCACATATATCGTGGAAAATTAAGCGATTTTTCCTAAATTGCCTGGAGAATCGCCTTTTTGAAAATAATAAATCTCATTATTCGCCGTTTCACTCTCGATAAAAGTGAAATATTATTTGTCGTTGATAATGATTTCCAAACGTTAGTGGGCGAAAGCTCGTTTTGATTTTTGTTGCATTTTTTGATTCTCAGAATATTTGGGTGATGATTTTTGAACTACATTCTGTTCTTTTAGAATGTTGCTTACATATTTCTCATCGATTTTAAATTTTCCACCCAATTTTCGCAAACTGACTCCTAGTTTTCCTTGAGCCGCCTTAACCAAAGCTTTTCTTTTCTTTTTCGGCATTTTTCGGCATTCTTCTGCTTTTTTGCCTGATCCTGAATTTCCTTCAATCGAAACACTTGTCTCAACACGCCGGCAGATATAAATAATTGTTTGTCTAGCTATTCCCATCACATATGAAAACGAGATACACTTAATAACATCTCAGACAATGCTAAGCTGTCTGAAATTGTACAGATTTTTTGTCTCCACACCATTAAGTACCAACTTCAGGCTTTTAACAATTATGCAGATTCATGAGTTGGTTCAATAGCCAAATAAAAAATATGCAAGGAGCCTCTATTCGAGGCCTGAATAAGCAGAGAGATAAAAAAATAATAAGTAGGAAAAACTCGGGTGTATAACTTGATCTTTTACTATAAGTCCCACTTATTGTTAATTTAAAACCCTAAATCTTCTATTCGACAGTAATTCAACTATTCTCTTCATAATTAAACAATGTCGAATGTAATAAAAAAATAATAATAACGTTTTAAGACGTGACAACAAATTTCTTGTAATCGCGGTTTTAAGGAGTGTTAATGTATGTATGCACAATAATACGAGAAAAAGTATCATCACTCTCCATAAAGTCATTTATATAGATTATAAAACCATTGCGGTAGTAATAAATAAAACAGAGTTGTATTCAAACAGTTTTCCATCATATATCGAAAAAGCTACTTCGTTTGAATGGAAACCATCAAATTTATGATGAAATTAGATCTATAATGTCCATTTGTTTGTCTTATTTTGAAGTAGGAATTCTAGAAATTACGTTTTGGTTGAATTTAAACTATTTCAAAGAAGACGTATATAAATAAAAACTAATTATTCGAACTATCTTCTAATCATTAAAATCTATAAATTTTTTGTTTTATTATCAAAATATAACTTTATTCATGATCGACTGGTAGTTGGTCAACATTGAAGATGAAAATGTGTTCATATTATCCAAGTGATGCTGCTACTGACTTAAACGGTACTACTCTGTCCGTATTACAAATTGGAACCACATTAATCCGGTACAAAAAAGAATTGTCGGCTATTATAACACTAATAGATGTCACTTAAAACATCGCTTGTTGGTTTGTAGTTTATTTTTGATATAAATTTTCAATGAACGATTAATTGTGTAATTTGTAAACCGTCCTTAAAGCGTATTAGTACTTCTTTTAAATGTTAAGAATGTTTGTTTATTGTCGCCGTAAGAAGTTATTCTTGATTAATTACAGGAAAGTGCAACGTTTATATTTAACAATATGAGGCGGTATATCACTCACGACAAAATAAAACTGGAACACTGGATCTATATATCTCTCGTGGCTTGTATTATATCTTTGAACCTGAACATATATCCAATTGAAGTCAAATAATATACGCTGGAGGATGCAAGTTTCATTTTTTATTTATATGTTTTGGAATCATTCTTTCAAAATTATTATTTCAATCATGAATTTCTAATAGATATCAATAATTAACAAGCTAAATTGTTTGTGTCATGAAGGAGAATAAACTACAAAATTATATGAAAATATGAAGAACTTCACTATACATATACAGGGTATATCACGATTAGTCAATATCATACATAGATATTGCAATGTGAAGGTTTTTATTTAGGTTTTGAAATACATACATTCCTCCAATACATTTTGGAGGAATGGAGGTACCTCCAAAACATGTGATTTCAACGGATCAACCGCAGCTTCACGTTGACATCGCAATTTATTTTTGATCTGCTGGAATGGGAAGAAATCATTGGGTGCAAAACAAGGACTCTTGGGCGGACGACCAATCAATTAGATGTTTTGACTGTTCAAAAGCGTTTTTGTTTGAACTGATTTGTGGGAGCTAAAATTGTCGTGGTTTCCCTGATGTTTTCGAGCACTTCTGGCAAATAAATACTGGTGTACCATTCAGAATTGATTGTCCATGTCCATTTATTCCAAAAAACCAGGCGACCATTTGTTTCGAGGTGCTTCGTGCGCGAAGATTTTTTGTTGGATTTAGCTCGTCTTGAAAGACCCATCCAGTCCATTGTTGTTTAGTTTCGAGCTCATAGATCCATGATTCGTCACAGCAGTTTTCTAAAACAGCATCAACAACATATTTTCTAGCGATTCTGGACGACCTTCACAAAATTCATCCTGTAGCGAAGTGCGAACACAATTTCATTAGGAAAACCAGCGAAAGACTGTGGCTCGAAATGATGCTTCATCGCACTCTGCTGTTGGTTTAATCCATGTCGAAAGTCATAGAAAATATTAGGACGAAAATGTTCATGATGTTATTCCATTTTTGACCAAATGAATGTGTCTGTAAAAAACTCAAATAAAACTCGTGTGACAACACGTTCTGAGTAAGCTCACCATTAAAATGTCAACCTTTATGATGACATTTTTTGCTGAAATTGTTAAGGTAAACTTCAAGAAAAAACCACGATTATTTCATGGAAAAAGTTACTGTTCTTGTAGAAGAAACGCCCTATCAAGAAATGTAGCTCTACTGCTCAATTCAAAGAAAGTATTTCGATTTTTAAATCTGTACAAAATAAGAAAATATGTGTTAAAAATTATAACATACATAATATGCGAGGGCGGACAAAACAAAGTGTGTTTGAATCAACGAAATTGCCTTGAAGGTATTATATTTCAACTTGAGATACACTAAGTTTAATAAGGGCTGAGATACTATGAGGGTGGTAAACGCCTTAAGCATTTGCTAACGAGAACTTGAAAGGGTTAGTAATGGTCTCGTGATAAAGTCGGCACCTTTGAATTTGTCGTTTTCGTAAATATATGGACTTTTTACTGGAGGGATGGTTAAGAATTTAGAGAAACTGTATTGATTTTCTCATTTTTCATTTTAAGCCCTCAGGTATTGTTCAGGTAATTTCTTTTGAAATTGAAAGTAATGAAGATACTTCTATTTATGTGATTTTCCCACACAATATACTCAGTTTATTGTAGTGCTAACAGTTAAGTTGTGTTTAATAAATAGAAGATTTGAAGTGAAAACATTTTAATGAAAAAAGTTTCTAGTAGATAAGACGAAAGAACATCAGTTAAAACACAATTGACTCACCTTATTGGTTCCAATTTTGTAGTACTCTACCAATTCTATCTAGTTATATGCCTTCCTACTGTTGATCCTCATAATTTCTTACATTTTGTATCTTTGCAGGTATTACAAGAATGGCACAGTCTCTAAAATAGTAAATTTAGCACTTTCGCATATCTCAGAAAACATCAGGACCGTTACTCGTCCTTAACTGAACAATTTTTAAAACAATATGCACCAGGGCAAAGAGATTTCATCGAAAACATGATTATTGGAACATCTTAAGCTTATTGTGCAGTTCTTATTGTAGCTTCTGGTACTGGAGAATTCAAGGCAGGTATTTCTAAGAATGGACAAACACGTGGACACGCACTTCTTGTATTCACACTTGGAGTAAAACAACTTATTGTTGGTGTAAACAAAATGGACTCCAATGAACCACGATACAGCGAAGTGCATTTTGAAGAAATCAAGAAATACGTTTCCTCTTATATTAAGAAGATTGGTTACAACCCTGTTGCCGTTGCTTTCGTACCAATTTCAGGAAGGCACGAATATGACATGTTGGAGCAATCTGACAAAATGCCATGGTTCAAGAGATGAACGTGAAAAAGCTTATGGTGAATGTTTGATTGATGCTCTAGATACCATTCTCCTCCCGAGTCGCCCTCTTCGACTTCCACTTCAGAACGTCTACAAAATTGGTGGTATTGGTAACGGTAACAGTTGGTCGTGTTGAAACTGGTGTTTTAAAATCAGTTATGGTAGTAGTTTTTGCCCCAGATAACTTGACCACAGAAGTAAAATCTGTTGCTGCAGACTCCAAAAAAAATCCACCAAAGAGAGCATCAGACTTCACCGCTCAAGTCATAATCCTGGTCAAATTTCCAATGGTTAAATTCCTATCCCCGATTGTCACACAGTCCACATTGCCTGTAAATTTGCTGAAATCAAAGAAAAAGTAGATCATTCTGGAAAGACAACTGAAGATATCCCCAAAGACATCAAATCTGGTGATGCTGCCATTGTCAATCTAGTCATCAAGAGTATAAGCTTCAAAGATCCTGGTGCAGGAAAAGTCATAAAAGCTACAGAAAAAGTACAAAAGAATAAGTAACCTTTGTCAACTTGACGCTAATTTTCATATATTCACTTTTTCAAACGTTATTTACTTTGACTTTAAGAAGAAAAACAATTATATTTCTTGAGTTTCTTTGAAATTGTTCTCAACGTGCAGCAATAATCAATATTGATGTGTTGTTCATGTAATAAGAGAAAAATAATAATTTCGATTTCACGAAACCAGAATGGGTTCAAATAATTTTAAAAAATTCGTATCATTCATACATCTTCTAAGAATTTGATATAATTAGAAACAAAGTAAAGGAATTTCTTTAGACGTTTCAATTAGTAAGTATTGAGACATCTTAAATAGTTTTTTTTTATTGAGAATCCTTATTTTTTTCTTTCGATTAGTCGTAATGAAGCACGGAATGTAAAAAAGATAAACGAGACTCATTTCCCACGTCACATCACAATCTGCCCTCACACTCTACCTTTACAGCCTCCTTATAAGGCCCTTTTCTGCTACTAATGAAGTCGTTCAAATAAGTCGCAATATCGATGTAATTTCGTAGCCATTCCATTGTTTCTTGTCCGCAAATATCGATAAGAGCGTCACTGCAAACATTGGCCACCGTAGAAGAGACAGCAAAATCCCATTAACATCAGACTCAATTTGCAGATAACCCCCAGTTGAAGTCTTGATATTTATCGTTGTTATTGTGAAATCGTACATGGATTTGAGTTCTTTTCTGTTAATTTAATGCCATCTACTTATCTGTCTTTTGTTTCCTTATTTCATTCACTTTTTGGGAAAGTAGTTTATTTGTAAATACAAGTAATTACATGAAGATAATTATGTTATTAATATGGCCAAAATTCGATGTGAACAGAATAAAACAAGATTGAGAAATCTGATCAGCTTACTTCTAGAAAGTACAGATAATACCAAGAATTATTATTGAATTATTGAATGTAATTTTCTATTAACGAAAGCTCTGATCAATTTCTAAAATCATATTATTGATGTAGTTTCAATTTTGGGGACAGCAGAAAGTTACAAGGATTCAAATGAGAATTCTGTTCATTGGGAATCCTTTCAATGAGATCAACATTACGGTTTCTTCAATTGATCTTTTCTTCATCTGTGAGATTATAGTCGCTTCTTTACACATCTTTTCACACAAAATCATTAAGGCCGCTCGACATTCTACAAGATAGCGTGCAAGAAAAAATATTGTATAGATCAATATTGCACATTGCTAAACAATATGCCATTACATCACGGCTTCCTGTAATCAAAACTATACAAGTAAAAGTGAACAAATCCCTAACATCAAGTTTCATTAAATATTATGTGACGGAATTGAAAATCAATTAACAAAACTAAGTACATCACGATAACTGCGGCAGCCTTGCTTTTGGAGCCTATCCGAATCAATTACTGAACTTTATCTGAGCATACTTTTGATTAAGAAGTTTTTTAAGTAGAGGCTCTACACGAGCAGATTTATCTTCAACGTCTTCTAGCCTGTTAAAAACGATTCTGTACAACTAGAACATTATGCACTAGATAATCAATTTTATCTATATTCCTTTTCCACCTTTTCAAAAGTAATATTTGAATATTCACCCAGCTTACCATAAAAGCTGCTCTGAATTCCGATGCACACACAAATCATTATCTTCTATAATATTCAACAAGTTTTCAATTTACCATGGATTTGATTCTGAATGACAAAGCTTGATTCATCCACGTTTTGATTCTCAGCTGCCTAAACGACTAACAGGCCCAACCACTGTTTTATGATAAACATGAACAGTGTATTTGACCGTAACGAAAACAATGAAAAGCTCCACTTTCTCCACCATTTTCTAATCAATTTTTTTTTTCTTTTGCAGCAAAGAATTACTTTCTATTTGGAAGGATATTCAGTCTCTCCTCGATTGATGTATGAAAGACGTCGTGTTGATCAGGACATTCGATATCTCTCATAGGTTAAGATAGGAAACTGGTGATTGATTAAGTCTTTTTCAAAAACTCGTCGACGTCTTCGCCTTCCTTTTCGATTCTGATTGTACTTTTCATAACATGACGGAGAACACAAAATTGTGCTTATTGAAATGAAGGAATCTCTTGTAATACGTCAAACACTTCCAGTAAAATTGAAGATACTCTCCAATACTCACACGTTAACAATTATAGGTCTATGAAACGAATTTTGACAGACAACTTTCATGTAATATTATTACTAGAAGCCGTCGACATAAATCAATTTGAAATTTGCTATCATCTATTCCGTCTATTATTGCTTTCATCTTTTTTCTTATATATTTTATGCAAATAAATACCTTTCCGAATTAATGCCATATTATTTTCCGCAAACTTTCTTTATGTTTCAATAGTTGTTCTGCTTTTCAAGACGTCATTTTCGTTTTATAGGTTTAAATGATAAAACTAGTTTGAAATTGTTATAATTCTATTTTACTGATCAAGAAAAGTATATAATAAGAAGTTTTATCTTTGAGGTTATTGATATTGGAATTAGAATTGAAAAACAGCAAAATTTACCACCAAAATTCTCATATCATTTCAGTAATAATCTCTTTTGAACGCAAACAGAAATACGTATTTCAACGTTCTTTCAGTATTCTTAATGATTATCCAAGAAAGTGTAGGTGAATATTTTGATTTATGAACGGGTTATTTATAACAATCTACATTCTAGATATGATCTTACTCCTCCTTTATGAGTTCATATATCGTTAAAGTTGACGTTAGTGTCCCAAAGGCACATAGAATTAGAGCGTACTCCTCATCTACCCTAGTATAAATCAGGGCCGGACGAAGATCAGACCTATAATACAAGAAAAATATATCATAATAATGAAAAATCCATTTCCGTGTGTGTAATCTTTCATTGATGTATTGAAAACATACTATCGGGATCATAATAGGTTCATAAATTAATCCTGATCAATGAATCCAGAACTTAAGGCCCTTTAATGAATTTGCTGTTAACAAAATACTTCTTCTCTATTTATCAACAATTGAGGTGATAAAAGTGTTACGTGTTTTGGAAATCAATTATGTACTTTCCATCAATTAGGTAGTCGTGGGCTTAACTATAATGAAAACATTTTATTATCATTATGGTCACGGAAAAGAGTGAGCCATCCTACAAATTAAATACATCTTTTCTGTCTTTGCTTCTATAGACTCGTACCTCGGAAATCATTTCTTTAAAGAAGTCCTTTCTCGGAGCATTTTTTCAAGATCCTCAAACAGATAGTACTCTGAAGAATATACTGGGCGAATAAGCGATTGGAATTATCATAAACTTGGCAGTCGATTGTTGCGTTTTTCTCGATCGGTCCAACCAGATGACTTGAATGACCTTTTTATTCTAGTGTGTGAGGAAGTGGTGAATCGAGACTTCCACTTCGATTTATTGATGAGTCATTGCTTGTTTCAATGGTGAGCAAACATATTCCGAACTATAAGGATAGTATTGAAAGGTTCCGACTCCAACCTGAAAATGTAGTTTACTTAGGAATAATATTTGCGCTGGCGTTAAGAGAATGTCTCAAATATTTCAGACAGTTTGGAGGTTTAGTTTCTGTTTGAAAATCGTGAATATTTTCCTTGAAATTTTCATAAAATATTTATTATAAGAAGGGAATATGTCTACGCAATTGAAAGAGGAGTAAGACACTATGTACGGAGACTCTGCACTATCTTCAACTACCGTAGAATTTTGCTATGAAATGACCAAAGACATGTGTAGGCTATCCGCGCGTTAGGTACCGTGTTAGTTGACTTTAGACCACAAGCGTTTTATTACCGAGTTTTAGGGATGATAAGTCGGATTTTTTGTAGCGGATCACAACTGTAGATGAAACGTGAGTCCTCCACTACATTCCTAAAGCGAAAAAACAGTTAAGACAGTGGGTTGCAAAGAACGAACCTGCTCCGAAACGGGCAAAGAAGAATGGCTAAAAAAATTATACAAACTTAAAATATGTTGTAAATAATATAATAATGATTATGGAAGAGAATGTCTTATTCATTTGTTAGTTCTGAGACTTTTCAAACAACCCTAGTAAGCTCAATCATCATAAATGTTCATGCAAAATAGTGAATACTCTGCCTCCTGACATCTAAACCTTCTCCGCTATCTCATGCAATCCCCGTGCGATAACTCAAGAGTTTGGTTTTGGATAACGTTCAAAATCAGTATAATAACTTTTTAACTACTATTGCCGATGAAGCCCAGTCTGAATAGGAGGGTTACCAAGCTATGGCTTTACTTACCACAAAAAACGTTGTTTAATCAATAATCAACTTCTAAACACATATAGTCCTATTTAGCCTACAATATCTCGAACCAGACGAAGCCCATTGTTTGAATAATCAAAAGAAATGTATATTGGAAAGTAACTTCTTCATATTCAAAAAACCAGAGAGTGGGAGACGGTGAATAGTCCCGTTATCTCAATAAACATTTACCTTTTCAAATCAGTGAGAAACCCATATTAATGAAACCACCCTACGTAGAATTGAGCCGATCCGTCTCTGCACAGTTTCAAGGGTTACTACCTCGTGTGTTGAGATACTGTTGATATTATTTTGATGAATAGGTTGAAAGGGTTGTATTTTATGAGTTCACGTTGTTATTAGAACGTTGCTTTAAGCGTTTTGGGGTGAAATATTGGTTCGAAAAAACATTTTGAAGATCAGAAGGGATAATTATTGTACCACCTACGTTCATATGCTAATGATTATGTTCAATATTCAAATTTTTCTGTATAACTTGCAATTTTAAATGGTATCGCTGTTTGCTGACTTCACGTTTGCACAATAATTTGGAAGCATTCAAAAACAATAATAACGCCTACTGTTATCACTTCTATACTTAAGTTTGAAACACTTAATTCGCCAATTAATAAAATAAAGGATTGGGACTCATCTGTACATCAGATATCTCATGAAGAGAGTTGTCCCAGTGTATCTAAGAAACTCTTTATGCTGTTTTGTTTTCAAATTTAGAAAATCTCGAATTCTGTCCTGTAATCAGTCATATAATGCAGATACACACTAGTCTTTGTACTATTCTTGGATGTCACGTCGTAAAATGTTGCTAGAGTTTCCCTGTAGGACAATTTTTCTATATAGGTTTCATTTGACTTTTCAATAATGATGTAAATTTATTATCCATTGCACCATGAGGAAGTTAGACGCTCATTAATATGTTTCCTTCTTAATAGGCGAATTTTTCAAAATTATCTAGATCCTTACTTTACTTAAGTAAAACCACAATTTAAGTACCGGCACCCACAACCATTCCATTTGTTTTATTTGATTTGGAGGTTTTAAAAATATTCCTGGTCGAGACTGGTTCCTTACCAGAGTTGGTCCTCCTCAACTTCAAGGTATGCTGCTACTCTGAAATCCAAAATCTCTTGAGAGAGTTTTTCACCAGCTTGACCCATTCCGATCTTTTATGTATTAATCTTACGTGTAGTATATTTCCACGAGTAGCTAAGGATTTTGCTGGTAGTACAATTTGGATGAATGAACGAACTTTTAGGTGATCAGTCATTCAAATCATCTGTTAAATATAACACTATTAATTTTAGATGATTATTAACTTAATATCAAGTGGTTTTTGGTGAAACATAGGGCTGTATCATCTTTTACTGTTCTCAAGTAGAAGGAAAAGAAGGAAGTCATTATTCATTACACTACTATCAACAGAAAATTTTAAATTAATAGAATCTTGAAGGATTAGATAACCTAACCTTGGGGAATATTTTCTGATATGCAGCTTCTGATACCATTATTTTCATAGTTGGGAGTTTAATATTTGATTAACTTCATATGGCAATTTTTAGCAAATTATCATTCACTTGTATTCAATTCCAGATATGATATTGTAGTACAAAAATATCATGAAGGGCTTTTGGTTTTTCAACGAAATGAATGTGCATCATCGAATTCCGTGAAGGGTATTATCAATAGAGTTTAGTTTCCGGTTACACAGACATCTGCTCATCACAAATATACCGAGACAATTATTTTTTATGGTTCTCCACATCATTTGTGTAAATGATAAACAGGGTGAAAATATTTTGATGGAAATAACGTAATATGTCAAGTAATTGTCGATAAAATGATGTTTGAAGGGTAAATTACTAAATTACGCGAGAAAGCTACGGCTGCTTCCGTAATTTCCATCAAGGGAGAAGGGTTCCACCCTTGATAATTAAATTGTGATGAATATTTTCGGGCAGTTAATGAATATATCAAAAATTTCCAAATAACGTCACTATATTTTACTTTAATTGGTACGTTATGGGGAAGATATAGCGAAATTTTGTTTAATTTTTTTTTGGAAAGATTTGCTGGTATTGAGTAGAATAACTTCCCCAGGGTGAAAGGAATCCCTTTTTTTAAATGCAGCTCACTAGGGTTCGAATGAGGAAAATGAATTAAATTAAATATATAATTTAATCTGAGTCATATTGATAAAACTATTGTTAATCTTCTTAAATAATAGCCGTCTTTTGTAAAAAGATCGATGTACTATAATTTGTTTTTATAATTTCTGGCTCTTATCAATAGTTTAAAATTAGTATATATCTTTTTCCTGAAAAACATTAAACTTAATTAGGTTTAATTTCTTAGGAAGCTCTGCATTGGTCTGTATATTTGTAGTAGGACATAATGATGCTTTTGCTAGAAAAATGACATTTTTGAAAGTTGTAACCAACTGACATTTTTAAGTTCAGTTTTAACTCTTGTGGACGATCATGCAAAGTGTATTTTGAAATTTGCCAATGTGAAACCAATTTATATTCACCAGAAACGACTTAATCATAAAACCTGCAAAGAAACCTCTAAACTTGATGAAACCACGAGGCAGAAGACTTCCTTAGAAAATATACGGTCTCAGTTAAAGTATATGAATAACTGGTGCTTAGGGGTGAACATATTAAATTGGACGCTACCAGGTTTTTAATGATCGATGTTAAGAGTGAATAAAGAAGATGGTAAAGTTGCAGATGCCTAATGAATCAATTTAATAAAAATTGAATGACAAAACATTTCTCCAACAAATAAATTTATTAAAAAAATGAGAAATTCGCATCAACTGCGTATCCAAAAGAGCACAATGAATAAGTTATAAGTTGAAAACAACTCAAATTTCCATATATATTTATAGATAAGACTTAAACATATGATTTTCACAGCCCTCAATTAAATTCCCAGTTGTTGAATTGAAGTTGAATTGAATTTATTTGTTTGTGGTGTACCGGCTGAGTCCCTTGTGTTATTGAACTTAAACCTGGAAGCTGAAGAACTTAGAAAGCGGCAGAAAGCGGGAACAAAGATGTAAATTAATTCTTCCATTACTTTTTTCCACCGTTTTTTGATTTACCTCTTACCCTCTGGTATCTTTCATGCAACTCGTTTCAAGAGTCTGTCTTCATTCATATTCTTGTATTTATAAACGCGCTGATTGGTGATTCATTGTAAAGTGTGATTATTCCATGGTTTAATCGTCTTTCTCATCCTAAGTCTGTCTGCTTTCCTCCAAAAATTCTTCTTATTATTTTGAGAAATTGTGAATGGTACAAAAACTGGCCTTAATCACAAATATTTGACAACTTCAGTCGCCGCAAAAAATTATCTTGAATGACTCACTCTGAAAAATATGTTTTCTGATATATTTGGTAATAGCATAGATAAATCTTTTTCCTATTTTTCATTTTAATATTCATTTCAACAATATAGAAACACCCAGAGAATCACCAAGTGGAGCTTTGATGTTGATATTGCCTTGTAGATGTCGTAGGTCATTAGATAAGTTGGGATTTTAGCTAATATCCCAGGACAATAGGCCATCAATGGCCTATTCTCCCGGAGTATTAGCTAAAATTCAAACAACAGACTATTGGGTTTACAGAAGAAGATAATAAAAATAGGATAAAAAAAGTCTTATATCAATCAAACATTTATTGCAACACGTGGAGGCTTGGTTAGGTTAGGTTAGATTAGGTTAGGTCAGGTTAGGTTAAGTTAATTGCAACACGTGGAGGCTTGGTGATCTTATCTATTGTCTATTGTTCGGCATGTGTCTAATTCTCCGGGAGAATAGGCATGCGTGGCACGCCTTCAGCCAACTGCCTATTATCCTGGGATATTAGCTAAAATCCCAACTTGTCTATTGACCTACGACGTAGACACCTGTAGTAAATCTGTTCAAGATTTTTTATAGATAAACTTTAAAAATACAATTCGAAAAATTTAGGCAATGATATAATTTACAGTTTGGAGATGTTGTCGGAAGATTTTACAAGTTCATCAACTTTTCTACGATCTTCATTGGTTCATATATGAAGATATTCTATCGAATTAGAATAATATCGGTTTAATAGATTGAAAAAATGTATGAGTGAGTTGTGCTTAAAAATGGAAAGGCAAAGTTATCCAACAGGAAATTGAATTCATCTACAAAGGAATAGAGGGAAATGTGAAATATCAGACAAAGAAGAAATAAATAATTACTAAGCAAAATAATTCAATTCATATTGGGAAAATTACCAAATATTTTATAAAATCTACTAATCTCTGATGGAAAATTTGATTAGAAGTTTTACCATATTATTTTGTAATTTCAATCAAAGGTTTATCATAAGAAAACTCAGTGAATTTATTACGCAGTGTTGTAACTTCTTTACTCTATTAATTTGAGCTCAACTTGAAAAACACTATATATACTATACAACAAACTATCTGTTTTTGACAAGCTATTATGATATAGTTGGGATTTCAGGTTTTGATTTTACATAAAATCCTCGTTTTCTTCTAAATCAGAAACTTACTAAATTCATTTGAAAATAAAAGTATTGAGTATTTTAGACTCAATCATAAATATATAAACGGTGTATCTAGCGCCATCTGGCAAATGTTCCCATCACATTTTTTTTTCTAATTGGATAATAAAACATAGTAAATCAAAATTTTTATCAATCTTCAAACATTGTTATTGAAAAATAATAAACAGTTAAGTATAATTACTTTTCAAGTGAGATATATATTAAAAAATCGTAAAATTTGAATACACACACACTGATTACTAATTTTAGCCATCATATGTTTCGCAAAACAATGGTAATTTTCCAAAAAAATCTTTACAGTGTAGCCAAAGCTTTCGAAATTGTTATATATGTATACAATAAATGGTAGACAGCTACTGCAATGAATCTACTTCTAAGAATTACTGGAATAACTCTTATGGAAGTGCAGCGAAACTACAGGGTGTCCCACGACGAGTTAAAACTATCTGTATATGGCAACATACTTATAGTAAAATCACGACAATTTCTACGTAAACGTCGTGGGAAACCCGTGGGAAAAGGTGGTAAGGTTGGAAACGTAAATAAATGGGTACCAGATATAAAGAAGGCTCATTAGTTGAAAGGCGCTCAATGGAATTTCAAACGAAAAATCTTCATCATGGCTCAATTGTTTAGGAGGTTCTTAAGAAGCCTGAAGTGAAAACTTAGCCGTATAGGTAGTAAAACGACGAAAACAAACTCACTGAGACCATTAAGAAGTAAGGTCAAAAAAAGAATGTGAATTTTCCACATATATCTTTTTCCGGCTATTATTTTATCAATATAACGTCATTGTTTTATCTCCCGAAAAAAAGTAAATAATTTTTTGCCAATTATCTGTAAAAAATAATTCACTTGAACATAAAATACGAATTTCAGGTAGAAGAATTTGTCGGTTAAATAGAATATGACGGTTAAATTCACCACAAATTCAAAACACTCCGCACTCGAAAGACAAGCGGTGGTTTTTGTGTACAATAAGATACACGGAGTATCCATTTCAAAACTCGTGTTTATTGTTTAGTTGAAGTACTTGCATCGATATGGGCATATGCTTTACCGCAACCACTTGAAGTGAACACTACCAACTAATTATGTTAAGAGGGTAAACATTACACTCATGCTGGGTATATTTATACATACACTCCACGCGTGTTAAATTTTGCGTACCCGCACCTTACGAACACATATTTTGCTATTATGTTTCTAGGAGACTTAAAGTGGGTTGATAATTATAGCTCGGTCGCTCTCATCGGCTGGTATTGATTGAATTCATCGAAACTTGTTCCATAAATCATGATAATTGGAATCTTCTTCAACACTTTATCATTGAGTTCTACACCAGGGCTCTCCAGCAGCATTCCACTTCATTTTTTCTTCTCGCGAATGAATAAATGACCATCAAATACAGAATTTTGATATTAACGATAAAATACAAATAAAATAGATGTCAGATACATGAATATAAGAAGGTTGGGTGGAATGGGAAGGGTAGACTTAACTAATGTGGTTGTGGAGTATTAAATAATTGTAGGACCTATTCGAGTAAAATATGTCGTCATTGGAAGGAACAGATCAAATACCGACTTCATAATAACCATTCAAAATTAGATTATTTCATCAGAAACAATAAACTTCTTCGTCAGTTTCTTTGCAAGTCCTATTGATTTCCAAGGAATAAATATATAACGACATCACACTAAGTTAACGAGAAAATTTATTAGCAATATACAGTCAAAAATAGCTATCACTATAGAAAATTTTTCCCAAAATCTTGAAGAAGTATTGACCTCTTCATGCGAAGGAGCGGTGGAAACTGTAAATCAAATAAACATTCAAGTTTTGATGTACTTATTGGAGTTATCGAAAATAATAAAAACTAAAATTTTAGAAAATATCCAATCAGTATCATACACGTATTCTATATGAACAATATCAATCGATATTTATTCGACTAAAGGCATGAGATGTTTGATCATTATAAATTTTTGTAATATCAAAGCAAATGCTTCCTTAAACCTTCCCGTTATCCAGATATTAAATGTTTTCTGTAAATTTTTAGAAATGCGGGTGTGGTCTAAATTTTATTTTGACCCGTTGATACAAACACTAAGAAATAAAAAAGTATTTTTCTTTACCTTGTCAAAGTCTGTAAAAAAAATCAAATCAAATTGTATTTACTAATCCTATTCCAACTTTTAGTCGTTTCCGAGATATTTGAGGTTTTATATTAAATTTAAACTTCAAAAAAGAAGGTTTCCGTTTTGACTCATCAATTAAGTTGGAATTTCTGGATTACCACTACATCAACAGAGACTGAAGGTAAACTAAAACAGTCTTAGTATACTTTCACTCTCTGAAGATGAAAACTTGGTTATCGAAACGCGCGTCAGACACTGTAATTACGAGGGTTGGTGTATAAGTGGTGTAAACAGTTTGACACGTTCTCTTAAAAGTTCAGAATTCAGAAATTTCTAATTTAAAATTAGATCCTGCTTACTAAGGAATACCTGGAACTGGATGTTGCTGCAGTCGGCTTGACATAATACTTATACTGGTCTCAATGCTTTAATATAGAGTTTGCTAAAAGCAACCTCCTCATTGTTTCCAATAAATTTTGTTGGAAACTTCTTGCACACTCTTTTTTAATATAGAATATGCATTTGACTTAAATATCCATGTGCTATTCTACTTATAAACTTATGGCACATTTCGAAATATCCAAATATTGATACTGTCATCCATTATCATGAGAAACAGTTTAATTTAGACGAAATTTCTTGGCTTTCATGAGCATAAATTTGTTGTGGAACACCATAAAAAATAAGAGCTCGATCAGTTATCAAATAGTATATAATCTGACTACATTTTGGGAGTACCAACGATAACAATGAACTTTTTTTCAGTGTTTAAAAATTGACCACATTTCGGCAAATCGAAATCCAACATACTAATTTTAGAAACGTACAATGCATGGTTAACAAGCTATGAAAATCTGCAAATTGCTCGGAAATAATTCCTTAAATAGGTAAATGCCGGTTTGTAATAAGGCGGAATCTCATAAAACAGTGAATTTCTTGAGAAAAATTATGTTTTTTAAGTTTGAATATAAAATACATCGGATACCTTCAAAGACCGTTGATAAGTAGATGTTCAACACCTGGTTGGTATGATGAGTAGCTTGTTAATATGGTAATAAGGTAGATTTGTGCTTAAGGTGGATAATGATCCACCGAATATAGAAAACTAATCTATATACCTATTACATATAGATACCAAAGTAACTTAAACGTTATTTCCTTTCTTTGTTCTCTAAATTATTAAATTTACACGACAGTTATTAGCGTAAAATGTAAGTCATGTACAAAGAGTTTCTAATTTGAAATAAATTTAATAGTTTTCATACGAGGTTTGCTACTTAAGTTTTGAGATATGGCAACACTGGTGTGAACATGTCAAATCTTACATTGGCATCATGAAGTTTGACATTTCTAATCGTGAACTTACTAAGAAAGTGTTCACCGTTACTTGAAACATTCATCTTGACTAAAATAATAGAATTAACTCGCGTACATTTTAGTGCGATGATTTTGCTGGTTTCTCGAATGCAATCGTTGTCGCATTTCGCTATAAAATGAATGAATTCCGTGAAGGTTGTCCATATTGACTGTTGTGCCAGAAAACATGGATACTGTGCCTAACCTGATATTGCAAGATCGTCATGTAACGTACCGTGAGATTGAGGCAGAGCTGGGCATTGATTCTACTCGCATACATTCAATATTGCATGAACATTTGGCTGTCAAAAAATTTGTTCACTCAAAAAAAACAAAGAAATTTTGAACAGTCATAACATCGAATTGAAAGGTAATGCACCGGACAGTCCTTATTTGGTACCCACTACTTTCATTTTCTTCTCCTTCTCCTTCTTCTAAAATTATGAAATTAAATAGTAAATAAAGTTCAATTATGGTACTGTAATTTCTCTTGGGCAAAAACAGAAAGGAAAAAAAATGTAAATAATCGATAAAGTTAAATTGAAAGTCCTAGTTAATAATAAATCTTGGAAGTCACTAATATTTGAGCGTCAATTTGATTCTGGAGTGAATGTTTACGAAGCTGTCGATTGCGTTATGTTTTTGACACCTTGGCAATCATAAATCAGCCGGCTAACTAGACAAGGCGCCCCGAAAAAGAGCCGTCGCCGACCCTATAATTTCAGTTACGTATACATCGATTTTTCACTAAAAAAGCGAGACCTCTAAACAAAAATAGGCGATTATTTTCGGTAGTGTGTAATAAGGGAACGTTTAATAAAAGAATGGTGCGAATTAGACATCATCAACCTTAATCAGACGTTGAAAGGCAAATTGCTGTAGCACGCCCAGTTGCTGCACAAAAAAATCAGGAATAAAAATAAAAAATGTGACAGGAAATAGAAGAATACCATAGTAAACTATTATTATTATATCTAATTTTCACCTATTGGGAGTTGCTGATGATTTAAAAATTGCAATATGATATAATTTTCACAATATTTTGTAGCTGATAGAAAATCAGTTCTATAAAGTAATTTCGAATGGTTGATGAAGTGGGTTTTGAACGTGTAGTTAAAAGCCCATATATTCTCAGAATGTAGTTGGACATCTGCTATTTTCACACGCCTAAAATATGATTTCTCCAAAAAGATTCCAAATTAACACTTTGACCAACAAGAGCTACGACCAAATATTTAGGATTATAGTTATCAATACGAGGGTCGCTACTTAAGTTATGAGACAATTAAAAACAAACATTTATAATTGGATATGGCTCTATATATAGTTTTTCAAAATACTCGTCACTAAGATCAATACAAGATAATTTGAAGTAATTATTGTAGCGTTTTTTCAATTATCTACAAAAGTTGTGCCGATGATTTTTTTTGTATTACCAATACTTATTGCATGAACGGAATTAAAAAGTTCCATAATTTTGATTCTTATTGTGTCCTTGGTTTTCACAAATACGCGTGATGAATGCTAGCAATCTAATTATTCATCAACATTATCCTTACAGAACAAAATAACAGCCATGACAGATTTTTTATGGTGTCTTTTATCCGATAATAAAGTGGTCATGCCAATCCTTTCAATTCTTTCTTGAGTCTTGCCCCTCCAGATACGATTTGGCCAGGAGGGGGACATATAGTCGTGGTCAAGTCAAGAAATTTAATAATTTAATTTTGATAACAATAGATACAAGTAAAAAGTAGTTATTTTATTAATGTAGGTAAGTACTGTACTTGAAACTATTTATTCTTAATTCTACACTTGAAAAACTTGACAAATAATAACTTGTACATATTGCCATCTTTTCTTGAAGACATCCAGAGAAGCACTACCATGCACGAAATAAGGCAGCCTATTTATATTCCATAACCGTGGTGAATGATTTGTCATAACAGCTAGAGGTATGTCGAGGGGTATGACGCAAAACTCCGCAAAAGTGAAGGGTTTCCAACAAACAAAATAGAAACAGAAAAAATACATATATTTAAATAACAAAATTAATTTTTCTTATACGTCTTCTCCCGGAACGCGTTATTGCCTCATTTACGTCAATGTGTACGTTTTTATGAACGTGGAGAAGTGCCAGTGAGGTACTTTATGAGCATTAACAACAATAGTATTGAAGTTAAAACACACGCAGTGGAATAATGAGAAACTGATTACTTACCATTTCTTGTAATTAATGAATTTGCAGCAACAATTTTTTAAGAATGAAGTTTAGTCGTTTCGATTCCGATTGAGGTTATGTCTAGCTAGACGTTACATAGTCGACAAGCGCGCGCAAGTGCGGCGTGGTAAAATTCAAATTTTTGATCCGTTTGCCATACAAAATTATTATATTATATTAAATTAATTGAATATTGAAGGTATGTAGTTACATAAAAATCTGTAAGGTGACAAAATATATAAATAAAATCATTATGTTCAATTAGTGGTCCACCTAAGTCCTGGAACCAGCTCAGGGAAGGGGGTGTCATGACCCCCTTAGCCCCCATGACCCCCCCTGGGTTCGCCTTTGAGTATAAAGTTCAAAAGTAGAAAAACTGCATCATTTACAAATTAAATTTCGTGTCTGGATATCGTTAAGAATTTCAACGATAGTGACTGTTTCACGTCAACAGATAAATAATGTTATTCGAATGATTACTGCACCATAAAAATTATGGAGTGTAAGGTAAGGAGAACCATCTTATTGAATCAAAAAGTATCTGTTCAAAGGGAGTAGAAAGATTTTAAAAAGTAGTAGATTAAATTCAATACATATTTGAAAGTCAGAATTATTACTATTAGTATGAAAATCCATTTGGAAATTGTACACGAAACAAATAATATATGGATAATAATCAACAATAACTTCTACAGGTTATAATTAACAAATTATTTTCAACTGAATAAGTAGTAATACGATTTAAAATACTGCATATTTATGAACTACATAAGTTGAGCGAAATATCGAATTTTGAAACCCAGCACATTTCACTACTTTCATATTTTTTAATTTCACATCATTTCCATTCGCTACACTAGCCTTATTTTGATGAGTCATCGAACAATGCAGTGTACAAATGCACTACTTTTTCAGTTTTCCACTTATTCAAAAAGGTTATCTTCACCTCCACAATCCATTATGAAAATATATCGCAAAACACAAACAATACGTCAAATTAAAAGTATACGAGAAAATTACAATTAATTCAGGTTTTTCTGTGTTTGAATGTTGTTATGTAACGATAATTTAGATGACTTATTTCGTTTTTAGTTTTTTAGACTATAGCAGTTAATTATTGCATAATTTACAACCATATCACCGTATATGATTCTGAACACAAACAGATAAATTGGATCCCAAACATTTAATTCAATTCAGCTTTTAATAGTCGATGAATACACAAAATATACTATTTAATAAATGAATGTTACTACCCTCGGTCCAAATTCCCATCGGGGGTTGCTACTCTAACAAATATTAGCATCCACCCAATATTATGGAACATTAATATCAGTTAAAAATCTATAGAAGACAAAAGAGGTTGATTCGAAATGCACAGTTTGAAGGCATTAGTTAAATCTTTTCTTCTTATAATCAAGAATATAATTGGGTTATTTGAATAGGCGCCAAGGGTTGAAATTCTCAAGGGGTTGAAAAGTTTTATGTTCGAGAATTAGCATGGCTAATATAATTTATGTTTTTATAGAATTACATACCTGGTAAATGCCTCCATGAATAACATGAATAATAAAATAAGGACATATATAATTTGATACAAAGGTGTACAGGTTATTTGAGAAGAATGTTTTCATGGCAAACATCGAAATTAGTAGAATTCAGTAGGGTGAAATAGTTTTTGAGATAAATTGAGAAAAATATTGGAACGTGGGTTCATATGATGTACTAAAAATCTAAAAAAACTTGTGGAATTTGAATAGAAACTATTCAAATTAACAAAAGAAAAGAAAAACAGTATAAGAAGACAGAAAACATTCAAGATAGATCAATGATTTCACGTAAAGGAATACAAGAAGATGAAATTTTGGACTAGAAACTATTTTCGATGCAAACAACGGCAAATAATTTATTAGATTATGTGACCGAATATAAAATGAAACAATATAAAAAATTTCATGCATAATAGAAGCCGGATCAATACGTTTATTATAGGAAGAAAGATTCAATAATTAGTAGAAGAATGAGGAATAAAACACACTGGGGAGAGACACTAGTTTATTGGACATTGTAGTTTTATGGTTAGACTGTCGGCTGTACGAAAAAAAGTTAAAACTTTAAATTATTTTTTATCTGTATCCAAATTTCAATTTTGATATTCGGGGTGACCCAGAAGATACTTTTATCTAAATTGTAACCTTATTATTTGACGTCGTAAGATTCTACAGCTTATTTCAAGCAACTTTCATTTAGACAACTTTTTTGATAGCAACCAAAAACTTCCTCTTCCATATAAAAGAAGTTGGTACCATTCAATTCACAACGAATTTTTAGTGCGATTTTGGTCTCCTTTTTCGATTCCAAGATCGTGAATCCATTGTCTATATGCTCGGTCATAATCGTTGAAACTTCTATGGTTTGTTCTTAAAAAATTGAAAAGAAAATCATATTGCTTTTAGTATTTTCCCGATACTGAATTTTATTTTTATATTGACTTTCTTCTTTTTATAATTCATATGGAATAATTCGTTCATAAAATATAAATAAACATTCAAAACAAACAACATTTGAGAAAAACCAGCAATAAAAGAAAAATTACATACACTAACCTATAGGTAATTATAATTGGAAAGTAAACTATAAACCTTCTAATTATTTTCTGTGGAGAGCGATTTTGAGCGATTTTCTTCATGAATATTTCACATTTTTTTTATGTTTTTTATAAAAAAACTTGAAGAATCTTTAAGAGCTCAAACTACATGAACTCAAATTATGATAATAAAGTTGAATTATTGTAATAAAGGTGATTAATTGATTTTGGCTCATCAAAATAATTGGTACTTTTTTCTACCACAAAGATAGATATTAATTCATAGAGTTTCTTATTTTTCTATGTATAAGAAAGCTTAAAACATTCTTAATAGATGGCGGTAGCTATACCGTTTACATTAATACTTACACCACTTAAGCCTCTTATTTTCAAACAAACTTTTCGTTATAGGGGTGGGGGGAGATTTTAATTTTTTCTTTCAAAAATTAAAACTGAAATAACATAGGATCCTCACACTCAAAGAATGTCATTTTGTTGGCAAAGGATAGTTTATTTTGGATTGTCGTACTTGTGACGATTTTTGCGTCAACTAAGAACAGGGATACTTCAGGTAAACGAAAAGGTAGGCCGAGTACATAATACAAGATGTGATGGATTCACTATTGAGAAATTTAGTACCTAATCTACTTGATAAAGCTGGAAAATCCAGAAAGTAAAACCTGGAATTTCTAAATCCTTTCAATTACAATTTAACATTAGGTAGGTACTAAACAGTTTCCAATAGAAAAATGAATTCTCAAAATTTGAGGAAGACGTAATTTGTATAATTATATAACACAATAATGCATATAATGCACATGTAAGGTTATGTCAGTCAAATAAAATAACAGATTAGGGATTTCTTTAAAAAGTTTCTTATTGATACAAAATATAATATAAACTATGAATACATATTTTACTTTTGTTTTCCATTTCATCATGCAAATAATGAGATGCATAATATTTTATCACGAGTTGTCTGTTCTTCATGACCACGATCACGAGGCAAATTGTAGCATAAGTTAAAATTTTATGGTGGGTATTGAAATCATCCCCTTACGTGGACATTTTTAATCAAAAAAACTGACGATGTACGATGATAACAGAAAATAAGAACAGATTAATCAAAAAAATATCGAGAAATTCTAAATATCACTGTTTGAAGGCAGAATGTTTAGCCCAAAAGACAACTTTACTTTGTTCGGTTATATTGAGGGGTTTTTAAATTAGTAATAATAAAATGTTTCGCATAAATTGGGGAAAAACTACGTTTATGTCTACCAAATATACTAATTGAGTAACTTATTCATTTTCAAAACGATTCTTGAAATTGAAGTAATATGTTACAATCCATTCTAATCTATTCCAGGTATCTGGGAATTTGACACTTCCTATTAACGTAACTTTCGTCAAAACGAGTTAATCCCACATAAATGAGAATCTTCATTATCTTGTCGATTTCAACTCTACAAACAATTCTTCATGTGATAGCATCAGAAATAACAAAGATACAATTAAACGAAAAAGAGTGAACTTAAAGTAACCATCTTGTTAAATTCCAATATTTTCTTTAAGATCACGTAATTCAATATAGGTACATTTTACTTCAAGAACATTCGATGAAACACAATGATAAGTTTTTCAAACTAAACTTGTTTGAGTTCATCGTTATCGTTGTTGTATCGCTAAAGAATCGTTTTGTCTAACTTCTTAGATACTTGTTAACACGATTTTTTACTCTGTCAAAGCTTAAATACGTAGATGTATCAATTGTCGAAATGAACATTTGTTATTATTGAGACATGTAAATCGTGAGAAAGGATGTATAGAAATTTTGACGGGTTGACGTTAGATAATAATATTATAAATTGAAATATAAATAGCTTCTGTTTTACATATCTTTATGCTCTTGTCAAATTTGGTCATGTATTCATTAATAATATCAATTAATTTTGTTGAAAAATTCGGATCTATTTGATAAACATGCCGATATGAAACTACACTCGTGTGAATCGTGATGTTGCTACATACATAACAAGATGTGCAATAACAATTATATAATATTAATAAATAAATCAATGGAAACAATTTTCAAATCTGCTGCGCAACCAGAACTATATCACTATGATTCAAAAACCAATGCTCAATAATTTACCCGATGAAATTAGACCAAAAAATAGGAGTTATCGTCTTCAGAGACTGAATGTAAACTGAAGAGGATAGCTTGGTTATCGAAACGCGCGTCAATCAGTGTAATTTGGAGTGTTGGTTTAGTGATAGTATAAACAGTATGTTCTATAATAATATCGAGGACAGTTCTATAAATTCAGACTCAGAAAAAAATTGTTAATCAGAAAATTTTGTCCTTCCGAGATATAATGATTTCTATGTCACCTTTCAGGTAGTCTATTGAGCGTGTTGTTAAGTTGAAACTGCAAAGACTCGAACTGATAGAGCAGTATAAATTAAGGAAGTTAAAGGAATTTATTGATTCAATAAATACAGCAAACGCCAGAGGAAACTAACCATTCAATTTAACAAATACTTGATCTGCACAATTTTTGATCCGATGTTTCATTTTGTGAACGTTATCGCTAAAGTATTTAGATTATTTCTTAAGAAACAGCACTAAGTTGAAAAACGAAACGAGTCTGTAAAATGCTATCCTCAAATATTTTTAGAAACTTATAAGAGCTGTCTAGCGAGAAATATAAGTTTAGAGACCCAAAAATATTATTTCTATCGAAAATACGAAGATGGTTGATTTCGAAATTCTTAAATGAATCAAAATTCACTCACATAATTTGATGAAGATGACAACAAACGAATATTTCATCGAAGTACGTTAAAAAAGTGAAAGTACAATATATATCAATTTCTTTGTACTTGTATATCTCATTTCAGGAAAGATTAACTGGATATTGAAGTAACTGAATTTGGATGGGAAAACTCTCAATTAAGGAGAAAATATAGTGGAAATATTGATCGTAGTACCAAATACTTTAACTTGAAATTTCAGCTTCTCATTACGTTTGGAATATTTTCAGTTCAACAGTCTCGGTTGCCTTTATCTTCATTATTGGCACTTCATCAGGTATTGACAACCTTTTCTCGACATGTGGTACTACTTTTTAGCACTCTAGCCAGGTGGTCCGTCAACCACCTGCTACTGACAGACGCGTGGCTTACTTAGATTTCTTCAAATGAACGCACATAACGCTCGGTATAACGCGACAATTGTGAACACATTTCGAAAGATGAAAAGCGACAAAAGTAAATGAAAGGCACGTTGCGGTGTTTGCCTTTTCGGGTTTACAATTTTAAAACGCTTACTAATCTCTGTATTATAATTCTGAAAATGTTTAATTTGTTTTTGTCGAAGGATGGAATTTACAGGAAACACTTTAAGATATCAGTCGGTGGCGTTTCTTTAAATATAAATTATGGTCATAAATTAAAAGCAAGTGTAACACAAAGAGTAAAGGATTCTTAACAAAAGCGTTTTTTGATATTTTTGTTGCTACAAGTATTGCAAGATTTGCATCTTATACAAAACAACAACTTAGATGTCAGATTTTTGTGGGTGCTCTCTCATCAAGGAATACAAGGAAATGAAGACAATCACGCAAAAGACTCTACGGTTTGCAGTGATGGACATTTAATAGTGGCAATCTGAGTGGCAAAAATCATTTCAAAAACTAAAGAAAATAAAGGGAAGTATTGAACATTGGCCGCCAGTAATCACCCTAAACTAGTGAGAGTAACGAGACTAAGATTAAGTCACACTGAAATTGGTGTAGTGAAATATTTATCCAAATCATAGCGCAGAAAACCTACCACTACTGAAGATAAATCTTTAAATGTTTGTATCATGTTAGAAGTATATCCACACTTCTTAAGTAAAAAAATTACAAATTTTAGAAAATATACAATAAAGGCGATTACAACAGATGCTCAAGATGTGGTGCATTTACTTCAATACAACGAAATATGCGATATTCAAAACTCAATACACTTTTCCCAGCGATGTTCGATAAGTTCGTTACCCTTTTTATAATAAGAATCGCCAAGCTTCTTAAAATAGCCATTAACTGGCAATATCACCTCTTAATTGTTGGAAAATCTTTAACCACCGAGCAATTTTTTCAAATCTGCTAACAGAAAATAATCTGATTGGGCTAAATCTGGCGAATAGGGTGAACGAGGTAGCAAATCAAACGTTAATTCATTAATTTTGGCTATGGCAAAATGTATGAGCTGGTCTTGATGAAACAACTCTTTATTTTTAGCCAAATGTGGCTGTTTTTGCTTGATTTCTTCGCTCAAAGGTTATAATATACTTACCGTTGAAAGTTTTTTCTTTTTCAAGGTAGTCAATGAAAATTATCCCACGCGTATCCCAAAATACCGACACCATTACCTTGTCTGCAAATGGAACAGTCTCTGCCATCTTTGGAGCCGGTCTCCCTTTTCAGTCCATGACTGATTGTTTTTTTGTTTTGGATGTGAAGTGATGGACCCACCTTTCATCCACGGTTATGAAACGGCGCAAAAATTCGCTTTTATTTCTGTGAAATATTGCCAAACACTCGATGAAAACATCATTCAGTACCGCTGCGAGGATTGTCTTCAATATTTATGGAGTCGTCACCTCATGTCGTCGACCACATCGATGTTAATGTCAGCAGGTCGTACGGACTCATGTAAACTCTACTACCCAATATTTCATTGTTGATAACGAAGGAACAGTCTCAACTAGAGTAGAATATAATTCAGCTTTTATATTGGTTGGGCTCAGGATTGAGGACCAATTTCTTTCATGTTTACAAATTCACTGAATATGTTTACTATTGATGGCACACGGACTAAACAAGCGTCTTTCTAATAGAGTAGTATTTTTAAATCAACTACTGCTATCTCTAGATCAGGCCAAACACTTCCGAGACCATCCTCGTATATCGATATTTTTCTCAGAAGATATGTTGATTCTAACCATATAAATAAAATACAAACAATGAAAAATGTTAAATACAATTTTTAATCACCAATTCATAAAAGGTCGACCTTTAAATATTATTCATTATTTCTGGGACGATCCTTGTACTGGCACGGACAAAGTGATTTTTGACAGGAATTGTAGAAAAGACTAATTAGCTAATTTATTTCCTATCTATATGACAATTTTTCAAATAGAATCTTATGGATTCAACAAGATGGTGCGTCTCCCCATGTCGCAATACCTGGTCTTAAGTATCTCGATGAAAAAGAAAGTGTTGCTACTTAACAAAAATCATTATGATATATCTTTAAATAGGGACAGCTCAAACGCATTTGAAAAACTAAACATTTTTCATCATCGGCAGATCAGACAGTCACAATATGTTATTTTTTCGATGCTACCTAGTGCATTCTGTACATCTTGTTTAGAAATACACCACAACATAAAGTTCAAACATTGGTGAGACTTTCCCTGTCTAGGCTCCCGTGACGATATTTATTATAGAAATAAGACGGTTTAGAAATTAAAATAACAATTGGAAAAAAGGACAGATCGCCAATACTCAAAGTCACAATCGAAGACAGGAATTTTATGATGTAATTAAAAACAGCTTGATGATTTACTGCCAAAAGATGGCATGTATGATAGAAAGTGTTTTATATTGATGAGGTTCTAAATCATAATCTAAGTCTCTCAAGAGTGTTCTGAACAGACAAAAAATATGATTTAAATTTGTTTCCACTTGACATTGGAATCATAAATTTGTGTTAAGTATAATAATACAATATAGATGACTTTGAATACATGCGTCGAACGTCCTCCTCATGTGAATAGTTACTTCTTTATGTCGTACAATATACTCGTAGTTTCGGAACCAATATTCATTTTAGAATAAAATAATTTCTGCTCGGGTGTACGAAGATGACACACAACTGATTGGTGAAAAATTAAAAAATACTTTTTATACTACAAAAATCATTTATGAACGAGACTTTTTAATTTAAAACATCAATTTGGATATTTAGAATGACATACGCAGATTGAGAATATTTTTCATTATTTATTCGAAACAAAAATATTTCTGTGATGGTTTCATGTTGATATTAAAAATTTACCAGGGTTTAAATTATCATAATATTTCTTGGTTTATTGAGAAACATGTATTTGAACAAACCAGTGAATAAAGTAGCTTAGTTTCTACCAATTGCTGATGTTTTCACGATGGAACCTTGAACTTAATTTTAGCCAAACCTATTTAGTAAGAAGTATCCTCAATTGCCTAATATAAATCCACGGGAGAGAAAACTTTATTGATAACGTTATCAAACTCTATAGATTCATAAGCAGAGCCAAAATGCTGAAAGAATAGCATAAATTATAATGGAAAACAAACACACTAAGGTCCCAATGAACATCACATCGTATTGACCAATAAGCCTACTCTTAGTTATTTCCAAACTGTTTAAATGGCTCTCTGACCACCTATTTGGATGCGACAAATCAGAAAGTTCATCGACTTACACAAGAAAAACAAATATTATTCTGGTGTATTCCTCGATGATAGTAAAGCATTCGACAAGGTCTAGCAGCAGAGCCTGCAAGAAACAACTGATTCTCATATTATATTGTATACATCAGATATATCGGAGACACAAAACATAAACAGCATCAAGACATATTAAAGGTTTTTCAAACGACAACAATTTCTGAAAAATGGTGAATTATAGTTAATGAAAGTAAATCTTCGCTATCACCACATTAAACAGTGTGTCGAATACCTAGACATTCATTTGAATAAAGACTTAATTGGAAATAATTTATTAGAAAAAGAGGAAAAAATTCACGGGATAATAGGGGGAAAATCTAAAGTATCCTTAGAAAACAAGGTCCTAATTTATATAATAATTATTAAATCTATATGCTTATGGAGTCGAACTATGGAGATGTGCTTCAAAATCTTGCGTAAAATTATCCAGTGATCTCAATCCTTACTAATAATAAAATACAAATAATAGGTACCCTCTGGTACCTAACAATTCAAGTAGATCCAGATGTACTAACAATTTTAGTTATTAAAGAAAGAATTAAGCATAATTATGATACTCATTAAGTCACAATACACGACTAATCGATTTAACATGAGATGTTAAACGGTATATTGTAATCAAATTATTAACAGCAGGCGTATTGAAAATACCTCTTCATAGAAACTAACATATCCGGATCTTCACTTAACTTCTCTAATTGTTCTTGCACCTTTAAATACATTGTGCTTGCATTGTATAATCTTGTATCTAAATAATTATGGAACATTGAAAAATGCTCATAAATTTTATAACAATTTTCACAAGCTTGGAGCTCATAGACAACAGACCTCCGCCTACGCCGTCGGTATGTTTTCAAGCAACGGGATTCCAAAAATATTCAAAAAGAAAGTTTGACGTCTAGGCTCAAATGTCGGTTATTGGCAATCCAACAAACTAAATAATTCTCACTCAATCTTCAAATAAATGATTGTTAATTGTAGCTTCACGTGCTTTAATGTTTGTACCCAAGCAGTTTGAGGATTTTGAATGGCGTAATATTTGACAAATGATCATAATATTCAGCTATCAAAAATAAATTTTAATATCCAATATAATTGTTCTGTATATTTATTGATTTTTCCAATACTCTCACTGTGTCATTATAAATAGGGCTTAATTGAGGGAATATATAGGATGGAAGAAAATCAATTTTGAGGTTTGTGATCGATATCCATCTAACTATATATAAATGAACCCAAAACCACTTTTATTACTTTTATTTCTTATTACGTAAAGCAATATCCAGCGGAATTCTCGATTTTTATGTTATATTTTTATAGCTACCCCGTACCAAAATTCAATCTAATCCTTATTTTAATCGATGCAGGTGAAATATTTTTTCAACAAATTGATTTTTTCAAAACTGATACATGCTTTCCATATGATGAAGGTATTTCCTCAAACACAAAACATTAAAATAGTTCATGCTGGATTATTTTCGAAAATCACCCATCAAAAAGAATGTTAAAGCGAAACTGAAAAATTGAATAAAGCGATTTATTATACAAACAGTGACTTGCGAATTTTTTTAAATGCTTTGTATCCCTAACAAATTGCAAAATATTCTCTAAGTGGTCGATCACAATAGCATAGAATACCTTCACGGAATTTTGGAAAGTGTTAGATCTAATTGTAAAAAAATTCGTTTGAAAGAATTCATATAAAAGCAAAGTTTTTGCGGTAGCGGCAACTCTTTTATGATATAAATACGTAGTGTGTTTTAAAAGTTAGACTTCAGGTGTTTTTCCATACAACACCTACCTGATTTCTAATTTAATTATATTTTTACTCAACGGACATTCACATTTGTTGAAAAATACTGTTGACGATAAAGATCTATCAATGAGAATAATATCACAACGGTAAGCAATTTTGGGAATATCTGCAAAATAATGAATAAGATTTCTTGTGATAGAAAAATTTTGGTAATATAATTCTTGTAGTCTTCCAGAATCTACAATATACTTTCTATAATTAGTTAGTTATCAATAACTACTTCTTATTTGTTAAAACAATCTTCAGGTATCTATTAAAACCATTTCCCTTCTCTTTCAATCCATGGAAAAGGCATTTAGTTTCTTCCTTTCTAATCAGTAGAGTTGGTGAAGATCAATACTTGATTAACATCAGATCACTATCATGATATGTTGTGCGAAGCATGCGTTCTCCGTTATTTGTCGTTGTATTTTCGTACTCTCTTATAAATATTCTACAACTTTTTCCTTCTTCTATTCCATCCTTCATCCATTATCATGTGGAAGCAGCTCAAAATGGTATTCCTTGTAGAAATATTCACTTACTTAGCTTGACTTTAACATTATAATAAGCATTCAAATAGTAGTAGAAATTCTGGAAATTTTTCTTTTTCGTCAATGTTCATTGAACCTGATACAGTGTGAATCAAATACATTAATTACTTTCTCGATTTTTCCAATCACCCTGTATTTTATGTATCGGAAAGTACTACCAACATACTTTTTTTATCAGGCTATACCTTAAAGTATCAGTTCTTGGAATATTTTGATTTTTCTCTGAAAAACAATGATGTATTTGTCATAATATGACAATTTATCATTGTAGTTTGATACTGTAGAGGTTGACATGCAAATACAAAAGAAAAACTGGTATATTACATATCAATTACAGAAACGCAAAAATAAAAAATGAAAGTTGTCAAAATGTTGATGTTTGAGTAGAATTCGTTTGAGAAATATTTTTGTTTCTTATTTCTTTCGCGGGAATTCACCATATTTAGAATATCTTGCCATAGCAGTGTTTCCAGGACCCAGCAACGGCAATTCCGGGACCAAATAATAGGGTAGGGAGGTAGATTGAATCAATGGAGTGGCTACCTAGGTCACCTGATCTCACTGAACTTGACGTTCTTCTTAGAGGACATTTAAGAAGTCGAATCCACGTTAGCCGTGCAGACAATTTAGAGGACTCAACTGATATGATTCGTATAATTCCGAAAGCTCTCTCAATCAGTCATCTTGGCCTATGTCAGAAAGAAAACGGGGCACAGTTTGAACAATTTTTGTAAGAATAGTACTACTCAGTTAATTTAACCATAATTGAATTATTTTTAAATGCAGAGAAATAAGATTTATGCAATAATGTATAAAGAACTATTTTAAAAACTATTAACGACGTCAAAATTCGATTTTTGTCTCATATCAAACAATGTAGAACAAAATAACCTGTTTGACTTGTTTTCAATTATTTTTTTCAAAAAGTTTTTGGTCGTTTATGAATTTTGTGCATTGCTATTTCTTACCCTATATAATAAATTCGAAATTTATATGGAAATTAATTTGTGGTTACATATTTTATAATTTCTACATCTGTAGAAACGGAAGTTTCACACGAAATCGACTTTTTAACTTAATTTCATAATTTTCCACGATTCAAAGGGGTGAGAAAACAATATTCACCTCCCTTTTTATTAAAAATATAATCGTATCGGATACTTTCACCTGCATAATTACACAGGAAATTTTGAGGTGACACTGTCACAGCACCTATGAGAAATGAACGTAATAGAATTGATATGGGAAATTAACTTTTTATTTTAAATTTGTGTCAATTGAAACTGTTCTATCACTGATATCCATTGTTCTTACATTGATTTGTAAATTTTGATAAAAATAACACAAAGTTTGCAATTGCATTTATAACCAAACAGTCCTAATCGTTCTGTTCCCCAAAATAAATAAAAAACGATTTTACACGGAAATTGTTATACAAAGTTTGCTTACAACAAAAAGAAAATTGATAAAGATTGGAATAATATCACAATTCACTTTGATGTTGAAGACGTGTTTTGGTAGATAGAGGACGATTTAGCAACGAAGCTGGAACTTTATTGAATCAATACGTGAACAATGGAATATTTAAAATATTTGAAGAAAAACGTACAACTTTTAATTGCTTTCAATAGTAATAATACGAAAATATTTCCGATGTCATGCATTTTATATCAATCATTTATAAATATTTATCAATTCATATTGATAATCACAAAATTATTGTCGCAGTGGACAAGAAATAAGTCTGATTTGAAAAGTTGATTCAACCCACTTAGATTTATTTATATTATTATCTATTAGTGCAGAATTATTCCATATTTTTTCACTACTCTTGCTTATACCAGACTCTGGAGCATAGACATGACGTTTTTTTAGACAAATAGATATTTCATTTGAAGCCGTATAACTTCAAGTGTTAAGATCGACATATAGAATCAAAAAGATGTTCCGACCTACGAATCAATGGTTTTGCAAGGCAAATTCAACGCAACTTTTGGGAATTTTACATGCAGTTTGGCACCTTTTTTGCATGGGGCATTTACATATAGACACTTCTCACATAAATTCATCACGAGGATCAGCAGCAAGTGATACATGGATGTTCTTGTCACATCATTTTGAGCTTCTTTATTTCTTTTAGAGGTGGGCTAAATAACTGTTACGACTTTCATTGTTCTATATACGTACCTTCTAACAGTGATTCTTTCGTCATGTCATCATGTTAAGCATATTATTGTTTGATAAAGAAACAATTTAATTTCAGCAAGTATTTGGAATGTTGAATTTTTTGTATTCAAGCTATCCACGTTTTAAAATCCTAAAAGATATTTTTCACAAGTTATTTCTTTCCAAAAACAATTTCTTCTTCTTCTTCAGGTGCCATGTCCATTTAATGAAGGTTGCTTAGGTTAGATTAGGTTAGGTTAAGTTGAATAGGTTAGGTTAGGGTTAATATATTGGATATCCATCCTATGCCATTAGAGTCTACTCTCCTATTTCATACGTATCTACAAGGCTTCTCGAAAATTATTAGCTGGGTTCAGCCAGATCACCTATCAGCTGATACAGAACGAGATTTAAATCACAGTTTCCAACCTTGACGAAAAATAGGTTCTAGATATATGAAAATTACATTGATTTTGCACTAAAGTTTAATACCAATAAGGTGTTTTTGTGCTGAAACGTCAAAAAGTATAAAAACCGCAAACCTCATCAACCTTTCAATGACTCAGCACATTAGAATTAATACTAAACAGCTCTTTAAGGGGAATGCATAACTTTTAAGATCAAAAAACTTTAGAAAATGAACAACCCGTCAGCTAATTGCATTTACTCACCGGTCTACCAGGGTAGACTACATAACATACGACTACGAACCGATTAACTCCATCAGTTGTCTAACAACAATGAACGTGATCCGGGTTCATTTCTGAGCATTAAGATCATGATTGGGTTTACCCGATCATAGTTTTCGAAGAGTCTTTACATCTACTTAAAAAAATTTTTTTTAATAATTGATTGCTATCAAATTTCTCATATAAAAGCTGATAATTTTCCCATATCCTCATGATAAACTCGAGTTGAAAAAAAATAACAAAAATATTTCACTAAATAATAGCTCACATATTCATAGTGATAAACTAAACAGCTACCATCTCTATTATTTCTTTGTTGTACGTCAAGTTGTCACCAGGCGATCAGCATCAGTTCTTCGGTGACATTTCAATGAATGTCCCCGACTCATTCATTGATCGTCTACTTGAAATTTGCATGCTAAAATCTTCTTCTACGTGGGAGATTTTTTGGCGACATGTCCGCAAAGCAAAAGTACGAATGCTAAACAACCGATCGTCTTTTATTTAAATCGGACAACATTGATAGACGTGTCCGCTGTAAACCTTTCGGTATTCAAATTTTGGAATTATATCTTTAAAGTTTATCTAATTTAGGTACAATGAGATTTATTTTTGGTCGTTTTTAGATTGAATTATAGCTGGAAAGATAACAAATTGATAATATGTTATTGTTTTACATTTAATATATCTACTTGGGTTGTTCAATATCCAGATCATGAGAAGATTCGGTATTAAAAATGCATCAAAAACGAATAAGATATAGAGCGAGTTTCTTCATTATACATTTCGATACAGGGATGTCAATAAAATAAAATAGTTTTCTTCAGTTTGTTGTCTGCTATAGGAAAACTTTATTTATTTTTATTAAACAATCTTTTCTTTTATTGTTACTTCTCCTGTTTAATGAGATTTAATTATAACAACCTGTTTTCCCTCTCCTTTTTTCCCGTTTTTATCCTTCGATTTACTCTAAATACTTATTTTTGTTACTTTCACTTATACAGTGAAAAATGATATGAAAGACGGTATTTCTCTGTAATATCCAAATACCAACTGTCTTACACAATGAACGAAACAAAAAACATTTTTCATACGCCCTCTTACTTCACTTTCTACACCAATAGCGCATAAAAACCGACATTGATTGAACTCAGAAATCAAACATTGTAAAATCACTTGAAAAGCGAATATTTTTTTAATTCTAATCACATTTATTTTTATGTATATGCTTATATAATATATTGAGTAAAACCCATGCACAAAAATTTTTTTGTTTTTTGACTCCTGTTAAATATTAATCAACCTAGACCCTCCACTTTAATATCAATATTATTTATGTGACTTTCGAACATAATTAAATATTTCAATTTTACGGTCGGCTTGATCTACTTAAATTGAAAATTAAATTAATCTGGTCATTCCTATGTCAAGGATATGAGCATAGGAGTTTATTACTGAAAAAATATATGTTCATTATAGTGCCGACCAAGAAAGTTGTGCTCACTGCACGGAACAATGAAAGAATACAAGGAAGAACAAGAAATATTTTGCAAAAAGTAGAATATCATAAAAATGAGATCGAAATAGTGGATTGAAATAATTAATTGGCATCATTGCTTCGTTGGATACAATAAATCAACGTAATTAAGAGACAGAGATAGAGAAATACTTTATTGTCAAAAAATTGTTATCACTAAAAACCAAATATAAAAAGAACTAAATAAAGATACAAATAAAATAAAATTTCGATATACAGAAGAAAACCACAATGAGTAACAAAATTATAGGTAATAGTAACAAGTAATAATTGGTATATAATTCCATAGCAAAAATTAAACCAACATGCCCGGAATTATATTATATATCATCATTAGAATAGAAGTCGTTTTCAGTTAATATGCCCTCAAATTATTGCGGAATGTGGGAAAAAATAATATCGATTTGATTTCAAATGGCAAGTGATTGTGCATTTTTCTGCATTGTAAAAGATTGAGCCTTTAACTAATTCTAAATTGCTTGCTTACGAATTAGGCAAACGGATTCAAAGATGAATAAGGAAGGAAGATCTTTTGTAGTTTTACGATTCGCTCAAATTGAATCGCACCCCACTTACCCCAGAAGGGAAGGTCATATCAAAGATGTGACGCAATAAGGGCATATTAAACTGTTGAGTAGGTTAATAAGTTCAGTTCAATTCTTCAGCGCAAAACAGGAGGAATTGCCCACAACAAACCCTAATAATTTCACAGATTCAACGACGTCAATAGTGGTGTTATTTAATAAATTGGCTGCAATGTATTTTTATATGATAAAATTTTAGTTTTAAAAACGTTGAGACAGAGAACATGAGAATCGCACCATGATTTATGGTCCTATGACCCTATAACCACTAAAATATTTCTAATATTTCTATGTTATTTCTAATAACCACTCTATATTTGCATGGAAATCTATGGACGCCTATAATTCACTAATTCAAAATAAATTGTAAATATGTTATATTCCATATCAACTAATCTATTAAATTGTCTTTACGTTTCAATGAGTTTTTGGAAATTGTACCACGTACACTTTAGGCACAGAAAACAGTCCCCCAGATATTTGATGTCACTGAAATTAGCAGAGCAATATGAACAGACAGAAAAAAACAATGAGCGGAAAATTCAGTGCTAATTAAATGCTAATTAAGTGCTACATTACGACATTTTCCGCTGTGCAAGTTTTTGAGAAATTGGCTGCTCTGCTAACTTTAGAAAAAAGCAATGCAAGTTGAATTTGAAAAATCAATAGAAACAAATGGCATTTTTCGATTTTCTCGGCAGAACACTTCCATTAGTGAAGAATTAGAGATTCGTTTGGTCTCACTAGGGACTGTATAATTGAATACTCATCTAATGCTAAGTAAATGATGCGGAAAAATAATTTTTTCCCAGTTTTCTCTGCAGAAAAATATCATTGGTGAAAAATTATAGACTCGTGTGGTCTCATTTGTGCCTGTATAATTGAATGCCTGCCTCTCATTCAATTTTTTTTTCTGATTCTCATCACTTCAATCAGCTTAATGTTGACAACATGTAGTAAAGACGGCATTGCGATACTACGTCGATGACTGGTATTCATTGTTGATTTCAATACGCATTTTATGGATTTAACGATACACTACCCACTAAAAATACCGTGAATCAAATTTTCATGAAAATGAACAGTCCACCAAATCCGGTTGAGAAGGCAAATATACTCCACCGTTTACTCTACCAAAGTGAAAACAGAAAATAGTAAGTACATTGTCAAATTATATACAAATTGTCTTCCTCCATACTTATTCTATGTGATTCTATTTTTATATTCTTCTATCACTCCATCCACTACTATTTCCATCGTTATGTATATTCCTACCATATAATTACCACACAATCTTCTACGGTCCTTTTTTTCACTGTAATTATGACTTGCCCGGTATAATATTCATATCATTTAGAGAGATGAGAATTTTGAGTTAATTTGATATACTTTATTGGATATTTATCAGTTTTCTCATTCAGATACAATCTTAAGCATTATTTATTTTTCAATTTGATCCTCATAAAGAAGACCGAGAACTCCTGCTTGATTGCAAAGTGCAATTAAACAGGTATTCTTTTTTACACTGAACTATATTATTTAACCTTCACGACGGGTACCTTCGTTAAGCAGTATTTCCAATTATCATTTTATCTTATAAATGTATCTAACAAAAAGTTGTTTACTTCGTTACGCTAAGTTTATTTTTGTTCTTACCATCTAATAGTCCGTTTCTTATGAGAAGATAAACGATAGAGAATGTAACCCTTATTCGTTACAGTCATAGTTAATTCGCTTCTCAGCATTTCCAACGCGTTTATCTACACTTTTTCAACAATTTTTAACATTATTTGAACAGTTTGTAGCAATTATTGATAAAAATTAAATAAATAATCAATAATAGATTGCCTCCTATTATTTAAAATTCATGCGTAAAATAACTGTCGCATTATGGCACATTTTCACGTATTTGTCCATGAACATATGAAAACAAATAGCTGCATTAATTGGATTAACCAGATTACATGCAGTTATATATGCACAAAACAGACCAAAGATTGCAATTTAAAATGAATCTAGTAGAAGAAATCAACTCAGGATACTGATTTTATCTTTGGGAAGTGAGAGAAATATTGTAAGGACGTGATTCATAGACCACTAATCAAAACTGAATATGAAGTCGACTAAATAAATGATGTAGGTGAAGATTACCAAAAGAAGAAACTGAAGGCATAAGTTATATGAACTTAAAAATGCTCTAAGTAATGATTTTATAAGAAGGAAGAGTACCTGCACATTTTACATATAGAAAATTTGAGAGTTGATGACGATTGATGCGATAGTTGCCATCCAGTTTACAATAAAGTCGTTTCTACCAAAATTTATTGCTTGTCGCTGTTTCATCAATGAGTAAAAACTAATTCTCAGAATCCATAAATAATTTGGTACTCGATGGAATTACAGAACCACAAATATGATCAGAGAATCATATGATCAACTTGAACCACTTCTTTTTAGTTATAAACAAATTCTACAATATATTTTGAGGTTCTTGGATTCTTAAGATTATGAGCTCCACGAAAACTTGGAGCCCTCTTTAAGCTAAAAAGCTATACGGCTTCTAATCTTCTACAAGGTCTAGATTTGTCCATCTTTGGAGTATTGCTGGCACATTGGGAGCTAAGCATACACTTAGGATGCTCGACTTAATATAAACGAAAGCAATTCGACTTATAGGCGACCCAGAGTCAACCAGAAACTTGAAAAACTAGTTTTGGAAAAGTTAGAGCAGTTTCCATGTGCGCCTGGAACGTAAATTGGCTTGAATTCGCACTGGTGGCCATTCGCAAGCGGATGCAACTAGGGACTATTGTGATTATTACTTCTGGTTGGTGGGTTTTTTCCCGTGTATGATGTTCCATTCTTTACGTTTCTGTGATATCGTCATACCAGGTAGCCGTTTACATTATTTTGCCTAAGAATTCACTTTGTATAGGTAGCAACCAGTTGCCAATATTTTACCTTGTGCAGCATCACTTGGACGATATTAGCAGGATTAATGCTGCCTACAGTCTCCTCTACTTCTTCCCTCAAACCCCTACAGTGGTTGCACAAGAAGAATGTGTATTCGAGTCGTAATCACAATACGTACACTCAGGTGTTTGTACTTTCTACCGTCGAAAGTAGCCGTGTCCCTTCAAAATCTGAGTAATGTAGAAGTTCATCTCTCCAAATTTCCTTTCGGTCCACAGTCTAACGTCTTTTATTAATCGTCGCATCCACTTATGCTTTATCGACGAAACAAACTATCCACTAATTCATAGCACAGAAATCTAACAACTGAAAAAAATCATATTCATATATGATATCAATATGTTCCAATTTTTTTTGAATACAATGCTGAACAACTAACAAATAGTCTTTGCCACCGTTCACTGCAATAAAAAATTTCAATCATTATTTTGTATTGACTATCCATTTTAACTATTAATGTTATACATAATGTTACTCTGTTGTCACAGAAAGTTCTCAATTTAAACATCGTACGTAATAAATTTCTCATTACAAGTTAATATAAATTCTGTGTAACAATTCATTTTTGTCATTTCGGTACATCAATAGCAGTCTTTCTACGGAAAGATATTTGGCTTTAAAATTGCTGCAATCTCTTGGAACTCATGTCAGAGCAATAAATAAATTATCAACTTGAAGTTTCAAGGAATATTTCGTAGTAATTTAATCTACACAGCAATTGAATGTCATCGACGAAGATAGAGCAAATTATAAAAATGACGGTCGAGATTGAAATTAAAATGCCAGGTTCACCTGATTATTAAATTCTCCTGCAAACACTTTTTAATGACCACATATTCAAAAATAACAGTACATAATTGATGGTAAAAAATACGCAAAGCCGGTCAAATTTCCAAATACAGATCGACGAACTCGGAAGAAAACTAAATTATTAGTACGAAATTATTTATATGTATCAACAGAGCTGTACTGAAAATATGTATCGAGTCTATAAATTATCATAATAATGAGATTAAAATAAAAACAAAATACTAGACGAGGATCTGAAAAGATTATGTCGTACTGTCATATATATTCTGAGAATAAATGATTCCAGAAAGAGAAAAACTCCACTTATCAGGTCTGTCATGAATATTAACTGTATTGCCTATAGTCGTACTCCACCCAAATTTAAGTGGCAGTTTTACGAGGTTTGACAATGTATCCATACATATTTTCAAAACCTGCGTGCAATCCATGACCCCCATTTTATGTTTGCGTGCTACAAGTATGTTCGGGCTCGGGCCCTGTGAACAAAGCTGTACCAGCCCCACGTTTTTGGAGGCCAAGGTGCATTAAATAATTTTCTCACAGTTGTGTGTTGTATACATGCCTGGTACTGATAAACGTCAAAAGAATTGAGTATACCCTTTACACACCACAAAGACTAGCACCAACAATTCTTGCAATTTCACGTTGCCCCCTACCATCTTGTAACAGCGCAACAATTCTTGCCATAACAATCGGATTTATCGGATAATATATCGAATGACAGCCAATGACAGCTGTCAAGTCTCGGAAAAAATTTGCTTTAGCGCCTACTAATCCTTATCAATATTGATGCTAAAATTATTCGCAATTTCTGAAGTGACCTCAATTTTTTGCTCGCCAGTGTATAACTCGCTCATTAGACACAGGACAGTTTTAGAATTAATCGTACGATTATGAGAACGCTGTTTGTCACAGATATAGAATTTGTAGTCAAGTTAAACTTATATCGTTTAAATTTTATTAAAAATAAATACTTTCAATACATCTTGACAAGTTTTTCTGTCCAGATAAATTTTTATTCGATTGTTGCCTCGGAAAAACTAAATCCATAAAACGTTACATTGGCTGGAAGATAGTTTGAATGACAATATTGGGATTTCTCATGAAATATTGAATCGTCCATCTTCATTCAGACAAATCAAGATATCTAATGAAATTATGGAATCATTTCCTCAAGAAATATCGAACGTTTCTGATCAGCAGCAACAATGAACATCTATGTTGAAAATGAATCCTTCATGAAGTAATGATCCATGTTTTTATCTTGTGAATTATTTTAGCAGTGAAAAATGTCTTTTTTTTTCTGAAGAAGTCTGTTCTTTACCGTGGAAGAATAGAGATGCAGAAAAATCAGTTGCATTCAATTTGAAAAAACCTCTATAAATAAAGGTCAATCACTGCTCCGAAGCTCAATTATCATCCAAACTAATTAAACTTTTATAAGAAATGAAGTTTCTTATTCTTTGTACTCTTATTTGTTGAATTAATGTATTATTACTCGAACAAAAATGCATTCTTTAATTATTGAGTATGAAAATAATAAAAACATAACATCAACAGCTGCCTAGAATACGTTAGATAAAAAACGCAACCGCTACACGTCGCATGCAACTAATTGTAAGCAATACTCCGCATTGAGAAAGTCCATCTAAAAGGTATTGCCATTATGAGAATACCAGCTAAATGAATTACTGCCATTAACTAGAAACTTTAATATATATGACATTTTTAGCTTTGTCATATTCATAATCCTATATGTTTTCGTAGTCAACAAACATTTTTCCACGGTTTCAATTCAGCTCATGCATTTTTTGAAATCAAAATGCCTTAAGTTGATAAATAAATTTCTTTGCCTTATTGAAATGAGCAAATAATATATTTTCTCTCATTTGAATCCAGTATTTCGGGTAAGCTCTAAATTTCTCATTCAGTTACAATACAAAAAATTGGAAAAAATATGAACTTTTCCAAAATTTCTAAGAGCTAACCCTACCAATGACTGTAATTGATTAAAAAGGTCAGAGGATGTGTTTATTCTTACAGATTACTTTTAGAGAATTTACATAAAAACTGACTATAAGATTTGAACATTAATTCTATTTTTTTTATATTTGGACATACACTCGTGAGCAAAAAATCACTGTAAAGAGTCACTGGTAAGAAACTGAACACGGAGATGTATTTTTTCAGTAAAATCTTGAAGCTCATGGCACTAGCTTCAAAATGATATAAAATATTGTAATGTTTTGGCTCCCTCAGTACAACAACCACCCTCTTTATACTTGTTTACGATAGCGATAATTACATTTGACCTATATAAAAGGTTATGTATCTAACCCACTACTATCAATTAGCCACCGTGACACATTTCCGTCAACAAATGACAAGCATTCTACCTGTGAATGTCAATGTGCTGAATATGAATTAGTCTGCTGTTTCCAGAAATTACCGTATTCACCAACAGATTGGTAACTTTCGTCAAAGCCGCGGTTCCTAAAGAAGAAGGTGCACATCCGAAAGAGTTCACCGATTTATTGTCGGCACATCGCTGAGAAATTGGACCCTCATTGGTGTTCAAGTCCAGCAAGAGCTCAGACAAACGCGAGGAGTGGCTGGACAGTCAGAAGAAGATTAAAGGGAGCTAGCTTTGAGCCAAAAATTATCCTCAACCCGTCTACGATTTGCCCGAGAACACGTTAATTTGACTGACGATGAATGGGGTTGCGATCTCTCCTCAGACGAAAACTGAGTGTGCCTGCATGGTAGCGATAGAAGAGGACGAATCTATAGAAGACCTGGAGAAAGATTCTCAAAATGTTGCATAAATTAAAGCATCGCTTTCTGAGGAGGTTCCTCAATGGATTGGGAGAAAATTTTAATGGAAGCAAAAACCGAGTTGGTTGAAACTAGCAGTGGAGCGTGAGGATTTAGGGCGAACCGATGCTTAGAAGCAATTTCAGAGAATCACGTCGTTCTCTATGCTAGTTTCAACGGCTGAAACTTTATTCTAATGCAGGACAATACCCGTCTCCATACTGCAGGTTGAGAATGGGGTAGCATCGAATAAGATCCAGTAAAGAAACTTATTCAAACCGTGGAAAAGCGATTGGAAGCTCTTATTATGACCAGAAAAGGCAACAGTAAATAGCTAAGACCAATAGATAGGAGATATTGAAATCCGAAAAAGTATGGAAGCTACAGATTCTTTGCTAGAGACTTTTGACCGCGATCGTGTGATAGGAGTTGGTTTTTTGCTTACGAATATATATGAGATTCCAACGCAGTTAATTACAATCTAATACGTTTTTGCCGATTTATAACGTGTCCCGAGTTCCGACTAACGTAACAATGCGCGCCAATGAAATTTTAAAATATACATAGTTATTAAATTTTGATATAATAACCTCAATTAACTTGGAACGTACATCGTTAACCAACTCATTTTTGTAAAACTAATCCATCATCACCCTTTCTCCACAAACTTGTTATTTACGCCAATTCAATTGGTTTCAGACGTGGTTTTTGCGAAAAGACGAATGTTATTTTTTTCTTTTTATCACCTTGAGGTCTCTTCAGAACTTTCTTAATGAATTTTTTCAACAGTAGTACTTTTTGAAAAATATCCATTTATCTTTGGACATATTAATATAAATTATTCATCATTATCAAGAAAGGTAAATTGGAGAGACGGGTATCAGAAATTTAGAAAATTAACGAGATTGAATATAGCGCATATATGTTTGGTCTATAAGCAAAATTCGATACGGTGATAAAAGGCTGGTTTCAAACAAAAACAGTAAAATTGAGAACCCATTAAAAATAGAAAAACAGGTTATTCTCACTATTATATTATTGAGACCATACATAAATAAAAATTTTTGAGTTTAGTTAGCTAGAAATTCCAGTTTTCTACTTTTTCGAGCCATTTCAAGTCTACCAAAAGACCAATGCTGTACTCAATACAGAATATCATAAGAAACTTAATATTTTTAACTTTATATGTGAAGTGTCCTAATTCAGGTTGACTTTTTTATGCTTTTTAGCTAAATATTCTGCAATATACTAAAGCGAATCATCTGTTATCTTAGTTTGTACACGAATTTGAAGCATTTCCAGATATAATAGCGGAGTTTATTGAAGAGAATGAGCTGCTAGAATTTGAACTGATAGTTTCTTCGAAAGTGTTGGTTTCTTTCAAATAAGTCGATATATCTTCTAACTGAAGGTTCACTTTTTCTGAAACTTTTGGTATTATATACTCTTTCGTGGTGGATTCTTCCGCCTCTAATATTCCTGGATTTTTTCTAGAACTAGATTCTTTTAACCATAAATATTGACAAAGATTTATTAAACATTCTATTCTTTTGATTTTCAAACTTATTTGAGAGTTTTGGTTGATAAATTAACAAATTTTCATAGGAATCTTAACATTATTTATATACCATTTTGTAGGTTTCTTTCATCATCATAAAATATAACGAACAAATTATAGAAGTATGAGGGTTAAGTTTGACGCTTTGTTTATACCGATGTATCCATAATTTTCTAATTGAGGATGAAACTAGATTATTCACCTTAGGAAATGATTGGAATAACAAGTTAATACCTAGTTTTAAGTTATTATTTTTGCTAAGAGCAACTGCACAAATCTGCATTGCAATCTAAAACAACAAATTGATATTTCGGAGAATAGTTTTTCCATATTTCATTATGCAATCGAGGAAAAACTTTTGAAACTGGTTGAAAAACGTCGTAAAATATCCAATTATTAGTATAGATATCACACAACACACATATAAGCGATAAAAGATTGACAAAAATATGTTAAATCACATCTAATCTCAAGAGACGCTGCCGATTAAGGAAAACTTTCTGCCAAATGTTCTAGTTATGATTATAGAATTTTCTCTTATTCTAATCGAGTTGTTTCTTTCAGTTCTCGGACAGTAAGAAAATAGTTATTTCGCTTCATTATACGTTTAAATAATGTTCCAGGCATGTTCTATGATATTCATATTTAAAGAATACCCTCTTCGTCGCAAAAAAAGTTATACAGTTACCCTTCGATGTATTGTCAGCTTGGAGCTAAATTCTGGATTCATTACACAACTGCATCTGGAACTAGTCGGCTCGTATGTTCGAAACTCATTAGATTTAGACTGTACCAGTTAGCGTTTTTTCCAAAACCACTAGGGGTGTTCCGTCATTATACCACTTCAAAACATAAAACCACCTCATTCCAATGAAATATGAGCTGCATTAAGTCAGGATTTACATCATGGACGTTCTCTAAACAATTGTAAGATAAGAATCAGAAATTTTGGTTTCTGCATCACCATTTTTTGTTATATTGATTTTTTTGGTTCATAATTAAGCCTTGAAAAGCCGCATTTGTCTTTTGCGTGTCTTGAGTCTGCACCAAAAGTAGAACGGACCCTTGTTCCCTTTCCATTTAAACTTACCATCTGTTTAAACGGAAGATGTCTTCGTCGTGCATGTTCACATTTGTATCACTCAGCTTCGATTATATTGCGGTAACAGTCATCAAAAACGATGGACTACTACGGTCCAATCTATAGTGATATTCAAGAAGAAAACGAAGGAATAGAAGAAAACTTTGGGTGAATGCTATTCTATGAGAAAGCTTTTCAGCAACTACCTCCCAATCTACATTTCTTGTTTTGATGATATTTTGAATGAATTTTAATGATGTATGAGTACAAAAAGGATATTCAGGTTCTCAATATAGTTTTCTTAGCCACGACTGTTGTTTAAAACTAACCATTATACGTTGACCTTGATATTACCCATTAATCACAGTAGTGATTATTGAATCCATTAATAACTACTATGAGATAGTAGACTTAGCTATATTGGATTGTTTTTCTACAAAAAAATCGGTTTCTATAATGTTATCAAAACAGTACTGAATATTTTCATTTTAGTTCAGTACACACAAAAATTTTCCTAAACTAGATTCGAGCCCGGAACCTGTAGTTTGAAGGTACTGAGCATTAATACTGAGCTATCAGCGACATTGAATGTGTTTGTCGTTCAAATGTATTGCGACGTACCAAGAAAAAGTGCAATAAGGAGTTTGTTAATACAATTAAAGAAAAAAAAACCATGAACTTAGAACAAGTTCAAAGCAGAGGCGGAGAAGTTAGATATATGGGAAATAAAAATACTCAGAAGGATACTAGGAGCTAAAAAGAAAGAGAATTATAGCTGAGAACAAAAAATGATGGATATAGAACCAGGAAGAACCAGAAAAAAAGAAAGTTGGAGTACATTTTGAAACAATATAAATTTGAATCAAACCCGTTAATATTATAGATTTCTTATCGTTTTAATTTTTTCTGATAAATTATATTAAGAAACCAGCTTGAGATTAATATAGAAAATGACTTTTCTTCAACTTGTCTTTAACACCACCACTGCTAAATTTGCTTCAACAAATTTAATTCCGGAGAAGTAAGTGAAAGAATATAATATGGCATATGAATTTTGAACTGGCAACAGGGATTATTAATAACTATAAATACCGTGACCTTGTAACAGTAGACACCAATATTTATTAAACTAATACTTAGATTTTTGTGTTGATTATTGTGGAGATATACGATTATTACAATTTTCGATAAAAATGTTTAAATGAACATTTTGATATTATATGAAATATTCCTTAAAATAAAATAATAATGCAACAAAATTTTTAATCAAAAATCTTTAGTAGTCGTGGATAAAGTATAGTATTCACTGGGTGCTTTATGCCAATAGCGCTCGAAGCAATAAACTGCACATGGTGAGTAATAACCATTATATACTCGTGATTAATACAATATAAGTTTAAGATTAAAATATTTAATTCATATTAATTTGTCCCATTATTTAATCATTGTCCAAGATTTTTATCAATATAAACAGATTCATTTCTAGTGAGAATTTGGCCATTTAAACGGTTTTCCGAAATTTCAAAACGTCCGTCTACAAAACCTAAATTTTACATAATGTTAACAATGAGATATATCTCTGAACGAATCGAGAAAACATGGTAAGTGGAAACGGGCTCTTGCGTGAGTTTTTCCATTAATCATTTTTCTATTGTCCTTAAACTCTAGTAGCGTGGCACTATAATAAATTGGTATGAAAACCAGACTGAATTTGATTTGAAAAAAAGAAAAATTCAAATCAATTCCGTATATTTCTCGTTTTATCAACACTGAAAAAATTATAACGGGTTATTCAAATTTAAAATCATATTTTATTTCTATATAACCAGTTACTACTTTTATGAAATAATCGTCAATACCAGAAATAAAAGTGAACCAGAATATACAACAAACGACATATATAACAACTTTACAGATTTAGAAGTAACTACAGTTATATATGTATATTTATCATACTACCTGCACTTCATTAATTGCCCCAAATCTGGTTATTTCGGATTTCATTCTCCATAATGGTAATAATGTTTCCATCTCATTATTTGGATACCTCGATAAAGAATCTACATTATATTATTAAGTTGAAAATTTGGGCAAAGTTGGTGAAGATTTCTTTTTCTTTCTTAATCCACTGTTAATCAAAATTACTTGGACGATTTATAAGGAAGTTGAATAAATATTAAATATAATAGTGTACATAAATGGCTGATGATATTAATTGTTACCAAATTCATAATAATAACTTGATTCCGTTATATCGCATGCTTGTATCATCAACACAAATATAGTATAAAGTACATCAAACTAAAAAATTTAAAATAATTTCCAAAATAATCTTGAAACAATAATGAATGACAAATATTAGTTTTATTGTGAAAAAAGCGTAGGTAGCTTTGTTCCATATTCCATTCATTATTGTTTCAAGATTATTTTGAAAATTATTTTTAACTTTTCACTTTCATATAACTTTTATAACCCTGAATCCCCGGCAGGAGACTCTTCCTCGGGAAGTGGTATTCGGCCTCAGTTAAGGTATATAAAAACTGGTACTCATATGGGGTGAACAATTAATATTAAATTGGACGCCACCAACTTTTTAACGAAAGACGTTAAAAATTAATAACAATGTCGGAAAAGCTGGAAACTAAACAATTTAAAACTATTCTCGGACAAGATTATCCAAATCAATAATTATTTCTAAGAATAGTAAAGTAGTAAATTCCCATTAAATGCGTATCCAAAAGAGCACAACGAACAAAAGCAGTTAAAAGTAATATACTCGGACTTATTTATATATTAAAAACAAGTCTGGAGTTGAGGTTGAGTTTGTAGTCTGGTGGTTATATCCTTGTGTAAACTCCCAGCCTGGCAGCTGTAGAACTGAGGGCAAAATATAATGAGGAAGGAAACGGGAAGGAATGAGTAGAAAGAATAGATTTGAACAAAAGGAGCTTATGCTCTAGCATATAAAAAAACTGAATTTATAGTTTTTGAAATAAAACCAAACAGGAATCTATTCTATTCGTTCTGTTCCCCAAATAAATAGAAGACAAAATTTGCTTGAAATAAAAGGAAATCCAGAGAGATAAATGAAATTTTCGTGAGCACAATAAAAAAAGCGAATATAAAAAATGAAATCACCACAAATTTATTGAAAATTACTTTTATTTGAGGTGTAGGTGGGTAGAGGAAAAATTCGAATCAATTTCGAGGTTTTATTGAATTTCTCGAATGGAGTGGAAGGACGATAACAAATTAATTTCCTCAAAAAATATAATAAATAAAGTGACTACTGTGCCACAATACGTGACAATAAGAATATTCGAAATGTTTGAAAACGTGTTTTTTAGTTTTTTAAAACTATATTCATTTTAGACATTTTAGTATCAAAATTTGTTACGGGAAGGATGATTTCCTGTATAATATTCTAATTATAAATATCCTTGAAAATAGATCAACGTAATAAATTCCGATTAAAAAGAAGAAGGGTGATTTCATTTTCTCATGATAACATCTAAACCACTAAACCAACTAAATTAATAATAATGTACCGATTAAAATAATTATTATTTCACAATATTACTTTGACAACTAAAAATCTTGACCGTTGGCGGGGCGGGGCGTCCGGAATGAAAAACGTTCCATAAATTTTTTTAATCGAAGATTGCGATTGAATTAGGGTGAATGACAAACACGATTCCTTGTAAAAATCTCAAGAAGTTACTTCTTCTAGCTACGATTACTCTTCTTCACCAGAAATTGACCAATAATTGCATGTCATTTGGCATAATTATATTTTCTACATCCTGTGTCCTTTTTAAGCACCTTCCGTATAAAATATTTTTCCATTTCGCGCCATCGCAACGTTATACGCATTTTTTTCTATAGCTCGTTTTTTTAACACAAACGCGTTTTGTTTTAATTGATACCAGCCTGCTTAAATACCTAGATCTCGTTGAAATTTGCATGGAGCCATAACGGTGTTGGTGGTAAGGTTGTCGAAGTGCTTGATTTCCTACCCGAAGAATGAAGATTCGAATCCTCTGTAGAACGACATTTTTAATAAATAATCAACTTGCTCTTATGAATATCTGAAATGAGAAGTGTTTTTTGCTACAAAAAACTTGAAAATTTTAAAAAATTCAACAAATGATAATGGATACAAATTGTCTAATTTAATTACAATACTTTTATTAGGTCTTTCAGAAAATGTTCCATATATCATTCTAAATTATATTATTATTATATCTGGAAACATTTTGATTTCATCTCTTTTTGCAAAGACATAAAGGACGATTTGTCACGCGCGCACAGATAAATTTTTCTTTCCAGACTCCTAATGAAATATACTATTCCATTCGGTTTCTTATCTCGATTAACAGTACCTTTATAGTGATAAATTAAACTCGATTATACTCAATTATTCGAGAGGTATTAGTTACGATTATATGAAAGATACAATTGCTTTTGGCTTATTTCTGAACTTCAAGCTATCTATCTCTAAGAGATTACTTACGATTTTGAGTCATTTTCTGACTTTTTGAGAAACCTTCTTTGATGATTGGAACGTAACACACATTGTTTGACTTACAGAAGTGATTCAAACCCACCACCAAGATATCATCGTTTATTTCTAGGTAATAACTTTGACTAATTTTATGTTTAACAATATAATTCTTTTTATTACTAGTGTTGTAACTTGGGTATTGAGATTTGGCAAAACTGAGGTGATTATGTCAAATCTGAAATTGCTATCATGAAGCTTGATATTTCTAATGGTGAACGTACTCATAACGTGTTGACAAACGAATGGTACTTGAGTTGTTCACAGATAATTAGAACGCGAACATTTTCATACAATGATGTGTGCCGATCAATTAGCTTCGACTTTTGGTGATGCAGCACCATCTCGAGCCACCGAGTTTTGCTGATTTTCCAAATTCAATCGTGGTCCTACTTCGATATAGGATAAATTTCGTGAATGCCGTCCAAAATCGGCTGCTGTGCCAAAAAAATCGATGCTATGCGTAAAGTGATATTGCAAAATCGTCATGCGACATACGGTGAGATTGATGCATACATAGGCATTAGTTTCACTCATATTCATTAAATATTGCATTAAAATTTGGCTGTCGAAAAGCTTTGTTCGCGTTGGATATCGTAAAAAACTGCTTCTGTGGATTGGTGCAAAAAATTCAATCACGGACCTTCAATAGACGTCTATGAGATCGTTACGGATCACGAATTATGAACCTGAAACTAAACAACAATTGACTGTATGAGTCTCCCAATACGAGCAAAATTCAACAAGTTATTCGTTTACGAAGCGAATGGTCGCCGGTTTTTTCGGAATAACTGGACATGTCACCTCTGTTAATCAATTCCAAATTGTACACCAGCATTTGTTTGCCAGAAGTGTTCAAAAAAATGTTAGAGACGATACTACTTGAAAAAAAATTGTAAAAATACAAAGTTATGATGTTAGTAAGGATTACTTTACCTAACGAAATTATTTAGGGACTATCATATCAATGTTGCTTACGAATGGTGAACTAGTCGAAGTAAAATGTTCCAGTTGCTTTCAATCATGAGTTTCATTAGTTCACTACAATTTTCATCACCATCTTATCACCTATGAACTCATTCCACTAAAAATGTTTTTGTATCATAGTGAACTAAGTCTGAGATTCACTATCTACCGCTGAAATGATACAAAATTAATAGTGATGAAGATGTCCAGGTGTGCGGGACACCACCGGTGTTAATTAGTAAGTGCTGCTATAAATAACGTTTAAAATTTATTGCCAAATAACTCCAATGATAAATATAAAAACGCGAGGTTTTATTACCAAAAAAGGAAAATGTCGTAACTGCCATTCATCTTCTAAGTTGTAGGCATCAGAATTTTGATCGAATTATTCAATGCTGATAGGAAAAGTTCGTATAAAAGAAGATATTGGTATTACGAAATATTCAATTACTGCTGCCTTGCACTGTTAAAGTGATAATTACGAACCCAAGAAATCGATTGCTTTATCAAATGAAGACATTTGGAATATTGGAATTTCAAGTTTAACCTGGATATTCATGTATCGCTTATTTTATATTTTGCTTCAATATTTGGTTGCCGGTGTATATCGAGGTGAATCGAATCAAATTCAACTATTATGGAATCGTTTGGAAGCCCTATTTTATTTATAATACCTGACAATGGTACAAACAAACCGAGATTATTTGGTATAAATTTCTGCATGTTTAATCCTGGTATACTATCAATGGTATCAATGGTATACAATCCTAACCTGATGTTTCCATGAATGAGTTTTTCAACATTTGAAACAATGAATAACTGTTTTTATTGAAGGACAAGTGGACCAATATTTTCTTTTTTCTTCAGTTAAATCTATATCTGTTATAAACACATCATAGTTTTCAACTCTAGATGAACTATTATCCCACCACTATAATAAATGAGTTAATAACCACAAGAAACGAGTGTTATAAACTACATGTCACGGTAATTAATTGCCACCAATCGCATATTCAATCCACTTATTATATCAGAAGTTTTTCCAATACCTTCACTGATAATTATTTGGAATATTTTCGTATATTAACTGAATTTGGTTTGAAAAAAGTTATTAAGAAGCGTAATCAATATATGTTAACTAAGATTTTCCTCTGGTAATCTGATTTCTACATTCGTATGTTGATCAATTTCATCATAAAATTTTGATACGAAATAAGATAAATATGAGAAAATGTTAAAAACCAATGGATTTATTATTTAATGAATAATAAACATTTTCAAAAATATTTGATATTACTAGTAGTATTGCAACACGTAAATGAACAATTTAACCGGAGGGCTCCATTTTATATCCTCATTTCTATAATTAATTCAATGGTCCAAAATACGTTGAAAAGCATGTATCCGGACACACGGCCGTGGTCTCGTGTCGGCTGACCAATCAGAGACGAGAACTGGGGCGCCTGTTTCCACTAAAAACCACCTGCCCTGTCGATGATCTTTTTTCAACAATATCTACCACCTTTACCGAATGTACTCGAAAGTACCAACTATCCAAATATCCTTTCAATCTATAAAAACATTTCTCCTGAAAATTCTATTAATAGTCTTAGCTTTTAATCTCATTGAAACAATTATTCTCGTGACAGAGAGTAAGAAAACTGTAGAAAACGCGTTATCAAGAATCAAATTCAGTTTTCAACACAATTTTTTCAATGTTTTACATCAGTTTAAAATGAAAGTATAACTTAGTTCTAAATCATAGCCATATCGCTTATAAAAATTGTACTCTTGAAATGTCAAAGATTTGAAAACCTGCGAATATCATAATCACTTTTGACGTATTTTCATGTGAAATTCTCTAATCCTGCTGTTACCATCAGTTGAAAAGTTACAGTCAAGTGGCCACACATGTCAATATAATTGTTTAAATTAGCACGACATTTAGACGATTTTTGACTACTACTCCTAAATCAAAAGTGATGGAGACAATTGGCGGTCTAACTTTATTATAACTGGAGTATGGGAAAAAGTGTCCAGCTCTATACGATAAACGACAGTTCAAAAACCAGAATGGGGCTGGTTTACGCAAATGGGGCGTATTAATGTAGCAATTGTAGACTTGCGTTGTACAGTGTGAAGATTTGTCCAAAGCGTAAATATTTGGCGCTTCCTGAAAAATTTACCCTGATGCTAATGTGGCGCAACCATTATTTAACACGTTTCGACAGACACATATACATAGATTGCTTCCCTTCTCTCTACCCTTATTTCCCATTTCTTGGAAAGCTTGTTATGAAATATAATTGTTGACGATTTTATGGAAAAGAAGTAATGGATAAATGGATGAACTCATTCATGTAATTACATTCTTTTTATGAATCCCTAGAAGATAATTCCGACATATTTTGGTTCCTTTATTTAGATTCAGTTTATCATCATTGTCTCAGTTCACTTTTGCTCAACTTATTACTGTGTATTCCCAATAGTCCACAGAAAAAATGGCAATTCAATTTTTATACAATGATGTATAATTTGATTATTGGCTGAATAACAGATGAAAACAAGTAGTTGTGATTTGAGCATTTCCCTCTGTTCAAATTGCGAATTTATTTTCTGAGCTAGCTCTAAGAAAGTCCCTCAAATTCATTCAAATTGTCCAAAGATACTGCAAAGTGAGAAACTGGACGTAGTAGCCAGAAGAAAGCTGGAAAATTTGAGAAACACGCAAATTATGATCAGCTTCCAAATTTATAACGATTCTTAATGGCGTACTCATAATTTTTCAAGTATCTCAAATTATAGAAAAAAAGGAAGAGATTTTGAAAAAGAGTCATTCGACAAGAGGTGATTAAGATGGTCGCGAATTGTTTGATGATATGTATTTTTATTGGTTGAATTAACTTGTAAATGTAGCCGATTTAAATACAGTTTTCTAATAGAGTTGTCTGCAAAATCATTTACTTCTCCTGAAACAAGAATAAGATATCCATTTCTATTTCAAGAAACTTTGAAGATTTCCTCCGATTATTCAACTTGAGGTTGCAGAGGAGTTGTTTTCTTGCACATTGAATTCAAATTAAAAATTATTTGTTCCTGATTTTCGTGACCAGCATTGAGCAGAGTTTGGTGTGAACAAAATTTGTTCTCTGACCTGACATGCGTAACTGCGATACGCACAACAAAAATGAAATGTATGAATTACATATGGATGTCTTTAGATACCAATAAATATATGAGCAGATGCGTTTTAATGACTTAACGTATTCTTAGATTTGAAACTGAACTTATTGCTTAAACTAGAGAGAAAGAGGTTCGTTTGATTATCATGAATGGTACAACTACAATTATTTATGCAAGTTGAAGGATAATTTACCTTTGTCCCTGATATAGGAAATATTTTCTTCTGCAGGATTGATACGTGGTGATTTTGGTTTTTTTACTTGCTTATAATGTGTAAATCCTACCACTGCCACGGAAGAGGAAAATAGAGAATAGTAAGAGTAAAAAAGTAATTGGACGAACAAAACAGCTTCTGTGGGTATAATAGAATTAAGTTTTGTGTAAGTAAGGGTGAGTACAGCTTCAGCTGTATTTTAATCCCTATCGTCGGCTATTTTGCCGATGAATGTGTTCACCAGGGGACAAGAAAACCATCGCGATACCTGCAACGCCGACGATCAACGAGATGAATTTTAGGAGAGGATTTCATCTAATAGCGACGGGATAGTTGTCAAGGAATTCAAGGTAATATTCTAGGTGGTCTTTGTAGACTGTCGCTAGCAGCCGTAGGAAGGATAGGTAAGTTTTGTCTTTAGACTTGAAAAAGGGGTTGTCTAGATGTTATCTAGTGGGTGAAAAAGATGTTTTTTGTTTGATTCGAAGCGAATTACGTATTAATAACAACATAAACGGTATTGCTGGGGTTGAAGCTTAAACTAGATGATAATAGTATATTTATCTCCAGAGTTATTGGCATTCAAATATAGAGAATATCATAAATCTCTCGACATCTTACTAGTCAAATGAGGGATTGCTTTTTCTTTTTCCATTATGGTTTCTCAAAATCTCATTTAGCGGTTATGATCATTAAACAATTCAAGCTGAAGCTTATAACGTACAATTTTTCATTATTAGTTACGTTCTATGTACCTATATACTTTTAGTTGAATCCAACAATAAAGATTTAATGTCTGTTATGACTTTATTCATTTATTTTTCATTAGATCATTGCTTTATTATAAACAAAACAGATTATCAGAAATACTGTCAATAACATATATTGGCAATAATCTGATTTAAAACCTGAAAATTTACCTACACATTTAACAGTTTAATATTATCAGATTCGATGTTACATATCATCTGTTGAGAAGCTTATCGGAATATTTATTATTTCTTTATGTTTTCAAACGTAATAATCATTTACCGATTACATATCGAGAACAATTAATGATATATGACTTGTATTTTAGAACTGACATTACCAAATGGGATTACACTCGTTACATCGCCTACCAATTTGGGTTACGTTTGACGTGGTAATGAATTCATACTATAATTTTTTTCCATCTGGTGAAAATACAATTTTGTTCCGTCAAACCGAGTAAGCTGGATGATAATATGATATATTTTCAAAACTCAGTTCGACAGCTCTAAATGTGCTGTTGAGAAATAATCAAAAAAATACCTAAATCTAGATTTTAGAGAGAGAAAACTGTATGGCGCAGTTACCTCCGCATATTGAGACACGGTTTTCGTTACCAGTTCACTGATGCATTTCGACGAAGTTGGACGTGTTTTCTCCTCTTCAAATTTGAGCTCTGTGTCGAATTCTGTTGACGAGTTCTTAACAATACTTCTACTGTACCAGAAGTCAAGATCGAAGCGAACATTTTATTGTTGTTGTATCAACTTCTGGTTGGATTCAAAAAACTATATTGATTTTTTGTATAAGTGAGAAATAAAATCATAGAAAAAGTAAGTCAAAATAAATTCTGAGAGAGTTAGTCAACTGTATTAGTTATAAACTATATTTAAATGAAATTTGGAAGTACTTACCGTTCTTTAAATTAAGTTCGGATACAATCGTTGTCCAAATATCTTGTTTCAATTTAATTTTCATATAGTTCGGGTCACTTGTATTATATAAAAATGGGTAGTTCAATCAACTTTTCTTCACGAGATTCCATTTTCCCTAAACACCTGTAGTGTGCGAGTGTGACGCAGTTTTTGTGTGGCCACATTGGCTACGTCCGTCGCAGTACTGCCTTACCCTACTTTACCTCTCAATTCGCGCGGTCCCATTAGACAACAAGAGTTACAGAAACTGTGCTGCCCTGCACATGTTGACTGCGCCTCTACTTGCGCCCGGTCTTAGAGTTGACTCCATGATCAGTTTGTGAGTAAAGATAATACGTATGCGGAATGGTAATGGAATAGATCAAATAGTATATCTTATAGAGATTAGAATGAAAAAAAAATTACAGGAAAATAATTTTAATTCTCTAGTCGAGACTAAATTTTTTCACGATCAGAAAGTATTACTCAAAAATAGCTTGGATTTCCTGACATAGTATTAAATAGGAAGAAAAAACAATAAGAAAGATAATGGTAGGAAAAGTGAATTTTAAGAAAAAGAAAAGGCTTCCATGCAAAGTTAGAAATACGAGGATGGTTCCAAAAGTACCTCGTCCAGGTTTTTCAACGTAATCTCCTCTTAGCTTTTGGAAATTTAAACTTTAATTCATTAATTTTGGCCATTGCAATAACTGATGTGTGAGCCGGTGCATTGCTTGATTCCTTCGATCAAACGATGCAATAAGTTTGCATTATACTCGCCCTTCATAGTTTTTCCTTTTTCACGCGCATCTATAAAAACCGATTGTTCTTAAGTTTCGAGTGTGCTAGAATTTATTTCTGTGTAATATTGCCAAGCACTCGATGGAAACATCTTCAAGGAGCTGTTTTTGTTCCATTGTGAGCAAACGCGGCACCAATCTTGGGCACAGCTTTCTCACATCCACAGTTAATAGGCGATGTACCACACTTTTTGGAATGCCTACTATGTCTGCTAGCTCGTGCACTTTCATTCAACGATCATCCAGTACAGTTTTGTGGATTTTCTTCACCTTGTCGTCACCTTATTTGGTCTACCGCTGCAATGCTGGTCTTCGCATGTCGTACATTCTCGTTTAAACTCTTCTACCCAATATTTTACTGTTGATAACGAAGGAGCATTCTCACCCAAAACAGAATCTAGTTCAGCTTTTTTATTGCTTGCGCTAATGCCTTTCAAATAGAAGTATTGTATCACATAACGATAACCAAATTTTTGTTCATGTTTACAAATTCATTTTACAAAAATTTCATTATCAATATATTTCATTCATATTCCTACTCTATCGTTAATATTACATGGTGAATTTATAGTGTCGAACCAATTTTATTTTCATTTTTCCCACTCAGGATTTGGTTTTTCATTCCATCCAATTTTTTAGTTGAAAGGAAGTGACAAATAAACGGATGAATTGTTGTAATCTATCTATAATGATGACGTAAAAAATTTTGAAACTATATAAAAGTGGCAAAATCGCCATGTAATGGATTTACACTATAAGGGTTGTCTGGCAATTTTCCCACCTAACAAATAAAACAAAAATATAACAGTAATAAAAATTATTCCCCTACACGAAGCGAATAGGAAATACCTCCAAAAACGAATGGATACACGTGAAAAGTGGACAAATATTTTCTTTAAAACATAATTAAGAGAGAGGAGCATTTGCGAAAAGATGTGCGATTAAAAATAATTGGAAAATGCGCGGTACCTTAGGTTGCAATTCGAAACATTTTTCTGCTAAATGTCTCTTTTGTCACTCACTCATTTTCAAATTTCCAGCTCTTAACAATATGTTAAAAAAATGCAGAGAACTTCCAAATGTCACCAGTTCATTGTAGTGATAATTGTATTACTAGCCAAGGGCAGCACTTTAAAGATAATAATTCAAATCCGATCTAACTTTTTGATTATGTTTGATTATATTTTTCGGTCACAACTTGTATATCAATTCGGTCGAAGAGTGTACATATCTTACTTGATCTAAATGTTTTTTGCAATCTCTCTATATCATTGTAGCTTCTTAGATTCCGGCTCTAGATATTTTTTCAAATTTAGTTTCAGTTTCCTCTCCGGTAAATGTTCTGGTCACTTTTTTATCCTTTCATAGTGACAATAACACATCTGACGAATCTTATATAATTATTAACTAAATTACAATTAGAAGCACCGTTTTCCAAAGTCTATGAATAGTTATTTTCTCCTACTCCGGTACAATCTACCTCCCATTCATCACAGCACGAATAAAAACGAAGAGTGTTGGTAGCGCCAGCTGTTTTGATGCACACAAGACAATAACAAAAAACGGTGCCGTGTTCGCCTTGGTTCAGACACACAGACACACATACACACGTGCTAACGTTGATTAGCTTTCAATTGTTTCTGTACTGTCTGCTACGCCGGCTAGACCGACTTACTGTACATTATTCAATCGCTTTTTTATCTTCATTCGATCACCGCAGCTTTTGTTGTTGAGATGTTAACGAGCTGATAATGACACTTACCTTGGTAAAGAACATTTCGTGAGAGTATGACTACTATGAATTAATGAAATACTAAATTGAAGGAAGTTGTAGTAAGAAATGCTTGTTCATAGAAATATAAAACGGCGGTTTGTTTACGATGTTTATTTAATGAGTTAATAATGATTACATTATGTTTATTTATGGTTAGACATTTATAAATTTATTTACAGATTGAATAGTGTCTTATAGATAGCGTTTACACTTACCTGGCCTATAAATTTCGCTGAAAAAATAATGTGTTACCTTAGTGAGAACATTCATCTTTGATAGGGTATCATTTTCTACGAGATATATTTCACTCATATCAACTATCCCATGGAAATAATCTTCACATCTAATGATTATCGATGTAATTTTTGTCATTATTCTAGTTCAGCATTTTTTATTTCTAAGAACTTTTGATATGTTTATGTTTGCTTGATTTCAGGTCTCTTTTGATTTAAACTTAGTTTTTTTGTTATTTTTAAAGACTGGTAAAAATTTTCTGCTAGTTGCGGTCTTTACCAAAATGTGACTTGACACTGACAATTCACGTATTTATACAGGGTGTTTCTATCACAGATAGATTTCAATAAATGATTCTTTTTGATATAGACATATGAACCTCTACGGGGCCTAGTTGCTGAAAAATAGGGTGCTCAAAATTTTAAATCAAAATCAAAAATTTGCCATAATTCAAGAATGCCTTCAATTTTTTTTAAAATGGCGATCAAAATGCTCCTTATTGAAGTAATATCTTGACTTAAACAAACTTTGGAAGAATTTAACCAGTGGCGTGCTGTCAGGGTTAGTTGTCACTTTTATTACCCCATTTTTTACGCCACTGGAGCAAATTATTTTTTTAATTTTGTTTTAAATTGCCTGATAATTTTTATTCGAAAAACAAATAACCTTTTATGGAGCTAAATTTGAAGGTGTTGTAGAAATTTGCCTCTAAACAAAAGTCTTCAAGCACGTAATTAATTTACAAATTAATTAATCATTTATTTAATTTCGAATAATGATAAAGTAGTCAAAACAAATGTAAATAATTCATAATTTTGAACAACTACTGTAACTTTGTCAATTTTGTTGTAATACATTTTTGTTTGAAAATGAGATTATCAATAGTTTTTTTTGTATTGAACAACTTTTGTTTATTCATTATTCGAAATCAAATGAGTAATTAATTAATTTGTAAATTACTTACGTGCTTGAAGACTTTTGTTTAGAAGCAAATTTCTGCAACACCTTCAGTATTAGCTTCATAAAATGTTATTTGTTTTTTAACTAAAAATAATCAGCCAATTCAAAAATAAAAATAAAAAAAGAATTTGCTCCAGTGGCGTAACAAATAAGGGGATAAAAGTGACAACTAACCCTGACAGCGCGTCACTGGTTAAATTTTTCTAAAGTTTGTTTAAGTCAAAATATTACTTCATTAAGGAGCATATTGATCATCAAATTTGAGAAAAAAATTCAAAGGCGTTCTTGATTTATGGTAAATCTTTTATTTTGATATAAAATTTTGAACACCATATGTCTCAGGGTTCGTATTCCTATATCAAATTGAATCATTTATTGAGATCTCTCTGTGGTAGATCGTTGTCGGTCGAATATAGAAACACTCTGTATAAATCAAAGATCAACTATATCATGAAAACAATTTTTTTATTATTAATAGCTCTCTCGTTCTTTTGAATGTGAATAATTTCTAATTTTTTGTGTATTAGACTCGAAGAATTTTTAAATTATTACTACCGAATTTATGTTTTATTGGTATTTCGTGATTCGTTAATGCAGTTCTACTATTTTATCACATTGATGACCTCTAAGTCTATTTTCCAAATACTGAGATGTCTGCCGTATATAGACAGCGTCACAATCAGCACAAGGTACTTTATAAATAATAGTACATCGTTTGTTTTTAGATTTTTTTAGTGTTATTTGGATAATGTCTTACATCTTATACATATTGATTGAAATAATTCGATTATTGTTGAATTTTGATTTTACGGTAAATATTAATAGATTGAGACATTATTAGGAAGTGAACAACCTTGTATTAGTTAGAGAATATATAGATTGGAAAAACTTTAATAGTAATCAATCAATTTAGGGTATAATTAAACTTAATATTATTCACTTTCTATATATTGCGTATTCTAGGCCCCATAATACTTTAACAAATTATAATGTTCATAAGTTGAATCTTCAAGTTTCTATTTATATGTTAATTATTCAACTGCTATCAAGCGATTAATACTATCTATGAACAAACAACATGATTTATAACAACTCACTAATATGACACTCTATAACTAATCGGAAACTATCCTTGGAATTTTCTACCAACCGAATATCAATGGGGCTATGTGCTGTACAAGCCGACTGGTCAATGTCAATTTTGGGATGAAACAGTTGATTTCTGGTTTTGATGATGAATTATTATGTACACTTCCAGAAATAACAAAATTAGCTTATAGTGGAGTGCCTGGAGCGTCAAAATGATACAAAAAATAAAATAGAATATTTAGCTCATAACTCGAATACAAAAGTTCACATATTGAAAATTTGGGCTTTCGGTTTTAAAATAAAAAAGAGGAAAATTATAATAATTCAAATAGTATGAGGTATATTAATCTGTAAAATGGTTTTCTATATCAAAATCAAGTTAATATATATTCAGGAGAAATCGAAAAATAGTAGCATTTAAAATAAAATTTTGGTGTATTTATTCATTTTATCATTATCACACACGAATCGTTTTATATCTGGTGGAAACGCAAAAGTTGCGGAAGTTTCGTATAACGTAGCCTCTTTGTATGAAGCACAAAAACTTGAAATTTATATGAAACATCAAGTCAAAGTGATATGCAAACGTAATGGAATAATTTTTTTTCAAATTATCTCTGACATTAAAAACCTCAATATTTTCAAGCATTTTGTCACTTGCAGTGTAATCTTTATAATCGTAAACTTGAACACACATGGCCCTTCTAATTTCGCTGACAGCTTTTGATATGTGAAATTTCTTTTCTATTACAGTGTTTTGATTGCACCAATTTTTTGTTTATATATCATAGTAAATTTTTTAAAAATATATATTGTGGTATTAGATTCAATCTTAGACGAAATAACAATGTGATTGTCAACAGTCAAAACATCTAATTGATGGGTCATCCTCCGTACAGTCCTTGTTTGGCACCCGATCATAATTCCCGCAGATCGAAAATAGATTAAAACAATTTTCTACACCTGGAGAAGCGTTCAAATTACATGTTTTGGAGGTATCTCAATTGGAATGGAAGAAATGCTTCGACAATTGGTTTCAACGAATGGTCTTAATGGAGAATATTCCGAAAACCAATAAGCCGTATCCAATTATAAATATCTGTTTTTATTTGTTCATCTCAAAACAGCAAAAGGCTCCAAATAAGTGTTGGTAAAAACACACATAAAAAATTGAAGTGCATCAATAAAAATCACGCATTTATTTAAATAATAATGATTATCTAAGAATTCGAAAGTACTCAATTAGAAAACTTTTGCTACCATTATTTACTCACAAATATGAATTATGAGTATTTTAAAACAGTGAAAGGTTTTTGAAATTGCTAAAGATTATATTAAAAGAATGTACATTAGCTCTAGTGAATAGAAAATAGTATAAAAAATGGTAACGCTTCACAGCACGAGAATTATGTATTGTTAAAAGTCGAAGTATTTCTAGAAAATTTTTCACAATAATTTAAATAAATATCAAGAAAGAGCACATACGTCCAGTCGCTAGATCGTTTAGATTATGTCGTAATAACTCTTTTTGGGGAATTAATCAACTTTTATATACAGAATATTTTGGATAGAACAACGTAATAATAGTAATTTCGAAGTTATGTACTAAATGAATATTTTGGCGAGCAGTATATCTGAGAGCAAAATAGTATCGAGTCTGGATCATTGCATGTATAAAGTTTTAAGTCAATTAAAGACAGACAATATTTTATTATTTCTACCAGCGTTAAGTTAAAAAGAAAGTGCCGTCCATTACATCTCATATTTTCATAATTCATTAACAGTAACGAAAATATAATTGGACCGAAATATCTGCAACAAACTTTAATTGCTTGTTTATTTTTTTCTTCGGGTCGGTTATGAATGAAATAAGTAGAGTTGACGTCGAGTTGAGTGGTGGGTTTTTTGTCACATATTTTGTGTTTGTAGGCTTATTAGAATGGATTTATGCGGCAAGGAGGTTGTATTATTTAAATATAAGGAGTCGAAGACACATTGTTAGGACGGATAAACGCATGAAAAGAATAACAAGTAGATTCGAAGCACTCTCAGTTTCATTCATAATATGAGCTCCAAATAGAACATGAGTTCCATAACAAATTGTAAAAAGTCATTTATTGTTCCATTCATAAGTACGATCCGTACGATAAGACGATACTTTTGATGAAATTTAGAGGCAAAACTGTTTTTATGGGACCACCTAGTCTTACCCTTTTTCATTTTATGCTTCGCATACATATCAAGTATAAGTATGTGTTTATAGAATTTATATTGAAAGTCTGTTATGAATTCGTGAATATAGTTTCTTCCAGCACAGTTTTATGAATATAAGAAATCAAAAAATCCCTTCTGAAGAATATGTATAGCAAGAGATAACTTCATTTTGTATTTCGCCCTATTTCTCCTTAAGTTAAGTATTAATTAACTTTAGAACAACCTCCTATAATACTGTTTGATTAAATATTATATAACAGTGAAAGAAATTTTAGTATATATAGGAGTGCAGATTTATGATAAGTGGAATAAATATGAAAACCTTTATAAGATGAAGCAGGCAATTTGATCTACCACTCGAGGAACCAGTCACCAGTCTGGCTGTCGAGTAGAGTAATCTGTAGAACAACCAGAAAATCACCAACTGAAAGACGACGAGAAAGTAGGACAATGCATAGCTCAGTTCTCTGCTCAGTATAGACGATATCGTTTGATGAATATGACAATCAAGATTAGAGATGAATATATTCTTCTTTTTTCGCTACTGTTCAAAAAAAAAGGAGACGAAAAAAAAGGACATTGTATATACATCCAATTATTTCTTTAAGTACATCAAAAGAATAATAATACCACTACCTCAAGCTCTTAGAACTAAGAATAGATGACTTAACTAGGATAGATACTCAAATGAGAAAACAGCAGTTTTCTGCACGAGGTGGGAAAGTAAATATACGACAATACCGTACAGTATGCATTTAAACATATTTTTAGTCAAATTTCGGTAGAACTTTTGTTGTCTTCCTCAAACAATACATAACTCAATTGTGTGTCAAAATCTTTGGTTCCAGCAGAGCTTGGTGACTAGAAAGGCATGTTTGCATCTTGGTTTTGTTGCTGGCTACGAAATTGTAACATAGATAAGTGTTGCTCTAGATGCATAGGTTGTAGCAAATTGGATTGTTGCAATGAAGTATGCTGCATAGTTTTTTGCTACAAAGGCGGTTGTTGAAGTGATTATCCCTCCATAGGATTGTTAATATACCATACAGGGAAATCTTGTCAACTTTTAGTTTCAATTTCTTCTCAGGGGGAACTTCGCGAGCTTTAGTCAATATAGACAATCAAAGCATTATGTCTTCAACTTGGTCAACACTTGTACTTTGTCTTTGATTCACCTCATACATTACGATTTTCTTCTACTTCAAAACATCAATTCGTTCATCACCTTTGTTGACTCTCTATCTAAATCTTGTGCCAGAGAAAGTATCACTATAGAATGAGCTTTTATTTCCTCTTCTGTTGCTACATCATCTTCTTCCACGCTGGAACAGTGTTTCTTTACTGAAATCTCCTAAAAATGTAACTTAACAGAGAATATGTATTGTTAGTTTCTGATAGCTGCATATTCACTTTTTACTCCCTTCAACTTCGGAATTTCCTACAAGCCTGGAAGATTTTTTTTACTTTTTTTGAAAGAGCATCGCTGAAAAAATTGGATTGATTGAAACAGTAGAGAGTTGTATGCTAATTATGTTCTAACACGTTTATTTAAACGTACCTACAATGTTCTTAATTTATTTATTTATATTATAAGTCCTGGCTACAGAAACGTCGATGTAAGACTTTAACTATCATTATAAAATTATTTATCCATCTCAGTACTTATAAGGCAGGTTTCTAAAACCATTTGGGAAAACATGCTCATTCGGCTGTATGTAAAGATAGTACTGTCAAAGAAAGACCTTTTAATAAAAAGAATTTCACAGAAATGTCTTACATAAAAAAAGCACAATTCAATTGAAAAATGTCAGCCTGAGATGGAGATCTACCGTCCAAAAGATGCTAGACTGAAGATTTACTCATGCTGTAGTTTATCTAGAAGCTGAGTATTTGCAGAAGGTCTTGTAGTTGTACCTACTGTCCTCAACCGTTATACGAAAAAAAAATAAAATAACGGGTAGTTCCATATGACGGTGAAGCATTAGATATATTGATCAGAATTGCTCAGACATTTTAACCTAAAAGGCTCCGACTAAGCTCATCATGTTAATGTGTGTTGTCGGTTGCAAGATTTTGTTGTGTTTAAGAGATATAAAAATTTTGTATGTTTTCAATTTCCCACATCGGTTGACAGTCAAAAGAAAAATATGAATGAAGTTAGTAGCAGACTTCTTGAGCAAAATCGCCATGACGACAATCTAGCCAGGTGCAACAATACCTCAATTTCAAAACACCAGCAGAAATCACTCCTCAAAACAACCTTTCAACGGACTAAACAACCAAATACTGCACGAATAACTTAATTTGTGAACAGTTTACTAGATGTTGCTCGAACCTTCTAAGGGAAAGCAACTTGGCTCTTACAAGCAACATAATTCTGCAACCAGTTATACCACGTCTGGTTTCGATAATGCTTGCGTCCTGTAGACCAAGACTTAACCTCAAAAGAAAATAAAACAAACATTCAATTTGTTTATATAAAAATAGTTCAACAAAAGGTATGAAATATAATATGTAAATATTTCTACTCAAAGATAATATGACAAAATATCTTATGAAGAAAATTATTTACAAAAGAAGTTGGTAGTTTTATATCATATAATGTTTATAACAACAAAATAATGCAAGCTGTGAGCAGTGAAAACGTTACAACATTCTGTATCTCTCTTCTTGTTTCTTCTTCTGATATTTTTCTTTCATTATGATTAATTCTCTCAGGCATAAAAGCCTGTTTTTTCAGATTTTTATTGTGCTCTAATTCAGTATCCAATAATTTTATTATTCTTTCTTATTATTTGTTCTCTTTTCTGTTGTGAAATTTTTAATCATTAACTGATACTTTGTCGCGTGTCTAAAGAGATTGAATAATTTTTTAGTAATTTCTATGTGCACCATTTACCGCCCAATGTGAATAAAGTAGCAGTTTTTTCTGAGTTGCGAGGTTGCTTGTAATCCAAATTAGCCGAGAATCGACCTCCTGTCGAGTCGCAGAAGGTTTCATTAAAAATATTATAGTAATAAATGGAAATTGTTCTCATTTTCATACGTGATATACGTGATTATATATTGAAATACGTGTAAAATAATGATCAAACAATTACGCGTCTATAATTTGGAAAAAAAATCGCCTTATACATGAAGTAAGACACTGAAGAGCAATTTTATACTTATTTCTCTTTATTCTAGCCCCTATTTACTTTTTCAAAAAAAGTTCACCCAACTGATTTCTAATAATTAATTGTTGAAAATATTATGTTAAATAAAAACAATTGGCTTTAAACGTGTGAAAAGTTATACAATTATGCACTAATCTACCATAGGAATGAGGCAAAATTAACTCCATAACAATCTTTCTCTATTTTGGCGCACGTTTTGTCCATTTGTTTTTTTGACTCTAACTTGAGTACGTCTACCAGCTCTACCTGTGAAACTCTATTGATTCGATGAACAAATTTCTTCTACGTTTTTCTTGTTAAAATATAAAAAATTAATATTAACTACAACAATAGCTTGCCGCCTTTAAGACCACTTGAAACCATAATTAGCGAATGCCTGCTATCATTTACGTAATTATAAGGGGTAGGTGAGAAATTGATCGCCTTAACCCTTCTGTTTAAATCGTAGAAAATAATTACCGAGTCGATTTATTTTTTATGCTCTTTCAAGCACAACCTATCTAGAGGTAGCGTTAATTAAATACTATTTGTTGTACTAATTAAATTGATTAATGTTTGCTAATAGGTGATTTTTTATTATGTGAGGCGTTTTATGTCTGTAAAAAATACGAACAACACTCAATCAAAAGTACACTGCAAGATGTATAGATGATTTAATGTTTGTAGTATCTAATTTTCAGCGCAAGCGTTCCAATCGAGTTCGAGAATTCAAACATGTCACTATTTTATCATAATATTGTGTTTTATCGATAATTACTTAAAATTTCTTCAATGAATACAGTGAAAGAAGCTTCTGCTGTATAGTACCGATGAAACTGTAATGCTTCCTGATAATATAATATTTTGTCAATGTCAAGTAATATTTTGATGAAGATTGCAACAGGTAAATATGTCAAATTTTTATCTGTCTGTCTATGAAACTAATTTCCAATTAGAAGAAACCTAAAATCATATCGATTTAGAAGCATAAACATAGCAAAAGGTCTAAGAAATAAGAAATTAATTGAATAAAAAGGTCGTGAAAATATTTCCATCGAGTGTTTGGTAGGGTTCCACATAACTTAAGCCAAATTTTTGTTCCGTTTCATAACCATTTATAAAAGGAGAGTCATTCCCTTCACACCCGAAACAATGAACTGAAAAGAAAGCAAAGAATTTTTCATCTGCAGGCAAGGTCATGGCGTCGGTTATTTGGGATGCTCGCGGGATAATTTGTAAATGGAAAACTATCAACGACAACTATTATACGTATATATAAATTATTGCAACGTTTGAGGGAAGAAATCAAGTAGAATCATCAAGACAATTCACACATCTATTATTGCAGTGGCCAAAAATAATGAACTGAAGTTCCAATTGCTACCTCATGCACCCTATTCACCAGATTTAGACCCCTCGGATTATTTTCTGCTCCCAGACATGAAAAAGTAGCTCGGTGGTTAGAGATTTTCCAAGAATGAAGAGGTGATATTCACAATAAATTTTGTTTTAAGAACTTGACGATTCTTATTATAAAAAGGGTATCCAACTCATTGAACACCACTAGGAGGATCATGGAGCTAAAAGAAGATTGCGTTGAAAACTTTTTTTGTTGACCCAAGTACTTCTGTGACTATCCTCGTATGTACATTTAGGCATTTCTCGTGTTTATTTGTTCGTACATTTCCAAAGGTTGAAGCTGAGACAGCAGAATCATTGTAGTATGAAAAATGGTCAAATTAAAGTATTTGAGAAATATGTACTAAAAACTGATCTACTAAATCCGCTGTATTGGAAACTTTCATTTCTTTTTTCTTTCTATTAGTATTCAGCGATCTCTGTTGTTGAGTTTAGTTAGTGGGATAGTATCTTTACTTTATAATATTGGAAACCAAAAAATGGTATCTGGTAAAAAAGTTTATGATGCTCAAATCAAAGAAAAAAGTTGACTTCTTCTCATGTAATAAAGATAAATCTCAATGAATTGAGTTATCTTTCAATTTTAAATATTTCAATATTCTGGGGCAATATGAATGTTTCGAAAACACCTTGTATAAGAATTTTCAAATTTTCAAATTATTGTGATCATGAAGAGGAATAATAACTGCGATAGACCTCCTAAAAAATAGCCAGTTTCGGAATCTACATAAAGTATACAAGTTAGTAACGAGATGATTTACAAGTTAATTACTTTGACCACTGAAAGTCTACTAAATGTCGGCTTGGTCACGTGTTTAGTTTGTAATTTCCTCTGATTTATATGCCGACACATCAATGAAGCCCCTTCAAAGCGCAACAATTTCCCAGATGCCTTATCCAGCGATTACAGCAATTACCGCATGTAGGTGTGAGCAGTAAACCAAGAAAATGTGATTTGTGGTCAAACCAGTTGCATTCTAATGACCGTTTAATAAGAAAGGGAGTTTTCGAGAACGTTTTTCTTTCAATTTTATTTTTTAATTCTATCTAATTTCAAGCAATTCATAACGGCGATTATATAGTTGTTAGAATGTTGAAAGAAAGTATGGACTGTGGCGCTTAAGAAATTATCAATACATTGGGAATGTCATTTTTAATGGTCTGTTACCAAAGTAATATTTATGGGTCTTATAATCATATAAAACCAATAATATTGTTGCTATCAAATTTAATTTGAATAACACCTCGTTAAAAGGATTGTGATTCAAATAGAATCTAGCATATAATTTCCCTTTGAATGTTACCTCAAGTGTATATTTTTATATTGAATAGATTCATGGAGTGTGAATCGAACATTAAATTTATGATTTGTTCTTTGTATAGTGATTATCAACTCAATAAATTTAAGAATGGTATAAAAATTCGTATCGATTCATTGTGCACTGCTAACAATGCCTGAACCACAACAGTATTCTTAAAATACACGTGAATCAAGTAATTAGCAGGCTTCTTTCGCGTATACAAGAAACAGAGAAAGATCTAGAATCTAAAAGCTTCGTATCATAAAACTTGAATTGTGTTTCTCGTTATTTTGGGAATCTTGTTTCAAATAATGATCATTTGATTATCAATTAACATACACGACTAACAAGGCTGTACGTTTTTATTTTGAGATAGGTAAGGCTTGTCGTTTGTCGATTATGTGGCAAAAAGGAAAGCAATCATCAGTGATTGTTACTATACATTATTGGATCAACAAAAAAAATTTAGAATAAACAACAATTGACATATAGAAATAAAAATCTTAACACAACATGTGGAAAATAAATGAAAACTAAGTCCAATTTTCATTAATTGAACTTCGTATTGTTGCCAATCGCTTATATGTCCTCCAGAGACTTTTGGCTGTTTTCAGACTTGCGAAAAATATTCCAAGCAATATATATCATTCAAATGAAATTTCTGAATCAGAAATGTCGTTCTACTCTAACTTTTTGAAGTTCATAATTATAAGAATAGGTCATCCACTTCAGTGGCAGTAATTAATCCTTCGTGGAGGAGATCCTATAATTTTGATACAAAGAATCTGAATAATATTATTACCACTATTTAAATAAATATAAATGGAGGGTTGACAAAGAAATTTGATCTAGCCTTTATTTACTTCTTGAACTTACTGTAACAACTGTTTCAACTCTTTCAAAAATTTCATTCACATTTATCATCTTCAGAAAAACATAATAGTAATATTTTTGTTTTCATATATATATTGGAGCAATAAATTTACTTTCAAAATTCATGGAATTTTTAGAATTTCACACATGAAAAGATATTTCTGAAAGCGTTACCTTTTACACTTTTAACATGAACTAAATAACATGAAGATTTTGATGAATATTGAGGAATGTTTTGAATAAAAGTATTCGCGAAACCAAACATAAAAATGCATTTTTCATAAAAGCAAACTGTATTTTCATAGCTCGGATTTCACAAAGCTAATGAATCAAGATTTTCAGCTGGACACATATTTATATGTCACTATATGAACCACTAATATTAGTCACAACCAAACATGTTAGATAAAATTTTGTTGCTTTCAGTACGTTTTGTAATGTATCTAGATTCGTAGTTTCATAGAAAAAGAATGAAGATTTTGCCAAAAATGATAATTCCTGTATTTATTTTCGTTTGAAAAAGAATATACTTTATTTTTAATTCTCCAAGTCCATTGCCGAGTGCATTTCTCTGGTGTCCACTGAAGGTTTTTCAAAATATGACATAGATAAGGTACAATAAAAAAATTAAGCTCTCAGATTTGTTTGGTTCTAGTTTCCTTCATGTCGATTCATCAAATTAATTATCAAACTCAAATAAGACGTACTTGGAATAACTACTGTACTAAGTTTCACGTGGAATCCAAATAATCATAATGTGCATCTACATATAAGACTTTATATATCAGAAAGCATTTTCGCGAACTCCTCCATATTTCGAAATAATAAATATATTTGTGTATGTTATTATCAACATATTTTTGCATGAACGTATAATCAAGCTAAGATAATTCATTACAAGCTGAAAAAAATCTCAAGAAGACTTGTATGAAATAATATGCTGGGAAGGTTCGTTGTTCTGATGGAAAAACTCAAATGCGTAATAGTGTCCGGTTTGTTCAACATTTTTGAAGAAGATCAACAAAATACTATAACTATCCCAAAAAACCTATCGTCATCACTTTTCTGATTGATTAAACCCGTCTTTGCCAAATTCGGAGCAAATGAGTGAAGTGGTCAATTCAGGTTATATCTACAGTTATGAGTAAATCTAAAAAATACGACTTATTCTGCTAAGACCTCATCAATAAGGTCTGGGAAATTTTAACTCGAATGCGCTTTTTGTCCGAGGCGAGTAAATGCAGCACCCAACACGTGGATAACTTACGCATAATTCTTCAGTCATAATGCGTTCTTTTGGTATACCATTAGCAATTTATATCTAAATTTATAATAATTCTCTTCTTACATTTGCGTAGGCGTATTGTCTCGTAAAAATAAATGTTCAATGATAGCTGGTTACTGAAAATCTTGATAAGTTCATCCAGTTTTGCGCTGAGATTAGTTTTCAAAGAACTGAACTTATCCATCTTCTTAACAGTCGATTATGCCCTTGTTGAGTGCGACTTAATTTGAGCGAATCTTTAAACTACAAAAAAGAACTGTTAGATATTTACTCGGACTAAATAGTTTGGACACTGCAGATTAAAAATTCTGACTTTTTCTTCCTTATTAATTTTTGAATCCGTTTGCTTGATTCGTAAGCACGCTTCTCCAATTTCAGAAAGGACGTTGCACGGCTATCCACTCAGGAACGTGGAGCACGATCTTTACCTACGTACTCCACGTCCATAATTAGTTAAGGGCTCAATATTTTACAATGCAAAAAAATGCACAATCACTTGCCAATTGAGATCAAATCTTTCTCATCTTTTCCCACATTCCGCAATATTTAATGGAAAGTGCCTTCTACTTTGTAAACCTCTTCCGGGCATGCTGCATACTGGTTTAATTTTTGCTATGGACTTATATACGACTTATATACGAATTATTACCTATAATTTTGTTACTCGCTGTGGTTTTCTTCTGTTTATTGAAATTTTATTTTATTTTTATCTTTATTTGGGTAGTTCTATGTTTGTTTTTTGGTTTTAATATATATTTGTCAACTTATATGGATAAGCGCTGGCATCTTTAGGTCTAAAACTTTTCAGACAACACTCGTATATCACAAAGTAGCCGTTTGTATAACGATTTCTGCTATTAGATGGGACTAGACTATTAGAAAATTGACTTTAATATGAAAACGTTACTTAAATATGAGTCATGTTATTGTTTTATTCAAAATATGTGCGCTATTTCTGACAAGCGGTTGATCTTTAAACGTCGGTGACAGTACAAAGAGGATTTTATTGGAAGAACCTATAAATCTCAATTAATCTGATCGATCCCGTTTTACAGTGCAAAACTGCGTGTAAATTGTAACATCGATTCAAGGTCGACTTGCACGAAAGATTTAAAAGATAATGTTTATGATAACGATGGGAAAAATACAGACGATACGTTTTCACGCACACAAATCTTTTCAACATTAAACTGACTTTATCTTATCCTGCTTGTCACTTATATCGATATATTTTGCAACATATTTTTAATTAGACTGTAGTTACCAAGAATTTAAGTTTGTGATAATGATTAATGAATACCTCAGAAATGTCGATGCATTACACTGTAAGAAATCGATGGTACAGTTACATTATTTGAAATGTAATTAATTATCCAAGCGTTAATTCAATATTATTAACAAACTTTTTACAATGAAAGTCATATATTATTCTTCCAAGTGAAAAATATAATAATCATTAATTGTTTTCCACATTTTAAAACTCTTGGTAAACTTAGTAAACATCCAAAAATTCACTTTACTCCATTAATTTCAATATAATCTTCAGATTGAACACACTGAACACTGAAACAGTACACCAACTTCAGAAGGTAAACTGTTTACCTTTCTGAGGTTACCTTCTGGAGATGATAATTATAGTGTTGTTGTATTGGTAGTATTGAAAGTGTTCAGTATTAATGTTACTAACAGTTCCAGAAAATTCATCTCAGTAATAATCTTCAGACACCCGCTACTATCCACTTTTCAGAACTTGGTACCCCTAGGTTAAGAATCTATGAATATTAGTCCCCTCTACCCTCTCGGTAACCTTTGAAATTTGATAAAGTATAGCACAGACAGTTTTTTTAGAGAGGAGGAGCTTTAGGAATACGTCGGATCACAATCAGACTAAAAATATGTGAGATTTCACATAAAGTTTCGAAAATTTTCTAGGATAATTGATGACTTTTGAGAGAGGATAACAATAAATCCAAATTAGATTACAAAAATCTCGAATTTCGGGAATTTAATGAAAGAAGACAAGAAGCAATAATCAGTCCAACTTTCATCTATAGCTTCACAGGAGATGAGGTATTTCAGCTTATGTATCGTCACCATGTCTCATATCGTGAAATATTCTTGGTAGAAACTTAAAATGGTTATATCGGAATCAAACATTGTACCGAAGATGTTAATGGAAAGGAAAATGAGTATTTGGTTTAACGATCGACTCAACCGATTATGATAGTAAGAAGTGGTTAAATTTTTTCAATTTGCACTTCTTGCTTATGTGTTTCGCTATGAATTTCCATATTTAGAAAAAATCGAATGGTACAAATAAATCTCAGTTCATGTCAAGCACCCTGCTTAAACAAAACGCTCCTCTTGATATCGGGTAATTTTTCTTCTTTATTCTCTCATTGAAAATTCATTTTTCTCACGTTATATCAAGGAAAAAATAAGAGAATGTTATTAGATCAATTTTAGATTTTCAGAATCTATTTGGAAAAGACTACGCTCATTCTACTTAAGCATAATGTCGTTCGACATTTTTCCAACCAAATTTTTCCCACAGATTTCCTCAGCTTCGACATACGTTCTCGGTTTTTCCCTCTATTTTCTTCTCTTGATCATATCTATCTAAGTTCTTAGCTGTCGGTAGTAAATTTGTGAATAAAGACATCAGTGATGGCGTACATCAAATTTGATGTTGTAAGAACTGTAGTTATTTTTGTTAAAAAATCAATATTTCACGATAAAAATTATGTTTCAGAATTAATCATTAGGTAAACAGAATTGGTGGACTGAGAGAACTAAATTAACCAAGGTTTTTATATCCAAACATGCTCCCGAGCGAATATACTGAGAAAATCTTCTTACATAAAAAGTATTACAAGATTTTTTAGGTTACTTTTCACTCAGTAGGATTTCTCTCCTACCAAATACTTGGATTTCTTCCCTCAACGAGTGAAACATGCTAAAACTACTATAATTTTCCAACATTTGAGGTAATCAACAATTAGTTTGTTCCTAACAGCAAATATTGCTCAAGCATAACCGAATAGATATATACATACATCAATTTCGAGTCTGTTGAATCCTTTTTTTTTTTGGTATTTTGTTGTGGAGTGATACAATTATTTTTAGTGTTTTCTTGATATTCATACAGATTCATTTAACAATGTACTAGTCAAATTTGATGGAGAATTGGTTCGAAAAATCATTCAATATTTGTTATAGTTGGAAGATATTTCTACGAAACACAGGTAATTATCCAACTCGTGATTGATTATCACTAAGGTAGTAGTTTAGTTAAAATAAAGTTGCAGTCGCTGTTGTTACAAAGGACTAATTTGTTCTCTTCCAAATATCTCACGGTTAACACTATCATAGGTTGAGAGATTGGTTCATTACGATTTCTTACTAATTGTTTGACACTTTTTTCAACGTTATCTTGAAAATTGGTTTCGGTATCATTTGTTAACGAGATATCATGCCACTGAATGGAAACCGTTTTTACAGAGAAGGCGCCACTCTAACCCTTCTACATGTATTTTTGGTATAAAAACTGTAATTTTATCAACTTGTAACGATGGAATAGTTTAGTTTTTCGTAGATATATCAAATTGGAACATTAACTCTTATCATTCGTCTTATGAATGACGTCATATAGCAGTTTGAGAGATAACGTTGTGGATATGTTTTAAATACACTTTTATATTGATACCATCGAATTAATATAAATTTTAATTAATCTTTGGAATTAAGTATTTTTTTTAATGGTCTCATTGCCAGTGCATTTTAATTGAACTCTTCAAAACAAAAACTCCTCAAGACACGTCGATATAATTCTGAATCAAGAATTGAGACATAAATATATATGAGAATAACTCAAAACAACAGACATAGCACAGAGCTACGTTCATTTGGGAGGCATTAGAGAAGGTTGGGAATGGGGTGGTTATTCGTTCATCGGTAAGAAGTGTTCCGATTCCTTGGTCTCAATCTGCCTACTCCTTGGAATTTCACCAAGGAAATGAGAAGCTGAAAAAAAATGTAGAATGGGAAATAAACATAATATGCTTACCATCGAGAACACTGTTGACACTAACACAATCACTGCTGATCTGTCCAGGCTAACTGGTTAGCCTGGACTGTTTAATTATAGGGGACCTATTGGAGGGTTTTGAGCTAATAAATGTGTGGAGTTCGGCTTCTCTTGGGGTTTAGCGGAATTTTTATTGTTAATTCGATTGAAATGGATGAAGAATGTGTTTCCAAGTTGCCCGTAATCTCTGATTCGTTGCGTGGAATAGGCAGATTGCGACCACGTAATCGGATCACTTCTTACCAATGACCGAATAACCACCCTATCCTTACCCTTCTCTTGATAGTGGCAACAAAGCGGAAGACGAAACATCGTAATTTTCAAAATTTCAACGCGGTTCATGGGACTGTGGCAATTTGTCGTCTGAGAAATATGGGTCTATAATTTAATTCCTGCGGTTTGATAAGAGGTGGCGTAACTTGTATAATATTACATCGTTCCAATATTCCGAACCTGCGTTGGAAAGCTACTGTTATTGTACGTCTTTTCAGTATATGTCATTCATTTGAAGCGTTAATAACAATAATGAATTGGCATCCATTATTTGAGTAGTAGGGCTTTCTCATCTATTCTGCCTTTTTTGAAGTGATCAGAGGACTTTTTTTTTGAACTCTTTTGAGATCACGTCTTCTTTGGCGAATAGAGTCACTAACAAATTTTACTACTTTTGTTGTTCGAAAGGGCATTATAAGCGCTGCTTTTAAACACTGGTCTTTATATTAGTTTTACGGACGAAACTCTTCTTCTTCTTCTGTAGTTTTCCAATTAACAATAGATGAAGTATAAGAGTATGAAACTAATCACCTGATTATCGATCGATATTTAACTAAATCGTTGGAATATAGTTTTTTATACTCAGTACTTAAGTAAATATACAAATGGCGTTCGTTCCATTTTTTTGTTACGAAAAATATTTCAACAAAACTATAAATTAACTGCTTGCTCAATCTTATATTATCTCTGTTACTAAAATTATACTTTTACCGTCACTCAAATTACAGTCAAATTTAAATCGATTGTCTTGAATGAACCTACTTTAGGAAATATGTAAATTCAACAGAATAATTAATTGATTCCCGTAAAAAAAGAAACTTGTCTTGTTGCGATGGTGTTATGAAAAAATTGCAAGTTCAAAGCTGTAACTGTTATAAATATTTATATATGTTAACTAAGGTGGAATTTAAATCGAAATACGAGACATTTTTCCCGAACAGATATAAATTGGTTATTATTGCCACACGCTATAACGTGTACCTTGACATTGTCGTCGTAGTTTGGTAAATACAGAGATACACTGAATTGTTTATAGTTTTTTATCATTTAAGAAGAATACATTGAACTGCTCAAAACGGTATTTGTATCTTTCATTTTAGTCTTTGATTGTATAGATTTACCATTAAAATATATCTGAAAATATCAGAGGTTTTATGACATAGTATTTAAATTGAGGAAAACACCGAGAAGCCGGATTAGAATTATGGTTAGAGCAATTTCTTACCAGTCTTATAGCGTCTTATAGCTTACGAGATATACAGAAAGTTTTGATGAATGGATACATTTTTTAAAAACAGTTTGTGGAATTTTTTATTGCTGAAAAACTAATCAAAATCTTCAATTCATTTCCTCATGGTGATACTTATATAAGTCATAAATAAAATTTCATTGAAATCTTCCTAATTCTTTTCCAATTACGTGGAAGTATCTCATTTTGCATCAAATGTTTTTGTTGCTTTTAAAATTCATTTTACTAATTAATGGGAATAAATTAACTTTGATCTCAATTGGCATTCGTCCAGTGCATAGGTAGTTGTAGATTTAAAAATGCTGAATACTTTATTTGGTTATCAAAATGTATATACGAAATGTCCATGGCAGTGAAATCCTCCGAGAAAGATAAGGAAGCTTCTGGTAAGTGAACTTTCCGATACGGATGGTGATTGCTCTGGTATTTAGTTCGTTTCCTTTCGGCACGTACAATAAGTGCAATAATTTTTTTTTTCGTAAACATAATGAAAAAGTAAGTAATTTGATTTTGTTTTTCAATCAAACGTTCGATTTAAGTTAAAGGGGTAACGTATTAACTGGTCACAAAATATTTTGAAAGTTTTTTCTGGTTACGTGGTTTCTTTGTGAAGTCAAGAATGATTTAATTACTTAATACGTCAATATCACCCAGCAATCGGAAGATATGGCCACACTATTAACTAGAGAAATAGCCATAAAATTTGATGTGGTAATTTTTATTGATTTTGAATCTATTTTTTCCACAGATTTCTAATCAATACAAACGGGATGCGGCTGCAAGTCAAGGTGCTTGGAATGAAGACGATTTGTCAAATGCCATGGAAGAATTACAGCATGGAGGAAGGACTGTTTGTAGGATAAAAATACTAGAAAGAAGGATAAAAACAAAACAAATATATATATATAGAGGCACCTATTAGACCATCATTAACCGTTGTTTTAGACAAGGAAAAAATACTAAGCAAGCCTATTAAAGACATGCAGTCACGATGTTTTTCTTTTACTATCAATACTATAGTAACTATTGCATTCAAGTATGTTGAGCAATTAAGGATTAAACTCCGATTTATTATGGCATCGAAGAAGACGGGCTTGAAAGGTTAAAATGATTTAAAGTTACTGGTGCGTTTCCCCCAGATTGTCATATTTCAAAATTGTTTTCCGACATTGGTATAGAAAAGTTAATTTATAAGTAGGCATTTTTCCCCACAAAAATTATAAGTAGCAAAGGACTCAAAACTCAAAAAGCAAATGGATGAATTTAAATAAGCATAAACAAACTTTGTATCGGTATTTTCTAGGAAATAACGAATGTCGGATCATGCGGAGAGTATTATTATTATATAATCTTGAAGCCTTTCTACCTTTTGAAGCCTTTTAGGTGTCAGGTTAAAGTTCATTATTTGCAGTCATTTAGGAAAATTTTCTGACAATCTAGGATTTAGTTTTTGCAAATTATGTGGTGCAACTTATTTTTTTAACCAAATAACGGTAAATCTCAAGAAACAGAGATAATATTTAAAAACTAATTGATAAGTATGGGAGCTCAGTATTCATTTGACATATTTAGACCACACAAAAAATTTTTATTAGTATCATAGTTGTTCTGCGAATTATGCAGTACTAGATTTAATTTTTTATTGACCTAAAATTGATGATTTCAAAAAGAAAATAATGTCTATCAAACGACTGGTAGATACCGAATTACACTATATTGGATAATTACTCACTTTTTAGTCAATCTGAAGTACCTTTGATGTTATTCTACTAAAATTTTGTACATTTGCCATTAAAATCGCTATATCTTGGAAAAACCAAAATAGTTTGCTGTAATATTCATCCCGATTTGACCAGATATCATTTCTATATTTGAAATATCCACGTGAATGTAAAAGTACCAACTGTATGTTTATTACGTTAATAATAACTATTCTGATTTTCATATATGAACGAATTTGGACAAATGCAGAAAAATAAGAAAATAAAAGACGAAATATTCCTTCTATTGTTTAATAATTGCCCACCAATTATTCTCAGCTGTAGTCATTCAGTGGATAATGGTTAGAAATTAACCTTGATTAGGTATGGTAAGAAACTATTGGTACAGAAAAATTGTGATCCCACGAAAACACTCGAACAGTATTTATCTCCTATTCTTAACACAATATACGAAGGTGATTTGAAGAGTTACTTTAAGAGACTGCCAACTCACTACGGCGTTTATATTATTAGTTTCCGTTACGTCCAATCCAAAATACTCCCGTTAACAGATTTTCCAGAAAATTCAACTTCAAGCAACAGACGGTAAATAGATTATCGGCTAGATATGTACCAAGAAACCAATTTATTTCGCTCCAAAATCCTGTACACCTCCTTCGATTCCTAAATTTTTTTGATTTCTCTTAATTATTTATGACAAAAAATTATAAACTCTTCACTGGCTCCCCCTTCAATCTCCTTCCAATTAACAATAATCCAATCCACAGTGTATACAGGTGATAACTAGCTGCTATTCCACTAATAGAATTTGTCTAGGAGGGGAACCAAGATTCGCATTGATTAGTGTATCAAAGTTAAGGCGGTACTACTATTGCTCGTAGGCGAAATTATTAGCAACAAACCTGTGTCATTCACACTTCCTGACTGGTATTATTCCCACTAGTTATGTTTAAATGTTTTATTTATAAGGTATAGAAAATAACAAATTCATATAATTAGTTCGTTTACTGGTTTTGAAATTCAATAGACTTTAATAAATATTTTAATTGAAATAGCCAAAGAGATTCTTATCTTTGATAAAATATTACACTTACGAGAAGAAGTAGGTCAACTATTTTTATGGTGAAACGTATTTTACCCATTGAGCAATTCCGGCTTGTTGGAGGAGATAGCATAGGCGGACTGGGTAGCCGCCAATGGGCGGCCTTAATTTACTTTCGAGCAGGTAGCGTCCGATAATAGTTTCTATGAGATACGTTAAATGATGAGATCCATACATTGAGACAACTACAATTGATATCGAACGTTAATGAAAATTGCTTCTAGGATTCTAGAAATAAAATGTGGGAGCACTACGTACCATATTTTATACAGGGAGAGGATAAAATACTTAATTATTATGAAAACAAACTTGAAATCATAAAGATTAATAGGAAATGAGAGAAAAATTTAGAAAAAGAATAAACCGTGTCCAAATTTCTCCGTATAATCATAAAGAGAAAGAACGAAGTACCCAAGTCAAGCGTGTTTATAGTCAAAATCATTAGAATGAAGTAGATAATTCTCAAGATTCAAGGTGAAACATTGGATTAAACATAAATCGTGGAATGTTCAATATTCGAGTATTAGGAACCGAAGCTGTAGTATTTATTGATGCCAAATTTGTTATCTATTGAATCTTCATAATTGAATTTATGTTCTTTTGATATATTTCGTGCAGTTCTATTTTTTTATCAAATTGATGACCTCTTAGTCTATTTTCTAAATCTGTTATGTCTGCCCTATGTAGAGCTGCTGTAGATTTCAGGACAAAGAAAATGAGGCAATAAAATTGCCGACGATCTGCCCAAACTTTGAGCTACTCATCCAAATCTGCAATGGGATTATTAAACACCTTAAGCAGAGGAAGAGGGATAGTTTGGTAACCTAATGATTCAATTTTTATCATTAAAACATACTTTATACATAATAGATTTAAAATTTTTTATAGATTTGTGACAAAATCTGTAAAAGTAGACGCGTATGTTTGTGAAGGCGTCAGAATCAGGGCGATTTTATTCTTGGGAGTAGCGGCTTACTGAGGTATTTCCTAATTAACACAATAATTTTAGTTGAACAAATATTTTTCCATTAAGCTGTACTTCTTTTAAGTATGGAAGCAAATTCAACAAAAAGTCACTATCAGGATCACCTCCAGATTTATCTGCTGATTTGAACTCATAGTTTTAGTATATGGTCTGCGACAAAGATAAAGGTTCAGGATACGATAAAGGTGAGGTTGCAGACTGCGACAAAGTTGAGAGCTCTGGCTGCGGAACTGTTGGTAGCTGTGATTCAGATAGATACTCCTAGAATGGACATGATTCCATATTATCTCCAGTTTCTTCGCTGAGACGTTCAGGTTAATGTTGAAGATTTCGATGCGATTCGTTTTGTCAAGAATAATGAGAATTTGTAAGGGGCTTTGTGATATATTGCATTTATTATATTTCCACGGAATTGGTCCTTCAAGTCGCTAATTTTTTTATGTTTCTGAACGCTATTACATTATCGATGGAACTTCAGATCATTACCGTTACGAAAGATCTCTGATGTTATAATTTTTTGACTGTTTATCCCACATGGTTAGTTTTTTATAACTAATTGATTCATTAATATAAGAAGACGACAATAAAGCTCATCTGTAAATACGGCAAATTCCATTTCAGACGCCGGCAGACGGGTGAGAGATCCCAACAAGCTCAGGCTTGAAGGTTGAACGGTGGTTTTCAGATGACATCGGACAATGACGATCGTGTTTTATTCTGTTGTCCTAGTACAGCCATCTTCGTTCAGCAAAATTCCTCCGATAACGGATAAGGTGTTCAGTAAATGTATTGTTAGATGTGGGTTAAGGGTACTTAACCTTAAAGTACCGATATTCAAGGTAAAATATAAGAAGCAATGATTTAATGATTTTATCTCTTATCCTTTGTCCTTGCTGGATTGTGGTTAGTTCCTGGATCAGATTGATGCTTTGGAATAACTTGATTTTCCTCAATTTATCTCGTTTATAATAACTTTTGTAACAATTTATATAGTTTTGTAAGTAAACTGATCGGTATATAGAGAATAACTTCTTCATCCGGTATCTTAGGTTTAGGTATAAGGATTATTTCAGCTAATTTCCACTGATTTTGAAAATAAGCAGTTATGAGTATTGTATTGTGAATGATTGTTTATTTGCAATGAAGCCATGACCTGGAAACTATGATTTTGAGTAGATTGATAGCGTCTTCGATTCGTTTTGTTATTTTCATTTACAATTGTAAAGAGATTAATGTTGATTCCCCATGTTAATCTGTTTCTGCGGAGTTACGTTGAGAATCCTTTTGTAAGTACTTTACGCATGTTTCTTCTCTCTCACTACTTCTTTAATTAGGTATAAGGATTATTTTCTACAATTTCCACTGAATTTGAAAGTAAGCAGTTAAGAGCTCGCATTTTGTTACTTGTAATCGATTTGGTGCTTTCTCAGATTGCTCAAGTTGTTGAAGGAAGTTTGTTTACAATAAGTTAATCACACAAAGACTTCGATTTGTTTTGTTTTCATTTTGACGGGCAGTTTCTATTACGAGGAGTTGAATAGAAAAACAATTTTTAAATGCTTTGCACATGTTCTTGCTTTTTCGCTGTTACATTTTATCCCGTTGGCTTCAGTATTGCAGATAGAAGGATTTTTAATTTGGATGCAAAATTATTTTGTACCAGATTACCATAATTTCTTCCGTATTGCCAGACCATCCTCAGCAGTGGGCGTACCTACGGTTAAAGTGTTTTGTGCCCAACCACAATCGTGGTAAAAAATAACGCAGCACCCTGATTTCTGAAAATATATTTTTGTTTGATAAATTTAAATCAATATTGCTATTGTACAACTTCTTTTCAATCATTTTGACACAATAATAAGAAATATGGAGTAATTTTGAGTGATTTTTAATGAGTAAAGAAATAAAAATAAAAACATTGCAATAAAACAAGATTTTCTTAAAAATGAAACTTGCATTCTAAACAATAATGTTCCTTTTTTTAAAACGCTAGTAATCCGCGTCTGGATGTAATTGTTGCTAGCATTCTCCTGGGCATTCTTTCAATTAGGTGCTGTATCACTTCTTGAGGTATGTTCTCCCATTCCTCTAATGCCGCTTGCTCAAGCTCATTTAAATTTTGAGGAGATGGATTTCGACGACGAATGCGGTGTTTTAAAATGGCCCAGACATGCCGCTATAGGATTCATATCTGGACTTCTTGGTGGTCAGTCCAGGGTATAAATTCGTACTTCGTTTAGGTAATTCAGAACATCTGCCGCAACGTGTAGTCTAGCATTATCATGCATTAAACGAAAATTAACACCACTAAATGGCTCAAACGGAACGACGTGATTTTCAAGAATATCAGTTAAGTATCTTGGTACGTTAAGACCGGGTCTAGGAAGAGACACTAATTTTGTGCGAGCATCAAAACAAATTTCTCCCCAAAACATGATAGACCCTCCTTGGAATAGCTCCATGGGAATGATACAAGTCTGCGCATATCTTTCTCCTCGCCGTCTTTAAAATTGACTACGTCCATCTGGACCTCTTAGACTGATTCTTGTCTTATCAGTAAATAAAACTTTGCATCAATTTGAGAGCTCTTCTATTGTGTAGAGTAGCATTCTGAAGGTGTCGTCTTATTGATCTATCAAAGATATTTTCATTTCGGACTTCTCGTAAAAGGCTATTGAGCTCGACACTTGTCATTGACCGATTTCTTGATGAATTTAAATGCAATAAACGTCATCTCGAGGAGTGAAAACTGAAGGACGTCCTTGTTCAGGCCTCCTAGAATATGAACGAAATCTTTGCATCAATCTGCCAATGGTTGTGTGGTGTACGCCAAACAGATTTGCCACTTGCCGATAACTTTGTTCCTGTCCAATTAACTCGGCTATTATTTCAGCTTCGTCTTCACTTAACTGCCTAACTCTATTCATTTTTTGTTTAACTAGTCTTGACTTTAACACACCTTGATTGATTTAAATTACTGCTGTCCACAAGTTGGTACAACAATAGAAGAAAAGAAACATTAGAGATACTTAATTTTTTGTAATAGAAAAAAAAGAAACCCAAAAGATTAACATTTTAGGTTTTGATATTGAAATAAGGGTGGTGCGTTATTTATGGCCACGAGTTTATGATGATAATTGGACGCCAATGTGGAATATTTATGGATACATTAAACCCGGATATGAATGAATGAAAATCACGTCCAGGTCGAAAGTGTTCAGATCAGAATTTGAATTATTTCACCTTCCTTAACAAAAACTTTCTAGCTTGAAATGAATGTCAGTAATACTTATCAATAGACCTTGTGGACATCTTGTATACACTAAGTATGTATGTCTGTGTATTACTACTGCTGGAACATGAAATTGGACATGTATATTTTCGAGTCTAACTCCATATATGAGGTTATTCTCATCTTATTGCACGCTCTTATGTGAACGAAATCGCAAGTGAAACTATCTGCATACTGTTTTTGTGTCTGCATCCTGTCGCCAAAGTCAATCATCATTATTATAATTATCATCCTCTCACGTAAAGGTTGTTATTTTGAAAAGTAATGAGAATCTTCGGTTCGGTTTAATACAAACGCAGATTTTGAGTACCATCGCCAAAAATGGTGACAAAAATATCGTGTTCTTATAATCATGATAATGAAAAATATTCAAGGAGCTTCATGAACTTAAATTATAAATTTTTTGCGAGAAAAAATTCCTTTAAATAATGAAAATATGTCTGTGCTTCTATAAAGTCATAAATTTTGTCACAAGCTTCAGATTTATGATCTTCGTTAAATTATTAAGATGTTCCACAGGGACCAATTGAATCATAATAGAACTTTGCTACTTTCATTATAAAATGTTTCAGTCTACGAAGATATTCTGGTAATGCAGAAAGAATAACTTGGAATTCGGAATATCTCAAGCACTATTTATATAATTATAATACAGAGAGCCAACGATTAGTATTTTTAAGAGAGTATATAGCATGTATATACATATAATATTCCCAATATGTGAAGAATATACCTTAAATACGATATAGATTTTTCACGGATAGAATCTATGTTCATCTATGTACATACACATGAATATTCATAGTATATGCTTGACATGTAAGTGAAAAGTATATTATATAAGATATACAGAGTGTTTGAGGATTTAATGGAAACAATTTACAGGGACAATCTGTGTAATCTAAAGATAGCAAAAATGATTTATTAACTCGATAAAATTTATGGTTTAGGAGATATATAGATTTTTATATCGTTGTACTTGCCAAGGAAACCATTCGCCATAAAGTGACATTCTGTAGAAATTTATCATAATTTTAAAATATCCATTGAAAATACTTACATCTAACTTATCTTGGAAATTATTGTGACAGAAATAAGTACCAATAAATGACGATTTTTAAAGACACTGGGTTTTTTAGCTGAATCCAGTGGCGACAAATGTGTTTATTTACTGTACTAGTTAAACTGAACTTTGCCTCGTTTGAAAATATCACACTATTAAGAATATTTCAAAGAATTTCTGTTGTTTTCAACTGTGGATTTCAGTGTAATGTGCTAACAACCTTAGCAAATATCGAGGAAATCTGAAAATACTTTTTTCAATCATTTTAATAATAATTTTTTCACAATAATTCCTACGACGCTTAGTTATCGAGATTTAGTGAATCATATTTTTACTTAAAACTTATCACACGTATTGTACATTTTTTAAACAAATTGAACTAAATTCAACAAAATTACATGTATCTTTTATGTCTATTTAAGGCATTTTGTAAGTCGGCTTATTAATTTGACTTCGTAACAGGTATTAATTGGACATAAATGCTTGAAAAAAGATACCACGAGAACGTCATCTTATGCAATGAAGCTATTTATTTTTGTTTAATAATATAATCGCGATTGATACACCTGCCGCCCCAATATTCAGAAATATGGGCAGATGCGTTGTCTGTGTCGTATTTTAAACCAATGGCCGTTGTGAATTGTACCTTTGAGGTATTTCCGGTTCGAGTATGTTATATATTTTATTAATTCATATAAAAATATAACTAAATAATAATATTTCGTAGCGGTCATTGTAGAGGCATTTGATAAGTGCACAAATCGTGAATTCGTAGAATGTGCTATTTTGTAATCAACACTCACAATTTTTATGAGCTGTTATTCCTCATTTTTTTTGAGTGTTTGAATTTATTACCTTTGATAAACAGTCAGTAGAATATTCCTTGAACCATTTTTCCTACATTCAATTGAATTTTCAGTTTATAGCTAAGAACGGTAATCGACAAGGATCATTTTTTTAACCTCACTCTTTACACAGGTCATTGTTTTCCACACTCATATTAAAAATTAAGTCGACGGTTGTCCACTAGCATTTAATGAACTCTTTTGATAATATTTCTAGTTTTTGTAGGTTTTAATTAACCCGAACGCTTGTCAAACTGATAATTTCACATTTGACTACAGAGGTCGAAAATTGAATGGTCCATTTTGATATAGTGCAATGTCTCCGTACGCAATATATCTCTCAAGTGCGAAGGCGTATAGCTTTGAAAAAAAAAATTACTAATAACAACACTACATTATTTTATCTTCTTTCAGAAAAGTATATATCACGATTCATTTATACAATTTCTAAACAGAAACTAAGTATATAAATTTAATGCTTATTCAAATATATTTCTTGGGCATGACATATTCAGGTTTAAGTCGAAAACTTTTCAAACAACCATCATATTATTCAATTTCAATCATAAAATATTTATGTTTAAGCCTTTTTCATTGAATAACACCACCATTGAAGTAGTTTAATCTTAGGGCTTGTTGTGAATAATTCCTTGAAATGGGAGTTACATATTTCCGCCTTATCTAAAAAATTATGTTCCTCCTGTATTGCGCTGAGATCAGTTTCCAAAGAACTGAGCTTATCCACCTCCTTCACAGTCTATTATGCCGTTATTGAGTAGCATCTCCGATATGACCTTCTCTTCTGGGGTACGTGTGTTGCGACTCAATTTGAGCGAAACTACAAAAGAGAGCTGTTAGATATTCACTCGGACTAAACAGCAGGGCTCACCGCAGGGACTTCTTTAAAGATTCTGACTCTTCCTTCTTTATTTATGTTCAAATACGTTTGCCTAATTCCTAAGCTAGCTTCTCCAATTTACTATCTATCTACTTCAAGTTCAGAATTAGTTGAGGGCTCAATCTTTTACAATGCAAAAAAATGCACAATCACTTGTCATTTGAAATCAAATCGATATCATCTTTTCTCGCATTTCGCAATAATTTCAGGACAAATTTAATTAAAAATGCTTATACTGTGTAAACGAGTTTTTACAAGCTTTTGTCTACGAATTGTAACAATTTTTTGACAATAAAGCATTTCTATTTCCCTCTCTTTCTCTCTTTCTATTGCTTACCATTGGTTCCGATCTTAAATCATGTACACATTATCTTAAAATATATCGGTGGTTTCAGTTAAATGATTGATATTCACTTTCTCGCCGACAAATCTTTCATCTAATAAAACTCTAACCACCAATAAAGAACCTATCTATCACAGATTTGTCTGTTTTCACTTTCAAAACAAGAGTTTAGCCCGAGGCCGAATAATTTGATAAGTCGGGTCCATTACCTTTAACTGATCTTGCATATTAATAAGTTATGCTCGCTTATGGTTCTTTGATAGGAAGAATACTGAAGTTTTCAAACGTCAACTAAAAGCTAACTTATAAACCATCAATTTTCCAGTCATCACTGTCAGCGGCAACTTTCAAGTCTTATTTTGAATGGAACTATACAACCGAAGAATGCTTGTTATGATATATTGTGTGTATGGGTTTTCGTAATCCTTTATGAGTGTAAGAAAGAATGGGTCGTTTTTGAATGTTTTCAAAGTATCACTTTAGTCGATTCTGTGATTTTTCGGAAGGGATTGATCAGTTCGTTGATAAGATAGAATATAATGCATATTATGAATCCGTAAGAATATTATTGTTGCCTGAACAGTCTCATTTTTTAATAAACGAAGTGGTATCGATTATTTTTGCCGAGAAAAGTAAAAAGAGAATATGAAATCTGAATCAATTTCCTGGAATAGGAATTTGGCCGGAATAGGTTCACACGTAGTCAAGCTACTAGTTGAAACATATGCAGCGTAAATAATTGTTGCTGTAAAAGTTTTTCACAGTATTTTCAACAACTTTCCTCTACTCTAAAAATCTGATTCGTAAAGAGTATGATAGATTGTATAGTGTTCCATTACAAAAGAAAAACAATAACGATATCGAATTAAACAAAGCCTCAATTTTTTCGATAATTGTCTTGCTAGAAAGGGATAATATTGAAAGACTTCGACCAAATTGGAAACTAAGTCTATTTAGTTCCTTTCATTTGGCTTTTATGTATTGGTATGGAATTATTCCTACTATGAATTGAGCTCTGTTGCTTCTCTTAATAGTTTCAAAAGTACTTCTTTTGAAAATGAGATGAAACTTTATCTAATATTTATATCGAAGCTTAAAAGAGATAATTTGTTGAGCATATTTGTAAATATTGGGCCGGATACACTTTTTTATATGTATCTACAAAAGGAGGTGGTTCATTTCTATTTATGGTTCCTCGTTCAAAGCAAATTAAACTCGCTCAAAATCTGTGAGCGTGGTGTAAATTGGGTAATTTCCTTCCCATCAAATCCTACACATGCCCGATTAGTGTTAAATAAGGTGACCAGGGTAGCCACGGTAAAACATGAGTTCCAGAACTTTAGATACACTTCGACGTGCAATATATAAACGCATGTTATTTTGTTAAAAAAGAAATTGTGGGAACTATTTAGATAAGTCAGTAAAGTGGTTTTAGGACGTCATCATTTTAGTTGCCAGTTTAGTTGCACCAATTAATTCATATTATTTACACATTAATTCACCTTCCTGGTTGGTTCAATGGATAGTAATTTTACACATAGTAGTATACAGCTTCACAAAGCTAGTTACTTAAAACACTTATTTCTTCGTTAGGCCTCCTCCACCTTCTCATACAAACATTCATACACGCATGATCAACATTCAAAATTATTAGTTATCACCAGTATTAAATTTCCAAAGAAGCATATTGAATGATAACCAATAACAAAAAAAGACCCATAAACTCTTTAAAAAAGTAGATGGAAGAGATATTTCAGATAATTTCAACATTCAATCTCTAAAGAATTGCGAAGTGTGATGTGTTTTCTACAGACTGAAGGTCTGCAGAAATCGGATAATGAGTCGTGTGTAGGGGAAAAACTTCATGAGTGATGGTGTCGAAAGCCTAAAGATAAGGGACCAAGGACGCAAATCTGTCGTTTCAGATGACCTGGTTCAACGAGTTTGAGCAACGGTTGAAGAAAACCGCAGATTCATCATTACTGCTTTATCTACGGAATTTTCAGAAGTTTTAAGGTCTGTTTTCTACTCTATTATTAGTGAAAGGTTAGACTATATTGGCGGAAACTTTCTTTGAAGAGGATATTGAGAAGCTTGTCCATAGATATGACAAATATCTCAATCTCTTCGGTGATTATGTCGAAAAGTAACCGTAAATGGACCAATCTTTTGGTAATAAAATTATTGTTTCATATGAACTTTTATTTGAAGCCTATCGGAGGTTGAAAAAGAATGGCCCTCGTATAATGTGGTTTGAGTCCAATAAGGTGATAGTAATTCACACTTTTTAAATCAATTCCGATTCTTAGTAATAAAGTTTTAGGAAGATTGATCAATTCTGATAAAACTATATTGATAGAAGTTAATGTTGAACAAAAAAGTGGAAGAAATGTACGTAAATACGCCATTCTTTGTAAACAGATCAAACTCATAAATCAAATTGTCACAATTTCAATGTAATTCATCTATTCATTTGAAAATAATTATTATAGAATTTCACTGAAATTGTGACGTTATAGTTGAACATCTATTCGTAATTATCTTATTTCGATCTTCGAGTCAATTCCTCAGAAACACAAACTAAATGTTGATAGGTTTCGTGATATAACCAACCACTAATTCACCACGATACATGTTGCGTTCTACGATACCAAATAAGAATCCAAAATAATGTTTTCCAATTATTGTCAGACATCGATCTTTTTCCTTATTTCAACCCCACACATAATAAGATAATTTATTTTAATCTAGATAGGGTAACCATACAATAAAATACCTATCGCCAATTTGGTGAACGGTCTAAGACAAAAATCAGTAGGTTCAGTTATTATATTTCTTAATATCGACACTTTAGCACCATTGGCGTACATTAATAGTTTTATTTTCTTATGAAATATGTAAAGTGTTATTTTATTTAGAGTAGTTATATTTTTTTCTCCCTTCTTACAGTATTTCGCACCAATAGATATTAGTTTGAACGAAGATAGAGATGAAATGGAAATTCAATTAAATTGATATAAATTACAATTCCAATTAACAATTCAAACATTCTTGGAACGGATTCAAATACAAGAAAAGAAGAATTTATAGAAATGGTTCACATACACAGAAACGAGAAAGCTAAGAACCCAAACAATTTGAGTAACATGTATAATTCTATTTTATAAATATTGTTGCAACTACAAATACTTTGATTGATATTTTTGACATGTAAGAACAAAGAGATTATTTATGTATTTAAAACAGATTTTTATTTGTTATTTCCTTATGTCAAGTCATATTTTGATAGGTCAATTCTTACTTGTCTTTTGAAGCTAATTTTTTATTAAAAGTTACCTAAAAAAATCGATTTATTAAGAAAAATATATGAAAAAGTCTAAGAAGAATATTGTTAAAGAAATCTAGCTGTATGAAGGAATAATCTATTCTTATTTCAAAAAAAAATAATAGTAAAAACGTGAGAATTTATAAAAAAGCGTACGGCACTGCTGATTCAATTAGCGATCACGCTAGATCGCCTATCTTTGATGTACTACCAAAGGTGTTAAACGTTTCAAATTAATAGTAGGGAGTCTTACATAACTCCGCCAACCCTAATCTATTTCCAGAATCAGGATATCTAATGTTTAAATTATAGGTGGGATTATGGCGAAAATTGCCGTTGTGATTTACATTTTTTTGTAAACGGAATTAGTGTAGACTGAGATCTTTTTACAGATATTTATCTAATTTATAAGTCAATATTTGCCCACCTGAGATATATTTCCAAAGAAAAAAGTTGAAATCAATGCTATAAAATGTGAAAATAAAAAATTAATCAACGAACCTAATATTTTTCTTATTATAGAGTACATCTCTATTGTAGCAAAATTTTGTTATCACAAGTAGAGTCATACATACAATTTCCCTGAATCTTGTTCAACTAGTACGAGGCACATCCATAAAGTAGGTTTCCCAATGTTTTTCCAATAAAATAAACGTATTTAGACCTGTCAACTGCACATGCGTGACATATCTATGACGTATCTATAATATGTCATCTGGATGGGTCCCGCCACAAAACATACCAAAAAGAAGGTTAACTTGTATGTAAATCTCGACATTTAGTTCTGCCACCTACCAATCGTGACGTTAGTGTAATGAAAATGTGTCATTACTGTCAATGTCAAGTTTTCATTCGTCATCAATTTCTGAGTTCTCACCACATTTCCTTCAGATTTCGGTATGATATTATCAGAAATATAATTCATAATTATGATTGTTTGTTTAAATTGGTTTGAATGGAGAATATATATTTGTGAGCATAGAGTCAGATTGTAATTTTATGCTAATGAGAAGTCGTTTTAGAGCCAGTTAGGCAGCATAACTCTAGATGACGAAGGATCCTATTGGAACTAACTAATTAGCTAATTATTCTTTTCTGTAACTTTCCATTCAATATTTTGTTTTTTGTTGTTGTTATTTCAGTATTTATTTACTTATTAAACTTTTCAATTTGTTTGTTGGAAAAATCTGTATGTTGTTAGTTTTTATCTTGAAAATGAAATTGTAATAATGTCCAATAATTTTTCTTGGTTCAGTTGAAATGGTATCAAAATATTATTTTCTAAATAAACCTGTCTCAGTTCTAAAGTGGAAACTGCGCAACTGGAATTGGACGGAAATGAATAACATAGAATACAGTAGATATTCTTTGTTGTAAATTTAAATGAACCGTAAAAATAAATTAGTTCTGCCACCTATCATCGAGGGCACTGGCATCGAAAATCTACCATGTTGTTTCAACTGTATAATAACTAAATTTGTATTTCTTCTTAGGGTCCCTCCTCATATAAGTATCGTGGTAGCAGTAGTTCGAAATGGAAGCTTTTATTACTTCTCCTGATGCCTGTAAGATTCAAACGGTGATGACGATCCACGAAACTCAGTCAGGTCTATGGCACGAATATCTTGAATAAGCAGAAGATGTAACATTGGCGAGCGTACGACCGTCTCTAATTAATGATTATCTTAGCTGGAGAGGCATCGCTTCACAATTACGAAGGCCATATTCCGCAAAACCACAATCCTTGTTGGTTTCACAGGTAGCAGAATTCCTCATAAAAGTAGATTCCACTATAAGTGTTTCAATTCTGGTGTTAGCTATGGAAAATGACTGAAACATTGCTGTTTTTTTTTCCTGTCTTAGGAAATACACCAACTGCTTTTTGTTATCATCACACATCTTTTAATTCGCGATTTGTCGGTAAAAAACTGCTTGGCTACTACACCTACCTTATTCAACAGATTTAACAACATAGTACAGAAATGTGCTCAAATGGAAAGGATTTAATACTAATCCTGACAAAGAAGCTTTCCATAAATGTTCACTTTTTTCAATTCTACATCTCAAATAATCTGCTAACCAATGTCAGTATTCTAAGTTTCAGTGTAGATAGCGAAAAACAGAAGGAAATGTAGTGTCTTCATAAGAAAAATTGGACGCAACCCGCAAAACGACTAAGTTAAATTCATATCTCGTACAGATAATCAATAACAAATAGGAATAGTGAAAATAGTAAACAGGATCAAATATCTTGCCACCAATATGGATGATGAAAAGGATTACTAAATAGAAACGAAACTTTACATCAAGAAGAATAGAGCTTCATTTATTGAAATGAATAATGTTTCCAAAAACATCGATGAATAGCAGGGAAGCTTCAGAGCTCTTGTTTTATATGAGGATATTAACTATATCATAAATAGAGTTGCCAATTCTGTAGTACTATAACACATAAAAAAATAAAAATGCAAAACATACAGTTATGGAAAACCAAAACGATTATTTTGGTCCCAATACCTGAGTTAATAGTTTACTGTATCTTTATTAAAATGATCCTGGGTAACAGCCAGTAAAATTAGAAAAGCCATATTTATTGCCAATTCCGAACGGGTTGGGAACTACTAAAAGCAGAAGATCAGGAGCATGTTAAAAATAAAGATACAAATAACCTTTTTTTTTAAACCAATATCTCAATTGTGAAATGGTGTTTTTATTATTTTTTTATGGAATTTCAGCTGGGACATAAAAACCGTGTAAAATAGAGTGTTCCTAATAACCGTATCTATTATAAAACTATTTTCTGTGACGATTAAAACTAGTTTGTTATTTTTTAATTGAAAGTGAAATTTAACAAAAGAAAATTAAAAAAGGATTACAGAAAGTGACAATTAATATTTAAATATATGATCTTTATTTTCATGGAAATCAACAGACAAGTATGGTCTGAAAAGAGATATCACTTAGTTTGGTTAAACGATAAGCATCTATCGATTCATTAAAATATACACTATACACCCGAGATAAATGAGAAGCTACAAGGATGTCAAAATTTCGAAAAATAATTACCAGCTATAAATGGAAACATAATCACTTAAAAAATGATGCATCATTTTTATAACATTAAGCTGATGTGTTAATTACAAAGTTGTAATTTTCAGAAAGTTCCGAAAATGTTTTCAAGTTGTTTCATCTCTTGATATCAAATTTGACAAGTGTTGAGTTGATTCACCAAACATGATTCTCGATATCACCTTTCGCTATATATAATTGGTGAAATTATTTTTGCAGCAGCACCCTAGGCTACAATACTGATAAGAGTTTTTAGTTCATTTAAATACAAAATAATTCTAAATAGCTTCATTTATGTCATAATAATTACAACGCTATGGAAATTGATAATTTTACGTCAAAAATAACATAACCTCAAAAAAGTTCAAAGTTCGTTAGGTATATTTAATGGAAAATGGGTGATAATCGCGATGATATACAAGTGCTGATCAACAAACAATTTTACTGCGAAAAAAAGGAAAATCAACCCAATCAAGAATCCTTGAATTGCTGCTCGAGTTAACGAAGTGATCGAAGAAATCAGCAGCAGTAAATCAGCTCAATCAAAATGCAGTATAATTCAATGAAAAAAATGATATACTATCTGTTGGTTATATTGAAGATCTATTGCTAAAACTAAACACAGTTGATTAATTTATATCATACCCACGGAATAATATTTTGACGTGTTAGTGGGGTGTCACAAATCTACAGGACATGTGGGCGAGATAAAATGTTATCGCGCTGAAAAATAAATATTACCAACAATCTGTCGCTTTTAAAACGGAAACGCCTCTTTATATTACTTATTTTACTGTTAAAAGAAGTAGATATTCAGCATATATGAAATTTGTATATTAAGCGAACGAAGAAACTTTCTTGGAGTTTACCTGGAAGCACCATTAGGGAGAGATCATGAAATGCATCCCAAAACTATTCTTTGCAAACATTATTTGGCGATCAGCGTTTATTGAGTTGGTATTTACATTTCATAACCCAATGTCGTCAATCAATAGTAATTTTAACTTCAGCAGTAAATAAAATTTTCTATATATAATGAGAAAATGTCTATTATATTTACAGAGTAATTATCGATTAGGCCTAAACAAGGCTGAAGATACAGGAAACTATGAAATCTTCAATAGATCTAAAAGCAATATCAATAAATAATAAATTTGAAGTGTAAAAATAAAGTTGGGATAAAATATAAATAAAGTGATTCCACAATGATGGCTTGAAGATAATCCTTAAAATCATATTAGATGTGAAAAGCAAAATATTTTTGATAAACTGATAAGATATGCGTATTTTCCACATTCCTAATGGGTAAAAAAGTGGATGATGGCAAACCCCGGTAAGAGTATGATAAGCAACCCCACGACGAAGTCAAATCAAAAAGAAACATTTGTTTCTGGCAGCGGGGTTCACACCCAAAGAAATGAGGCCATCTGCAGACCTCTGAGAGCATTCTACCGCGATAGGCTTATACTTTCAAAAGATTGGGAAGACAGAATCATAGAATTATCATTAATTTTTGTCAAACTGAAAGCTTTGGTGGTGGCATGGTTTAGGGAGGATTTTCTTTCGAGGATCGCACGGAGTTAGTACAAGTAAATGATGGAAGACTAAATGCTGGCAGGTACATAACCAATATTCTAGAACCCCATGTAGTGCCCTATATGCCTCATATCGATGACAACTCTGTGCTAATGCACGATAATGCTCGTCCACACGCTGCTAGAGTGGTTCGGCAGTACTTAGAAGAGGTCGAGATACCCACCCCTAATTGGCCTCCACGTAGCACGGTCCTTAACCCAATAGAGAATGTTTGGGACCATCTGGATGCCAAATTCAGCAGCATCCGGCACCAATAAGAACACTAGATGATCTTCAGAATGTTCTTTTTAATTTCTGGGATACGTCCAAAAGCTGTTTAGAAGCCTTCCAAGACGAATGGAAGCTGTAATTAGAGCGAGGGGCGGCATCACACGCTATTAGATATTCATTGGCTGGTTTTAGTTTAAGCACCGTTCATTTTTTGTATATATGTTTTGTACAATTTTTTTGATATTTTCTATGTTTTGGTAAATCAATTTTTTTGTCTTCTGTAGATTAAATTGACATGTTAGCTTTCCTGAGATAATGGCCACTTCCGTATTTTCAGAAGTAAATGTTTCTGCATAAAATAGATATGATAAATCGATTTCCCATAATATCAATTGTCTATGTATAGAGTTTTATGATGTTGGCTATATGAAGGTCAAGCTTGTGGTATCTTTGAGAAGGCAGTTAAATGATCGGCCAAATCAGTCAGCTCCCATTTTCATTTGAGATTTTATGAGGTGCTTCTTTTTGTTAGATGTTTGATATAATTTGATCTAAAATAAATTTGCAAACTTTAAAATGAGATTGATTGGGCTTTGCAAATTTTCAAACGGATCTGTGTATAGAAATAATATATATGGTTATTATATATCGTTAATGAATTTTAGAAAATTAAAATTTTATGATCTCGTGAGTAGCTCGCATTTTTCTTCGAAAGTTGTTTTAAAATTGAATTCAGTCCATACTTTTGTCTTCAAATTAAATTTTTGAAACATTAATGTAATTATCAGTTTCATTTTAATGGTGGCATTTTATGCAAACTGTTGATGACGTCTGCTAATGACGAAATGTTTAGCTGTTTTCAAATTAAGCGAGAGCAAACAGGAACATACCATTAAACTACACCTAAAAGAATACTAAATTACATTGGCGTAGCTTTTTACCCAAATATATTCGTTTATCAAATTATAACTATTCAACTGTGTGAATGATCATTATAAATGATTAATCTTCCAAACACTTTTCCACTAAAGCACTAACTTACTTTACTTTTCTGTCATGATTGGGAAAAGATGTCTTTCAAAGACAGATATTAGGATTAAATGAGGAAATCACAAAATAAATAAACTTTTAGTGATAATTGATGAAAGTATTGAATTGAAACAGTTTTAAGGCATTATTATTTCATGAACCCATAGAAATATTTTATGTGAATATTATATAAGATACAAATATTTTTCCCAATATTTCATTTTCAAATCATTGAAATTATTGAAGTTATAGTAGTCTTGTTTATGGTAAATTACCAAAATTACATCAAATTTCAATAGTTTCGAGTTCAACAATTCAATATTAGCGATTTCATTATTCAATAACATTCATTTCTTTGAGACTCTCCATACCGTTATTTAATTGAGGGCCATTGCTATTAACAGTTTAGTTGGTGCAAAGAGCACAAACAATAAGATGCACAATGGAATCATATTTCATTCAGCGACTAATTATAAACTTCGTCACCTGTTTATAAAGACCCTGAATAGTAAGATGCCGCTCTGAAGAGGGACGTAATATTAAATTCGTTGTCTAAAAAAATGTACACAGGACAAGCCAATATGACCGCTGTGCGTTATGTTTATGATATTATAAGAACCACTTCACTGCTCGATTTGATCGTGCATCCATAAATCCTTTTCCAGCATGCATATAGGACTATAGTGTTTCTTTCTCAAGCTAGCGATAATGTTTTCTTATGACCGCACCTATATAAAATTTTAAATGTTGGGAAGGAGACAGACTTTGATGCAGGTAATTCGTCAGGTTATGACTGACAACTTTCTCGTTCCTACGTATGTGAACCATTCCTAAAAAACTACTTTTTCTTGTAATTGATCGTATGTTTTTTGATACTCCATAGTTTGCGAATGTATTTTTTTATTGTATTGATGGTTTTCAATGTATTTCCATTTTCTAAATACTAAGATTGTCGAAAAGTCCAAAAAAAGGCTTCATCATTTCTGTTCAAATACAGAATATTTACTACCCAACAATCTGAATTTTCAAGTATCAAATGCACAAATGATGCCAAACAATGTTTACTCCAGTCTAAACAACAATCACTCCACTGCAATAACTTTTTGCGATGTTTCTAAGGCTTACCTTACCAACAGAAGTCAGTGTTAGAGGTGATACAATAGAATGTGGAGAGCCTCAGACTAAACATAAGCGTTGGAATTTATCTTTTTCCGGACGATACTACTATTAGAGCAACCCCGATGTCACAGTACGTCAAAAAACAATATCTAATGACTAAATTATCGTAATGTATTGTGTGATTCTTATGTTCTGGGACTAAATGTTTCTACAACCAAAGTTGTGCCATATAAAGGTACCTTACTGCCTTTTGTACTAAATAACACCACCATTGAATCTATAAAATTCTTAAGGCTTGTTGTAGACAATTCTTTGAAACGGGAGTTACAGATCGCCGCTTTATCTGCAAAAATTTTGTCTATCTTGCACCAATATCAGATTCAAATGAACTATCTAATCAATTTCTATAACTGTTTATTATGCTATTTATTTACTCAGACTCACTGCTGGGACCAGATGATTCAAAATATTAACTTTTTCTTTCTTAATAATCTTTTATTCCGTTTGCCTAATCCGTAAGATCACTTCTCCTATTTTATCAGTTATATTATTATTATCCACTTAGGAACGCGGAGCACGATCTTTACAATCTACGTACAGAATTTGTTAAGGGCTCTATAATATACATTTCGAAAAAAATGCACAATCATTTGTGAATTGAAGTCAAATCTATAATCCCCCTTTTAGCAAGAATTTGAAGGAGTACTACGAGGTCTGGCTTTTAAATAACTAGTCTGCGTGCCTAGAAGACGCTCTAGATGGGTAGGGTAAAAAACGAGTAGTGCGTTGGGTATCTAGATATCTTGTCTAAGAACGTCCCAAAACACGTTTCCGTCACTATTATAGTATTTGTGCAGTAGCGATTTGAAACGAACGTGTTTTTTCTCGTTAAATTGAAAAAAAAAACTCCGACTGAGTGCTATAAATTGTTGCAAGAGGCCTAAGGGGACAATCCTCTATCTCTTGCGCGTGTTTTTGAGAGGTGTGTGATGACCAGCGCCCAGGTTGCCCGTTAACTGTTTCATCTCCGGAAACAGTTACCAAAATTAACCAACTTGTGCGTGCATATCGTCGAATGAGCATTTGGAGGAATGCCGAGGCAGTAAACGGCGATAAAGAAACGGTTTAAAAAAATTTACACGAGGAATTACACATGACAAAAGTCTGTGCGAAGTTGGTGCTGACTCCTAACCAAAAGCTCTCACGTCAAAGGGTCTACTCAGATTTCCTTGGAAAGTTAGAAAAAGATCTGCTTCGAAAGAGACTCGATTTGTGTCGATGGAAGCGGTAAAACAAAAAACGGCAGAGCTCCTAAAGGCACTCACCAAAGAAGACTTCCAGCACTGCTTCGATCAATGGAAAAACCGTATGGAAAGGTGTGTGGTGAGTGGAGGGGAATATATTGAATTTGTATAATAAAAATCTTTCTCGTAACCAGTCTCGTTATTTAATAGCTAGACCTCGTATGCCTTTTACGGTGTAAAAGACTGTATATCTAATTCTGAGCTTTTTAAAATAACCATTTATTCAATTTTATCATATGTACATCACAAGTACATTTCAAAAAGAAATGTCGTTATTCATTGTAGTTTTCATTCAGTATCATTCGGATTTTATTCCAATTGAGTATTTTTATCAATATATCATCAATGGTGATGCCTTTACATTCTTAGTTTATTTTTTTCCCATCGTTTTATTATTTTCAATAAATAATAATAGTAGATCATTTAATGCCTCCAGTTACAATTATCAATAACACTGTTGATATAATGTAATCAAAAGTTAATTTGTGCCAGTAATCAGAGCTTCGAGTGTGGTATAGTAATGAGTGTGTATATAAGTGAATATGGGAGTCTATTAACAATTTTTTCCAATACCACCTTCTTGAAGATTATTAAGTCTCGACCTTCTAGAACGTTCACTGATGAAACCACTAGATGAGTGAAAATACCCGGTGGACAATACTTTATATGCATTGTTATTTTTAGCTGAAATTTGGGAGTCGTGATCAGAATATTTCGGAAATTTTATGCTCAATAAAACAATTTTAATTGATAGAAACGTTATGAAATACAAAAATTCCCTTGTTTTATTCCAGTTAATGAAACATCATATATGACTACGCTACTGAACACAATAATCTGCGGACCCATCAAAATTTTATGTTAATAATGAAAAAAGAATTTCTGTAAATTAAAGTCCAATTTAGAGTCAACTTTTCACGGCGTTTAAAAAACATTTAAACAGCTCAAAGTATAGATTAAAACAATACATTGCTCCTGGTGATTTTTTATGCAAAATGGATGTAATTATTATTACCTATTTATTTCGCAAAAAAAATAACGGCATGATGTTCAAAGCAAACAACTCGTATTTGTTTATATAATGACCCAATAACAATTATTTCATACTTAGGATGATAATGGAGTTTGAGGAAGGCTTTTTCATTGTGATTTACATATTTTTAGAGCCACAGGTAATCGACAAAGAAAATTTCTCAACCAATAAACCATATAAAATGTCTTAGAACTAGAAAAAACTATCTGAGAAGAATACGTCTAATAGAAAATGCAAATTCTATAGGGGAAACGTAGAATTTTGTGTAATCATAGTTTCTAAATATTCGAATTTGCAAGCCAACCGAATTATGATATGAAAAAAAAAAAATTAAGGACAAACTAGCTTCCTTAAGTTCATCAAAGCTACCGAGCATTTGAGCTCCAGAACTAGAAGCGAGCTGTGGATGAAAACGAGAATAGTTTTGCTATGGAACCATCACATACCATAAGAATTAAGTGCTGGGTAACCCTATCAACTTCTAATCCACAACTACAAATTTGCTGATATCCTTCACATTATTTTAAAACAAAAAATTGATAAACACTCGACATAGAGTGGATATTGGTAGAAAGATCGAGTAGAAACTAATGGAACAGAGGAAAAGAGCATCGATTTACCGTTCTCTATTATTCTTCACTCGCTTTTAATTAGTGTTGTTTGAGTAGAGTTGATATTAAAATTCCAATCAGAATAGAGTGAGAAGATATCTAGACTGGTTTATCGATGTTCTTTCTCACTCTATTAGCAGTTCTCCTTCAAGTAAACAAGCTTCTACACGCCACTCTCTCTATTTTTAAAATGTTAATTTTATGGTTCATCATTTGTAATTATGGAATATCTTAAGAATCAGCACAAAACGTTGTTTTTTATTTTTAGTACACCATTATTTCATAGCAATGACTTCAGAAAGTGCAGTGCAATATCAAGTTTTCCGTAGATGTGCCTTGTTTGACATCTAAAGAACTAACTTTTCTATGCTATTGGTACTAGAATGACTTCACTTTTGTGTAAGCTATGGCTAGCTGATAATTATTTTTAACTCATCCATTTATTCGAAAAGATTCATTCGAATTGGTTTTTATCATTATTATATAGGTTGGTAACTAAGTACTTTCGCTTTTTACTGATAGAGAGCATTGCATCATTTTTTGAATAACTTACGATAGTGCTGTACTTTGCCGTTTATCACGTGATACTGGTCACGTTGACATAATTTTAGAATCAAACTGAATATCCTCATCTTAGCGAAGTTAAAACATGGGTCATAAAATTAGACAATCTTTCCCAAGATTCGCTTTTATTCAACATATAAATGAAAAAGGCTTCAATTCCAAAACTTATGTAAGAACTTTGAATTGCTGTTAGCCTGCAAAACCACGGGATGTAGCATGTCTCTTAAAGTACACTCCATTCACTCGCACCTGGACTTCTTCTGAAAATTTAGGAACAGTCTCTGATAAACTCGAAGAGCGGTTCCATCAAGACATCGCTAAGATGGAGAAAAAATTTTCAGGGAAATTGAAGGCGGAGTACTGCTGGTTTGTGGGACGAGAAGGCTATACCTCAGAGTATAAAAGGATAGCAATCACCAAATAATGGATAATATCTTTATTATTCATTAGTGATTTCATCTGAAATGGATTTTCTTCTTTAATTAAATCAGTTTCCAATTTATTATTACTATCGAATATTGGTAAAAATAGTGCGGGGCTTCCCCGAAACAGTGGTGAGTGCTGGAACGGCAGATATATTTGGATTCAGGACGTCTTTTACATAAAAATCACCATGAATAGTGCCAGGATATTATTTTTTTGTTAAATTGTGCAATTCACTTCTGCTTATTAAACTCACAACATAAAACATCATTTTTGTACTTATATCATGAATAACTATTAATGATAATGACATATTCTTACTTATATTTACATATAAAAAGTGCGTTAAGAAATGGATCCATGAGAAAACTAAGTAAACAGTTAAATACCTCGAACCCCATAGCAATGTGAGGATGTTTTCAGACTTCCTGTATGAATTTGAGTAATGGATGCACTGGATATAATCTGATGCTGTAGAATATTAGGAGTATTCAAAATTGAAAAATCTTGAGTATCATGGTTGTGGGGATAATCAGGAAATTTTCTGTTCATCTAGTCGTAAGAAACGGCCTAGACTTACTCTGGATAGAGTGTTACCATGGATCCACGGTAAATATTTCTCACAAGATACAAGTAGGACGTATATGAATGAGGAGAAAATAGTTTCCAAACTGTTTTTAAATTGAGGTGATTCAAAAAAAAGTTTTTCATAAAAAACAATCAGAACTAGATATATTTCTATATTCTGGTTTTTATGACCTTAAACGTCAATTCTTTTATTAAAAGCTGTTGACTTCAACATGTCATTGAAAACTTTCATATGACACAAGTCCCTTAATTGAGAATTCGAGTTGCAAGTGTATTGAAGACGAAGTTTTCGTTTTGTGCCCCAGCTAAGACTAAGTTTAAAATTTTATTGTGACACAAGTATTGTGTGAGAACACAGTGTTAGTTCCATATCTAAAATCTCAACATAACTTTTACATATTAAATCGTTCAAGCATTAAGATGATTGAGACAAATTTGTTTACATGACACCTTCCTGAATACCATTTCATCATATTTTGATATGAATCTCACCTAATTCATGACAAAAGACGTATTTCAAGGAAGTTTCAAACTGACGTTTAAAATAATTATATCAATTGATAGCTCCAATTAATTAACATGTAATAGGTGATGAATTGGATGGAGAATTTTGACGAAATAGACATTTCTAAATCTATTAATTCTATGTATCTAACGAATGATATAAATGAATATCTAGAGTTGAAAGTGTCCTTGGAATAAAAACATCCAACTAAGTTTGAGAAATTAAGTGAAGAATTTGTGTTGCTTGAAAAATATATAGAGTGGACCTAAGAATATTTTCAATACTAAATTAGAAATAAACTTTCTTCGTCACTCAAAATAAGATATTCATATTACCTAAATAGTTTTTTCGTTTTTGTTTTAACCTCTCATATTCCAATCTATACAATCTTCCGGATGCAAAATACTCATCGAAGTAATCGAAGGGAGTTAGATCAAGTGAATATGGTGGATGAGGCATAGATCGTAATATACTTTGACTAATTTTTCTGCAACAATAAGAAGACCGATGTGCAGGTGCGTTATCGTGATGAAAAAATTCTTCAACAAATCCCTATTTTCTTAAGCTCGGCATCAGAATGTGTCAGCTATCTCAAGTTCTTTTATTTAAAGAAAGGCACTACTTTCATTAACTATTTTTGGGGTAGTTACGTATAATATACAATGACGAGTTGCTTCTGTGTTCATAGAGCCACTTTCAAGAACAAAAAACCTTACAAATTCATTCCATGGGAAGAGCGCTTTCAGTGTCACGTAACTTTTCCGCGGTTTCTCATATTGTTTTTCCTCGTAAAAAGTAATGTTAAATAAACACATGAAATTATTTTTTCTCAACATTTATAAACCTAAAATCGAAAATATGCATCAAAAATATGGTGCGAACTTACAATATAATCAGCGTAGTCTTCCATCAAATCTTACCTGTATAGCATTCTAAGGGCCAATTTTGAAACCTAGGGTAAAACTGAAGATTAAACTAAGGTTTGAAGTCTAGCTTGAACCAAGAATGTATAAGATTGCTCTATGCTACAGGACATAATTGAAAAGATATTTTTTCGCCAGTTTTCAATAACTCGGAAATATAATTATATATAAAATAATTTCTCCGATACTTGTTTTAGTTGAATTGATTAAGAAAGTTGTATTAACAAAAATTAACAATGAAGTAATACTTTTGGTTAAGTTTGTGAACAAATACAAAGAAATGTTTTAACATATAATTTAAGGATAAATAACTTTTCTCGGGCGCGTCGAAAATGTTGATAATTTCTTCATCATCATCGTCGTGTCCATCAAATATAAAGTTTAAATTTGAAATAATTTTACCAAAACCCTTTTTAGTATTGTACAAATGTGAACAATTTGGAAAAGTTGGGTTCAGATCCTCCGTTTCATGTTAAACTGAAGTTTAAACTACCCCCAGACCATCGGTAACGTTTAAAATGCCGTTTGATGGTGAACGCCATGTATAAAACATGATAAACTCGATATCTGCAGTTTAAACTGACGTTTGAGGTTTAAACTTCACTTGTAAAATTGGGCCTTCATACTTTGAGCTAAAATCTTGAGTATATAATGATGATGACATAATGAGCAGTTCGTGCTCTTCAGAAATATGATAGTTCGATATTCAGCAAACTATTCTTAAACATCTTCTAAAATATAACAGATCAGCTCTTCATTCGGTTCGACGAGAAACTGTAGTCAGGATTCAACCAATGCGTGTAGCCTAGCGTCGTACTAAAGAGATGTCGTACGTTGTGGATGAAAGTTTGGAATCGATAGACGAAGAAAACATTTCCTGTGACTGTTTTCCAGCACTGCCAGAAATCCCAGATGAAATTGGTCCAATTATTTCGATCGAAAAAGTACACGAGTTTTCATGGATTGAGTAAAAATTTTAAAAAAGCTTCGTTTTTACTTTGAATTTCATTTATTTCAAATGAATTAGCTATATTATACTTTAAGGATTCGTTATTTTTCCGAAAAATCTAAAAATTTACCTTAAAATATTATGATCATCAATATCACGTGAGGGGATGGGGGTCCAGGCAAATCTCACTAAATCTCACCTAAGGGGGGAGAGTATAAACTGATCAAAAAATGGCTCACGTAAATTTTTCCCAATTCTCCCTAACTATCATATATTTTTGTTAAAATTTTCTTGTTCACTGACGGCGGACATAGACGATAAATTTACCATGTAAATTTCTTCTGTTTTGCTGTTAATTTAATTATAAGCTAGTTAAATAATTGGACCTCCAGGAGATGCTATAAACTATCATTTATTGGGACAAATTCCAACCCTTACAACAACAACTTCTTATTAGAGTTTTATGGCGTAACGAAAGGGACAAAAATTGATTCACATAGACCACCTAGACTGATCTTGTTATCTGGGTCATTTGGGCGCTATAAAAAAATAAAATGATATGTAATTAGGAATTTCGTGTAATTAATTATATGAGATATCATATCGTATGCGACTATTAGATAGATTGAATTTTTTATTGGTCTAATTAAAACGTTTTTTTAGTACAACAAAAAGTATTTATCATATACTGATATTCGGAGTATTAAGTTTTTTATGAAGATAGAATATCTACTTTTGATTTTTTTAATGAATTCTTTAGTATCTTAGGAAATTAGTTTGTAGAGGGTAATAAATGTCTTATTCGAAAATTACGGCTACTCTTGGTATTTAAAACCTTTTTGAGTGCATTTCGACATTAAGGTGAGTCATTATAACTAATAATTTTGGTTAATATGTAAATTCAATTTTTTATTGGGTAATATATAGCATAATTTGTATGAAAATATTCCACGGTACATACTAATTCATAAAATGTTAAGATCCAGAATCTGCTAGGTGACAAAAATTTTTGAAATCACACGCGCCCTTGAGAAAGCCCGTAAATTCGCGCGTAAACTCCTTCCTCTCCCTTGAGTTCTATGGGATACTCAGGGAGGTCTTCTCTTCTTGTCAAGGGAGTTATGTGTTGTCTCGAAAACTTGGGATCTTTTTCTTATTGGTTTTTTTGCATGAAAAAAAAATATTTTCTCTTTAATTATTACCGCGCTCTGCTGAGTGTCGTAATAGTAGACAGTAACATATGTGTCAATTGAGTCATTTGTTGACGTTTTATTAATCATTGTTAAATTAGGAGTTATGGTTAATGAACATTAGATATTGATTCTTCTATTGCAGGTGAGTAATTACGCAAAATACGTTTTATGTACTTTTTTGTTCTTTCCTCTTTTTTTGTTTTGCGGTTTTACGTGTTTTGAATTTTTTGAAAAATTTTCGCTAACCTTAATTAACCTATCGATCCAGTGACCTTTTCGGTTTCCCGTTATTTCTGAAGTCCTTTCTATTACACTTGATGAGTTCCCTCAATTCCTCGTTCGGGTGTGTTTCTAGCTTTTCTGTCCTGAAGACCATGATGTCCAATACTTTTTGCGCTCCCGTTTCTACGAGTTTCTTTTTGACGAGTGGACATTCAACGTTCGTTTCAGTTTCTTTTTGACGAGTGGACATTCAACGTTTGTTTTAGCGTTCAGCGTTCAGGTGGTTAGATCAGTTTTTTATATTAGCTTTTTGGGACACTAAAAGAATTCAACAAAGCTCAAAAAACATGAAAAGGAACCTAGGAATTGTTGCGAAATCCACCCTATTCGCAGGACCTGGTTCCCTTCAACGTTTGACTCTTTTCTGAAAAAATGTGGAAGCGTTGTTTAGATTCTCACTACGAGTGTTGTAATTCATTGATTAGAGCATAACTGTGGCAAATGCATTGAAACTCGGGGACAAATGATGAAATCTCAAACCACAAAATTGTGTTTGTCTTATTCAAAACAACAACCAATTACTATTTCTAATACTGTGTGATTACTAATGAGTCATCGGGTATAATATGATTTATATGTTAATAGGTGAAATTTCACACAGATAAATCAATTTTAGAAAACATTTTCATGTTAAAGACTTATTGTTAATGTTAGAGATAACCTCATGATGATGCACTAAACTTTTAATATAAAGGTTTCATTGATAATACGCACTAAAAAAATACAAAAACAAATATTTTTCAAAATTCTCTAAAACTTTCAATAATGTATGTCGTTAGGTATCTATCGCTATGAATAGTTGCATACAACTCGATTTTTGCACAAACAGAACTTAACAATCCTATGTCCTTGAAACTAGACTGTGGCATGAGGGTACCGGTGTTACATTTTAAGATGTCTACAAAAAAGCGGAGACTATGTGAGGATCAGAATAAAATTAAAATAATAATGTCGGAAAAAACTCAAGTTCACCATACGGGCGTTATAATGTATTGCAGAGACGGCAAAGAAGCTAAAAAATTAAATATTGTAGCCAAGTCACGAAAAGACAAATTTACGGGTAGATAGATGCTTATGTGAGAGCGCATGATGAGTATAAAAGGTAATTAGAGTTCAAGAATTTATTATAGGAGGATTTAATACGTGTTTTATACGAGGCACATCTAGAAAGTTGGATTATTTGAACTTTTTGGAACAAATAGAAACGGAAGTCTTCTTAAGCAAGCAAATACTGTTTGTTTCATTAATACTGATTTCAATTCAGACAACACGACTCTTAAACTTGGTGGTTTAATTAGTACTCCAAATATATATAGTCATTTTAATATCGAACGATATGGTTGTGTTCCACTTCGAAATCGAGTGATAACGAGTTTAAAATGATAAAAACTGCTAGTTTTTGTGTAATAAAAGAATAAATGTAATGTGATAATAAGGACACAGAAAAAAATTTTGTAAACGAAATCCGAAATGCGTTAAGTGCGCCGAATCTGACCTAACCATAGAATGTACAAATAAAGCTAAAGACAATACAGTAAAGTATGTAAATTGTTCAGAACATCATCCAGCCAACTACAGGAGCTGTGCAGTACATACACAGTTACAACAAAAACTCTACCCGAAACTGATCAACAGAGATTACCAACAAGAGTCAGTCAGAACTGGAACATCATACATCCAAGCATCATCTCAAGATCCCATACAACATGTAAATAATGATCAAAACCAATTAAATACACAAATGTCTGTTACAGCCAACCAACCAACGTATTGAAACAGAATATTTAATAACTAAAAATATTTTTAATACAAAACACGCCAAAAATACACTTCAAAAAACAGAATGGAAATACCAAATCATAACATATATCAAACAAGTCATCTTAATGGAACTACCTATGGTGAAACTATGATCATTCGTAGTAACATAAAACATTAGCAACTAGAAAACTTCTTGATAAACATCTTGAAGAGAAACTACAAATTGTTCCGCAGTTTACTGCTTTTCGAAATACAAAAACAAACAAAAAGGATACTCAACTTTCTTTAAAGCACTAGGGAACAATTTTATAGCGGGAGGAGACTACAACGCCAGACTCAAGCATTGGGCTCACGGATTATAACAACCAAAGAAAGACAGCTACTGACGTGATGTACAAACTACAAGGTATGTTCTTCCTGAGGGCTTATTTTCAACACGTTCTGTGCATCTCTCAAGAGCCAATGAGAACTCGCTCCCAAATTGGCGCGTCGTTTTGGGAGCGAATTCTCATTGGTTGCTTCCCAGCTGGTGTACTATAGCACACCTTGTAGTCTTTACATCATGGCTACTGGCTACCAAGAATTCAAATAACTTGAAACACATAGCAGAAACAGGCGACCCAACATACTGACCGAGTGATCCACAAGAAATTCCGGATTCTATAGACTTTTTATAATAACAGGAATCGACCCAAAACAGTTCAAAATTCAATCAAATCTCGATTTATCCTCCGACCATTCTCCAATAATATCAACAATGTATAACGACAGGATAAAAACTTTATGATATGTAATCCAAATACCAATTGGAGCGTATTTCAGAAAAAATTGACAAAAACGTAAGCTTCAATATTTCACTAATAACTCCCGATGATGGAGAATTAGCTCTATAAAATCTAACCAAAATTATCCAAAAATCAGCTTGGGAATCAACTCCACCAGCATGAAATAAATTGAAATATAATGAAAATCTTACAGTATTCAACGACAAATTAGCTGAAAAAAAAGACTTTGGGAGATATGGCAACAGATAAGAACACAAACCAACAAGTAAATATTGAACATAGCTAGCAGAGGTCTTTGTCCACGACAGAAGCAACTGAGTACTCACTGTGGTAGGCAACAAGAAAACTAAATAGACCAAAGCAACCTAATCCACCTATTAAAGTCCAAGAGAGAAAATACCCTAAAACATTTATCGAATACCTTCACGCCGCTTTGTAGTAAAAGCAACAAAAAAGACATCGAGGGAATCAATAATTACTTAGAAGCAATTTTCCAAATGGAGAAACCTATAAAGAATATCAGTCACTAAGAAATCAAAGAAACGATTCTCGAAGAGATTAATCGTAGAAATGCACCAGGATATGATCTCATAATTGGCAGAATTCTCCAGAAACTTTCAAGAAAAGAAATAAAAGCAATTCAATAAATATTCATTTACTATTTATGATATCCTAGTAAAGTAAACATCTTGATTACTTTTATATGCTGATTGAAAGTGACTCGCTTAAGATTATAATTTCATATCATTCTTACACTGGAAGTTACTACAGTAGAAAATAACATTTATGATAAAACTTCACCACCTACCATTACACTCATTCCAAAACTGCTTCTGTCACCGAACATATTTTTTGTGCCTGCAGTACCACAATATTTATGACTCAATTATACGGTTATAAGAACGTGTCTACCATCACAAGGCTACCAGTGACAGTATTTCGAATATATTATTCCAGTAAATATGCAAATTGTTATGTACGAGTGCTTACATTTTTTTGTTGTTGGCACAAGTTTTTTTCAAATTGATTCGCACTAAACAGGTATTAATCTAAAATTATTGGTAGATGATAAAGTATTGAAGTTATTCGTAACCACCGTTACTTTTCAAATTATTTTTATCAAAATATAAACCAGTTTTAAAAATATCACGTGTATTTTGGTCCATTTAATAAGTAACTACAAATTATTCTGATTATGTTTTTTGATTTGGTAAAGGACGTACATATATGTAGTGATATCCGAAAAGTTTATAGTCCTCAATGGAGCAGCTTAACACCAAAGGATCATGTGTTTGGCAATCTCGTAGCTGAGAACCCTCCTGTACACGTCTAGGTATAACTAAGTTGGAATTTTTGAAACCGTTGGTGATATTCAAACTGAATACACCACCACCACACCAACAGTTTACCAGCTTACCTTCAGTCTCTGAAGACGATAACTTGGTTTTAGAAATGCGGGTCAGGCAGTGTAATTGTGAGTGTTGGTTTAGACAAAAGGGGGTGATAGATGTTTGCTCTTGGCAGCTTTTATTCATTGGATCAATTGCGCCAACGTTTCATTCTATTTCTGCTAATAAGGTATCAAGTTGCTATAATAATGTATGTATCTTCTTGTGCTATGACATGTCTTATACTTTTATAATGCATTCATGTAATAATTGACTCACAACTTCAGGTTTAAAAATTGTATCATATCTAAGTCCTAATACAATAATTTTTTTGGTTATTAGCTAATCGGAGAGTTTTTGCTTTTATTTTGTTTTATTTGTGCGTTAAGAAACGCTATTAAAGAATTGGTCGTATTTAATCACTTCCAAAGATATTTTTGTATTTCTAGCACACTTCCATTTGCATTACGTCATATATCATATTTGGATTTTCACACAATCATCGAAGGTATTAAGTGTTGTTTTTTAAGAATAAAGTTTCTCATTAGAGAAACCGAAAAAATTTAAAAGAAAAAATTGTTGAAAATATCATTTCATATCTGTATATTAAAATTCATGACAATAAACTTTTCCAATTCTTTCATTATTCTGATCTTTGGTTATTTCTTTTGTTTCTTTTTAACGTGGATTCGTTCATTTCAATTTCCCATTTTTTTGTCCATTTGGCTATTATATCGCTCCATCAGGGCTAATTATTTCTGCTAGACATTATCGTCACCAAACGTTGCTACAATATCAATTTCTAATTTGAGTTTTGTCATTCGAATACATTAGCTGGAGCTCCTCGGTAGTACTTCTGCAGAATTTTCTTAAATCAGAGTACGTATTTTCTCGTTTAATTCTATGGATATCTCAGATATATATTTCTGGAACATCAGATAGATGTATAGGCAAATACATCTTCCTTTTATGTTTTAACTCCAAACTTTATAGAAGGCTTTTGCCACGTTAAGACATAATGTGGAGAAAATTCTTGCTATCTTGGAATCTAGTGAACCTCATCGACTTTATATGAAGTCAAATTGCTAAGATTGCATTTTTTTTATTATCTATCGTAGACCTTTGAGCAACAATTTGTCGATCGGTTTTGACAAAACAATGAGAAAAGAGATGGACCTCAAAAACCAAACTCGTTTCCATTTAGTTGTTTCGGATCATCATGCTACACTCCACTTCAATGAAACACAATATAAGCTCACATGGTTATTCTAGTCTCTCTCATAATTTCTTCAGGAAATGTGGATTCTATGTCTTATTCTTGTTGTGCTATTCCTTGGTTAATATTATCATCGCTTTCATTTGATCTGTAGATGTTTGGCAAATCTATCAGTTTCTTGTTGTTTGATTTTCGTCTATTTACCATTTGATATCCTAATTCGTGACATTTGTTTCTAAATTATCAAATTATTGGGGATCTGGGTGTCTCGGTAAATTTCATTAAAAACATCGTATGTACCCACTGTTGGATTTGTATTTGGAACTATGAAATATTCCTTTTCTTTCAAGGTTAACAGCCAAAATAACAAGTCCACTATTGGTTTTTTATTCGTGCTTGATAGACTTTACCATTAACTGATGAACGGGTATGAGTAGTAGATTTCGTATTTCAATTAAAACGGACAAGTGTTAATTTACACATGTCTTCTACGGTATCAAGTTATGAAAGGGAAAGTTGTTAATTGGTTAACGAAACTGTGTTGAAGGGAGCAGTCTGAAGTCTTGGACAACGGAATAAATGATATGAGGTAAAGAAAGCTCTATTAATTACCGTTCTTTTCTATATCTTTAAACCTATTAAGCTCTTTATTAATCAAAACCTAATTTCAAACATATTTAGGGGTAAATTGTACGGTCCTAATATTTAACTCTCCCCATAGGAGCTATCTTACTTGAAGATCCAAAGCACCAGATCGTACACCAACATATTCGTCATTAAAGAATCTTAAAAATTTGAAAAAAAAAACTTCATAAATTTCAGTCAACGCTAGAAATTATGTGTTATGGATGCAAAATTCGGAATCGCAGCAACTAATCTTGTTTCAATATTATAGTTTCGAACTTATTAAACTTATATTCATTCAATGTTCTAGACATTTGTCTAACAACACATGTCTTACAACTTTTTACTTTGCGTATTTTGTCGCGGAAATTTGAACTAATAGTTCCTTATGCAAACAACATAATTAACTTGTGTAGGTATCTCATGAAAAGATAAAAATGAAGCTGAAAGAAGCGATTTCGATGAAATAATTAAAGATACGGCAGCTACAACTACAAAGTCGACGTTTAGCATATTTGAACGAGATATTAAATATTTTTGAAATCTCTTACAACTTAAGCGTTTAACGCGCGTGCATTGGTACAGGTGATGGAGAGACTATCGAAAAGAAGACTACAGGTCCCGTTAATTGGATCACCTGCCGGTATTGGCAGGCAAAAACGTTGCACCCGGTGTTTGTGACTAAAATTTATTTGAACTTTTGGTAGGGAATACCGCGTGCTCAGATGATTTATAAAAAAAATACAAATCAGATATATGTCTTCTTGGAATCTGTGTTTTGTCAGTCGTGATTTCTTTCATACTTCATCAATTCATAGAGATACAAGTTTGTAATGATAATAGTAAATTGACTTGAAATATTGGCTGCTCATTCTATATGAGAGAAATGTGGAATTGATTTGATTTTTAATCAATTAGTGGACCAGAAATGTTCTAAATATCCATAACTTTGGAAACAGAAGCTTGAAAATACTCTTTAAAATTATTTGAATACGAGGGCTGCTACTTGAGTTTTAAGATAGACAAATAAAACCAAATATTTATAATTTGATATGGCTTCATTGTTTTTAAATGTATTCTACATTAAGATTAGTTTGAACCAATTTCCATTTGAGGTACTTCCGAAACATGTGATTTGAGCGCATCAACCGCTTCTTTAGGTGCAGAAAAACGTTGACCTAGCAATTTATTTTCGATTCGTGAGGATAAGAAAAAATCATTGTATTCCAAACAACTGTTGGCAACCAAATGCTAGTGTACCAATCAGAATTGACCCTTCTACGTTGTTCTAATGGAACGGTGGTGACATGTCCAGTTATTCCGCAAAACCATTTACTTCGAAGTGCTTCGTGCGGGAACAGCTTTTGTTGTATTGCTCGTCTTGAAAGACCTATACAATCGCTACTTGTTTATTACGATCCTTTCTTCAAAAACAGCAAATTTAGAATTCCACGAACCAAAAGTACAAGATAACTTTACAATAAAACAGAAGAAGCCAAGCAAAGAAACAGAGAATTTGTCATTTCTTTCGACCTTCAACAAGCTCTTTCAAGGCGGATTTGACTGTAGGAAAGGCGTTCTACCTCAGAAAAGCCTGCGTGTACAATCTTGGTGTACTGTAACACGATTTATGTTGATGTGGCCAGTACACATAGCAAAGCGTGAAAGCGACGAAGTAGCAAGTATATTATTCATACTATCCCTCAAGCAGAAAACCTAATAATTTTTACTGAAAACTTTGGGCTACAGAACAAAAACTGGACGGAAATGTGTTTATGGGTACAGATGATCCGCGAAAAAAGTTCATTGATTTCTTAAGCCGGTTCTTACCATCTGATACGGCTTTTGCCGCTACTGAGAAGCACAAGAAATATCTGAAACAATTAGAGAGGCATAACGCTGTTGGGAGAATCAAAAATAAAAAATATGTTCGAACTAATACCAACGACACAGGCAGATTCTAAAAAAAATATGTGAAGAAATAAAATATAACAGCAAAAATTTCAGCAAAGTACGGAGCTTTTGATTTGAGGTAGAGCATCCTAATACTATGTTCATAAAACATTACCAGAATTAGACTTTTAAGTTAGTAAATTTAGGAAAACGAGGTGTTCAAATGGCAAGTTGTCCAGCATTTTCAAAACTACCGCTTGAATATTCTGCTTTTCTTGAAATAAACCCAAAGAAACTGGAAGACCTCAAGGAATTACTACCTTTCGTCCCTCCTATTTATCATGGGTTTTACGCGCAATTAGCAGATGTTGAATTGGAGGCCATCGACATATTATACGAAGATAAAATAGAACACGTGGATCATAACGATGACGAAGGAGAGTCGTTTTTTTTTTCTTTCGACTTATTTTGTATGATTAAATTAAGAGAATAATTATTTACGATACTTTATAACAGGGTCTAGCTTTTGAGTTGAAAAAGACAATAAGCTACCTTTTTGAAACGATAAAACGATAATTTTGAAAACCGCTGTATTTGTTTCAGTCTTTTTTCGGCAATTAATTTAAAATTGAAAACTTCAAAGCAATTTCGAACTATTGCAGTAATCAATACCAAATTTAAATTGATAAAAGAGTACCAGGTAGTTTCTCATAGCTACACAGTTATTCATTATTATATGTAACCGTACATTTAGGTGTTTTTAATGATATCAAAGACCCGATAATATTCACACCTAACATTATCTCTCTGCTTGATTCCAAATAACAATCATTTTCACTTTCGCACGTGATTTTCTTAACTACGTGTAATAACAGCTATATACCACTTTAATCCAAAAGTTGATTCACACTCACCGAACGCGCTACCCGTTAATCAAAACGAACAAATATGCAAATTCGTCACCTTTTTTATGTCAGGTGTGAAACTATTACCTTTACATTTAAGTATTACTTTGAATCGAAATTTTATACAATTACAGAAAAGCATTGAGCAAACGATGTAGCTTTGAAAGATTTAAGACACAGCATTCATTTCGAATGCAAATTCATCTGCACTGTTTTATGTAATATTTAAGGTAGCTATATCATACTCATTTCTGAAACAGCTTATTAATCTTAAAAATTGTTATGTAATTTTGCTAAGTATGTCATGTATAATTTTTTATATTGAAAAGAAGGACAAAAAAGACATGATTCTTCAGGTTTCCACGAAAAGATATGAAATTTTGAGAAAAATTGATTGGTGACTGTTTTTTCTCAAGGGTTAGTATATTCAATGTTTTTCAAAATATATACGACAGGCCAAAGAAAAACTGTTCTTCTTGTACTGATTTTATATTTGTATATGATTTTCCAGAAGAAATTATTGGATACACAAGATATTTATGTCTAAATTGAATGCTTATTAATATCTGAACTTATTTGAATTCGATCAACATCCTATTTCATATTATCTCAAAGTGAAAGTTAAATCAATTATAAACACTGCATCAACTTCTAAAACCGAAATTTGGTTGCCGAGTTGACTAATTTTATTAGTACCCAGAGATTCGGGCGGATGTAATTTGGGCGCTAAAGGATTAATGTACTTTTTACAACATATAAACTAGGCTCATTTTAATCCTATGTGTATTTTGGGCGCTAACCGACTGAAGTACATGATTTATGAAATACAGTTATTTATTAAATCACCGACATTTATAATCAGATATATTTTTGTATTTTTAGATTTTCCTATAAGAGAAATGACCTATTATCACTTAAGGTCTGAAAAAATTTACCGTTAGAGGGGGCTACTTTGCACTTTTTTAAATGAAAAATCTGCCCTTAATAAAGTTTCCTCACAACACTCTACAGAATAAAGTAAATTTTATATTTCTTTATATTTTTATTTAGTACTTAAGTACATATTACATATAAAATAAGTGATTTACATAACCTAACCTAACCTAACCTACTTAAAAATCTATCAACTTTCCCTCTATTGGGTTATTTTATGACTCGACCTACCTGCACTTCTTAGCGCCGAAAATACATGTCGGACTATCTACCCTTCTTGGTCAGACAGATAAAGAAGGATGGTTAGCGCCCAAATTACACCCGCCGAGAGATTCAGATGGTAGGTCTACTCTCTAGAATGGCAAATACCCAAGGTCTTACTTATATTCTATCAAAAAACTGAGTAAAATATATAAATTTTGTAACCGTATCACTCAACAAGAATTTGAAAGCGTTATTCAACATGTGAGTTGAGATAGGACAATTCGTAAATATAGATGATGTTGTCACAATAGGATATGAATTATAAAAGTCAGGAATTTATGCGTCTTCAAGTTTTTAAAAGGGACAGTTCTATAATCTGTACCTTGATCATTTCTGTTGGTAATATGTTAATAATAAAATATAATATTATAATAATAGATACAATAAATGATATACAATATAATATGTAATTGGGCTAAAAATGGTTTTGAATCGAGAAAATATAATAAATGGCATATAAATTGAGAAGAGTTCTATAAGCCTAGGACATACTCAGATGTTAAAATAATTACATTGGTATAACTCCACCCCCCTTTTGCAATTTTATATGCCATAATTAGAGTGCGTACCTCCACTCCATGTGACATACCAAACCATACTACCAGCCGTCACCGGCATGCCAACGTTTTCATGGAACAGTTATGGTTTTGAAACTGTCAAACAACTATGCTAATTCATTTCTGTGAGGGTTAAGTAGATAATAAAAAAATTGTACCCCTCAGGTCCAATTCAGAGTGCGGCAAGCTCCTTTGTTCATATCCATTACCATTTTTTTTAACCTACCGTTCACTACGTATTCAGTTCTTTCCGATCAACGTAAAGTAGATATTATAACAGTGCGAACAATAATTATACCCTTTATTTTATCTCACTAGTGTCTTATCGTATCTTGTGAGTTTGCAATTGCCATTTGCAATTTGATATATCAATCTAATTTGATACGTGTAATTATTCCCGACTTTCAAGTTTTGTTTATCACACTTATACAACAAATATTTATACCATCAGTCTTTGGATATTATATAAGCTGCTGGAACGACAAAAAATGGATGACTCCATGAGGGTATCATATATCAATTGAAACAGATACAGCTTAATTCATTGATGATATTTTTTTATCGCACCTTCTTATCCTGTACATTAGTTAAGAAATTTATTTGGAAAGTTAGTATGCCAAACTGTGTCCAAAGCTTTCGATATGTCTGTATAGCTCTAGTCGTCACGTTGGTGACACAGGCCAGGAGATCCCCGGGGTTCGATTAAGATGTTAGCAGACTCAAGATATCTCAAGAATTGCTGGTTAATGACTTTTTTCATGACCTTGGCAATGGCTGCGACTAAAGCAATCGGTATTTATTGGGTACCGTCTTTTTTCTTTTTTTTTTTTTCTGGTATGGGTTGAAACCGAGCAGATTTTCAATCTGCAGGGAAGAGGTCTTTCAAATGGACCAGAATTTGCATACTTGTTAATTTAGCTGTCCATTTCTTTGAAACGTTTGGTGGTAATCCAGTGAATTTATTTGATAATTTTTGTCACATAACTATTTCATGCATCGATGAATCAACTCCAGGCAGACTGGGTGGTAGTTTTCCCCGCAAATCAAAAGTTGAGTTTGAAGCAAATATGCGACCAAACAAGTCCGCTTTCTCTCTTGCTGTCACTGAGATTTACCCATCTTATTTAGTGAATGATAGAATTTTTGACAAATGTCTTAGCTGATCGCTTTTGTTACAAACCAGAAAGATCTTTATCCATTTGGGCAATTGGAAACTTTAGTTTCTCACTCTTTTACTATATCTATGGTCTGCTTGCAGGTATTTACCGGGACAACAAAGTTTGTACGATTTTCGGTACTAGAATCTTAACTCCATTTGGCATAAGTAGCATTTTCGTTGTTGACTACTCTAGTGCAGCTTTTATCAAACCATGGATTGTTGTCTGCAAAGCCTTTAAGGAAAAAGGAATGTTTGAGAGAAAAATCTACATGAACAACTATTAATGTTTTTGGACATACTATCAGCTCTAGAAACTAATGTACATAATAAGGAATCACTTTGTATAAATATGTTCAACTAACAAGTTCTTGATTTCGTACACTCACTGATTTAATGAATGAAACTAATGACAATAACTTTATATTATAAAGCGCCTGTATCCAATTTTCAGCAAACCTTTATCGATAAATTTACATTTCAAAGAAAAAGCTCGTTTGTAAAAAGTGGCTGATCTGTGAGCACATTAAATATTTGAATTAAAAAGGTTTCGAGGAAAACAAAAACACCCATTCATAAATTTAAAAATAGGATTCTTGATCTAGAAGCTGTCATTGAAAAATGGTGATTGAATAATAAATTCTTCACAAGTATTAAGTTGCTTTGTTCATACAATTTAACGATCTTCTTTTTTATGAACCTTGTCATACACTGCTCATTCATTTTATAAGAAATGTATAAAAAAATATCACCAGAAAGAATGACGTTCGCAAGACTAGAATTTTATTTGAATTGCAGTTTGTAAGACGTTGTTTCTTCACTAATAGAAATAAATTCCGTTGAAATTACAATTTCACCTGAAGTCAATCGAATAGTGATTAATAGGTGAAAATTCGATTTCAAAATTGGAATCAATTAATTATATTAAAAACCAATACAAAAAAGAAAGGACAAGGACGATTTATTATAATATAATAGTACCAATTATTTAAAATGTTTAAATTCAAAATATATTAAATGCCACTAGTTTTTCTTCGAAAGAAAAAGACTACATATAGATTATCAAGATCTATTATGAAGATGAAGGTCAGGAATCTTTGAGGAATACATCCATGAAAGTAGTAACAATTGGAACAGGAGATGAAGTTTCTGAAAGGATCCTTATAACAAAAGGACAATGACAGGAACACAGTTAAGCCAAATGCTATAAAATGCATGTAGATCGAGGTCTAAAATACGGGATTTGGTCAAGAAAGGATATATATGTTTCTGCATACTTCCTCCATTCATTCCTATTATGATTTAAGTTCTATGCTTCTTTCCAGTTTATTCCCGGTTCAATCAATATTCCTGTTATTTTATCCCACGATTTTTTTATCTATCTCTCTTCCAGTTTTTTCCAATTACTTCTTTCCATATTCTTTTAACAGGTCGTTCGTCATTTGTCCGTCGTAAGGGTTCTAATCATTGTAGTTGTCTTTCTATATAATCTAATGTTAGTTCTATATTCAGTTCTTTCCATCTTTCTATGTTTCTTATTTTATCTTTGTTTATCATTATTTTTACTCTTCTGAGGTATTTCATTTCAATCGCAACCCAAAATTCACATCCGAATATTGGATGGATAGTTCTTTTTAATTTATGTTCTCACAATTCTGTTATTTCTGCATCTTGTGCTCCATTTCTGTCTATTATTGATGCTAGTTATTGGTAGTTTTTAACATGCTCCAGTGTTTCTCTATCGATTCTTACGTTTATTTTGGCCTCTTCTTCGCCAATAACCATTACTTTTGTCTTGTTCTTGTTTATTTTCGTACCCATACTGCTTTGGTCCACACCTCAATATTTTATATTAACTCTTTTTCGTTCGTTGATACTAGCTTGACATCGTCTGAAAATGTTCCTTTACTGATGTTAATTCTCTGTCGCACAATGCATTTCTTTATAATCTCATCCATAATTATGATGATTACTAATGGACACTTGATATTTTTTTGTTTCTTATGACTTCATTCCCATTATTTCCATAAATATTTTGTATTATCTCTATAATTTGTACATCAATTTCTCTTTCGACCAGTATCTTTCATATTTTCTCTCTAGGTACTCTATAAAAGACTTTTCCCAACTTCAAGGTCACGTACAATTTTTTCTTTTCTGTATTACTTCTTCTGTCATTTGTTTTATAGTAAATACATGATCTTGGGTGCTTCTTTCCATTCGAAATCTACCCTGAGATACTTCTAGTATGTTTTCTACTCTTAATCTAATTCTTTTCTCTAATATTTTTGCAATATTTTCATCGTTGTACCAATTAACGTTATTCCTCGATAGTGATTGCAGTCTTTGTGTCTCATCTTCTATAGCTTTATTGAAAATATGCCTATCTGAGAAAAGATATGGCTTTGTATCCAGATGCCGAAGTCATTTTAGTTCAGAATAAAAATAAATTTATATGAAATTTGTGAAAGTGACTAAGTTCATTCTAAAACAAGTTGATTATATAAATGACGAACTGGTCTGAGAAACAGAAGTAACCATCAATTTCTGCAAAAAAATATATGCACTTTCGAAATATAGCATGCAGTAATGGGAGAATAAAACAAGAATCCATTTTTCAATAGAGATAAACATTTGCAAAGGTAGGGTGCACCTCCATACTGGCTTTGACTCAATATCACAAGAGCGCTTGAAGGATTGCTCCGGTATCTGAGTAGGAAAATAGAATTCTGTTAGTGAGGATCGGAATTATTTTCAATTAAAATTTTAGTATTTCGTAAGTATAAATAATATTTACTTATGCAATCCAGAGCCCTTGTTTCTTCAACATTTTTTTTTAAATTACGCGAATTGAGATTCGAACCTGTTTTTTCAGTAACTTTTCATACATTTTCAAAAGTTGAGGCGGAGAAAAAAGTTTGCAGCACTTGATGATTAGACAATAAAAGCAAAAACTTTTTGTTTGGTTAGAGCACATTTTATTTTGATATTTATACAGCAGGTAATGTATTTATTCATATGTCATATGCATTAATGTTAATGTAATGTATTGATAAAATCCAAAATTGAGCAAAAATACCAGAAAATATTCTTATACAATACATATTACGGATTGTAATAGATCAAGAAAGAATCAAAATGATTTATACTACGAAATAATAAAACGCAATTTTTAATACCTGACTCAAGATTCAAGAAATTCTTGGATCCGATAACATCCTTTCAAGTCGACTATCAATATCCGTGGCGTGGCGTCAATCTTTTCCACACTCCCACAATTTGGATATTATGAAAACAAGTAAAAGCTACCGTTCGTACAGCCCATAATTAAAAGTACGATTTCGGTTCTCTGCAAAGGAATTCTACCTTTCATCTTCCGCCAAATTTCAAGCCTTATTAAATGCTATTATCTTTGAAACACATTTTGCCGAAAGGGGATTTTCCCACCATATATGCACAATATCTATGTTCCGAGTGATTTTTTTGTTTGTTTCATTTTAATATTTCAATATTGATAAAATGAAAACATGACTTAATCATATATAATGCAGAATAAAATATGATTGTACTTAATACTTATAATAGCTATTAGTTTTAGTATAAGTTAGATTTTATGGGCTTATAATCTACCAAATTTGTTTCAAAGATTTTTTTTTGTTCCAAGACTAGGTTAAAGAAAACAAAATTTATATCAAAGCAAACTAATTTCTTCGAAATTTTGCAAGGAATTCATAGTTATCTCTGTGGGAATATTGAATCTAAAAATTTTGAAATTTAAGTTTTCTATTTTAGAACATTTATGTTAAACACATTTTTGACCTTGTTGAAGATTATATTTTGTTATTTCCTAAAATGAAGATAAAAGGTTTTCGAGCTGCACAAACAATGTTTTCTACTACTCATTATTCATTACAATGAATTCCGAGCTATCAATTTGTCTTTTAATAATTTGTTTCAACATTAATTTCACGCTAACAGAAGAAGATATTGTAGGGAGCATATTTCGAGGAGTTCGAGTAAGTTTATATTAAGGATAATAGAAATAGGTAGTAATAGTGAAAGTGAAAAATGTGTCACAAAATAGAATTATGTTTATATTTTGTTGCAACTGAAGTTGTTGCTTTTTTCAGGAACTGAAAAATATATAAGGAAAAATTTTATTTTTGATTTATATAACTTGAGTAAACTTGACAAAAAAGGTAAATTATAAAAATGTACCTCTACAAGATATAAATATTCATTTTCTTGACAAGCATGATGAAAATGTCAAATGATTTCCAATGAGAAATTAAATATTGTCGTTTCAGTTTTGATAAAATGTATTCTAGGGTCCCAAAATCTGCTAATCGATATACAAAAAGCATCCCAATTCAAATGAGTTTATATAGGATGAATTGATTTGATCGACCAATTCATATCCACATAGAGGATTGGAACTAGGTGCAAAGAAGGAGTGGCCTCATTTTTCTTGGGCTGGTCCAAGAATGGGTATTACACAGGGGGTTAGGTTTTAACATAGACCTTTCACAGTACCAGAGGTTACATTCTTCAGAATTATGCTCATGAACTACACATAGCTTTTAGAGAAGAGAGGAGCTTGATTTGAATTGGTTAGATCATTAAATTGTGAAAAGAGAATCTAAATATCATGTGTGTGTATCATGTTAGAATCTAAAAATTTACTTATGTAAGAAGAATAATTTTTACTTCCACCGAAATGGTTTTATGGTATCATCAACTATAAAATATAGATTGTTGACGTTTGAAGAAACACTTTGAGAAAAATATTATTAAATCAATTTTTCAATTCAGACCATAGATTAATAATTTAGTAATAACTTTCTTGACTAATAAAAATAATTTCAAAACTATTTTTTGGTTAGATTATCCTAATTTAAATCTTGAATTGCTTGATAGAAATTCCTCCTCAAGTAATAAGAAGCGATTTTAGTTGTTTGACCATTTCAATTAGAAAAGTTTTTGTATATATAAGTAATAAAATAATAAGTAATAATATAAAATAAGTATAAAAAATATGTTTAAAATCAAAATTAATTATTAAAGATAGTTGGAATTTTGTAAGCACCAAAGTTAAGAAGATACTAGAAACACTTACCATCGAATATAAAGAATATTATCAGAACACACTTAGAAAATTTACTTTGGTTTTAAATTTTAGTTACAGAATATAGATAGATAGAGGACGTTTTAGAATAAGTACCGAGATTAAATTGAATTCTTCGAATGGAGTAGGAGGTCGATAACAAGTCAATTTATTTAACATTTTGGACTTTAGAATAGCTTGTTACATGCTTTCAATTTGACAAGTTGCTAGCATTGATCTGGAATGTCATTAATAGCTACCAGAACAATTTGAGTGCTTATTATTGATCCTTGGGGTAAACCGTTCTCTTGTATTTTTTTCTGTGTTAACATTGATAGATCGCACATGGAAGCTGCGAGATTGGAGAAAATTATGAATGAATTGTAGGATATTACTTCCGGTATTGGAATTTCCATACGTTAATTAAACGCTATAGTGTGTTCTAAGCCTTTCTAATGTGAAAAAACAGAATTATTTAATATTGAAAACGTTTCAATTGCAATTTTACATACAAGAAGTCGAAAATATTGAAAGAGAACAAAGAAATCATGTGAAAGGAAAACTGCTACTGATATTGATAAAATGTTATTTATTGTTAATTAATTGAAATTAATAAAATATAATTTCTATAATCTCAAATACCTGCATTCCCATCTGACGGGATTCATCTTAATTTCTATTTCATTCTGCTTCAATTACTAAACTTAATTTCAGATTGCTTAATTTTTAACGAGATCCCGAAATTTTTATCTTATTAACTGATTAATATAATGACCCGTATATTGAAAGTCAGACCTCCTAGTTACCAGTATCGACTCGGTAGGTGTTCAAAAACGAAAAACAACTCAATAAAAACCGATTCCGATTCACAATTTCTTAATCATGGAATAATTTTCAAGTAGCTGGCAGACGCACTTTTTTCTACGTTTCCATTTAAATTTTATAGTACTGTAATTGCTTAATTTCAGTAGTTAGCTTAAATAAATTTAATGCAGATTGCATCTCCATGTAGATAAAGTCGCATTCGAATCGAATAAATGCTTAAGCTCGTATTGGAATTCGCTCTTAGTATTAATGCCGTTTATATGATTTTCGTAAGGATATAGAGTGGAAATACCTTTATTGGTGACTATATAGGATGTCTCGAACTAGAAATGGCGCCGACTAATGAAGATAACTTCATATGTTTAGTATGATATTGAAGTAGCATTTTCTTATTGGGAACGTGGCAATGAAACACCAAAGTAGACTAAATTTAATATATTTATCGAGCTTTCGAATACCTATGTATTCATTGTCTGGAAAATAATTAATTAAGATTTGCAGTCGCTTTTTCAAAATTTATTGAAATGGTGAAATCAGTGACTCAGTGAAGTGAATCAGTAACTCACAACAGTTGAGTTTGTTTCAACTTTCGCTTTTAGACGTTGTTAACTTCTCATAGTTGATTTGAGGGATCATTCGCCGTACAGTTTGGCATCCAATGATTTTTTCTACACTCAAAGAAGCAGTTGATGATACATGTTTTTGAAGGTACCTCTATACGAATGGAAAAAACGCTTCGACATTTATTTCAAACGCATGTACAAGATCTTGAAGGAGAATATTTTAAAAAATAAAAAAACCTATGTTCAATTATAAATATTTGTTTCCATTTGTTTATCTTATAACGTAAGTTATGTCGTATTATCTTCAAAAATTCACCTTGATAACGAAACTATGAAAGCTTTTTTCATCTCGGATTTTGTTTATGGTAGGTTTATATGGTTTATAAGAATAGTTTGAAATTTCACTGCAAAAGAAATGCTTCATCTAAACCTTGAAAATCGTTTGTAATGATATTTTTGAGAACAAATTGATAAGTGGAAACGTATAAATACTACCGACTATTGCGAAAATTTTTACTATATCAATTATTGCACTTTCCAAACCCTTAAAAATATCCCTTACGACAAAAAAATGTTAAATGCAATTTTCATTTATTTATTATAAATTATAGTGTTATTATATTTCATTTTTTAGCCCTGTCCTCATCAAACTTTGACCCAATTATCCTATAGTTGAACTCATGTGTACGTTTTGGCTACATTTATTATTTTTATAGAACAGTGTAGTGAAACTTTGAAGTATCTTCAATTGATGCTCTTCAAAATAGTTTATATCATACCTAGGAGCTTTATGTAATCTATTCTATATATATTATATGTCATACTGACCAGTCCTAGGAAGGCTGAAACAAGTTTTTGCAATTCTCCTTTGTACTTGTTAATTGTCTTAGATTGTCACATTTTTCGTGGAAATGAAATTAAATATTCATAGCACAATTTAAACAAATTAGGACTAATAGCAGTTATTTTCAAACTGATAAATGCAAAGGTAAATTCACATCTCTATGTAGGTAGTAAAAAGTACAAATAGAATATTCTTTTATTGGGTATAATGTTCCCTTCTAAATCACCCAAATAAATTTTTGAGCATAAACACATCATAAAAATGATATTTATAAGCGTGAAAATACTTTAGATGAGTTCGAGATCGACTTAATATATATAAACACACCATAAAAAGCTTATTTATATCCTCATGGGAACTGTATTGGCTGGAGAACATATATTTCGAGAATTTATTGGTTTTGCTTTTATTGCCTCATCATCTTTATCAGTTAGTCCACTTAATTTGTATTCGTTTTATATATTAACTTTTACTTTGATTAAAAGTAATTTCCAACTAAACCAAAACTAAGAAAGTGGTTATGGTCATTATACTCGTTGGAATTAATGGTTCATCTAAATAGTTCCAAAACTGTAATTGGTGCGGCTTATAAATTTATGGATTAAATAGGATTACAGAAGAGGACTTATCAGACTTACAGGAGAGATGATAGTTGCTTGGATTACTGTTCATATATAAGGCGATATGTTTAAAAAGTTAGAACTGTGAGTGATGAAATCTTTAAAAAGTTATTAAGCTACAAGAGAAATTGCCGGTAACCAAAAACTATTGCTTTTTTGAAGCATCACGTTGTGGGCTTTGAACCAAAAATGTTCAGTGTACTCACGACAGAGCAAGTAACCAAATTTTTATATGAAGCTTCATATAATTGGGATCATTTGGCAAAAGTCATGTTAGTGTTAATTGTTCCCAAATTTTTCATAGACCGCTTACAAAATTTTGCTGGATCCAGCTACTTTGCAACCAATTTCCAAATCTCGAAAAAAAGTAAGATCTGTATATGGAAACTTGCATTGTGATTGAGTTTCAATGACGAACAGTTTTGTTTCTACTAGATTTCACAACGCCCTTTCCTCAAAAGTTGAAAGAATATTACAAGTTTTTCCGTTCCATTCTTTTGTTAGTTTTACAATTTCTTGTACTTCACTTGTACTTGTATTCATATTATTATATCTTTCATTATTTCCTTCAACTATTTCCTTATCCATTACTTTACTGTCATCTTGATTGTCGCTCTTATTAGTGCCTGTTAGTTTTCTGAGCAATTCTCTTCTTGTATTCGTTCCTTTTCCATGCTCCACCGTTTATTACCAGCTTTCTGAACCCAATTTTTGCCTGTTTACCTTCTTCCCTTTCCTCTTATGCTATCGCTCTATTTGATTTTTTATTATTTCTTCTCTCTTTCTACGTTACTATGAATATTTTTTGGGGTAGTTTCTGTTGCGTAATAAATCTATTTTTTCCTTCCTGTCTCTTTTACGCAAACCTCACCTTCCACTTTTCTAGCAATATCAATTTTAAATTTTGAAGTTTTCAATCTGTCCTTTTAAGGCTTTATAATCGTTTGTATTGGTTCAATATTCATATTATTATCTCTTTCATTATTTCCTTCAACTATTTCCTTATCCATTACTTTACTGTCATCTTGATTGTCGCTCTTATTAGTGCCTGTTAGTTTTCTGAGCTATTCTCTTTTTGTATTTGTTCCATTTTCATGTTTTAATGTTTATTACCAGCTTTCTGCACCCAATTTTTGCATGTTTACCTTCTTCCCTTTCCTCTTTTGCTATCACTCTATTTGATTTTTTATTATTTCTTCCCTCTTTGTAAGGTACTATGAATATTTTTTGGGGTAGTTTCTGTTGCGTAATAAATTTATTTTTCCTTCTTGTCTCTATTACGCAAACCTCACCTTCCACTTTTCTCGCAATCTCAATTTAATATCAATTTTAAATGTTGAAGTTTTCAATCTGTCCTTTTAAGGATTTATAATCGTTTGTATTGGTTATCAATTTCCATGAGTTGTTGTTGGTTTTCCTTTATGCTCATTTCTGATTTCCTCCATTATCTCATCGTTTTTATTCATTATTTTCTTCATCATTTCTACCACCATTTCCTTTGTCTCTCTTTCTCATCTACTTGTTTTTACGGTTATTCTATTAGTTATTTTGCTTCGACCAAATAGTCAGTCGACTAGAGCATAAATGAATTCAATACTTTGATTACTTGTTCTTCACAAGTTTGATGTTTAGCTGTGATGTACTACTCTAATTAATTTGGTAAAGTCTCTGAAAATTATTATTTAGGTGAAAAATCTATAAAACTATTGAAATAATTCCGAATCAGTGATTCTTTATTAATATTTTGAATATATCAATAATATAAAATGTGAATATTACCAATCAAAACCATTGACCTGAGTTCCTTACTCAGAAATCAAACTTAATCAACCCCACGATTAAATAATAAAGCTCATTCGGCCCTCGACTCCCTACCTTCCAATTATGTTGTCCTACCCCTTTGATGTTCTAAAAACTTCTACGAAAATCGATTTCTTATTTAAGTTATTGGTATAATGATTGAATTTGTGATATTGTTCTATTGTTCTTAGATTACATCAGAATATTACTTCATCTGTATCTTCTATTTAATGTTATATCTATACTTAAATTCAATCTAATGATATAATTTAGAAGAAATTCGTACAATACGAAAATAATCGATGGAATCGAATTGGTTATAAAAGCAGATTTCTTTTAAAAAATAAATCGAAACCGATCGATTCGATTGGTTACTCTGCACCAAAGGTCAATAGTACTTATTTTACCGATCATTTACTTTATGCCATTCTTTAATCCTTTATAGTATGAATGTATTCATTTCTGCATTACCCATACAAAGTGTTCTTGTCAAAATCCATTTGAGAATGTCCAAACGTCAAGTATCCGCTATCAGTTGCTACGGTTGTCGTATTTTAAATAAATTCAAAATGTTGAAGATCTAATTGTTTAAAAGACGTTTCATAAATGCAGTTTATTTTTTATGGTTGAATATCTTGTCTGAAAGTAACGTTTTATCAGATTGATTTCCCATTTATGTCTTTTTTATATTAAAACTTCGCCCGTTACAACGGGAAAATATCGATGGGATTTTTTATTTTGTCAAAGTTTATATGTATATAAATTTTAATCATAGTTACAGTTGAAGAGGGGGTTTCATTAAAAATTATAACTACCTGACTTTTAGGAAGGTATGATCGAATAACCTCGTGATGATCTCAATGCTCAGAAACTAACCCGAATCACATTCCATGCTGTTCGGAAACGGATCGAGTTATATTTTGTGATTCTTTTTATCCTGGTACTAGTAATTTTAATGAGTAGCGTCATTGATAAATACTGAGGTTCATGGCTCTGATATTTTTAAGTATTTCAGCATGAAAATAACTTATTAATATTGAACTTTAGTGCAAAATACGTGTGAGGGGGTAAATCGTTGATAACTACTCGATAATCATGATTAAACATCTAGTCTCTATTATACAACTAAATGAATATCATGATAGAATTAACACACAAAGTGATAAAAAACAAATTTTCTTGTATATCAGGTATTAAATTTGAAATTTTCACTGAAAATTGAACGCGGCGTTCGGAATCTGTGATATAAATCTCGTTCTGAGTGAGGATCCGCAATTAGCTGTGATAGGTGATCTAACTGGGTTATAGTTTCCGAACAATCCTTATTAAGCTGATACTCGTAAAAAATAACAATAACCAATATACAATGGTGTGCGTTTGCACAGAATATGGAATAAGTAATATTAAAAATGACTTTACAATTTAGTAGAGGGATGAATTATAAGCTGGTGAAAACAGAAATAGATGAACCGAACGAGAAATAAAGGAAAAAGTTTATATTTCTGTGAAAACTATATCTTAGGACTGGTACAAACGTTCTAATAGATCCGAGAGGAAAATCTGACAGAAAACCTTGTGCGTTTCTGTAAAATGAAAGTACTTTAAACATTTTGCGACTGAAATAGAAAATCATTTTTCAATCTTATAAATCAAAAATCTGAAGGAATATGTGTAAATAAATATTGATTACGATGCTTGTAGTTGTTGTAAATTCGTGAAGCGATGGTTCAAGGGCTAAGGAAAACATTTATCGTGAAGTGAAATCTCAAAATTATTTTTATTGACAATTTTTTATAGTCTCGTTAACAAGGATTTTTAAGGATTGAGACTTATTCAAATATCATTTCAATTTCAATTTTTAGCATATTGTTTGGTTTTTTTATCTAAAATTTAGAAGCTTACCTCAAGCACATAAAAACATTGATATCTTACCCATAAAATTTCACAAGAATCGATTCGCTATACCAGCAGTACCAGAGTATTTTTTCTTCGTTCACTAAATTATTTGTTTTTCAACAGGACGGACGTCTCAAACATTTCATTAGCCTTATCTTATAAAATTAGTAAATTAACGTTTCTTACAACATTTTTGTCAATTATTACAGCCTCAATATCCCAGCGATTTATAAAAATCTGTAATTGTGACAATTTAAGTAAGATTCAGTTGAGTTGGTGAGTCTTCTTATGAGAAGTATCATGAAATTCATTATTAAAAAATGTCTGATTTATATACTCTTTGTACCGAGAGGGAATAGATATCTGTTTTGGGTAGGTAACTGAGAACAGCTTCAGGGGAAAAATTATAACAAAAGTGGGACAGAAATACAAACTATTTTCAGAAGTTTATGTCCACCACTTGAGAGCGTATATGAAAATATGAAATTATATAAAAAATTTTTTTAAATTCACCCAATTAAATGGTACTTGATATAAAATAATCGGATATATGGGTGGCCAAATAAATATACTTGCCCGTCCTATCCACTTAGGGGTATGTTCGATTTAAAAAATGCTGAGTATCTATGGAATAATGTGCCAAGCAACCATCATGTTTTAAGAACATGTCACTATGAATGGATAAGGGTATGTTTTCTAAAAGAAGTGGTAATTCCTTTCTTATAAAGTCTAAATACCTTTCTTCATTAAGTGTTTCATTAAAAAAATGGCCCAATTATTTGTCCACCTAGAATCCCGCACCACATACTTACAGACCCTGATGTTGGGTCTCCTGCATCGAACGGGGATTCATTCCGGACCAGTGCTGCATATTATGGCGATTTACTCTACCATTCCTATGAAAAGGTCCACAAAACTCCTGAAAATATTACAGGATCATGAATCATATTTAATAGCCAGTTGCAATTTGATTCTCAAACAAATCAAATAATGAAAAAAATATAACACAACTTCATCCACTTACTAGACGTATGAAGAAAAAATCCCGCTATTTACAAATTTCTTAAGATATTTCGGGACAGAAAAAAGACAACGACATGCGATTTTCGCTATTACGATATTAATTTGAATTACTTCCAAAAGACCTACTGAAAATTTTATGCCTCTATTCTATTCGTCAAGAAAAATAGCAATATCTGGAATATATGAAATATCGCTCTCTAGCATTCACAATAGGAATTGATCATGACATTATTCCATTTATGTTCGACATATATGTTGGATCAAACATACCCTGGTGAGTGAATAGGATGTGAAAGTTTATTTATTTCGTCTTCTTAGAGATAAAAGTCGCACTAAGTATAATTTTTTACAGCTTGTAGAAAAAGTGTTTTATCACTATCATTTTCCACAAGTATAGAAAATCACCAAATGAATATAATTAGGAAATTTATGTATTAAATGAAAATTCTCATCAGGTAAAATCATCATAGTCACTTGATGAAACAGATTGCCAGGAAGCCAAAAAGCATGGAGAATCTGAAAGCAACTTTTAAATCTTTACTTTTGATATACAAAAAGTAATGTTTTTTGTTAAATGTAAATTTTTTTAATGAAATAAATGTAAAATGTAGCTCTAACAAAATAGGGTCGATTATAATGAAATTTCTAGCCACGATATTCTCTGTAATGTAATAAATATTATCCGACAACTACTTAGGACATCAACTCTTCTCCTTCATGCCTGTATAAAGTCAAGCAAATCAGAGCTAAATGAATATAAATATTTAGAATGCAGCCACTTTTATATGTAATAATCCATTATAGAAAAGAAAATGAAAAATTAGGAAATATCCACCACAAATTACTACAAGCGAAGTTTTGAAATACTACACCTTACAAATGCTTCGAGCTAAAGTATACAGATAGCTCATCATTTCTTGGAAGACTACGAAATTATAACAATTACTTTCCAGCTCTCGTCCCTACCTATAGTGTCTAATTACAATTGAATAGCAAAAAGCAAAAGAATATTTGATCCAACTTTATAGCAGAGGAATCATTACAAAAGAATTCCAGCAGCTGCTAGTAGTATAGAGAAATATCTGGAAACTTCAGATGAAAGATATGAATAAATAGACTCTCGATTAATTTTAACCTTCAATTTTTTTGTATCAGAATATGTATTATTTCATATTTGAAATAAGTATGAAACATTTTCCTCCTCCAAGAAAAGGATTATATGAAAATAATATTTTATTTCACTAGCACCAACTTTAGGGGCCTAAAATTCTGAAAATAATTTCTCCGTGGTTCTCGGGGCAACGTTTTTTTTTCCATGAAGCTGTAATATAATCCGTTCCTGAGGTACAACTGGCGCCGACGGCCGTTCTTAGTTGCCCAGTATGTACACTATTCTCTATTCATGTTCCTATACGCACGCAATTTCACTGCAATGATGTCTGTTGTTATATATCTTCAACCATCAGTTTTGTCAGTCAAATTCAATTCCATTTCACATCATATTGTTTAGTATTCAACTCACAGACTAAATCAATAAACGATGTGGGAACGAAACTGAAGAGGCATACAGTGACCAGCTTACTGATAAATAACAGATTAAAACAGATTAATTCGTCTTGTTTTGATAAGTAGAAACGGGTTATTTATAAGATAACATAGTTTGTAACACGTTAACTGCGTACCTAATTTATGAAAACCAGTACAAGGGGGAGGTGTGATTTCTGGCCTTTGAAATGAAATATTTGCTTAATATTTCCAAAGTTTTTCTAATATTGGAGATGTAAGAGTGTATGTATCATATATTTTTTTTAAATTAAGTGTGGAAAATAATTTAATATCAAACGAAGAAGATAATTGAAGAACAGTTATTCAGTCTACTTGGGTAACATATGTGTAAAAAATATTAATCACAAGCTGAGAAGTATTGGACAGTTTCTCTTCTGATTGTCTGTTAATATTTTCATAGTCTGAGTTCTCTCTGGAAGCACTAAATCCTCTATTTCTTCTATTCACTCAACATAAATAGACATTTTGTTTTTGATATCTATTTGGAAGAGCTAATACTACAAAATATGGATCACAAGCTTGTGTTATTAATATAGAATACTCTATTCAACACAATAGTAACTTAAGAGTTCAATTGCAATTGAGGAGCTAAATCAGCAATTATAAAAGCAGACATCTTACAACGTCTAGTTTCCATTTGATCAAATGCCGTCACTAAGTCCGAGGGGTTTGTCTTATCTATGAGGGTTTTGGCCTCTCTGCATCCATGTGATTTAACTTATGTTTTTTTCTTCCTTTTCATAGAGAGAGGAGCTTCACTGTCATTTCGCTAGCCTGCTAAATATGTACTTGTACATTAAGGCAATTCAGAAACAACTTGGATTTGATCGTCATGTTTTTCAACGCCATCTATGAAGATGTGAACACTTTTGTGGTTTTTATTTTCAGGTATACGTTATTATCATTTCAAGAATATCGTCTGTACAAAGCAGAGACCATGCATCTAAAGGTGAACCTGGTTTGTTTACAGCAACATTACCTTTGAGACCTGGTAGTTTCGTTATAATATTTTCTTTTCGTGTTCTAGAAGGTGCCGGTGGATTTTTTGACCATTTGAAGTTATTACGACCATAAAAGTATTCTCTCATTTCATCCTGAATAGGTTCTTCTTCACTGGATCCTTCAATTTTCATGTGGGCGTGTGAGTGCTCACTTTGCACTTCCACGTCACTAATATCGTCATCATTATACTCAAAAGTATTTTCGAGGTCTTCCAGTTCTTTATCACTAAGATATTTCGTCATTTTGATATAAACACCGTTTTGCTATTTACCTACTTAACTGGTATGGTTGGGTCAAAATTGACTTGCATCGACTACACAACTTGAATGATAAACGGGAACTGAACTTCTAGTGTTCTGCTCGGCAGAGCAATGTATAGTGGGGGGATACTCTCACGCGTGATATCGAGTAATGCCTACTCAGGAACAAATTACATGCTTGAAGTTGCTCTGGGTCAACCATACCAGTTGAGGGTTGAATAACGATGGGAAAAATGAGTGGAGATATGGGGAAATAAATGTCATCAATTTTCCCTTGTAACTGGCCTAGTATTTATTGCTTTCCTCAACATAATTCCGTTCAAGTACTAGTGAGGATTCCTTTAGAGATGTCTGCACTGCGTAAACGTATTAAATAATGCGGCGAACTTCTTCAAAGATACAAATATTTGAAAGTAAATAAAACAATTGAACATATTGTTTATAATAAGTTTCTAAATGAATCGATAATGTATAGTCCTGTATATAAATAACAATATTCATTAATTGAAACTAATAACTAGTTATTATATCTACTACAAAAAAATTGACACAATGAACATACCGATAAAACAGAATTAGATACCTAATATTGATCACTATTGATGATCAATCATAATTCCTGTAATCATTAATGATCTAATGACAATACTTTCTAATCGATTACGTTCTTCTCAATCACAGAAGGAATTATTAGAAATGTGTAGCCGATAACTCTTTGAATTGTTCATGTATAAGAGCTTCTTATACAGGTGTTCGATCTTCCATTCAGTGATATAGAAGAATTGATCACATATCTCGAAGAAATTGATTGTGTTCGACTTTTTCGAATCATCCATTGTTAGCGTGAGAGTGAGGTGGCAACAAAATGTGTTACAAGGAGTTCATTGATGAAAATATGGAGAAAATTCCGACACTTCCGGATGAGAAATCAGAAAAATGCATGAACACGGTATATATTGATCAATTTATGGTTCTACTGAGAAAGTAATTAATGTTTTCATTTGACAATGAGGAATACAGATATTCCCATGACTTGTAACATAACAGAGTTAAAATGCATCTCAAAAGCATAGGCATCGAATTTGACTCATAGATTCGTTGTATGACTTCAATTACAGTCAGCTAAACAAGCAACTTTGCTATAAATCGGAATGTTTAGCCTGTGAATGGAATGTGTTGTTAATTCGAATAATTTCATAATTGAAATAATAGTTAGCAAAATAATTGAGTATGCTCAATATGTGTGAAGAAGATGGGATAGTTTCAACATCATTCGGCATGAGACGAATTACAGGTCGGAAAATGTTGCCAAATCAAATGAAACTTTATGATTAAATACATTTTAGTTTTCAACGTAGCCATGAGATCAATAGAAACTGAAATAAATTATAAGTAAAGTATGCTTAAACATATTCGATGTTCACTTAATGAGAACATTGATTGAAAACGTGATAATAAATGAAAAAACTTATATTGGGTATTTATATATATATTTAACAATATAGTACAGTATGAATTTAAGCACTATTCCGCTCTACATTCAAATATTCACTTGAAATAAAAAAAATTTATTTGGACGTAATACATATATCAATACATCTATTATATGATGAAAATGTTGAAACTATAAAATTCGTCATCACTTTTTGAAATATCTGTATGATTCCAATAATTGAGTATAGAGGCTAGACTAGGCCCTTAAATGCTTTGTGTAACATCCTTCAGCTCTAATAACAACTCGACATCTACTAAAATTTGGGTTATCAATTCCAATATAATCAAGAAATTCTCTCTGAAAAATGTTAATAAGGTCCTGTTAGTCATTAAAAAAAGCATTTGCTGCCTAACCCTCCTTTGCAGCACGTCCCAAGTATGTGCAATCCAATGCGTTAATTGGCTTGTATTCTGAAAAAATGATTTGGTAACATGTAATGTGAAATGAAACCCAATTTTTCCAGCAAATGAATTCACAGCACGTCAGAGTGTAGGTTCCAATTGATTAACTGCTTTTAAGCAAAGAAACAAAATTAGTTCTTTTACAAAATACACCATTAGTGTACTAGACATGAATATCAATAAACACCGAAAAACAAAAGATGTAATATTATATATCAAGTGCCTTGTACTAATTTTGACGCCGTCTACACAGGGCAGACATCTCAGTATTTAGAAAATAGACAAAGAGGTCATCAATACGATAAAAAAAATAGAACTGCATTAACGAACCATGAAATATCAATAAAAACATATGAATTCATATGAACGAAAAAGCTATAAATGATAAAAAATTCGTAAATAATTTAAGTAAAATTTATAGCTCTATTTTGTAAATTCTATATTTGACATGTAAGGACCAAAAAAATTAATTTTTCTTATTAGAACAAAGTTCTAGTTTGATTTTATTCTTATTTTGATATTCATGATGAAGGCGATCTGTTAATCAATATAAACACGCAAATTGTCAGTATCAATATCATATTTGAGAAAAGTCGAAACGTCAATTTTTATCTATCTTTTTACAATTATTAAAAAAAACTAATTTTGAAACAGAAGAGACCTAAAATAATTACGATCCTCTACAGCTTACAAAGTAGAGGATGAAGGACCTTTTTAACATCTTTATTTAGATCTTGAAAGCACTAAAAAGATTTTTATTTTGTATTCATTATTTTATGGGATTATTCATTGAAATTGTATATTTGAATCTAGAGTTCTAGGCTTTTTTCCCAGCTAGAAATCCCTCACTCTATCGTTTACACATAGATTTTCGTAGCACTACGAACACGCTCCGTTTTGATAAATACTATCAAATAAAAGAAATATTGTTTTGCTCTAAATTTTCATGGATTTCTTTGTTATAAGATATCCTTGATCTCTTTTCATAAGTGGTATCGATTTGGAAGCGTACTCTCTATAGCTTAGACACTTTTCATATTTTCGAATTTACCTTTTCTCAATAAAATATTTCACGTTTGGAACAAAAAATTCACATATTCTGCAATTGATATTGAATTTACATTTTTCAACGCATTTTATTTTACTCGTAAATAATCTTAATGTAAAAGCTGAAATCAATTAACTATCATTAATTTCACAACGATTATTAATGAAAAGGAGAGTGTTATATGGCTGAGTTGACCACCATTAGTTCCTATTTTTTTATTATACATCGACTTCTATTATATAATACATATGTTACTGTTTGCAGGGCTCTATTCAAAATATCACAGATAATAACGTTAAAACGCCGCATGCTTTGAAGTATATAATAATGATGGGCTTGTTAGTGGTACCCCCGAATGATTCTCCAAAGAAAAATATCGAATGGAATGGATATATTACTATCGGTTCTGTGTAGATATTTCAACATTATTGAATAGTTTTTGATTTGAATCAAAAATGCAGTTCAACTAATTTCAAGGAAACCGTTGATCTCTTAAGAATGTTGCTAGAAAATATGGCATCCCAAAAACTACGATTTATTTTAAACTGAATCATCTTCATCACGAAGAAATTTGGATCAGCATCAGTTGTAACTGTTGATGATGAGCGTTAGCTTGTGCGGTGGATTTAAGATTTAGAAAGGAAATAGGTACCAGGAAAAGTAGAAGACTTATGTTTGAAGAAACCTAGAAGCCATTAAAAACCAAATTTTCGAAAAGTGTCTCTTCCCGTAGCGAATGGACTATAGAAAAAGCGAGGCAATTTCTCAGCAAATACATGTAACCTAAAATAATATTAGAAAATTTAACCAAAGGTTTTGAAGATCCTTGCTTAAGATTTCAAATTTATTCATCAAAGCAACGAAGAATGTGGTCAGCTATTTCTTTTATAGCTAAATAACTTTTAATCTCACCAAGTTGGTACCCGTGTTCATATATCAACTATCTTCTACTTTTGGTACTTTCGAACCACTGTATTTCGTTGGTTTTTGGAATTCAATCGCTACAGGATGAATATCATCCAAAATCGATTGTTGTACCAGAAAACAACGATGCTGTGCGTAAACTAATATCGCAAGATCGTAATGTGACAAACCGTGAGATTAAAGCAAATTTGGGCCTTAAATCCACTCGTATAATATGAATTGCATGAATATTTGCCTGTCAAAAATCACTGTTACATTATATGGGGGTGAATTGAGCTTATTTTATTATATATCAAAGCTTTTTTTCGAGATTGAATTTCATGAAATAAACTCAAAATCATTGGTTTTGATAAAAATATTTTCTATTCTTAATTTTTCCCAAAATAAATTGCTGCATAATAAAAAATTTACATTGTAATTTACTGTTTTTATTATAAATTAATATGTTGAAATTTATGGCAATGTTTAAAAGTTAGCGTTACTAATTTCTCCCCCATATAATATAACAGAAATATGGAAAAAATTCCTGTAGTTAGACCGAGTGCCCGAAAATCACCGAAAAAGTTTCTAGCAATACAGAAATTTGGGAAAAAAAATACAAACTCAATTTTAGTCACAACCAATTAGGAACACCGCGTATTTCCTTGTAGCTATTTTTGTTTATTATTCTCAATTGAAGTGGAATTATAAACAATTATTTAGCTTTGGTGTATAACTCATATTTTAAAAATAATTTCCATTAGCAGATATATTTAAATTATCAAGAACCCTATATATATTTCATTATGTGTGATTTTCTTTTCTTTTATTTTTCAAAAATTCTGTTTCTAATGTCTTTGCTATATATAAAATAAACGAGGTTTTCAAAATATCCTTAAAAACTCATTACAAGGACTTCGAAACTCGCGCTCAGATGTATGTTTCATATGGTATGATGTTTTTTTTTAATTTTCATTCTCTACGGTAACCCATATTTCGGTCTTGCAGCAAAATCTTACATTCACGCTCTATATTTTGTACCTATTCATCAATTGCATATATTTAATGATTTATTGTTTCAACTGCAATTCTCATCCAACTTTTTCCGTGCAATATTTTATTCATCACTAGCTTCTAATGGTTTCAGTCTTATTTATTGAGTGTACTTAGTAATTTTACCAAATTTCATGATATTTGATGATAATTGTATATACAAAATTTTTTTTTGTTTGAATGCGTTATATTATCAATTTTTTACCCCTCATTTCATATCATTCTTGTAGCCGTACTATACCTATCACTTTGACAGCCAAATAACCCATTCTTATTAATGAAAATCATGATGCTACTCTTAAATTTTCATGTAAGTTAAACATTTTCTCACAATATTTCTCTAGTGCTAACCTAGTGCTTCATAAATCGGGGCGTAGTATTTCCTCACACCTTCCGAAATGGTACTAGTCTTTCTGGTATTAAAGAATCAAATACGCCGACCATCGTCGGTCCAGTTGATTCTTAATTTTTTACAATGATCATTTTCATTCTCGTAAAGTCTAAATTATAATTAGTCTGTAGCTGCAGGTGGTTTATTTACCATTGAATTTGTCATGGAACGGTTAAAACCATAATGTGGGCGTACTCATTCAAGAACATCAAAGATGCCGTGTGAGAATTTTTCAAAAATATATCAAACGAAATTATCCCATAGTGTTGCTGACGTATGAGTGTCTAGCTAATTAGTTCTTTTGAGCTTCCGAAAAATCTTCTTAATGAACTAGGTTTGAAATAAGGAGGTGGGTCTTGATTCTTAGTAATTAGTCCTGATAAACTAATAAATTTGCATAGATAATGGCTTAGTAAATTTATATTTTGATTATTACATATTAATGTGTCTTATTTTTCATTAAAAGCTATTGAAAAATATGATAGTAGCTCTGCTTAATCATAGTTTATATGATGAATAATAAACGACTTATAAATAGATTTTTCATTGCAAAATTTCAAAATGTGAAATCTCTCAGTGAGAGAAAATACTGTCGTTGAAAATATCTGTCAAAATATTTTCAGAACTATTGTAAAAATAAATCATAGAAAATTGCACAGCGTTTCTTAGAACAGTTGATTTACATATTTAGAAAGCTTTTTTACGATAAGTTGGAGAGATCATTGGATCGTTGATAATTTGATATTTGATGTTGAATTGGGTACTTTTCAAACATGAGCCTTCATATATAGTAGTTTTTGATGTGAGTGAAATGGTGCGTGTAATTAATTGACCAGTCTCAACATTTTCATTTAATCAACCAGCTCCCAACAACGTTCAACAATTTAATTGTGGCAGCATTTAAACGACACTAAAAATAAGCCATAAAGTTGGTAGTTCGCATGAAACTCACGTAAATGTAACGAGCGCTTTACAATCAAAACCAGATCAAAGATTTGTTAATTAAAGTTCTTCTTCGTTGGCATCGAAATGACCAGCGGTATCTCGACTTCAAATTAATGAAATTGTCGAGTGAGAGGAAGACGATGATAGTATCTTATTGAAGTGAGTACTTTTTTCTTGATGTTTAAAGTGTGATTTACAGTACATTTGTTCGTCAATTTAGCGCGCTATTTCAATTAAAACTCTTCGTAACACTCAAATATTTTACAATGTCAATAAATATAAAATTGAATGATCAACTTTACCTTTTTTCATCACTTATTGACGTTACTTCGATTCGTTGTCTTATTTAATGAATTTAAAATTATTTCTCAAGCGAACATTTTTGAATGCTAGTACAAATATTATGATTACTAGATTTCCTCCTTGTGTACATGGTCATTATGGTCTTTATATTTTGATCTTGTAATAACTAGAATAATAATTAACAAATATAAGTCCAATTAAACTGCTGATTGTTCACGACGCTTATTTTTTCACAAAATATCCACCCATAATAAGAAATTCGGTTTTATCATCTAAAATATAAGAGTGACATTCGAAATTCGAAACAACTATAGACAAACTCCTTCAAAATCTGTTGTTGTTGCTGAATATCTAGTAGCTCTGTTCAGCTTTGCCTGTAGCTTTAAGGAAAACATGATTTAATTTAGAATTGCACATGTAACCGTCATTATTTGATATGAAATTCTCTATAAATGATAATGCCACACGTCTTTTCAACAAATTATGAAACAATCGAAGCAGAGGTGTTTCCACCATGCACTTTTCTCCAGGTGATCGATGGAATATACGATTTACAAAATACAATTTAACCCTGCACACGATATGGATTTAGAAAAGGATGCGGTACATTAGATGCAATGACTCACTCAGTAACTATCCAAGTTACATTTTGTGCTTATGATTGTGTGGCTACAACAATATAGTAGTGGTTGGTTTTATTGAAAAGACTTCTCAAACCAGTTAGTCGCGTACACTTAACTTAAAAAGGTAAAGTACGGTTCCACTCTTAATCACGGATTCCCTCAAAGATCCCTATTAAAGTCTTTATTATTTAATATAATATTCTGCTGATTTACATGCATGGATTTCGAGTACAACAAGATGCCCACAATATGTAGATGGTGTCTGTATATATACCCCATCCCAGAATACCGCCGATTATTTAAGATCTTGAAAAATATCATACAAAATCTAGTTAAGTGGTCCGAATTATTTGATCTATTCAATTAAAAAATGCTCAATCATAGATTTCGCAAACAGAAGAGACTTTGTGTGAGGAAACTACTATGAACAATTGGATATTATACTAAATAAGAAATTTATTATTTTTCGAATAAATTAGGTATAGACTACGGGTGTTGTTAATATGTCTCGATTAGTAATTAAAACTGACAGGAAGTTCAGAATATCCAATATTTTTATAGCGACAATTATTATCTCAGAGATATCTAATTGAACTCAGAACCCTTAGGGCTAACATGAAAAATAATTTATGTAATATATCCATCGAAAACCTACCAGAATCAACTCCATTTATAACATTCTCTATGAAGATATATTTAAAGCTCACAAGTAATAATCCTTAATTATCCGGAATCTAGCCACATTAATATAATTAAATCCATACTAGCAGAGTTTGTTGATGAGAAAAAAATATATACACTGACGGATATAATACGTGGTATGGAGTTGGATATATTTCTAGAATACAAACCAATGTCTGCGAATCAGATAACCTGTACATACCTGTATATACCTTGTACATATAATGAGAAGCTGAATGCTATCTTTGGGGCTTTTACTTGTAATAATCAAATGAAAAGGTGGAGATGTGACCTAGCTTTGTATACTATAAAAGAGACTAATCTCGAAAGAATTGAGTGATTTGTGGCATGAAAACTATATTATTAAATTTAAGTATAACTTTCATTTAGGTTAATTTCAACCTTGTAACAAACATACATTTGCTCTGATAGATATCAATAATATATTAAACTTTCACTTGAAACTAGTCAAAGGCCGATTATATGCTGAAGATCTGGTGTTATTTTCCAAGGGCAAGAACACCCAATCAATTTAGAAACACTCGCGTTCTCTAGAAAACACCGTCCTACACCCCCAGAACTGAAACTAAAAAAATCTCTCAAACTATGTCGATAACATCCCATCAATAATATAGTCAATATTCAACTAAAGTTTGTCGCATCAAAAATATATTCCGCCAGCAGATTTTGCAGAGTTGCAGTCGATCACTGAGAGCGCACGTATGTGCAAATATAAAAAAAACTTTGGTTTTGTTCAATAGATTGTACTTACGTATGTTATTATCTATCTATTATCTATCTGTTATTGAAAAAATAGTGCTAAATTTTCTATGAAGATTTCTCTACCCTCCCAAGCAAATTTGACCTGTTTTTGTTTGAAATTTGGTTTATAAGAGTCTGTGTGTGGCATAGTTTTCGTTAGAACGCTAAAACTACAAAAATCAAACACAAATTATAAACAATTTTTGATGGAAGTCAACTAAAGTTGTTCGAAATCGCATCTCCATCAATTCTAAATTAAAATTCATCTGGATTTGAATTATTATCCATTTTTATCTCTGATTATAAATATAATTTGCCAATAACTTTAATTGGCAACAATTAATGTTAACCACACAAGCCGGTACTTTTTACAAATGTTTATCCGGAAATATTCATCATACCTCGAAGTATGACAGTTAATTCATGTGATAATTGCTTTTTAAGAGATTGTTATCAACTTACAGGAATTTATTGACATAAAAAATTGGTTTAAAACAAGTCAGTGGCCAATTTACAAAAGATGTTCATGTTGATTAATAACCAATTTCATGAACTGTGTTTGTTATCTTGTTTATTGAAGTAAAAGCCATCGCATAATGCAAAGAGAAAATTTCTCAATTATTATGATTCGTATATTGGTCGGAAATGCAAAATTATTGTGTACAAGTCCTTGAAAACCAGAAGTTACATAAGTGTTTTTCAGTTTATATTCCTTCAATTTCTTTGATTATTCCTTTTATCAAATCCTTGTCTTTAAAACAAATAGAAGTTTATTACTTTCAAGATTCAAGACATATACATATATCTTAATATCTTGTTATATTTAATTATTCACGCTGTATATTGATCTACATTATTTTTTGTTCCAATTATTGATTACGTTATCATCAATCTATGAGACCACCCCGTTATTATTGAATAAAATCCAGAAACTGTCGATGCTTCTCAAACTAAACCATCGTTAATAATAATTTTATTTGGCACAAGATAACGTTGACAATTCGTATGGTTTCCTCTGCGTTTGTCTTGCAATCGATTAATTAATCACGCATGTACTAATTTAATTATGTCATACGTGGGCAGAAGGTCTGCATTTTATTGGCATACTTCTTATTCAATTCAGAACTGAGACCCAACGATTAATTTATACGTTGTTTTTTTAAATAAATACAAATTTACACATTTCAATAGTTCCTAACATAATTGTCACAATGTATATAGTGAATGTCATGAAATTATTAATATGATTCGTTATAATCTTTTCGATAAATATAATTTCAATATAAAATAAATCGATGATTTCTGAACAGTCAGTAGTGACACAAAAAAGAATTTTGAGAAATTAGACGACTAGATACAATGTTCTACTTCTCTTCAAGTAATGATCATAAAATTATAATGCCAAATATTTCTATCGCTGGAAGTAAGTTTGAAAATTCTCTTGGGAAAGTGATTAAGATAGTGAACATTTTTATAAAAGGAAATAAAAACTGAATTTCAATCGTATTTATGTGCCATCAAAACTCCGGAAAATGAGAAAAAACATATAGAAATGACTATTTCATAAAGTATATAAGAGCTATTTAAAAAGTGCTATTTAAAAATGCTTCATTTTGAATCCTTGAGTTTTAAGTATAATACCACAATGGGAAATACTCATAATCCCGACTAAAATCAGGTAATACCGCAACCTGGTTAACCTGACAAGAGCCTGATGAAGATGCAGCGCTGATCAGTAATGAGTTCTTGATCAGGTTCAACTCATAGGGTCTTTGTCAGGATTAACTGATACTGATCAGGATTGCCTCATAACATCCTAATCAGAATTGCCTCGAAATGAGGAAAAAACTCTAGTCGTGTGCTAAAATTCATGGAAATTTTGAAAGAATAAAATTTAGTTCCTAACGAATAGTGGAAAATCATGATAGACAGACTGATAGAAGTTTGTATAAAAATATTTACCTCAACTTGATTCACAAGATGTAGTTGAACTCTATAAAACTACATTTGACACATTCGAAAATTTGATATAAATTGGCCATATGGTCAGTTTCGCGATTAAGATTTCAGTTTCAGTTTCAGTTGGATATATCGTCCTTTCGTCCGGAAAAAAAATAAACCTTATTTTACAGTCATAGTCTAAAATGTATCAAAACTTTTCTTCTTCTCCTCCTTTCTTCCATAATAGGTCTAACGACTAATCCTTTCCTCATCCTTGCTCTAGACTGTCACTTCTACTCCGTGTTCCAATTTATCTACTCTATAATACCCATTCGTTTTCCCTGAGATCCGTCTGAGAATTTTCATTCCTGTAGTCTCTAAGATAAGTTTCGTTTCTGTTGTTTCAGGTATTGATTCTTATATATAGGTTATTATAGGTCTTATTGTCTCTTTGTAAATTCGTGCTTTACTTTCTTGTCTCAGGTGTTTGTTCCACCATACTACGTTCTAAAGACGTCCCGCGACATTTTTATGGATCTAGCAACTTGTCCTCTTACCTCAACTTCTACTTCTACATAACTGGTGATGTCAATTCCAAGGTAATTTCTTTCTTCATTCTCTATTGTCTTATTCGACTTTCTAGTTCTAATTTGCACATAATGGGATCTTTTGATGCCATACGTTTGTTATTTTAGTCGAGATAATCATATAAAACTGTTTTCCTGTGAGATTAAAAGTATTTAATAATCGTTTTCGGTACATATCATAACGTCTTCGGCATAGCGCAGGTTTAAAATTCAATTTTTCAATATCTAAGTGAAGGAAAGACAAAAAAATTCCACACGTTTATCATCGCTTTTAACTCGTTCTCGTTAGGGTGTAAAATAATCGAAGATGAAGCTAGAGCATATCATAATTTCAATACAATATACGAACAAAACTCACCATAAACTATATAGTTAGCTAACCATAAATGAGTCTATATTTTCAAAACATTTCAGCTAATTGTGAGAGTTTAACAACTGAAACTGAAAGAGGGGTCTTATAAATTCAAAGTGCCTCATTTGTCACATCAGATCAAAATGCCGCCCTAATTAATTGAGGTGCGAGCCTTGTCCTCATAAAGCTATTACGACTTTGGAGCCATAAAAGCTACAAGGGATTAAACGTAAATAAATAGTTTACATTCTTAAGTACCTAAACGTCTCGGTTACTTTGATTGATACAATGCCGATTACTATTATGAAGCGTAAAAATGAAATAATGGTGATGTAAAAAGTTCGAATTGACAAATTTTCATAGTGCAAATCTCTCATCACTCATCCTCTATGTGAGTGAACACACAACGAAAGGTGTTCTATTGACAATTGAAAATATTCGTACTGCTGACGCTCAGAATAGTGATAATTGATAATTTGGCCTCTTAATAAGTATTATTTTTCCAATATCAATTGCAGATTGTAAAAACCCTTGCCAACGATTTCGTTTGATTTACTATAAGCGTATATACCTCATTTTATAAATTTATTATTTTTATAAATATTTTTAAAAATATCTATATCTTGTGCGAGAAAGTATTCGTTAAAAGGCAATCGAATTATTATAAATTGCTTTACCCTGTGAAATTCCATTGTTTTCTATTTATTAAAAGATATTTATGAATTTAATGAACGCCACTGCTTGTCGCAGGTGGTCTGGCAGGTATATTTCGAAGACATTGTGTACATACACCTCGTTGAGCATGTGTCCAGAAGTGTTCAGCCCAACAGGTTGTTGATTGATTTTTCTAAAAAATGATTATTTGTTCTAGACAAATTCTATGCTGTTAATGCTGTGTGTACCACAGCAGTGTGAATTTAGTTCTTGGTTTCCAATGTTAAAACCGATTTCTTATCAATATTATCTAGCTTTGAATTCGTATTTTCTTGAAAAATTATCAGATTGCTAATGTTTTAGCGCTTCAAGTAAACCAAAACACTTTTGTATCATTAAATATTCTATATCGTGGGTTTCTTCTGTATTTCATTTCATGTAACATGTACCGCAAAAATAATTCTTGCTCCGAACCCATCGACATCTTTGAATTTTTACTAGTATTAAAAGGCAGAACTTCGCTTCATATCTATTTGTAGATTTTGCGAGAGCTTATGATTCTGTCGTTTCATCAGCTACAATTTCCACGTTAACAGAAATTTTATTTTATGTTGATTAAAGTTTGTAGTTATTTGATTTAATTGCCAAAAAAGTTTTTGAAACTTGAACAGAAGCGGTCTCGTTTACATGGATACTTCATTATTGGCAGTCTTTTTCCGATGCTGCCCGATTTCACTGATGAAGTCGGAAAGGGGTAAATATATATATATATTGCAGGCAGTTTACTCGTCCTGTAATTTGGTTTCAATTATTACTGCTATTTTTAGTTGTTTAGAGTTTGTGTTTTGTATCGTGCTGATAAAAGTAACCATTTGTTTACAAAAAAGTTTTAGGATATGTACTTTAACAATATCTCTTAATTGAATAATGTCGCTGAAAAAAGTCGAAAAACAAGGTGTTGTTGTACTTAGCCAGGGACGAGAAATTGTACATAACGTTAGTAACTTTATGAAAAAAGAAGCAGAGGAAGGAATTACTATTCGTTTAAAAAATTACAGGTAAACACCTAGATTTTTTAAATAAGGGGCCTTTTTGTATAGTGCAATTAAATGTGAGGCTGAAACCCTAGAATATATCACCTATTTTCCTTTTTACTTGCTTTCTAAAAAACAGGGCCAGCTTAAGTATCCTTTTAAAACTGGTTTTAGTATATTTTGCGCTTTTTAATAGCAAATCTAAGCTGATCAAGAGGTGTTTTAAATTTTATATTAGCAAATTTTACACTTTAAATAACTTTTATTAAGAAATGTGAAATAATATTCCAGAGAAAGGACACTAGCTGCTACAGGTGTGTCCCAATTTACTTATCAAAAAATGTGTAAGGAAGCTCAAAAAGTTGAATGGAGTGGGCCAAGTACGTCATTTAAGTCGCCGAAGAAGACTCGTGAGGCTAAGAAAAGAAAACTTGATCTTATTTCTCCTGATAAAATTAAGACAATTCGAGAAATTATCTATGACTTCCTACATTAAAATCTAAGAAATTCTTATTAATAATATAATAAATAATAAAATTTAAACTCAAATATGCAATTTTAGGCCAAATATCATCAGAGCAAATGCCAAGATAGGGAAACCTGAATTGCTTCAAATATATAAAGATAATAAATTTCAGTTTCCCACGAAGTACCGGTTGGATGAACTTTTAGCAAAACATGGCCACTGTTTACTTCGCTTACCACCCTGAACTTAACCCCATAGAAAAAGTTTGGGTGTTAGTAAAAAAACTGGGTAGCGGCGCACAACACAACATTTAGGTTGGCAGATGCAGAGGCGCTTGCTAAGCAAAAATTTGCGGTTAAGACGGCACAGAAATGGTCTAGTATTTGTAGACATACAAAAAAGAATGAGGATGAACTTATACAAAAAGAGAATTTCTCTGATGACGCCCTAGACAATTTTAACTTTACGGTAAATACGGGGTCCTCGGAAGAAAGTGAAGGCAGCGACAATTTGTCAAAGGATGATGATGATCTAGATTGTTTTCCTCTTTCCTCTAGTTCTGATGATGATTAAATTTTTTGTAATAGATAATTAATTCAATATAATGAAAAAGTTATTATTTTTTTATCCTATTATAGCTAGGTCTCTTCTTTTTTATTTTTTAAGATATAAGTTTAAAATTTGAAGGGCTTTATAAGGCCATCTTATTAGAGCAATATGCTAAAAAGGGAAAGAAATAATTTTCTCATCTTACCCATTGCTCCTATGGGCAAAAAGGAATCAACTGATGAAAAATATAGACCGTATTTCAAAATTTAACGTTAAACTAAAGAATACGTCTTTAAAAATGTAATATAAAGTAATAGTGTTCAAAAATTGGTAAGATTGCGAGTTGTAATTTGTCAATTTGATTATTCGTTTTTGTTACAATCTTGAACCATATTGAACCAATTTTAGTGGACTTGGTTATTATAAATAAATTAATAAATGAAGTTGACATTGACTCAAGTATACTGTTAACAATCAACTGTTTGAATTTGATACGCCACTGGTCTGGCTGTCCAGAGTTGATGAGATGGATATACGTTAAAGTGAGATCGACAGTAACTGAGTGGTGACGCTATAATTACGCTGTGTGTTTTTTACATTTGATTTTTACTATACACACTTCGTTCAGTGATACTTGCATAACCTCAAAGTTTCACTTGCAGGAGAAACTTTGAGGTTATGTAACGGAAAAAAATTCACTGAGGGCAGATCTAGTGAATATGGTGCATTTCAAAGTGTATTTTAGTGCAATTTTAGCTATGGCGGTGAGAAGGTAAATTTCACCTTCAGTCTCTGAAAACGATAAACTGATTATTGAAACGCGCGTCAGACAATGTAATTGTGCGTGTTGGTGTAGTGGTAGTGTGAACAGTATATTTAGTATTGATATAATCAACGGCCGCAAAAATTCCAGCTTAGTTGGACCAAATTTTTAATTTAAAAATTGAACGTTAAATGTCTTCCTACTAAATATGGTCTAATACACTTTCTTGTAGCTTACCCTAAATTAACCATACTTCAAACTTCTCTTTTAGAATTAAGTGTTTGTTTCCTTTTCTCATACTTTAATAATAGTTTTTCGGTTTTAAGAAATGTTTGGCTCCTATGAATAGTCTGATAGCTCACAAAACATATTACATTAGCCCTTTTAGATTTCATACACGAAAATAATGTCTCTCAACTGTAAGTGAGGTTAGGTTCTTTTGTTGCAATTTTCAAATACGTTTCCAGAAAAATTATCTCCCATGGAATATTTTAGAATATTCAATTACAATAATTTGAAAGTGTTCTATAAATGTAAATTTTTTTCATATCTTGTTGGAATAAATTCTTAAAAATTGTCTGTTGAAATTGTATAATTGAAAGTGACCCTTATTCTGACCGAAGGTTAGAGAAGGAAAGTTTTGTACTTCATGGGAACCCTGTTATTTTCCTGTTAAAGCTATGGTCGACGTAATTTTCCCCTATCTTAGACAATATTGTTTTCTATCTTGGTTCACATCTCCTTCGTCACTATAAATTTGTTATTTGCTTTATAAAATTTGAATATCTAACACATAGTATTTTCGACATATATATTAACCTAAAAAATCGAAATTGCAGTAAAGAATGCATAAATGAATACCTTCTTGCGAACATAATTTTGCTTTCTCTTGTTGTGGAGCTTTTTTCTATTTTTGCCACATGTTTTTCCTTATTTCCAGCTCTTGGCTGTATCTTTATAATATTCTTTACAAAGACTTCATCTTCATTTTTTTATCAAAAACTAGAAAATCATCATAGATTTGCATTCACCTCATTGAATTCTAATGTACCCAATCTCAATTCACTATTGTAAGGAAGTCACTATTCATTTTTGTGAATTCAACTTTCTACGAAGCAACTTGCTTACAAATTATCTCAAAAACTACCGACTACCTGTTTCGAAACTCCATATATATGTAAGTACATAAAAATCATATGTATCGACAACTTTATTGCTTCGACATAAAATAAATGATTGTATTTTTTCTCATTTGCGTATTGTCACCGCCTCGAGATATGAATTCTTCTCAAATTTTACACACCCGCTGTCAAATTGTAGACCAGGTTAATATAAACACATGTAATTTTTGTTTATTGGAACGTAATTAATTTTAATTGAATAATTCTGCTACTCGATTGATCAACAAAACAAACAATAATTAGGTCGGCTGATTCTCCAATTATTCTGAAAACTTTCTTTCAATCATTTCAATTTTTCAAATAGAATCAAGTTATCTTTTGAACAGCAATTTGTCGCGCGAAAATTAACCATTTTCGCGTGGAAAAAGTGAATCGATATTCTAAAAGTAAAATGAATTGTTACGATGTTGGAAACCGTATCGTGTAAAAGTGGTAATAACTTAATAAAACTGTATATTCAACACAAATAATTCATGTTTAATAATATATTTATGTAACAATACATTTGAATATAATAATCTCACATTATACGATGGTTGTTATTTTAATTTTGAGATAGATAAATAAAAACAAATATATACAATTGAATATGACTTTCAAAATATTCTCTATTAATATCAAAACAATTTTTCACCTCCAAAATATGTAATTTGAACGCATCAACCGGTGTAGAAAAAGGATAACCTCACAATTTATTTCCTCTTTGCAGTATTAAGAAGAAATTATTTGATACCAAACAAAGATTGTATGACAGATGATCTATCAATTCGATGTTTCGACGGACGTGAGAGAGTTCGCGTGGTGGAAAATTATTGTTCTTCTGCGATTGGTTTCCCTGATACTATCGAACACTTCTGGTAAACGAATGCTGGTGCACTATTTAGAATTGACCGTTCTACGTTGCTCTTATGGAACGGTGGTGACATGTCCAGTTATTCCGGAAGAAACAGGCGACCATTTGCGTCGCCGTGCTTCGTGATCGAACAGCTTATGTTGAATTTGCCTCAACTAAAAAGACTCATGCGATCTTATAGCACCACGATTGCATTTTTTCGGCATTTCTTTACACTAATCGACACGAGCATCAACGCGATCTTTGTAGACGAGTGCAACTAATGTCCAAGTATGCCTCAATTTCACGGTATGTCACATGACGAACTAGCTATATCAGTTTACGCACAGCATCGAAGTTTTCTGCCACAACAGGCGATTTCGGACAACTTTCACGAAATTCATCATGTTGCTAAGTACGACCACGATTGAATTTGGAACACCAGCAAAACATGGTGGCTCGAGATGGTGCTTTACCACCAAAATTCGAAACGAGTTGATCGACACACTACTGTTAGTTTAATCCACGTCAACAACTCAATAGCACTCGTATGACAACAAATTCTGAATGTGTAGAAATTTACTGGATATTTTTGGTACATTTGAAGACGTTACTTATTGAATTCGTAGATTAGCTGACAAAAGACTTTTATTTTCATATTCCTCGTATTTTGGCTTTGAAATAAGTGACCAGGTAAAACACTGATCATATCATTATTATGAGCGCTGCTTTGATTGAATATCCAACCATTTTGCTATGAGCTATAAGCTAAGTTGCTCTCGAAAAAGGCACACCAATTCTAACTACACTTCTTAATTGGAAAGATGGGTTCATTGACGACGAAAAAAAATTTGATTTATTATTTATATAGATGTACACACCTCAGAAAGGCTCAAAAAGCCCCGATTCCTTCATTACATTTGAAGCAGTTCAACTTATAGGCGATCCAGAGTTGACCAGAAACTTAGACAGCTCAGAGCATAGGAGAAAAGTCATGGACTAGACTCCGTTCTACCATTACAACCATGGAAAAATCCTCTTCTGAGCTGTCTAGCATAATCTAGAGCAGTTTATACAAGACCTACTCGACAGGCATACGTTGCCCATGAACACCGAGAACACCCGCAGATACCTAGAACTTCAATTTATCGGGACTACAACCTACAGGGATTATTCCTGTGCAGGGTGAGATTATAGTAAAGTAGTATGACTTGCTCTGTTAAAGGCTAAAAAGACTTTGTTGGTCACTTTTGTGTTTTTTGTCTTTTTGTTTGGTTAATTGAAGGTAGTTGGGTGACTGCATACAGCTGCGGTTGCATTATTCACTATCGTCGACCTTATGGCTGGTGAACCGATTCACCAGGTTATAGGAAAACCGCAGAAAGCCTGCAACAAAGACGATGGAGAATCAATGAAAACAATGAAAGAATGAACATAACTAGATAAGAATGAGAATAGACGGAGTAGGAACAAAAATAGAATCAAGACCAGAAGAAAAGAAACAAGAGCTTGGGAAGATACGAAACAATAGATCCAAAAGTATCAGTATGAAGAAAGGAGAATAAATTAATAAATTTAATTGAAAGTTTTTCTATTAATAAGTAAATTACTAATTTTTCAATTTCTCGTATATTAGCAACATCTTTAATGAAACATTATTCAATTTTTTCAATAACTTCGGACCTAGGAAATAGCGGCAAAGTAAATTTAATACTTAAATTTTAATGATGGTTTATTCGCTTTCCAAAAATACCATCATCATTTCATGAAAGGCTAAGGACATTAACATTCTTTTTCATGTGACTTGTCTCCTCGGTACCCCAATTCTTTAATGGGACAGAAATTTTAAAGCCCAACGAAATTTCTACCTGCTATCCGTTAAAATATTAGTTCAAGATTTTATTGTCAGAGGGCATATCCATCCAGCACTCAGAAAAGATATATGTTATACAGGTCAATCCCATACAGAAACTTTTGCTTTACAATGTAGGTCACCGATAACCGATGATTTTCATGGATAATTCATTGAATACAATTTTCAGTAGGTAATCATGACTATATCCTATATTATTACTTGTGAATAATTAAGCTATTTGAGAAATTTTCGAAATAATCAAAAAGAAATTCCATTCCATACACTGGGGTCGTAATGTAAGGAATAAAGTCATTTTCGATGTGGTTATGATATAAAATTTATGTAACAATTCTTATTTTGATTCTTTTTTTATTAAGATTATGTAACTACATATTCATTTAAAATGAAAAGGCGTAGTGTGTCATATCGTATTTGACAGAGTTTATAATACAATTTATGACTAATCGATATTTGGTCATTGGTAACAACAGAAACCAACTTTTCAATTAGTTAATTGCTTAATCGGAATTTTGATTGTAGTGTGGTAATCAATACCTCATAGGATATTTTGGACTAAGGGTACCCCTATTAAACTCGAGTAGTACGAGTGGTGCCTGCCATGTAGAGGTGCCTGTGGGCATTAATCTTAAACTTCTGTAGGCCGTAGTGTTTAGGAAGACGTGCTTTGTTAGCTGATTCTACAGACTTCCACTTCTCCAAAGAATAGATTCTCGATAAATTGACGTTCTCGGCATCTGCAGGTGAACTCGATATTCATTAGCCATGTTTACCTGTCGAGTAGGTCTTGCAAATACTGCTCTAGGTGATATTATGCTGGACCGTGTTAATATCGGTAAAACAGAGTCATTTATGTGACTAATCTTTTATGCTCTAGCTTGTCCAAGTTTCTGGATCACCTTTAAGTCGGATGATACTCTTTTGTATTGAGTCGAGCATCCTCAGGATATGCTTGGAAGCCGAGCTCCAAATATACGAGCAATACTAAAAAGACTAATGAATCTGAGCCATGTAAAGGATTAGAAGCTGTTCCGGAATGTATAGCTATTTGGTCTTAGAGAGAGCTCCATGTTTTTGTGCAGCTGCCTAAGCTAATTCAATCACGTGACTAAGCCGGGAGATATTGCTCCCAACCTCCACACCCAACAGGTGCTGGTGATATTTTATGTCCAAACAGGACCAAATCCTGAGCCGCAGTGACAGCCTTCTTTGTAAAAATAGCAGTCTGGGTCTTTGCTGCTTACTTTGCAACTAACTTAATCATATTGCTACCATCCCACTCCAGAATGTTTTCAAGATCGGTATTTATGGTGGTAATCGGTTGATGCGAATCAAGAGATGAATTTGGAGCTTTTTTGCGGTCACTTCGATTGACCCATCTTCTCTAGTCTATGGTAGAATATTTGACTTACAAAAGCCTTGGCTGACTGCTTTGTTACATTATATCGGTCTTTATGAACAACTATGGTGTGTTTGCTGATATTTCTCACGATAACAAAGTTTGTTGTTCCCCATTTGTGATTATCACCATTTTTCGCAATCTAACTCTTAGTATTTCACAAATGTTTAGTTTAGGATTAAGACTATCGTCAATTAGTTCCTGAAATAGATGCATTTTGTGTGGACAATATTTCCAAAATTCCTAATACAGATCTTTTACTTATATCATTATCTATAGCTTATTTTCTTCTTGGTTTCAGTGAGATTTCTTAAATGTTTACCGAAATGTATAATTCCATCGCGTAATTCAATATTTATAATTATAACCTTCTACGGTTTCAAATTGACTAGCTATTTATTCTATTCCACTCATGAAATTTGAGCTTCTCAATTATTTTTCCACATACCTCAGAATACGTTCTTGTTTTATCACCTACATCAATTAATATTAATATCTCAATTCTTTTGGTCACGGAAACAAATTTGAATAAACATTTCGAAATTCTTAAATAAACGATTAATAACTAGAAATTATTAACGACACTAAAATTACGTGTGTTATACTTTAATGTCCTTTTTGAACTATGTAAGAATTCACAGCTGACGGAACATTTAGTGAAAAAATGTCGTTAGAAATCAAAACCTTGAAAATTAATCGAGGGATATAAACTAGCAAAATACGATGGTTAGATAGTGATCAAAATAGTTATTAAAATAAACTAAAGTATCTTATCTACTTGCCCAGTAGAAATTGAATAATTAAAATAGACTTCAACAGTCAATTCAAGTTTGAAACTATTTAGGTTTTCGAATTAAATGCGATAAAATGGATGTAATTTCTAGCGTTATTATTTTTTCTCTTTATGCCGCTTCTCAATTTAGTTGATTAATAAATTTCCAATTCTCTTTGCGTTGTTAAGAAAATATGAAACTCTACCCAATATTGTTAACTGAATGTCATAAAAGTTCAAACCGCCCATCAAGATATTAGAAAAGAAAATAATTAGCTTCCAAAAAGTGATGTAATTATCAAAGCATTCAAGATATTTTTGTTGATTCGTTCTATTTCATTCCCAGCATTCAGTAACAATATAACAAATTGAACAAGTTTTTTCAAATAACTGGATAGAATATATGGCAAATATTCATAGACTTCACTCTAAATTATGTTAAAGTTAGAAGCACTCTTCCTAAATATATCCAATGAAATTTAATAACCAGAGTGTGGTGACTCAAACTTTTCATTGGCTCCCCATCGAGTCATCTTGCGAAAGCAACAGTAAAAAATATTCCTTTGCTAATATTTAAGAAGAAGAAGGAATCAAAATCATTGTTCGACTCATGTTCGTCAAAACAGAATTCTGCGGTATATCGTATTGAAAAAGTTTGAAAGAGATATTCTAAAAATCGACTTTTCACTGGTTTTCGGTATTACATCTATCTTTCATTGAATTTTTTCAACGTTTCGACGTTTCTCAACTGAAATGTTACAACTTCTATTGCCAATAGACATTCTATGCCTGTGAGAATTTTAACATGCTGTATCATTAGTTTGTATTTTATATACAGTATACATAGTAAGTTTCCTGTGCTTGTTATGTTGAAAAAAATCAAAGCTGGGATTGATAACTACCATAAGAACTTGCAATGGAAAAAATTGGTTGACTGAAAATCATTGTGGCCGCACAAGCACGAAAAATACCGAATTTCTTGAGTCCAACCAGCAATCACAATAGCCAGTTAGTCAAGATTAATTGGCTAAAAAGAAGATAAAGATGAGTTTGTTAGCCACTTTCAAAATAAATGGCGTTTTGTACAAGGTCAATTTGATGAAGATTTGAAGAAAAACCGACAATATATGATCACGAAAAAAAGATTTTAGGTGTAAAAATGTGCAATTTACATGAGAAAAAACTTCAACGACAATAATTTTATTTTTTGAATTAACGTTGGACGTTGAAGTTTATAGAACTCAGTTGAACGTCTAAAATTTATTTCCAAAAAAATCTGTATTTCATTAAAAATGTCACGGAATTCCAGACCCTCCCCTATATAGCTGTTGCAATGCCCGTTATCTGGAACTCATCTTAACCAACTGAATTTTTTGTTTCATTCACAAATATTGGCTACAATTTGTCTGTTAATTAGTACTCTGTGAGATAATATTTTAAATAAATTGAAAAAAAAAAATAGATTTCATTATATTTTGAAATATATAAATATAGTCTATTTTAGAAATACTACGCAATATGGATTAAAATTTCAAATATAAAAGTAGCCATTCAAATAGTAGCCATCTCATCTTTGGATTGAATTTTATCGCTGTGTATTCGGAAAATATTTATTTTTATAACATTTCTCAAGGAACTATGAATAATGCGTGTTTTTTTTATTCAGTTATTTCAAAATTGCCATTTTCGGTATGTAAGAAATGTAAGAGTTTTTTTTACTTAAATCAGGCCTCAATCCAAAATATATCAATTGTTGGCATATTACTCAAAAATCGTTTCTCTAATTTTATCATTTTTATTGGGGTGTATTTGCTTATCTGATTATTTCATTGTTTATTGGATTGTTACTAAAATGTGAAGGCTGGTTTAGAGTTGATTACTTTCAGAAACGCTAATTTTAAACATTGTAAACTTATAAGGTATCCTTGATACCAATGCCATATAACACAGAAATAATAAAGTAAAACATTCTCAGTGAATTCGTATTATCTTTTTATTGATCAAAATCAAATAGTAATTTCTGATTTACACTTTAATCTTTATCTTAAAATAAACTTCAAATAAATGAGTCAAATTTCTTGGTGTCAATTATATGACATCCATAATAATGATGTTAATATATTTTTAAATTAAAACAAAATCAATCGATAACGATCTAAAATGTACGTGCATCAATTACAATATGATATTTTTTAATACACAATCCATTATAATTGTTTCGAACCGTAAAATATGTCTTAGTTCACTTATCTCAAATATTGAATTTAAATTTAAATAATTAAAAGCTTGGAGTAGAATGATTTGATATCATTATAAATACCTCAATTCATGAAATATAGTTTCCATAAATATACATAACTCATATTTACATCGTACATTCATGTGAAAAACAATTTTTCATTCCCTCTCAAAATATACCAACCACCACTTTGCACATTTAATATCAACTTGTTAATTTACAAGTGTCATAAAAAGACAGTGCACACTGTAAGCAACACTAAAGCCTAGGCGCTAAGTTCTACATGTGTTTCGGAACATTTTGCAGCTGTCGATAAATTGCAGTCGCCTCTGCCTTGTGCCGCCGCGCAATGCCGCGATGCCACTCGATCCCACGCAGCTTCCGAGATAAAAATGCAGTGTTGCCTATATTTCTCTCAGAGATCACCACAAAAAGCAATATTGGTTATTACAATATCTAGTAACGCGGATTTGTTTATAACATTGAGCTAGAGCTCCAATTCTTATTTATAATATAAGTAAAATACTAGAATATATGATAGAAAACAAATTTTTCATATGGAATTTGGTTAGGTATGAGAAAGCATACAGCTTTGCCAAACTTTGGACCAGAGCGCTACTATAGCCTACAGCGTTAAGACAATTCAGAAGACTCATAATCATATCTGCTAAGAAGTTTGAAAACCTTTTTGTAATGACCTGGCAGGAAACGACAACTGCAGATTTTGTGAGTAAGCAGTGGTTACAGCAGAGGATCTACTTTGCGAATGTTCTTCCCATTTCATTAAAATGTTTAAGTACTTGAAGAAGTAGTACATACACCTTGGGAAGTAGAACACAATAAAAATAGCCTCCTTTGGAGGGAGTCTACGTATTTTGGAAGCAGAGCACTGAGATATAGAGTCTTGTACCAAAAATCTTTTAGGTAAAGGTGCAGAGTGGTTGAAAAGCCGTAACGAATCTCCAAAGAAATCTTCGAATCTACAATCTAATATGTAAAGAAATTTAATTATCCCAAAGAAAATATTGATTATTTCAACTAAAATCTTAGATACATCGACAATAAAATAATCAAAGCTTCTGATAGTGTGAAATATTTAGAAACTAAGAGAGATCAAAAAAGTAGACGTTATAAATTTCATATTTTGAAAATAGAATCTGGTATAAATTAGAACAAGATGCTATTATATGTGATTCTGTAAAGAAAAAGAGGTTATTCAATATTGTTTGAGCTTCCATATTTATCTTTCCGTTATTTTAAATATCAATTCCAAGTTGTGTATATTTTATAATCAATTATGTGTACAGTATGCTTATATTATTATTATCAAATGAATATATAAGAAAAAAAGAAAAAACTACATAAGACAGAAATCGTTGAATAAGTTATAGAAGTGCAAAAAGACACAATGAGAGGGAAATAGGAATAATAACTAAACTAAATAAACAAGAAAAAATGTTTAAAGATAATGAAACAATTCGTGAAAGAATGAGTAGACGAATTGTATAAATTCAAAAATTCATAGCCTATAAGGTTATAAGTAAGACGAGAAGAATTCCGAACCTAATTTTTCGTCAAATTCTCTTTTATCTATAATTGAAACCAAATTCGTGCTAGTGTTAAATTGGCGAATCGTTAATAAATGATAAATATCTGGATATATTAATCTGGTGGTTTGTTTGAAAATGTTTCGTAGAGACAACGCTTATTGAAAATATCTGGCAACATTGTACAAAGAGAGAAAATCTAGTCGGAGTAATTTGAGGTCCACGGCTGCCTTTGCCATGCGTCTCACGTCTCTTGGCACGCGTACAACCCCCAATGAGCGCGCGCAACTCTTCATAGAGGGGGAAACCGACGGTAGGATAGAAAACGGTAGGTTAAGCTCCATCCAAATCATTCTTTACGATAAAGTTGCATCTAACGTGTTTAACGGACTTGTGGCTTCGCTCACGCGCGCTTGTTTACTAACAGTTGAACTTTTTTTTAACTCACTCGGTTATTGTGAAATTGTTTACTTGTCAACTTATGGCGCTTACTATGACGCTAGGACATCAGAATAAAATGTACAACGTTATTCAACATTCTGCTCCTCAAGGAAACTGCGTTATTGTTACTCAACCGAAAACTTCTGTTGTTGCCAACAAGAGACCTTTGGCTCCGGCTCCTGAAAGAACTTCTGTTTTAGTTACAAACAACGATTTGAGATGTAAAAGAAAAATACAGTTCGTGCCTTACGGTGCTCCTCCTCAACAACCAGCTTCTGTAGCCAGAAGAAATGCTAGAGAAAGAAATCGTGTTAAACAAGTAAATAATGGTTTCGCAACACTTCGTTCCCATATTCCTCCCAGTGTAGCACAATCTCTATCACCTCAAGGATCTTCACAAGGTAGGGGAGCTTCCAAAAAACTCAGTAAAGTAGAAACTTTACGTTTAGCTGTAGAATATATAAGATCATTACAACAAATGATTGAAGATCACGAAAATGAAATGACAGGAAACTCCTCAATTGCTGGAGATCAAATTAACGATAATAGATACTATACTAACAGTCCCGATTCTACTCACCTCTATACTTCGTACCCAGTTCTATTACCAACTCCTGCTTGTTCAGAAGCTTCTGCATCTCCTACTCCTTCACACAGCTCCGAAGGATCATTTTCAACGACTCAAAGTTATACGAATGCTTTATATCACTCAACAGAAAATTACGAAAACTACGATCCGAAAAGTCCTGAAGACGAAGAACTTCTCGACGCAATATTCTCCTGGCAACAAGAATAATACTGTTGTATCAGGTTAGTACTTTTTATTTATATTATTTATTGTATTTATACTTAACTTTTGTATGTGGATGATTCGAACAAATACATTTTTCTGGTAGTATAAAACTTCCGAAATAAAGCTTTTTTGGTAGAATATATATTGATGTGATTAATGAAGAATCTGTAAACATAAGCTTCCTACCTTGATAACAATATTTACACAAAAAAGAATACATTTATTGTAACATTACCTGATATTTTTTTCTGGTGCAGTTTATTTTATACCTGTTTTAAATCTATATCTACCTGAATTATAAAAGTTCCCCTTCGATTTAGTATGCCCATTTCCTACCCTAGAGTAAAATACCGTTTTTGTGTTTTGAATCTTTTCATATGTCTTGACAGGGGTCTTTAATACATACCAGTTTCTTAAGAAACGAGACCTTACACAAGATCTTATGGAACAATACTGTCTGAGATATTTTATTGAAAAAAAAAGCGCGAATTCCTATGTTCTAATATGAGAAATCGAGACTTTTGTATCTTGTTCTCACTTCCCCTTTCATATTAAATAATGTTTTTATTTTTTTTGTTACAGAAGCAGTACGGCCAGTCAAAATCTAATCAAAAATATGCTCCAAACCAAGAAACTTAGTGCCTTCATTCCATCGAGTGATATTTTTTCTACAATATTTTTGAAGAATCTCAAGAGTTTATCTAACTGTTTTTTCTAGTCATTGTTTTTGTATATATTTATTGTATATTTTGTTTATATATAATAGTTTATAAGTATTATTTTAGATCATTCGTTAAACGCAATAAAATTACAAATAATTTAATTTCAAAAATTTAGTGTGTTATGGGTACTTAACTGAAAAATTTGCTCTCTATTTTTGTCACAAAACGTACTCAATAAGATTGTTGTTATGCTGTTAAGTTGATAGTTTTTTAAGTATTTTGAACTGCCTTTCAAAATGTATTGTAAATATACTATTTTTTGATAAACTGCATATTGCAAACACACTTTGTACTGATAAATATAATAATATTTTATAATTTATTTGTTTTATTTTCTCACCAAAATTAATCGCATTATTTGAGCATGAAAGTGAACAGATTTATATGCAAACAATGAATAATAGTGATACCTACAATTAAATCTACAGCTGAAAAATGAGTGACGTGTTACAAAACTAATAAATTTTCAAATAGACAAGGTGTTCAACTTTTGTGGCGCGTGTCTAGTGAAACACCTGCCTTAGACACATGTCAATATGTTAATGCGTTGAACTGGTAATACGAACAAAGATAGATAAAAAAATTGAAGTAAATAACATGTAGCTTACAATTTCCGTTAATTATAAGACGTATTAAAGTCATTTGACTAATTATGATAAAGTGTCTTCAATTCTCGTTTTAATGAGCACTATACATTTAGCAGCAATTGACACTAGATGTTGTGGATAAGAAGAAGTAATTGGCGAGTGTTTCTTTTGAAATTAGTTTTAAATGTTTTTATCAATATTTTTATAAAAAGAATTTAGTTTATTTTAAAAAAATTGAATTGAAAAATGCTTCGTTCAGATAATTGAAAGTGAAGTGAAAGAAAGTAAAAGCAGCAGGTGGACTAAGGGTTTCTGAATATATATATACTGAATTTGATAGGTGGCAGCACTTACTGGATGCATAAGGCATCGGTTTCTAGAACATTCTGATATATACAGAGTTTTATATATGGAACACCTCAATTATCTCGGAAACGGCTTGTACGATTTTTATAAATTATTTTGCGGATCAATCTCGTAAAAAGTTCTAGTGTCAGTAAGTGATTACAGCAGATGCTCAAAATTTTGTCCATTTACTGCGATTTTCAACTTTGAAATACATTTTGCAACATCCCTGACTGGTCAATCTCTGTGGTAATCCTATCTTTTAATTCCTGAATATTGGCAGATTTTGTTTTATAAGCGATGTTTTTTAACCTCACAAAAAATAGTCTAAAGGCTTCATGTCGGGTGATCGCGAGGGCCATTCAATAAAACCACGCATTCCATTTCATCATCTGGGAAACACATTATTCAGGTATTGCCTAACACACACGTATATTGAGCTTGTGCACCATCTTGTTGAAGCCAAATATTGTCGTTTCAGATATCGTTATCGTCTGAAAATTTCAAATAATGAAGTTTTTTTGAAATGTAATTGAAAATACTCACTCGGATTTGAAAATATCTGAGCCAACTCAGGTATAATACTATTTTCCAATAAATCTAAAAATGCCCGACCATTTGAGTTACCCTCAATGAAAAATCGGCCAATTATTTTATTGCCTATTATTCCAGCCCATATATTCAGTTTTTCGGGATATTAGGTGGGATCTAGCGGGGATTTTATGTGACCAGTATCTACAATTATGCCCATTTAAATTTCAATTAATACAAAACAAAACAATACAAAACATAAATTTACATAGAAGGTTTTTAATCGTTTTGATTGTAACATTTTTCCATCATTACATATCTTAAGATTTGTTTTCAGTTGATGCAGTTTTTCTGCACCTTGATTTGAATAAATCTTTCACTGAACCAGTATCGTTAAACTTTTTTACTAATTTACTAGGAGATCATATTATGGGCTAGCTACCTATCGATTCATATGAATTTGAGAGAAGTAAGTAAATATTTGAGGGGTTCTGTAACATCGAAGAAATACTCCCATCAACATAATTATCGCTGAAATATTTCGAAAATAAAATAAAGTACCCAAAACAGGAAAATGGAAATTAAGACTGATCGATACAAATATTTCTTTCAACGTCTAGTTGAATATTGAATTTTGAATTCTATGAGTTTAAAAATTTTTACAAGCATTAATAATATCAAAAATCATCGGAAATCTTAATTAAATATTTCCCAGGCGATGTTTGAAATATATTAAAGTTACTCCACTTTGGTGTTCCTTGCCACGTTCCCAATAAACAACCACTAAATGAAATCTACGTTTTGTATGAATAATTTCTTCATTCGCATAGTCATTTTTTGCTTTCCTATAAAATATTTGATGTATCAGTTCGAGAGGAACTTCTGATATAAGTAGTCATTTCAGGGTAACTTAAAACCGGTATCTCGTGTAAGCAATCAAATGCGTATCAGATTCGCGCAAAGAATACGCCTAAAACCAAAGGCGTACAATACAATTGGAGAGGAGTTCAATGTCTAGTTTATAGTGACAATTATAATTATTGGAACTATCGTAAGATTTTTTGAAAATAATTCTATAACAAACTCCATATTAGATCGATTAATACATATTACATATGTTTATGTTGATTTGAATAGTCACAATAGTCTCTTGGCAATAAGCAAATCAACAAACACATTCTTCTTGTATATTACCAATAACTTCCGGAGTTATTCTATGAACTTCGAATGTAACTCAGCTTTGCAGCTTCTATAGATCTACGGGATTTTCTACATAAACCTTAAATTTCAACCAACCCCGTAGCAAGAAATATCAAGGTGTCAGATCTGGAGTTATTGGGGGCCAGTCTATTAGACCTCGTCTACCACTATACCTCTCAGATTTCAACTAGATACTATCTTATGGTGAGTTAGGATGGTTGGTGTTTGGTAACATGATGTCGCACTAATTCGCAGAAATTGCAGACAATGGTGTATTACCTCAAGTCATCAAGGAAGAATTATCTTTACTAGAATATTTGCAGTTTTGACGATTAAACCAGTTAGGCAGAATAAATAATCAGAAAACATAATTTTTCAATAAAACGTGGATTGATGTAGTTGAATTTTGTACCCACGGTACAAAATACAGAGAGCGTACTAGTGACGGTTGAGATAAACATCTGTCCACACCAATTTACCATAACATATTATAAGGTTTATCTTCAACACTTTATACAACAATCAGTTTCACGTCTTCTGATACCTTAGAACGTCTAACATTTTGAATTCTTAAACGTAATCAGTTCACTTTAGCTGCGTTCTGTATATTTAGGTATCTGTTAATTATTATTAGCTTTCTTATTAGGGAATATTTTCCTCCAATCTCGACCTACATCAAAATACCATTTACTTTATCAGAAAATACTTTTTAGATATTACATTAGTCAATAAGTCGTGTGACTGACACATAGATGGCGTTGCCATCGCCAAATATATTTGACTTTTATGAAGTACCAAGCTTGATTATGTTTGACATTTCATGACATTTTGATAAGTCAAAAAAAAGTGACAGTCATTTAAGTGAAGCTACTTTAATTATTTTCAAAACAATGGATTCAAAACAATATTGTGTGTTAATTTGACATTGCTTCTTGATGAAAAAAATACTGTACCAGCTCAGAAATGGCTTCAGTGTTATCCGCACTCTGCTCTATTGTAAAAAACCATTTGTTATTGGTATGTTGAATTTAAACGTGGTCATACAGACACCGACGATAGTAAACATTATTGTCGTCCTTTTGGGGTGGTTCCTCCAAAAATTATAAAAAAATCCACAAATTGGATATATCTAATCGTAAATTGAAATTGAGTGAGATATCTCAGGCCGCAAAGATATCAGAAGGCAGTGTGTTTACAATTATCCATAAACATTTGACCATGAGAAAGCTTTTTACGAAATCGATGCCGCGTTTACCCACAGTTGATCAAAAACAACTACGTGTTGATGATTCGGAGCAGTTTTTGGTCATGTTTACATGTAATAAATCAGATTTTTCGCGTCAATATCTGATATTGGATGGAACATGGATCCATCATGTCACTCCGGAATCAGAACGATGATAACGGTAGCCGGTGAACCATGTCCGAAGCGTCCAAATATTGTTCATCGACTATTGGTGGATTGTTTGAATGCGAAAATCGAGGAAAAACGGCCTCATATGTCGAAAGAAAAAACGCTGTTTCACCATGACAACGCATAGATTCACAAGTCGATGACAACGATGGTTAAATTGAACGAAGGTCAACTCAACTGAAGAAGCAATTGCTGAAACTGAAGTCTATTTTGGGGTAAAAGAGAAATCCTTCTAGAAGCGCGGTATCGAGAAGTTAGAGAAGCGTTGGAAAGATTGTATTACTCTTGAAGGGGATTACAATAATGAATAAAATCGATTTTCTTAGTTAATCACAGAGCTTCTTGAGTGATTATAAAAATATTAAATCCAACTTTCAAGGTCTCTTAAATAATAATTTGCAAAAAATGAAGACATATAATTGTTCGATCCCTTTCATATTATATCGAAATAAAATGTTCATCTAAATAATAAGAATAGACCTCCGCCACTGAGAACTGTTAATCTCGTGTGAGTGCAATTGAAATTTCAATGTCGCGGGGAGAGGATATAAAACGCACAAAAGGATCCGGTGGCGATCCTAATCACATTCATGGAGACAAGACTTTAATGCGCGAAAGGACTTGGCATAACGGAAATAAAAGGACAAGGAAGTTTCAAGTAGCCCAGACGAGACTGGGGTTTTATAGACCTTACCTAACTTGAAATCGAGTAGTTATTAAAAAAGAGTTCAACGATCGTCGACAACAGAAACCTAGTTTAAAAAATATTTGATATTGATTCTTGTATTGTTTATTTTTATTTTATGTATAATCAATTATTCAAAAAGATAACATTATTATTATTAATATATAATTCGAATGATATTAGATATAAACTGTTGGTTTTTTTGAATACTTGATGAATTGAACGACAAGGAGGAGGTTGATCGATATAGTAGTTATAATTCGTTTAAATTGCAAGGTGATGCTTTGTAAGCAAAGGACATACAATTATTGCTTCAAAGTAACAACATTTAGCTAATATCATCATCTCTTTGAAGCGTTACGTAACGACGAAGTACGGTTTTTTGAAAACACGCAATTGTCCAGAAAATCGTTCGACTACATTTTGCAGAGTGTGTTTTATAGCTTATATGGAAAATAATCCTGTTTAAGTTCATTCTCATTGAAAAACAAATTAATTATAGTATGCTTTCTGCCCTAGTTCAATTACAGACAGGTTGTTTCGATTATTTTTTCCTATTTTTAACTTTAAAAGTTATTTATTATCCTTGTATGATTATTTATGATTGATTCTAATGAGCAACCTATCTGACAGACAATGAAAACTTGCGGTCTTGGTAATTGTTAGCTTTTTGACATAAAAATAACTTATTTGTATTTAAATTTGTTATAAAATCCTGATGAATCGCTGATAACTGCTCAGTAATAACTATGAAAACATATATAATCTAATTAATGTTCAAAAATTAAATGATAAAAATAGAAGGTTGCTGAAATTTGTTTTGAATTTGAAATCTGCGTTGAAACTAGAACGCGCCGTTAAGGAACTCACATTCTAGGCTAAAATCCGCAATTAGGTCATCGATCTCTAATAGAGGACTATAGTTTCCGAAAAGCTCTATTCGATGTTCTTAAAAACCGTTTGGCCTTAGCTGCTTGGTTCTAGTATGTAGCCACTAGTGTTGGGTGCTACTCCGACTAAGACCCTTCTGTGAAACTTCTTTGTCACTATCAGTATGTTTTGGCACATACACCATACATTATGATTGGGTGGTTTACCACACGGCTAAGCGTCATTACGGATGCTTTAGCGTTCCTTTAGAGGTCAAATACTCCCAAGTATTTGACCTCTATTATGGTAGATAAATTCAAAGAAATACTTCTAGCTGTCTTTGTTCACCTATATTACTGCCTCTGTTTTCTCAGGTGCAAGCTTCAATTTTACATTTTCAATACATTCGCTTATTCTAATTACCGCAATATTTGTAGTTGTTATCACTAATCTTTCAGTATTACCACACACCACCTACAACACCATCTTGCCGAATTCTGTTTTGCCAGGCAATACTCTGAATGTGTACCACATTTTGCAAGACTTGGAGCATTGCATCCACAGGTGATGTTTCTTTTATAAATTCAAACTGAGTGTTAGGGAGCCTATCATTTTCATATAGGTCACTCGGATCTGAAGTGGTTGCTTCAGTATCATACCTAGGCAGTCTAACAGACAAATAGGTAAGTAGCAGCATTTATACTGCTCTGCCATACGAGACTTATGACCGTCTTAGATATTTTGGAAACTTTTAGAAGACATTGATTCGCCAGATCTAGATTTTAACCTTGGTGGCTCTCAACAAAATGTCTCGTTATTTTGAGATAACCAGGTCACAGTGCTTTGTATAATTTAATTAAAAAAGCCGCCTCAGGCAGCTCGTCTTTTGTGAATTGTGCTATGTTCACTTCAACGGAATCTATCATCTTGTCTTCTGGCAATTGAGCTGGACGGATAAGCCCCATCGCCTCTGTAGCGACCTTTGATTTTTTTACAAGTCGTTTGTATCTTATTCAATCTTTTCGCAGCTCCGCAATCAGGTACCAGTAGACTGGTCCTTTAATTCCTTAAATTGACCCTTTTCTAGTGAAGGTTTTTTAAGCAGCTTGGATAGCTGTTATAAGTACGGTGTTATTTGTTATATTTCCGTTTACCGTCATCCGCTTGTATCGTATATGATGTTTCACAACCAACAACAATAATTTTATACAAGAAAGCGGTTGAAGCTGATATATTACATCAGGAATATCGTGTCTTTCTAATCATACAATTTGTGAGAAGCTAATTAAAAATGGATTTCTTTTTTTAATTTTATATTAATATTTTTAGTAAATCGTATTTTCCATACTGAATAACTCTGTGTTGAAATCTTACAATTTTTCTGTCTGAGTACAATCAATAATGAGCATGAATATATAACTCTCTTCCATTTTTCTAGTATATTTTGATTTACCTGTTTTCTAATTAACATACACTCATGTTTCATCGTAAATTAAATACTATTATGTTATTTGATATGAACTCACCCATCGACGTCCTCAAATTATATTCATCGATTGATTCAGATACCATCGATTCGAATTAGGTACTCGATGAACGTAATTTGGAAGTTAAATTTCTTAGCATTAATCGACCGAGAGATCGTTACAGATACTTTATTAGATCAAATAGAAAAAAATATCGGTTACATACATTTTTAACACTTTCATCTAGATCAAGATTAGATTTCTTGTTGGTATATCAAATTAAAGCAATCACTGACATTTCGACTTTGGAGAGAGTGGTTAGCTGATAGCATATTCTGGACAACATAGTTTTTCATCTCTATAAACGAATTATGAACAAAAAAGACTGATGGAACTATGAATAATAATCCAATAGTTTTTTGGAAATGCTTGATAGCACGGTTACCTTGAGAGAGTAATTTGTACAGGACTGGAAAGCAGAAAACAAAAATAAAGATACTTTCTTCTAATTATTCTAACAAGATTTTAGTAAAAATAAATAATATAGATAAATCAACAAACTACTTTACCTCATTAACGAAGAAGATGATATTCATTCAATTTATATAAAGTAAACCATCAATAATTAGTATCGACATTTTTATGAATAGTATATCAGATTATAGATCTATCTGTGTGTGAAAAGTTATGATTGGCGTTTGCGCAGAGTTTCTGTGGAAAAGTATGCAAATGCTTTGTTTTCATGAAAAATCAATACATAAAATGACAATTTAGTAATTTTTGTGAGGATAGGTTAGCTTAGCTTAGGTTAGGTTAGGTTAGACTAGGTTAATTTAGGTTAGGTTAGCCTAGGTTTTTTCTATAAAAATGATATATACTTGAAATTCGTTTTTTTTCATATTATACCTGTGTCACTCTACGATCAATAATATTGCTAAGCATATCAAATGATTCAATTTAGCTTCAAAATTCTCAGAAATATTTTCTAATAGAAATAACCACCCGATACAATTTTCATGTTGAATTCATCGAGTCATAGGTTAGGTTAGGTCAAAAAAAGCACGTCGCTCCAAGAATCATAATTCGTGGCTGGCCTATCGATGCCTCATCAATGAAGGCTACACTCATGAGTGAGTCAATCACAAAGAAAGATTTGTTTCTGATAGCGGGATTCATATCCAAAGAAAAATAAATAGGTTAGGTTAATCTATGTATAGAGTTTCAAACTCTTACCGGTTTTTTTGTGAGCTTGTTAGTAACTCTTCTTTGGACTAAGAGCAACGCTTATTACTGTTAGCGAACATAATTATAATAATAAATTGTTTGTAATGTTGGATATCGTCACTTGGGATGGCAAGTTTGTTTGTCAATAATTTTCAATCACAAGTACCATCAAAGATCTTGAATTTCATTTTCATTACAAACAAAAAAGGACTAACCACTGTTTTTTCTAGTTACAACAAATGAGTAACTGAAGTATAATATTACATTTTTTTTGTTTGATTCAAGAGTGGCATATGTGACACCACAGTATATAATTACGAACTCGAATAGACCGTGCGTATAGGAAGTAAATTTATAAAATGTGAGGGGATCCTTGTATATTTTCCGAATCCACCCATTTCCTCCAATATTGGTTCTAAAAGGAAAGGTACCTAGTGTTCGCGTGCACATAGTTCAAACCAGTGGCGTAACTCTATCAAAAGTGATATTGAGGTATCTGGATTAATTAATAACAAACTGATATTTGCTTATTATTCTGACTATACCACAAAAAGTGAGTTAAGCACATCTAAATTATCTAAGAAACGGTTTGTAGTATTATCTAGTATTTTTTGGCTTGAATAATCATCAATAACACGGTTATGAGTGCAACAAGTGAATAAAGTAATACTTTCTCCACGAGTAGAACGGTTAGACAATTCCTACGAGTAAAAAAAAAGTTATTTTACTCACGAGTTTCATAAAAAAATTTTTTCTACGTCCGTACACTCACAAAAATTCGTCAAAACTTTTATCAATTTTTATTTTGTAATAGTTACATCAAAAGTACAACTGTGAGCAATATTGTATACTTGTATTGGCAACTTTTAACGAGTTCAAAGAAATAACACTGTCTATAGTTGTATTAGTACTTTGGTAGGATCGTGAACATTTACAATGTTGTAAGAAGTCGAATTAGTTATTTTCGTTAAAATTTTCTCTTCGGAATCCTTTTTGTTTTTTATTAAGTCGTCTACGTAACCCTCCGAAACTGTGTTGGATTTCCACCCAACGTGCTTCCTGTGTTGAATTATATCTCCACCGGAATCCACTAATAGAGACGCCGAAGAGCGTCGAAATGTATGTTCAGTGTTGTTTTTTGGATTAGGTAAATTCAAATATGTTGCAATAAGCGAGGGAATTTTTAAATAGGTATTGATACCTACAACTTAGTTTTTTCATTTTCCATTTCTATACTGAAAAAAATGATCTGTTTTGACGTTTGTGGGTCGTTGGTTTCTATTTTATCCAGCTTACCACAAACTGGCTAATACCAATTATAGAAACTAGCAAAAAGCAACTGTTCAAAAATGAACCTATGAGGCTACTTGGAAACCTTTAAAGCTATGTATGTCGCATTATTTGTTAATTACTTACGTCCCAATAATTCAGAAAATAACGTATCCCTATTGAACTAAAATATGGTACACCCGTGTTTGCCAAATTTGGTTCATTCCGTTTCTTTCTAACAATCGCCTGTTAAGCTTATTGTTCACATCCATATAATTATTGCTAATGCGCCATGCACATTGATGTAGTTTACTTTAGTGTCCCCTTATTCAAGGTCAGCGTGTGATTTATGATAATGACATATATTTTATTTTCTTTTCAATATTCTGAGCCCAGTCCCCAGGCTTCAGCTTAGCCAAACTCAGATAATGGTGAGGGAAGATCAGTGAATTGAATTGGAAAATTTTATTGTAACACAAAAGTTTGAAATCTAAAATAAAAATTTGTAGAATGATGGAAACATGGAGAATTTAACAAATTGAGGTTCGTTAGTAGTAAGATGATAAATTATGGGGTAGGATAGAGTCAGATGCAATTCATTTTATTATTCAAAATAATTGGATGAAATCATTTTTTTATTTTAGTTCAAGAACGAACTTCAACGTACAAAGGGACATAGTACAATGTAAGACAAGTATTCACAAGAATGACATTAAGTAAAAGTCAATATTCATAGTAACTATAAATGAAAATGAAAGAGGTACCAATAGTCTTCTTCTTCTTATTCATTCGTATCATGTCCTGGGAGGTGGACTGCTAGCTGTCCATTCATCTCCTAGGTGGTCGTCCAGGCTCTCTTTTCCCTATTGGTTTCCCTTCCAGTACGATGCGTGGCAGTCTACTCTCTTCCATTCTTCTCACGTAGGCGTATCCTTTTCTTTATCTCCCCATCTTATGATGTTTTGCATCCCACATTGTTCCCTGATGTCCGTGTTTCTGATTCGATCTACTCTTGTTTTTCCCACTATAGTCCTGAGTGTTTTCATTTCGACTACCAGAAGCTTGCTGTTCGTTTTGTTGGTTTCCTCTCTAGTTTCACTAGTAAAACTTATGAATACTTGTCAAGTATGTAGTCAACAGTATCAGATCGACATTAATTTCTTTGGAACAATAGTCTGCGGTACTTTGATAGGTAAATGAGCCATTCGAGATTCAATCCATTAATTCTGACCAGTTAATTCTCTACAACACGGTACATTGTGTCTGCAATAAAGAATATTTCTGCAGTACAGAAGTGACAGTAAAGATATAGTTGAATTCATACGTTTAAATTAGATTATGTTGTAGGTACTCATTTGAGTTAAAATACAAGAAATGTGAAATTTATTTAAATTAATCCCTAATTACGTGATACGTAATTATGGTTGTTCTATGTTTATAAGATTTAATCGTTCACTAAAAATTTAATCAAACTTTGTCGCGTATATCATTTTTATTGGTTATTTATGTAATTTGAAAATAACTTATTGCATTTAGAATAAAATATCATACAGTGTGCAATATTCAATAAGAATCCCTAAACTGATTTTTCCAAAACCGGTCCTGGAATTATTTTGGATTTTACTTATTTCTTTTATTGTGAATTAAGATAACAAGAGTATTCACAAGATGAGGAAATATAGTTGTACACAAAGCATTTGATACAATTGAAAAAATCTGTTTAGCATAGTTCACAACAAAGAGGTGCTGGGAGTAAATTATTGAAAAAATATATAATGCTTCTTTAAAACCACTAAAAATCGTTTGAGGTAAGACAATGCGTAATCAGCATGGCTAATAAGAAAGGGGTATTCAGCTCTGAACTCATTATCGAGGTTGTGGATCACGTGCTGGATCTTGAAGGAAAAAATCGGAGGATGCAATTTAATTCAAATAGATGGAAGCTTATGACAAAATTGAGTGTCTTTTCGCTTCTATTCGCAGATAACGAAAGAGATCTGCAAATAATTTTTAGACATTGTATAACCATGACCATTAATGGATGATGGCTAAGGAATCTTGGAACAATGTAGAATTCCTAGGTAAACTAGCATTAATAGACTAATATAAAATAATGATCTCTTGTAATATAGTTTATTCTCATGATTCGTCAGATTTGTACATGAAAGCTGGTATACCAAAACTCATTCGTATTAATATAACGAGTCAATTCACAACCAAGCAACAATGCGAATTTTTTTTTTCAAGTATCTTAGGTATTCTCTATTATTTGTTTCATTATAAGTAGTAGCAATTGTACCAACCCCATAAACACTCCAATAATTATCTCAATCAACTAAATAAAAATACAAATAATTGATTTCTTTGTGAAGGGCCGCAACAGATAAAAAAATATTTTCGATGGTCGTTCTAATTTAGAAATTCTTCGAGAATTTCTTCACATTCCGAATTTTGTCGATACTGATATCAAGTTTTGGGGACGTAAATAATACACTGTGTCTGTCCAATTAAAATTGTAGCCTATTTGTAGCATGTTTTTTTTCTCGCGATATATCAGTAAAATACTGATGAATCAATGAAAATATTGGTATTTAACAGATTTTTTCCAAAATTTTCTTGGCTCTAGGAAATTATTGAATGAAAATGTATCGTTCTTGGCAGAATTGAAAGTGTGTTTGTTTTGTTATCTTTTGTCATTTTAAGTTTTTCAAATACGACACATGTAGTCAATCCAATTTTGTATTCGAAATGGATGGTGAGACAAAAGGTTTTGCATTTTATACCTTTACATCTATAACTAGCATATATTGGTAACATTAGAAGGCATCAAACAACGGAGGTCTTCGATATCTGCACCTTGTTCTATTCAACATTAATTTTATAGATGACTACGCCTTATTCTGTAAAGGGTGGTGCAAAATGATAGCGGGATCGCCACGGAAAAGCATTCTTGAAGTAAGTTCAAAATGTGAACGTGCGTTGTTTTTACAAAAAATAATTAATCTACGCTCATTTATGTAGTAAAGTGGTTTGTAGGACATCAACATAACCCCTGATATGTCATAGTGCCATTTTAGCGTAACTTGAGCTTCTTACTAAGCTGGAATGTCTGATATACACCAAACACGCTAGCACTACATATCAAAACAAGTTAATAAGATTCGGTTCACCTTCAGCCTCTTAAGGCGAAAACTTGGTTATCGAAACTCGCGACACATAGTGTAATTGTTAGTGTTGTTGTCGTGTGTTCAATTCAGCTTTTTGAACCATTATTCCAGCATTCCTGTGAAAATGTCACTCGATAGAAAACTCAACGTCGTTCTCCACGGCGGAGTCTTTTCTTTCTACAGCTATAATATACACTTAAGCATGATTCTTCGTTTAAAGGTCGGGACACACTTGTCATACACCAGTCCGATCCGATTTGGCTCCAAATAATGGATCAGTGCGGGATCGGCAGGAGCGTGCACACATAACCTATACGCTTCCGAGTTCTTTCCCATTTCCACCTTCAACTCGATACATACGCTACTCTCGCCCGTCTCGATTCAATTGAAATCGCGAAAGGTTCCGTACGAAAATGGTTTTAATCTGTAGTGGTCACTCAAGTCGTGTGACTAACTAAGAAAAACACATTTTCGATTTTATTCATCAATGTTATTCCCTTCAAGAGCGATATAATCACCTCAAAAACTTCTCGATGCCGTGCTTGCAGAAGGATTTGTCTCTTGCCCCAAAATAGGCCTCAATTTCAGCAATAGTAACCATCGTTGCCATCGGTGCATTTTCTTGCTGAAACAGTGGTTTTTTCTTCGACATGAGGCCGTTTTTCATTGATTTTTCCATTGAAACGACCTAATAACTCTATGTACCATTCGCTATTTATTATCTTTCCCTTTTGAAGAGAGTCGATAAACAATATTCCATGCGTATCCCAAAATACTGATGCCATAGCATTCCATAGCTGACTGCTATGCCTTTGGACGCTTCGGACGTGAGTCACCGGCTACAGTCCACTCAGATGATGATAGTTTTGATTCCGAAGTGAAGTGATGGATCCATGTTCCATCCAATATCAGATATTGACGCGAAAAATCTGATTTATTATATGTAAACATGACCAAACACTACTCTGAATAATCAAAATTTTGTCACGCAATTTCAATTACATATAACCAATTTGTAGATCTTTTTGATGTTTTCTGGATTAACTACCTCAATTGGACGACCAGAACGTTCAGCATCATCAGTGTCTGTACGACCATGTTTAAATTCAGCAAACCAATAACAAATGGTTATTTTCGATGGATATTAAAAAGGGTCTCTCTGAGCTAGTGGCCTGAAGCACAGCAGTTAACTCGACGGGCAATTTTTCGGTAAGTGAAGTAGTATCTTTTGAAGCAATATCTTTCTGGCCCACAATAATTCTACCTCTGTTGAAATGACTAACAAGGTGGTAGTTTTTACGTTTTTAAAGTTGAGACGCTTGAACCAATAGAGAACTTACAATAACTGGTAATATATAGTTTAATGCTTTCACTTGAAGAAGAAAAAAAAACGGTGGAAGAGATTCACTCGCCTTCCCGCCGTTCTATAAGTTATCTTATGATAGAATTTTTATATTGGGATTTATTTAAAAATATTATTACGACTTTTTGCAAATCCTTTTGCAAAATAAAAAAAATATATGTTTATGCCTACAATTCGCTTATGTCGGGAAAGATGAAATGATTTGTATTTTTCACATTATAACCGAGTCAATTTAAAAGTCTTTTTAGCCATCAATAAACTATTTAGCGAGGAAATACACAATTTAGAACCATGAATAATCAAAGAGTTGTAAATTATATTATATTATATTATATTATATTTTTATTACAATATTATATAAATCTCTACTAAATGTTTGAAATGGTTCAATGTGGAAAGCAAGAGTCTTCGAAACTAGAATCGTTGATTTATTATTAGATATTGGTGTTTCCGTACCGTACCAGTTGGCGGGAAAACTGTGTTTATCTCTAATTAAATCAAGGTACTATGCTTCGTAAAGTTTTTTCAGATATACTTTTTATTCCGTAATTAATTTATAGATAAGTATGAAATATGAAAATTTAGTTTTAGATCATTTACTTAGTAATTAATACACTACTATCTGAAGGACAAGGGTGGCTTATGCCCAATGGTTAACAATCCGTAACTTTTACTAGGACAACTTGTACCATCTACAGATAGCAAAAATGAATTTTGTAGTCGATTTCTTAGATACTCTTTGTTTAACTCGATAAAATTTATGGTTTAGGAGATATGTAGATTTTTAGATTGTTGTACATGCCAAGGAAATCGTTCGCCATGAAGAGACATTTTGAAGAAAATTATCATAAATTGTGATTTTTTATTGAGATTTCAATCTGCGATCGAAATTATCCTCGAGAAGTTCGTCAAGGAAACATGGACGGTAAACAGTTTCAGCATTAGTCGTACAAAACTATAAAATATTTGAAGCTGCCGATTTTTCGAGAGCGTTTCTTGACCTATGCCAAACTCTGTGTTTTCTTCATATGTTAAAAATATTATAACGTTCCCATCTGAATGTATTTGTTGGCAGTTAATTATGAGAAATAAACAACAGTTTTCGATTTTACATATACGAGGAGGTACCCAAAAGTAACCGGAATAGCATTGCCATGGGTGGAGCTTTTGTAGTACTGATTTCTGCCGCTAGGGCCTGCCTAGCGCAACTCGTCGCCAGTTCAGTGCCGCGCGGGCCGTTGACCTGCCACTCAAGTGTATGAGTGGTTTTCTCGATTTAAAAATGGCGGATGTCGATTGATGACAAACCTCGCTCTGGACGTCCATCAACTGCCCGAATCGATGAAAATGTTGAAAGAGTTCGTGAGCTTGTGCGCACAGACCGTCGACAGACAATTGATCACTTGTCTGAAATCAGTGGAATATCTTGGAGCTCGGTTCAGCAAACAGGTGACTGGTTCTTCCACCATGGCAACGCACCTGCATACTCAGCCATCACTGTTAGCCAATTTTTGGTTAAAAATTACATGGTTCCGCTGCCTTCCGCACCTTACTCGCCTGACCTGGCTCCCCGCGACTTTTTCTTGTTTCCACGCATTAAAAGGGGCATGAAAGGACGGTGATTTGAAAACATTGAAGAAATCAAGAAAAGAACGAGACAGGAGCCTGCAGCCATCTCTAAAGATGAGTTCAAAAATGTTTCGAATAGTGGAAGCACCGCTGGGAAGGTTGAAGGGGATAAGGTTGTTTTGTAAATATTTGTAAATATATAGCATTTAAAAAATAATTTCGGTTAATTTTTAGCTACCCCCTCGTAAGCTTCATACAAATTATTTAATGAATTATATATCATATAAAGAGACTTCATAGAATTTCTAATTAGTGAATATTTGTAAATTTTGCTCATAAAGATTCAATTATCAATCCAAAAATCTTTGAATGCTCGTATAAACATTTTTCAAAATATTCAAATTAGACACACTCGTAGCATATGAAAATCACTTCAAAAAATCATCAAACATTTCCAAGTACCAGTGATGAATCTCAACAAAACCGATTTAATGAGTGTAATTATCCAATCTTATTTTCACTTGAAACCAAAATGATCCCGTTGCCAAAGTGGCACCTCGTTCTAAAAATTCGGACCACACATAGCGATCCACCAAAATTTTGTTATCTAATTGGCAAACACATTAACGACACGAAACAATAAACGGCTCTTTATAAAACATATCCGGTAGTCCTCTTAAGATAACAATTAAGAGTTAAAAGTATTACCGACAAAAACAAAAATAATTTTTTCTATTTGATTTTTAGTGTCGCCTGTTAAGAATTTGGATAGAATGTCATAAAAATTAAATGGTTATTAAGACATACTTAGCTTGTATTTTGATAAAATTATTTGATTTGATAAGATAGAATAAAATTTGAAGACGTTGACCGAAATATTTAGAAGTAATTTTGATTCAATGTTAGTTACAGGTTTAAAAAAGCTTCCAGACTTTTCTTAGTTTGTGAACTACAGTAAAAACTACAATATTACATCTTAACTATTCTATTGAATTATTGTTGGTTCTAATCTCTTTCAAATCTTTTATCTGCATTGACATCTAGATCTTATACATGTCGTTTATATGAACAATGAATTTATTAATAATTCAAATGTCAATTAGTGATACGAATATAAAGTGTGACAGGAACATGATACAGATTGTTGAATCAGTCGGTAATAATCATTATGTGGGTCTAATCTTATATTTACTTTTAGAGACATGTTAAACTATAAAACAATAAAATAAGAGATAAAGTCCCTTGACGCCGCTTAACAATCTCGAATAAACAAACAAAGTCGGCAACAGACAAAAGTCATCTTTCAAAAGACACCCAAAATCAAAAGGCCCACAAAATCAAACGTAGCCATCTAGATTAAAACCAAAATCTATCACAATCATAACTTTGAGATAAATTATATCAAGTGCTCACCAATGTGTAGACACGTAGACACACAAGTTAAGATAATATTATAGTGGGTGATCTGATTTTACATAATGTTAGTGGATACAAGAGTTACATGAGAATGAGAATTAAAAAATCGTAAATGGTGGTCGAATGTAAGGACTTTATTAAAAAATTTGAATCAAAGTTCTCCCAATTTGTCTATTTTACCGATTAAAAATTATGTCTCATCATTTTATATACCAATATGGAGTAAATTTAACGAAAATAGTGCTGTGACAAAATTTCTCACATGACCCTGCGTTTCTAAGTAAGTGTTTTCAATGAATAATTACAATTTATAATAATTTTCCTTGGCATACACAACGATCTAAGAATCTACATAAACCATAAATTTTATCGAGCCAAGCAGAGTTGAAAAATCGAATGAAAAATTCATTTTCGCTATCTTTGGATTGTACAGGTTGTCCCTGTAAAAGTTACAGATTGTTAACCATTGGGAATGAGCCGCATCATGCCTTCAGATAGTAGTGTATGCATTATTTATTCTGGAACACACTACATCGACGTATTCATCCATTAAAAATTCATAATGTTCAGATGTATTAGTTAGTAAATACACTTGAATATAAGTTCTTATTTCGCAGCTTTAAATGCCCTATAATGCTAAACGAGAAGTCGTATGAGAAATTTCTTTTATATCACAGCATTATTTTCACGTCATTTACTCACTCCCGAATTTGTTGCATCAAGTCTTCGAACACCCTGTATATGCTGTTACAAATATTAAATCACATTCTCTTCAATAAAAGTAATGGCTGTTTCATTATTAATACATTATACGTTGAAAGGTTTTTAGAGAAATGAATTCTGTAGAACTTTTTACAAATAATAAATTTCTTTTTAAGCCATTCATTTTCGTATTAATTTTTTATTAGTTATTATAATTTATAATTATTACTTCGGCTTATTTAAATCAGTGGTATGAGAGACTCTGTTTCTCTCTGAGTTCCGGCGTTTATATTAATTATAAATATAAATTAACTAAATTTACATAATTATTTCTTATTATACTCAAAAAAAAATTACTAATTTCGAATAAGTTGTAACATATGCCATTAGGCTTGTTACATTTTGAATATTCCTTTGTTCACGTTTTGTATCACTTCTGATTAGTACATAATAACATTCGAGTTTTTGAAAAATTAATTTGTTATCGACTTCTCACTCCATTCGAATAATTCGATAAAACTCCAGCTTCGTTGCTTAATCGTCCTCTAAAAGTGTTTAAATCAAACTGGAATTTCAAATTAATTTTAAAGAAAAGTTTCGTGTATAGTCGTATTTTTTTTTATTTGTGGAACAAAACGAATAGAATAGAACAGATTCCTGGTTATATTTTAAAAAATATATAAACTCAGTTTTTTTATATGTTAGAGCATAAGCTCTTTTTTATTGAAACTTGTTCTATCTACTCGTTCCTTCTTTAATAATTTACATTGTACGCAATTCTACAACTGTCAGCTTGGGAGCCGGTGCACCACAAAAAAACCAACAACTGGGATTCCAGTTTGGGGCTGCTGTCATCCCGGATTTTCCTAGATAAGTCCCGGTTTTTGTATTTTAGTATTGTTTGTTTATAACAATTGATCATCTTCTGTTATGAAGTTTTTAAACATGGTCAATTCGAATTCAGTTACTGATAAGGAACAACAACATACTTTCGTTTCTAGAAGCCGGATGTCAATCAGCAGTGATAATAGAGTACTGACTTGTGGCATTACCAAAGTCGATAGTGTTAATGTTGTATTTAGTGTTAATTAAGAGTAAGTTTCAATCTTTTAGAAATATTTGTAGAGGAACAATACCAGAGCTTCCTTTGAAGTAAAATAACACAGTTAAAATAGCGACTGTCTTTTACTCTATTAACGACAAGATTGAACATATTAAAATTGTTCCAAAGTACATTACGGTCACTTTTTACTCCTCCTAAATTCTATTCTACATGTTACTAGTTGAGGATTTGATTTTTTTTACATATACGAAGCTGTACCTGTGACCATTTTTTGATATCGTCATATTTGGAACCAAATAAATCTACCAATTAAATCATTAAACTCTTAATTATTATCGATATGTTACTAATGTATGATTTACACTTAGAACATCTTGTTGTGTAGTCAAAATTATTATATTATCAAATCAATAAACATTTTTTGTATTATGAACATTTTTATAACAAATTTATTAGTCGCCTGACAATATTTACAAATCTTGATTAAATCAATAGAAAGATCAAGAAAATTTACTAACGCTCAACTAGCGGGGGTAATGGGTTCGTCTAGAAGGAAAAATTAGTTTTTAATTTAAGCAAAAAGAGTTATTTATTCTCTGATTGCCCTTAATTTTTGTAAAAAAGCGGGTGATAAAACCACTTAGAGGCAGCCGCTACTGATTTTTCTATTGATTACCAAATCTAACCGTGATTATTGTCTTTTTCGGACCCATCAGCCGCAAACAAGGCTATCCAAAGATTACTACAATTATCACTCTTTTCAATTTCGTATGGTATTAGCGGCTTTTACAGAAAACGTTTCTGTTTCCGATTAGTTTTTGTTATCGGGGTATGTCGTCGTCTACATTTTTCCAGATGAATAATTTTAATCTCACAAAAAAGTGTGGTTTTTACTAAAAGAATATGCCAAGATCTAGCGTTTTCCGATGTGTGGCGAGATCAAAACCGTGCTCGAATTAAATGTTCCTAGTCATAAAAAAAGTGTACGAAAATCAACATCTATTATTTATATCTCATATACAGGTAACAAAGAAAATGCACATATCTCAGTCTTATATTCGGATCAACCTTTTGAGATATGGCAACACTGATGTGACTATGTCAAATCTGACACCGCCATCATGAAGTTTCACATTTTTAAGGTAAATCCACTTAGAAAATGTTGTCATACAAGTGCAATTTCAGTTTTTTATAGCTACTTGAAACATTCATTTTGATCAAAAAATGAAATTAAATCCAGCGATGATTTTCTATGACTTTCGACGTGGATTAAACCAGCAGCATTGTGCCCATCAACTCACTTCGACTGTGTTTTGCTGGTTTTCTAAATTCAATCGTGGTTGAAGGGTGAACTTCGTAAAGGTCGTCCAAAATCGGCTGTTGCACCAGAAAACATCGATGTTAGTCGTAAACTGATATTGCAAGATCTTCATGTGACATACCGTGAGATTGAGGCATACTTGGGCATTAGTTCCATTCGCATACATGCAATGTTGCTTGAACATTTAGCTCTCCAAAAGATTTCTTCGCGCTAGATACCGCAAAATTTGACAATCGCTCAAAAAAGCTTGTGTCGATTGGTGCAGAGAAATGCTGAAAAAATTCAATCGTGATGCTTCAAAAGACGTCTATAATCCTGGGGGTGAAAGCGACCCTTTCTTGGAGATAAAAATTTATTCCATCAAAATAATCATGTAGGTCGATAGATTGACTAATTCTAAGCAATTTTTACTCCAAAAAGTTTTTTGGTACTTTTAGAGTTATTAACGACGGAAACTACTCATTTGAACTGCATCTTTTTCGAAACCGGGTATTGAAAAAAGTTTTATTTGATATGGCGTTGAAGTACTGTTGAAATCCCCTACAAAATGTCCCTTTAAAAAAGTTTCTAGCTTGAAAATTGAGCGAGTTATTGTCGGAAAACCAACTGCTTTTTTTTTCAAAATTTCGGAGCATGAATTTCGGAGCGTCAGAAAAAAAGAAACGTGAAGCGTACAATCGAGCAACAGCTGGCATGAACAAATTATTATTACACGACTTATTCAAAATTGTTGTCTTTAAAAAAAGCTTTCAATACTACTACCCTCGGAGGACGGTCTTTGGAGGTGTTGCAAGAGCCCGATTAATCATAAACTTGTTTAAGAATATCAAAAGATCTACGAATAATTCATATAAACTGTGTTTCACTCAAATACATGCTAAAATCTAAGATTTTTGAATTTTTTACGATAAGGGGTAGTTTTCACACCTAAAAAATATAAAACACCCTTCGGCACGTGTTAAATTTTGAATAATGAGGAACGAGCTAAAAAGGTGAATTTAATTTGTTTATTCAAAGGAAAGAAAGCTTAGAAATTTATTTTTATACGGGGCTATGTTCTATGAGTTTCCTTGTACTTTTATTTTCATTCATTGTACTTACATAATCTGACGTATTTGATTTGATATCAAACCATTTTTGAAAAATGGCAAATTTGAGTAGAAACAGAACAGCCACATATATGTTCATAAGGATGTTTCTAATAACTGTCACTATAATATTGTCATGAATGTAAATTGAGTTATTTCTACGAAATTGTTGATGATATCGTCATATTTTTTTACTCTTTTAAGAAAGTAACGTTATATCTTCTTGAATTGATCTTTAAAGACACTTTCTTTGTTCTGCATATTATTTCGTTTATTTTTAATAATGTAATCGGAAAAATGAAAGCTTTACGTCTACAACAATATTAATATAGAAAATGCGTACGAATAATGGTTTTATGAAGGTCCATTCGACGTAATGTCATATTTTACAGCGATGACTCCGAATAAAGTAGCAATTTAATATTGCACGCACACATGCAAATCGATAATATCGTATCAATACAATTTATAGGCGTGGAATTTTAATCGATAACCGGTCCTATGCATATAATTTCTCATTATGTTAATATATTGACGTTGTGCGGAAAATTTAGAAAGTGATTTTTTCAGTGAATGTATACTAAAATATGTTTTTTTAAGATGGGTGAGAATTAGCAGAAAAAACTCGCTTCAGGAATGGTTTAATCAAATAAAAACAAACAATCTCGTGACATGATCTAATAGATAAAAGTGAACAACCCTCTCAGTATGAACGTAGTAATTCGAAATGAAATTTTAAGGGGTAGCATTGAAAAATTATATTAAACCGCCGTAACCAAAATGCCCCAATAGAACAATATGATGGTTAACGTCAATTGTAACATGCTGATAGGTTTTTTTGTCAACTATTTTTCCAATTAAGTAAAATAACGCTGGTTGACACGTTTTGGCATTTAATATCTACCCCGAAACTAATATTTAAATCTATATTATCTATTAATCTATAGAATGTTTTACCAAAATGATACCTCCCATTTGGTTCAACAATGTATGGAGAGAGCCCAGCAATCATTAAAATTACTGTTACTTTCGTATTACGAAGACATTGGGATACAATACCAAAAATTAGACAAGTGTTGTATATGCCGATACTCCTTCCGTTTCCAATTTGGTAATGACAGTTAAAAGATATAAGATAACAATGTATTTCTAGCGGTTCGATATATCTCTTCAAGAGAATATTACGGAATTTGTTAACACATTAGAGAATTTGTTAACACAAGTGAAGAAAGTTACATTGTTCAGGACTGACGTAAGGTTTACTCGAAGATATTGTCTGATATACCGGGATTTTTTGAAGTAATCAATTAGAACTATTCCTTGGTTCTTCTAAATAAAGTCTTAACGGTTTCATTGCGTAATGGGAATAAGAAACCGTGTAGATCAATACAACATGCAGCAAATTCCAAAAAATTGTACGTTTATATGAATTATTGACAATTCATTGTAAAAAAGTTTATTACTAAAATCAATCTTCGCTCCATATCCACTTATTTGTTTTTGCATTATGAATTGCTGAATTGCATTAAATTTTATGTTTGACGCAGTTAGGTTAGGTTAGTTATATTAACTATTGACTATATGGATATAAAACATATATAAAAACGTTGTCATTAAACATTTATTCAAATAATGAGTAATGGACTACTTTGTTACCAAATGATTATTAATAATCAGCATTATATTATGTGAGCTGACGTCTTCCAAATCTAAAATAATTTCATTCGGATTCTGACTTTATCAGAACAGCCACAACGCGTTCTGGCAAACGCAAGACGCTCAGATAATGCGTCGTGGCTGTTTTAAACGGCCACTGGTCTTTGAGCGTAACATATACATGTTGTATATATGTCAAAATTTATAAAAACAACGCCGCGCCACTCAAATTTCCGTTGAAATAACTTGCATATGAGAATGTTAGCGTAGGCATAGAACTTTTATATCTAAAAAAATAATTATGTGTATTGTTTAATGATAGTGCTAGAATTTAAATAACTTGGTAGTTGTGATTTGTGCTATATCAATTCCTTCATTATCATTACATAAATAACTACAAAAGGATCTGTTCAAATAGAAAGCTCTTGCTTATTAGAATGATTTGTAACAGTACGGGTCGGCAAAACTGCTTGAAAAATATCACAAAATACTCTCTAAATGTTTTGGAAAGTACTAAATTATGAGTGTCCTCTTATATTCATAATTTATATATATATTTTCATGTAAACTACTTCACTGTCTACCCAAAAATTAACACGCAATCTTGTATTCTACGCTTCGGTCAACATGAAACAATTTTTTTGTAGTTGTTTTTATGTACTTGTTTAAATTGTATTGATTTCTCGCTGATGGTGGTTGATTGTTTACGCCTGACTGTAGGTAGCCGAAGTCTAATTCTTATAACCAGTGATTTACTTGCCACTTCAAACAAAATCGATTTGTTGTTAGCGGTTTTATTCGTTTTCTTGTCTATTTTTTGTAATTGGCTCTATTGAAAAGGCATGTCCGTTATTTCATGGATATTAAATCTAGTCATTATGTATTTTCGTGTTTGTTTTTTATTAGATAAACAGATTATAATCCGCAGGATTGAGGGAAGCTTACAAATGTAATAATTCGCTATTTATAGAATTCACAGTATTTATAATGTTGTTTCTCCAGCACCCCCTCTGAATTATGAGCAAATAATAGACATTTTAATTATAATTTGATGATAAGGCAAGAACTCAAAAGGAGGTTTGTGAAATTTTTAATAATAAATGCCCTGGTCAACTCGTTTCGCAATCTACAGTTAGCAAAATTGAAAAAAAGTTTCGTGTAACTGGACATTTAAAAAATATTTAAATCCATTGTCGCCGACAATGATGTAAGTAAATTATCAATTTTGACAGTTTTGCATAAAGAAAAACACCACCCTTACAAAGTTCAGTTGGTTAAGTGAAGATGATCCCGATAGAAGGAAAGAATTCTGTAAATTTATGTGGGACAAAATGAACGCAGTTTATTCTGATAAAGCTACCTTTCATCTAAACGGAACGGTTAACAAATAGAACTGTAGATATTGGGGCACTAGAATTGTTAAGGCTCACATTCAATATCCTAAAAAAGTGAACTTTTGGGCCGGTATCATTAATAATTTATCAATCATTTATCAATAATAATTCTTAGTGCCTACATTACAAAGACTTTTTCCTGATGTTAATCATCCAAATAAATCGATAAATCGATCTATTTACACCGCATTTTTCACGTACAGCAAGAAATTATTTAATCGAGGTTTATCTCAATAGGTGGATTGGAAGACGTCGAATGATCGAATGGTCGATTATAACGCCCGATTGCACTCCTCTCGATTAATTCTTATGGAGTTAGTTATTCGAAATCTAAATTATATTCTAATAGACCAGACAATATTTAAAAGTTAAGATAACGGAAGAAATTAACAAAATAACCCCAGAGTTCACAAAAACTGTTTTTCAAAATCACCTCGGTTATTTTCAACATGTGAATGGTGATCATTTTGAACATTTATTCTAATTGTAAAGTACATTGAAAAAAACATTTTAAATATTATGCAACATTATTATCTTTCTTTTTAGTTTTGTGATAGATACATTATCAAAATTTTACATGTTTAAAATTAATTTTCTCAGTTGTGATTGCACCAAATTCAAAAAACTTTTTGTTGCTGAACATAAGACTAAAATCCCAAGGTGCCACACGACCCCCTTTCTTATTTAAAGTTATCAAGGAGTTTTCAAATAAAAATCAACATGTTTCAGGTTTTTTCATATATAAGTTCATAATAACGCTAAAGTTGAATCGCATATGGACCGCATTGTATGTAGGTATATAACTAATGATTTCTTGAATTTATTTTCGACGAATTTTGAGCTTTCTAGTTCATAATGAATTTGATGAATTGATACAAACATTTGTTTAATGGTATTTCTTGACTGGTTATAGTATAAAGATACTTTCGCCGGTGAAATTCCCATGAACTTTGTAAATAAAATATCATATGGCATACGGTTACCACAAAGACTTATTTGAAGAAGTAAATAATGCCACCAATGACAGGAAAGAGTTATAAATTCATTTCGAAAAACATTTAGAAAGAGACGATGACAGCAGATCCAAAAGACTAAATTTATGGTTGGTAAAATTAAGATGAGGGAATCTGTGAGATTTCAAGGGTTACCTATATATGCTAATTCGGTAGGTGAAAACGTATAACAGAAGATTCATTTATGATTATACATATTTTTTTTGAGATAACGTTTATATTTTGGGATGAAAGGATATTTGGTGACATTTACTAATTTCATTTATTTTATCGTGTTAAAATTATGGTTATTTCAATGTGACTCCAAATTTTTTTTGGAATTTTGAAAAATACTGATAACTTGGCTATGCCTTTGTATGGAAGAATTCCCTTCCAATATTTACGAGAACGGATCACTTAGTGCGTGACTGTTTTTTGTTGTAATACCGTTTTTTAGTCTTCTTTAAGCTCTCTCACCTTGTTGAATATTTTTACAATATGTCATAGCTTCCTAAAAAATAACTTACTAAGTTATCAGTGTTTGCGATAGTCCTTTTCGTCAAGCCTTTTCTGCAGGTATAATAACTTTTCAACCATTAAAATTGCTGGTTCAGATTACTTGTCCTCAAGTAGAAAGTTGAAATGTCGACAGATCACATTCAATCTACATAGTAATGAATTTTTAACCTAGTTTCAAACTTCCTTTTCATCTCTCTAGAGGTGATGTTCAAATACTGGTTCAAATACTTCAAATTGTATCAAAAAAGCTGCATTGGACAGTATTCCTAACTTGATCGTAAGAACAACAAACCGAAAAGAAATAACAGAAGTAATACGTGAAAATAAGCTCAGACAGACTAGAGCGCCAAAGAAAATAAAACCAAACTGAATAATGCCACCCACAATCTGTAGAGGAGCCTCCTGGATATCAAGAGTAATTCTATATATACATAATAACAAATAACCAGTCTACGGCACATTTACTATGGAAGGTAACCCAAAGAATAAAGAGACTAATCATACGAAATCTACCAATGCAAAGTGGAGATGGTAGTTGGGCTAGAAATAATTAACAAAAAGCGGGAAGATTTGAAGATAATTCAACAAATACTTTTATAGCCAACGAAGGAGAAGTATGTACAATTTGAACAGTTAATACAAAATCAATATAGCTAGGAATTAACCTATATGACCTCTTCATGGTAAAAGAAACTATTAATCCAAAGGAAGCTACTGGTTTTGACTTAGTCACGGGGAAAATACTAAAACAATGTTAATGAAGCAATAACCAAATCAACGCATATTATTAATATAGCCTTAAGACTTGAGTATGTACCTACCTACTGGAAAATAACTGAATCATAATGATGCGCTAACCAAGAAAACTACTCGAGGTAGTATCTTCATATAGGTCGATATCGCCAATCACAATGAAACCATTTGAGAAAATATTACTTGAAGATATAAAATACTGTCACATCAATTTGACTCAAAGAAAAATCAATTGTAAAGTACTAGAAGAAAAGATAAGCTCTTCCCTCTGCTTCGAGATTCCTCCTGTATTTGACAAAGTTTGGAAGGAGGACTCTAATACAAACTGATGAAACCCTTGACTAAAATATATTGAAAACTGTTGGAATCATATAGCAAAAAGATGCTTGGGTTTGAGCCGGTCCTCAACGTCTTGTACATTAGTGACATCTCTCAGTTAGAAAACGATACAATTGTCACATTTTCTGAAGACACAGCTGTAGCCAACCAAGAAGATGCTGCAATCAATCGACAGACATCAATTGGTAGATATTTATTATTGGATGAAAAGATGGTGGTAAACTTTAAAAAAGAAAAACTCAACAAAGTTTAACAAAGGAATGGAACAATATATACCAATCAAATTTTACGATGATAATGTGCTAATACAGTGAAATATTTGGGGTTAGCACTAGATAGACTGGAAATCCCGCATAAAAAAGGAACGAGAAGAAATACGTATTATATAAAAAAAATCTATTGGCTAATGAAAGAGAATCCACTCTGGAAATATACAATAAATTACTTATATGTATAAGCATATCCTGAAACCGGTGTGATGCTAAGGAAAGTGCTAAGGAACATAGTTTTGTATCAACTTTGAAGGTAGACTGAAGAGGATGAGAGGATGGAGCGTTTTGAGTTAGTTATCTGAGTGCTTAGTGTAAAAGCAGATAAAAGAATCAACTCTTAGATATTAGTAATAGTGTTGGTGTTGTTTGAGGAACTACTGAATAAGACCCTTGATTTTAAAAATTGTTCATCGATCGCTTTGATTATCAGATGACAAATATTTGAGGTTTCCGTTGAAAAAACATAACATAAATAAAAATATTTGTTATTCAATAAGATTTATAATTAATCCTTTGAGAGTACACAAGATTTCAAGATTCTATCTTGAATTAAAAAAAAATAACACCAGCACCAGATGAATTATAATTTTTTAAGTTCAATCAGTTCTTGATTTCTTTCGCACTAATTTAGAAATGCCCTGTACTCATAAATCTTACAGAAATTGTTCCAATTCTTATCACTTCCGCCTCATTTCCACCTGAGAATGAAATTTAATCGAAAAAAATTGTGGAACGTTAATTTATTGATGTTGATAAATGTCACCAAATGATGCATTGCTAATAATTTTACTAAAATATATACCGATCGTGGCCTTGATTTATGAATGGAAATTTTGCATAAAATCTTGTAGCAGTGATGTAAAACGATACTTTGTTATCCGAGATGACAACAGTAGATACAACTTGACAATATCAGCTTCTTCCCATAATAATTTTCAGAAGGACGAACTTTCAAGAGTTACAGACAGCTAAAAAAACATTGTTATTTATATATGTATCTTGCTTTTACCGGTTTACTGTTTTTGTTAACACTTTTCTAGTATCTAGATATTTGTTGAGATATAAGTAACATAATCCCATACCAGATTTCAAATCAGAATGGTCTAACTTATGTTTCTTTTATTGTAATTTACTAGCTGAAAAGTGGGAAAGGCATAATGAATATGAGGTACCTCCAACGTTAATTTGAAAATAGATGTTTGTATACACCTAAGAAAACAATTCTTGTTTCTTAAAAAGTAAACGCATCTTTTATTAATTTAGTTCCATTGATATTAAAGAACTAAAGTAATAGTAAAGAAATATGTTACATTTTAACAATTTAATTGATGGAATCAATCAAACTGAATTAAAGCTTTAATATATGTTATGGAAGAAAAGAAATTTGGATATTGAAAAAATATGAGAAATTTGTTGATACAGTTATTCGAAAACAAATGTTTTCACATCTCGTATGCATCATTTAGTTCTTGGAGGTTTTTTAACTGTGGACAATTAGTAGATTTTCATTTATATATCTAGGATTATTGACATCTGCTCCATTTATATCGCTATTTGCATAGAATTATCTAATGCCTCTTATATTATCCTAATATTAACATATTCAATAGAACACACCCCCATTAAAATATTTATTCATTGACTTCTATAAGTACGTCAATATTCTGAATTCGATTTATCTATTTGTATCAATATTTTTTCCCATATTAAGCAAAATTCTGTGGCTTTTTAAATTTATTTTCAAGTAAACAGCTAAATTGAATCCATTTAGAACTTTACTCTTGATTTTTAACATTTCATTGTATAGTGGATACTGGTAATTCACTTCTTTTCTATGGCATTCTAGTGAATTTTTATTTTTCCTGTAATTTTCTCCACGATTTTCTTTTACAACATTTGTCCAATTAGAAATACTCCTGAAAATAAACAATATTTCTATGTTTCTTGTCAACGTTTTCACGTATGTTTGTTTGATATATTACTACACATGAAGATGTGGCCTGACCTAGAGATTGCGCTAGTTGCTTGAAAAATACTACTGTATTAGAAAGCACACAATCTATATAGCATCATATGTTACAAGTTTGAAGTGAACTTTTAAACATGAAAAAAACTGATCAACGTAGCAGAGTTTAAACGAAGCCGTACGACATGCAAAGACCAGCATCGCCGAGGTCGACCAAATGATGTGACGACTCCATATATTTTAATGAAAATCCTCAAAGCCGTACTGGATGATCGTCGACTGATAGTACACGAGCTAGCAAACATAGCAGGCATTTCGAAATGTGCAGTATATCGCATATTAACTGAAAATTTGAACATGAGAAAGCTGTGTGCAAGAAGGAAGTCACGTTTGCTTACATTGAAATAAAAACAGCGCCGTGCAGAGGTTTCCATCGAGTGTTCGGCAATGTTTCACATAAATAAAGCAGAATGTTTGCATCGTTTCATGGCCATGCTGAAAAGTGAGAACCGGCTCCACAGAAGATAATGTCATGGCGTCAACTACCAACGGCGAATATTATGCAAACTTATTGCAAGTTATAGCACTGTGGTCTAATATTTTGAAGAGCTTGACGATTTTTATTATAAAAAGGATTTCAAACATCGCTGGAAAAAGTGTATATATCAATTTCCGTTGAAAAATAAATATATATATTTATAAAATTTTTGTGTTTCCTTTGTTGGGCCATCCTCGTACTTCTCCACTTTTATATACTAGTTCACTCGTATTATACAGTGAATTTCATTACTTTTCACAACATAGGTGTCCTCTGTTGTCCAATATACATTCACATCCACCTATTTATAATGATCCTCAATCTTCATGAAGATGTCGGCAAATATCGCCACAAAAGTTATAACCTTTTTTCAATATTTAAAACCAATAACTCATTCGAATGAATACCAACATTCATATCTCTACTAATTTATTATACTTCTAACATATCTCAAACATTCTTCATGCTAAACTATTTATTAGATCCAGCATATAATAATTAATTTAATAAGACTCCTCTCGGGCGGTTTTTATTGGTATTACGCAGTGTTTGTTTTAAGAAACTATTCCGAATAATTTATAATACCTTCTCTGAGAGGTGAGAAATTTGTGAATGTTTCACACCAGGTAAATGTAAATCTTGGATATATTTAGTAGGTGTGAAATTTTTTCCAACATATTTCGAACGATTAATTTCATCAAGATATATCGTCGATCAAGGGGGGTACGTATATCACTTTGTTTTAAATTTGAATGAATAATGAGCTAATAAATAAGTCTTCATTGCTAATGTTTCTCATTTGAATTATTTAGACATTTCCATTTAACCTTTACGATGTACCTCAGAATGTTTTGTGGAAGTTTAAAAACGAAAACACACATAAGTTGGTAGGGCCGTGTAGATGACTTGACTTGATTTACTGTGCGTGAAATTACTAGAACAGAAGGTAGGATAAACCTATGAGAAACTTTACTGACTGATTCACATTTGAATATTAATAGAACATACGCATTTAACACGGTCATTTTATAATGGTTTGATCCCCCCACAAAGAAATCGTTCTTAAGTAATTATCGTAAAATACAAGTACTTCAGATTTATCACTTCAAAACAGTTTTTTCGGACAAGCCATTTTTTACAAAAGAAATGCGCTACTACAAACATTTTCTCGTCCGTCCGTCTGTAGCGGAGATATTTCCTCACTATCGTCGTCGTCTTCAGGAGGACCTCGTCAATAGGACATACCCCACTTCTTCGTGCCAAAATGGTTGCAAACCTCTTAGGGTGATAAGCATTTGCTATTGTCTCCATTTTAACTGAAGAGTCATCTGGTGTCAGATATATTTCAAGGATGATATCTGACTTTTAACGAGCTCAATTCGAGAAGGTTCTCGTTCGAAAAGGTGAACCAGAGTACCTGCGAATCGATTCGATCGCGTAATTATGCTATTCCGCCCCTCTGATTTCCTGATTTAACCGACCAATGGAAAACATCCTCCCCCGCCGGAAGAATCTTTTCGGATTGGGATCTGGAGGACACTTCTTTCGTAGGGTTGGAACCCTCCGGGAAGTTCAGTGGCATAGGGGTGGTGTTCATCTTCTCCTTCAGCAGTTGGTTGATCCCACTTGTTGGGTGTCATATCGTCGTCGTCTTCTGAAGGGCCTTGTCAATAGGAGATGACCGCCTTCTTCGTTCCAAAATTGGTGTAAACTTCTTGGGGCGATGAGTGAGGCCACTTGTTGTCACCTGCATTCTAACTAAAGAGTCATCTGGGGTTGGAGGTTTTCCAACGACGTTATGAGGTCTTCTAAGGACGACGTCTGACTTTTAACGTGCTCAATTCAAGAAGGTTCTCGTTCGACGAAGTGAACCAGACTGTCTGCTCTGGGTTCCTAACCTAACTAACCAATGGCACGACATCCGCTCCGTAGGAAGAAACTTCTCGGATTGGGGTCTGGTGGACACTTTTTTCGTAGGGTTGAACCCCTCCAGCAATCTCAGTAGCATAGGGGTGGTTCTCTTCTTCTCCTCAGTTCAGGAGTTGTTTGAACCACACTTGTTGGGAGCCATGTCATCGTTGTCTTTTGGAGGATCTCGTAAATAGGACAGGTTCTTACCTCCATTCTAACTAAAGAGTCATATGGTGTCGGAGGTCTTCCAAGGACAATATCTAACTTTTAACGGGCACAATTCATTCGAAACGATTCTCGTGAACCAGAATATCTATTTCGCTGCTTTGGCTTTCTGACCGAACCGATCAATTGCACGACCTCCTAAGAAGCATGTAGCGAGCTCGGGTTTTTTACATTTAATTCCTGTATAGCTCTAGAGGTGGCGGAACGATTCAAATTTGGTGCGTTATTAGTAGAAAATTAATTAAATTGATGAAAATATGATCACATTTACCTCAATGTCCAAATTACCTCAAATGACTACAATAGACTACAATAACCAAATTACCAAATAAATGAAAGATCGACAACAGTGATTAATCTATTAAAAAATAATTATTTTATATACATTTGCCAAAAAGTAATAATTGACAAATATACGGCTAATTATGATATGGTCAAGGCATATTTCGTTTAATTTGAGAAATAAAATCGCAACTCAATCCTCTATTATTCAACAAATACTTTTGCAAGTCTTCAAAACTAATTCACAATAATGATAATCGCCTTAGAGAATTGAATTGATATAATTCGTTATAATTATACAAATAGGCCTTAATAAGGGGAAGGGAACACGAATATCGGGACGCCGTGAGAAAATAATCATATTAACAATAATAATCATATTAATTCCAGATGTAATTTACCCAGTAATCTAAAATAATGACATGGTAGTCTAATTCACGTTTTATTCATAAGCTACTGTATTTGAAACAAAAAATTATAGTAAGTAGAAATCCCTTAAGAGAAATTTATCTTGAAGTGCCCTATTATTTGTACCGTTTCAGCCAAGAATTTTTCTAAAAGTTTTTTTTAATTTTTCGTTTGAGGGATGTCGTGACCGAAAAACAATTGTAAAAATTAAAAGAAAAGTTTAAACCGAACAACGCGGGTTTAATGGTTTTGGCTTTTCAAAAATTTCCAAAAAAAAGTTTTATTGACATAACTTTGAAATTTTGTTCTCTTCACAACATTTTTAGTTCTTAAAAAGCTGCGTGCAATTATATTTGGAAAATTGAAATCGGTCAATTTTTTGTAAGATATCGTTCTTGCAAAAATAAAAATAAAAAATTTTCAGCTAATTTCATCGCTTGCCGAGATCATCAATGCTGTTTTGAGCTCTCTTCGGCGCACTTTGAGTGTAGATAGCAGGAAATTACCAGGATGGTCTGCAGGGTCAAAAGTTTTTTCGTTTTCCAGAACATATTCTTGCAAAGTTTTACAGGTATAGGAGCTATACTGCTATAGGAGCTATACCATTTTTTTTTATTTTTAATATTTCTGCACAGCCCTCAGATAGTGGAATATGATAAAATTCGTATGTAGCAAATTCCCCGAAGTCTACTTACGTCAATATATTAATGATAATAATTGATTTACAACGATTGAAAATAAATTTTCTGTTACGAAAATCTTTTAGTGCATTGGCAGCACAAAGTAAGCACTAAATAGCGACGTCTCTAATTTCACTAGTACCCATTTTAGAGTCTCCTTCCAGCTCTTAAGACTGCTGGCATCGTTATTAACAGTAGTTGATTTGACAAAATAAAAAAAATCATTAATCAAAAATCCTTGGCTACAACGGCAGCACTAATTGAGCACTCTCTCGATTCAATCAGTTCATATTCTAGCGTCTAATTCTACAAATAATGCTGCTTGCGTCGCGTCGTTAGGTCAGTAATGAAATATAATTAAAAATAGGAAAATTGTTTTTCGAAAAATCTATTTGCTTATACAGCAGCACTAATTGAACACTAAATTATCATCTCGTATGCCTCTCGCTTGAATTGTATCATGGCGTGGTTAGGGGCGGTTCACTGCTATCTTAATTAGAACTGGTGTTCTCATTTTTGGTCCACCAAATATTTCTTCTCAGCACTGAATGAGTTATACTAAATTTTGATCTATAGAACGATTGATTCTGCCGACTTGAGCTCTACAGACGTTTATTCTCGAGACAATAATAGCCGCGAAAAGACCAAAGATACCCAGGATTTACTGTTCAATCAATAATCGGTTTCTCATAAAATTATTTTGAATACATCGAACTGAAATTTGTTTTTTCGTTTTATATTGAAATATTATAGAGTTTAACTTTGCTCCACTTCATTAAAAGTAATCAAAATGTTAAAATGTGAATCGAAGAAGAAAAAAGTTAATTTCTTCGATATTCTCTTCTACATTGAACATAACTGTGACACGGATTATTTTGAAGAAATGAAAAAATTGTGGGGCACAAATATATTCATGAAATATGCGGATTCAAAGAAAATTCTGACGTATCTCAAACAACAGCTCATCACAAATCATTTACAAATTGCCAAATTATATGAGAGAAGTAAATAATTATTATAGCAACATGCCAGAATATTTAACAAATCTATTGGGAAAATAGAAGATTTATGTGTTTGAAATATCAAAATTTCTATTAACTTTTTAAGTGAGACATTAGAATGGAAAATAAATTCACTTTAATGATTCTCAACTAAAAAATCAATCTAAAGTCAAAGTATTCAATCTAAAAGTTCGTTAATTTCCTATATATGAAAGTGGAAGTTAAATGTCAATAAATCTAGCAAGGTCCAGGTCCCGCTGGGCGATAGTTCAAAAATGATTCCATCTTTAAATAAAAACTAGATAAGGATGAAGTTCGCTTGACACTCAATTTTGTAGGTAATAATTCAAATAAAGCAATGAATGAGAATGTACAAAGAGACTTTCATAGTCGTGTCACATCTATTGTAAATTCTTTTTGCGTTTTCACACTTGAATTGCACAAAACAGATATTTTCGGGATTCCTAGAATTTTCAAATTTAAAAGTCCTTAAAGGTACATTTTATACAGGTAAAGGAGCCTAACAACCAATTTTTATGTACCTGAATTTCAAATATTTTTATATTTTGTTGATGAATAGATTGATAGTAACGATTTTTGGATTTTTTAAACTATTCAAAAATCAAGATAACTTCTTTTGTACGGCATTGGAATCTGTATTGGAGAATTTGTTGATAAACTTTGATATAACTGAAAACTGTTTTGGATAATTATTTTTTCCTTGAGTGAACGAAAAAAATAGGAAAGCGAATTATGGAAGATCCATTGAATAAATGAACGAGTAGGTACAAAAGAACCTGAAAAATTGAAGAGAGTATTTATCATAGTGAAAGATCGTGAGAAAGCTTTTGACACGATGAAGCTCGGTATATTGATTAATATATATTACTTAGTAGGGCCTTTAATACTTTTCATCTTCATGTGTCTATCTACTTACTACATTTAAGTTAATTATATATTTAATTCGTGATTGGAAGTGTAGTAGTTATTCAATAAAATATTTGAAGGAAATTCAATAATACTTATTATGAGTTGTTTAACTTTAGAGACGGATTCCACTGTACGAGGGTTGTCTGAGAAGTAACAAAGAAACGATATGTTTTTTATGATAATCATTTTTATTAACCAATATAGACTATACAATTAGTCCACGGAAGGCTACGTTTAAATTCAACTGCCCAAAATTTTACGGTCAAAAATGAAGATTCTTTATACACAGTGTATCTTTCAATAACAATTATAAAAACCTTTGCCGACAATTTTGTTTGACCTACCATAGGCGTAGATACCTCATTTTATAAATTTATTATTACCTCGTTAACTTGCTATAACTGAATATCAAATTATAAAACGTAAATATACGAGTGAAATGTACCTGTCTGTTAAGAAGTTTGGTTTAAACAGTGTACCAGACGTGAACTGAGCTCTTTTTGTACTCCATTCGTCTATAAGAACTTCGGTAGTCTTTTATCTGACACAAATAATCTGGTCGCTATCGAAATATCCCTGACTAACTGTTTATTTAGTTTTTTGTGTTTGAGATCACATGCTGACAAAACTTGTCGCAATGTTTTTACACTGGTATAATTGTATGAATAATTTGTTACCTTTTGCCTTATTACTTGTAATATCCTTATATAAACTATAAATGGTCCTACGTATGAAATCTTGAGTAGCTTTGTCAACGGATTTCAGTTTTTCTTCACATGTTTTTCGGTCCTGTGAATGATCCACAGCAAATCCTTTCGTGACTTCTCGACAAAAGGAAAATTTATTTACTCTAGTCAATTCAGATATTTTTATTATGATCACATTATCAGATTATTGAATATTTTCCTTTTTTAAATATTCAAATATATTTATAATAACTTCTATTCTATTCTATTCTTCTCAATCCACTGTGCAATTCCATTGTCTCATCAAGCGACGTCACTGCTTATCGCAGGCTGTCTGGCAGGAATATTTTGAAGAAATTGTGTACGTACGCTTTCTGACAGCTTCGGTCAATAGAAATGTATTTATATGTTTACGATTCGATGTTTTCATTGGTAAACAGTGGAGATGATGACCCCACGTGGACTGACGGTTTTTTAGATGTTTACCGAATGTTATACGGGGAGTAAACATTTTTTTTTTCATTTTTTCAATTTGGTATGAGTGCCGTGCGTATTTATGAAATATTGATTGTTTCTCGCATAATTGTCTTCTGCAATTGATATTTAAAGAACTATAACTTCTCTTCCATTTGCGTAGGCGCTTTAAAAAAATCTTCACATCGATTTACATGAACGTTTGCTCAAAAGGCGCTGAGCAGGAATTTTAGTGATAATCTCTCAATGTATATGCAAATTTATTTCCAGCTTAGCTGACAAGTGCTGACATCTTTAGGTCGGAAACTTTTGAAACAACTTTTCAATGTTAAGTAACGATAATATGGTCAATTCCAAAAAAAATGTACAAATTGTTTCGAAAATAATTTAAAACGTTGCTGTGAACGATTGTCTATTTACTTTTAATATGAAATAGTTATTTATAAGTTCGTGAAGTGATACTTTTGGCACAAATATGATACAATATTTTATCTATAACATTAAAATATGTTTAAAACAAAACTATAATTTAAATTTTCAATATCGAAAGCTGGGACCATAACATTGATGATTTCCATTGACATTGGCTTGACTTCTTCGAGAAATATGTAGATAGAACCTTTTCCGAGAAATAATAATATTTCTAAATTTCCATCTTCATTAAGAATGAACCGATATCACTGCCATATGCAGAGAATTCTTCAGCCGTTTAACTAATTTCCCAAAAATACCACATACTTAAACTTCAAGCAAGTTCCGAGGCATTTAGTAAAAATGGCAATAAAGATTATGAATCAGAAATATTTTGTGATTTTATTTTAATTCACTTAAAAGAACTGGAATTGGAGTATTATATAACGGGGAATTTATGACATATTTTTAATATGCCCTTGCAACGAAACTGCATTGCCTTTTCTGTATGAAAGTTTTCAATATCTAATAACATTAGACTTCAGAATAATAATTGACGAATCACCAGATCAAATTTTAAATGTTTCTGAAATTATTAACCCAATTGCCTTAACACGGATAATTTTGATATTACCCCGTCCAATGTTATTTCTAAAACTAAACAGTGAGAAGCCATTAATATTTTTCATATGTACTTAATTGAAAATACTGAGAAATATCTCAAAAAGCGTTGATGATTGGCAGAAAATGTAAGAATTCTTTGTTATACTTACGAAGCCGGTACTTGTACTATTGGAAGAGAGAGAAATAGCATCGGTTTACCAATATCTGGCTCTCTCTAATGGTTATTAAAATCAAAAGTTGTTATTCTCCTCGTTTGTCTTTCTCAGTTCTCGAAACTTCGACGTAATGGAGATCCAATTAGATCAGACTTGAAATAAATAGAGTTGTATGCCGATGTTCTTTCTCTTCCTATCAGCACTTTAAGATCATTTGAACGAGCTCCTATATTTATCTTTATTATAAACTCTATGGGATTCGTCTAACCTCAATTTTATTTTATTTCATTATATTTTTAGTGTTTTTCGAATCAATTCATTTGAAATCTTTGTTTCCTTTACCTCAATCAAACTACATTTCGGATTTATGTCATTCGAATAGAAATTGTTTTAGTTTATTGATTACATTATATCAGTATAATGATTACACATAAAAACTCAAAATCCATAAATAAATTTATCTACCATCACAACTGATACAGATATTTCAACTAAACCCACCTGGTATTTGATAGATTTTTCAAATTGAAAGATCACCACCCTGTGTGATTGACGTTCTGCGTGTGTTCCAATATTTTTCACACTCATCACAACGGGGTGGTTCCAAGTTTTGACACATCCTTTTGTTCCTTCAATTGTCCAGCCTACTGTTATTACCCCGAATGTGGTTCACTTTCTTTTGTCATTCTACAATTATTTAATCTGTTGTGGCGTTATCTATGTTTGAAGATTCAGTGCAGAAATTTGACGTCTCTTTTCATAGGAACACATATCAGTTTATCGGCTGTGGGTGGTAACAGAGGTACCCAACATTTTATTAAGCAGTACCTAATGTATAAATCTATCATTCATCAAATAGAGTAAATATAATTACAGTTCGTTAGTATTAGTATCGTTGATGTTTTTTTCTAATAATGTTGAATTTCAATTGAGAATGAATGGACAGCTTGATTAGCTCTAATTTTTGAAAATATGCCTGAAATATACATTAAACGGAGATGGAGTCAGAAAAGCAGAAAGTATACGTACTTTCACGAAAATAAAAGCTGCTATGATCATGATCTATACTGGAAGCAGTATTGCAAATGAACTGAGAAGATCCCTATCCCATCTACCCATAAAAAAATTTTTGAAATGACTCTGTACAATATAAGTCTTAAAAAGGGCAATCTACGAGATGTGATAAAAACTACGATAAATTATTACATTGAAAATAAATAATAAGAAACATATTAAATGGAATGTCTTATCTGACCTGTCGTGGAATTTGCAAGGTGCAAAAAAGTATTTAAACATTTTTTTAGTAGAATATGTATTTTTTTGTATATATCTGCTAAATCTGGCCAAAAAGGTGAATGTGGAAAAACTTTGAGCTTTACAGTGGATAAAAATGTGTGAAGCAAAATCGTTTTGGTATACGTTGTATTGTCATGGTGGAAAAAAAAGCTGTTGGCCTATTTTTAGATCTTATTCTTCGCATATTACTTCGAAAATGTAACAGTACCCCCTTCTAAAATTTGGTCCTCACTGTTGTTTGTCTTGGAACGTAGTATATTTCTAGTATTAAAAATAATGACTGTTATCTTGATGTTTGAATCTGTTTGACGTGCCTATAGGTGGATATATATAAACATTTTGAGGTTTTTTCGCACTTCTTTTTTTTTTTGTATGAAATCAATCTTCTCTGTTAATACGTTGTTTAAAATTAATCACGTGAATACAGCCTCAAAGCTAGCAATACTTGTCCCAAAACATAAGAGAATAGAACGTACAAGTTCAAATATATGAAAGTACTTTTTGTTTTAAGAATGTATTCGTCTTATTTTTTGATTATACATCCAGTTTAGGTCATTTCTCGCCAAATGAGAAATATCAAACTTGACGTTACATCTACTAAATATTTTTGAGGTCTTGCAATGGGGACTTTTTAGTATCCAAAAACCGTACTAACTCAACAAATCTTCTCGTATTTACAACATATGAGGCAGATGAGAGGTAGGAATAGATGGGATAGCTGTATACTTCAAATGTTTGTGTAATTTGATGTTGAGTATTGAATTTTACAAATTTATTCCCATTTACAACAGATATCAGTAAGCGTTAAGGAAATTGAAAAATGATGACAAATTTTTATTACATTAACTTAGTGGCAGAACTAAATTTGTGTTGCCGAAATTTACATGTAAGTTGACCATTTTATTGGGTGTGATTTGTGATAATATCACTCATTGGCATTAAATTTGGAATGGAATAAGAAACTACAGCAAGAGAAACATCCTCATTTCCAATATATTTATATGTTATATCAACTACTACCAAATGGCAACTGTATAGTTCACTTTTTTTAGTCCATATTACACAGTTACAATCCAATACTCTGCAAGTTTGAAAATATATTGTACCTAGAATTAGCGTTAATAAAGAGGTTGGATTGCTCAAAAATCATCGATTGATCAATTTTTTCAATCAACTTTTGTATTTATTGCTTGTACAAAACGAATTACTGCGGGATAGTTTTAATTAATTCAGAAATATGCTCTTGATCATAAACTTACAAACTAATGGTCTGAATTGTTGTAGTTTGAGGAATCAAAGATCTTTAAATTATTAAATAATGGAACACAACTTAACGGTTATGATGATTTCACTAACGATATGGATGAATCGTAAAAGTTACAACAACTCGATCAGAATTTTTGTAAGAACCCGATAAAATCTTATCAAGTAACTCCGTAACCTGGTAAGGTATAGGTCAGGATAACAGGTACTAATCAGAGTATCCTTATATACATGGTTTTATAGTTAAAATTAACGAATGTTGCTCTGTTTCAGATAACTTCACATAGTCCCTAACTGTTTTGTATAAAAGGTTCAAACAAGCTAACTTTATTCATAAGAATACTTTGCATAAGAAAGATTCTTTGCATAGGCATGATCAGGAAAGCCTGAGGAAAAATCAATTTATTTCTAATATGGTGAAATCAATGTGGTTCTAGTGTGCACATGATCAAGATGATGACCTGATAAGAGATATTCTTCTTTCCAGTAAGGTAATCCTGATAAGTTCATTGTGTGGACAAGATCAGGCAAACCTGATGAAAAATTAATTCATTCCAATTAGTTATCCTGAAGCAATCCTAGCGAGGACCTAAAAAGATTAAACTTGTTTTAACTTGATAAGGTCCTTTTGAAGTTTTGAGTAAATCAGGTGAAAATATACTAGTCGGGAAACTATCAACTAATATGGGACAGATAGGCGCTAGATGCCCGAAAGATCTTTCGAAAATTTGATCTGTCGAAGTCAGTCTTAGAAATGGGTGAACGTACGAACTTTGAATAATTATTAGCATTAAGACAAAACGTAAAACCATTAGCAAAATCTAAGATTTTCCAAAATGAGCAAATGTTCAATATTATATAAAATATATATAGAATGAGTGCACTTTTGGTATTAGGTTGAAAATAATTAAAAAATTGAGTAGTTTGAATTTTCCACAGAAGCCTTTTAATTTAAGAATGGTTAGGTTAGATTAGGTTAGGTTAGTTTAAGTTAGGCTAGTTAGGTAAGGTTAGGTACCACTCCTGGGAGCTGTAAGACCTTGAAGTTGGTGGAGTGGCTCAATAACTTCCTCTCTTCTCGTTTCGTCTTGACGGACTTGTGGAGAGGAGTGAAGCTAAGAAACAGTGTAAGTGTTGTACGCTGATGAAATGACAACTTGTTGTTCTCCCGGAGTACGACACTCCCAAGGATTGAGGAGGGTGGTTTAGTGGGTGAGAGTCCCACACAAAACACAGCATTTCACCCGCCCGCTGTGAGAAAGGCATTAGCTTCGACCCCACCTCTGGGCCAAAAAAAAAGGTTAGGTTAGGTTAGGTTAGAGGACTATAACTATAATCGCATTGATGAGAAATTATTAACTCTTTGTTACTCTTATAATTTTTTTTGTTTTATTTGCTGATGAACATTTCAAGCTAAATACAGGGAATGGAGATACCAATTTCATGCCTGCAAATGTGTGCTCGATGCACGCATTCCTAATTTTTATATTTGATTTATATTAATTTTAATGTAATTGTTGATACTGCATATCACTTAGGTGTTAATATATCGATTAATATCCGTAAAAATGAAAAGCGAAAATTAGTAAGGAACCTTCATCATTCTGAATACAGCTACGGATATAATTACCAAAAATTGGCTTTCTGTTTTCGTCATTTTCTAGTACCTCATTTGTTTTAAATGAACTGCAAATATTTTATGATGAGATATAAAGCTTATTTTATGTATAGTTTACATTTAACATAAATGATTAAGTATTAACTTGTTTATTCCAAAATCCATCACTTAATTGAAATCAACTTAAATTTATTAAATCATAAATAACAATATTGCCTTAATGTTATCTCTAGGACTAAATAACGTTTGACGCATTTTTAGTAAGAATATTCTTTTTTGGTACCGCAGGTAGACCACCAGTGCGTCATATTTCAACATAAAAGACAAGAAAACCGCAGTGGCCATAAAGTCTCTGTTTACTTCGGTCATTATTGTACTATTTGTATACATTTAGACTATTGTTGTGGATTTAAATGCCCCCTAAACTGTTGCTCTTTTTCAGCCGACTTTATATAGTTACATTTTAGGGACCAATTTTGTTTAAATTTGGCACGCTTTTATAGTCCATTCTGGCAAAATTATTTTGTGGTCGTATCAAGCCCACCTGATTGACAATAGTTTTTTTGATAGATAACCAAGCTTTTGAAAACGTTCAAAACTTTCATGTCAGTTAATTTCTGCTTCTGTTGTGGGTTCTGAAAAAAGAATTTCATCCATAAATGCATCATACATCCCACATGAGTTTCTTATTGGTATATAACAAAAAATTTTGGGGGAACTACTTTGTTGGATGTGAAAGACGGACTGTGGTTAGTTTTCGTTTATTTTGGCTGGATTATTGAGTTGTATTTCTTTATACGTAATATTAAAAATGATCGATCATTTCAAACTGAAAAACTCAGCCCAATGAGCGTATTTATTCAATTTATTTCTTTTCTTCATCTGAGCAATCATTGTTTAGCGAGTGAGGTTACGAATAATGACATATTTTTCGAGAATAATTATTTTGAGGTGACAATGGACCTAAATAAAATAATGGCAAAAATACTTTCGGACAATATTCAAGAAATAAATTTCAAAGGAGTGGACATATCAATGGTTTTATTGACATAACAAAAAATTGTACATAAAATATTTGAACAAACATGGATATATAGAAATGCTGACACAGCTTATTATTGTAAACTATATTGTATTGCAAACTGTGGAACGTGGAACGAATAAATTACCATTATTTTTATGATTAATTTACTAAAAAACATCTTGATGTAGAAACATTAAGTTTTCAACCAAAGTATAAGGTGTTTTTGAATGCGTCAAAATTCAGAACAGGATTACCAGTATAACATTATAATGTGTCTTTTCTATTATGACCTTCCCTAAAGTCACCCTCTTTTGAGATATCACCTCTATAAGGTGGCATGAAATGTAAAAAAGTTTCTATTTCAAATTTAAGATAAAAATTAAAATAAAATTTTACTTACATCACTATAGGGATAATATCCCCGACGTGGGTGAGAAAATTTTATTATAGGAGTGACCCATCATAATTTTATACCTCCCTTTACATACGTTGAAATTTTAAGCAAAAATCATCTAAGTATTGTAGGTTTTAAGCTGGAACTCATATAGAAGCTGACGACTTTTATTTTTTTGTTTGTGAATCGGATTTTCTCAAAATATCATTTGTATGTACTTAGTGAGCCAGATGTCTTTTTTTTTAGATGTAATAAAACTGAAAATGTCAATTCACGGAGATGGTGAGGTAGTGCATGGTTTAAATAACATTAGGCTAGAGCTGAAACTGAAAATGATCAACTTAAGATTCTTATGAAAATTAGAGTATCAAAACATCAGGATTTAAAGTAGCGATGACTAAATGCAAGGCCAAAAACTAATATATTATGAAGAAATAAACAACTAAGTCGGAATTTTTGGAACCGTTGGTGATATTCATACTGAACACACTGTTTACACTACCACTACGGGTTTGTTCCCTACTTGCTAGTCTGGATCGTTCTTGGAACGGTTATTGGTAGCGTTTATAGATATTTTCTGCGCAACCTCAAGCCATGCACGGTTCTTGTGACATCTATCATCCAAGTATCGAAAAAACCGTCCTGGAAGCGGTTCTCAAACGATACCTAAGTCGGTTGGAACACAAATGAGAATGTGTTCAGAAAGAAATAAACAGTTCTCCATGTAATAGAAGTAAATAAAGTATTATAAAGTAACAAATTGACAGTATTTATGAACATGGTTGTTGAACAAAAAGTAGTAAATTTCGCACCTACTTTCTTGATCATCTGAGAATCTAAGTTGTTTTTTATCATGTAAGTTTTCTAAGTATTTTTCTGTTATTTCGTAAGATCACGAGTTTGAGAAAATCAAAATCAAATATTTTATTTCTGATGAGAACAATTTAGCAGTCCTATTCCCTGAGATTCCAACCAAACTGTGTACGGTATCACTTCTTTGGAAATCTAGGATAGGATAACTTATAATAACAATATTAGATGCTGTTTTATAGTTTTAATCAATATAATCAACTATACACTTCTGATTTTTAGTTTCAAAAACCTATTTATTTGTGTCCATTGAAGGTTAGAACAAAAAATTACTCCTATAATTAGAATTAGGAGTTTCAAGACCAAAATTGAGAGCAATATGGCCTTAGTCTTGCTTTTTCTGCAATACCAATACCAGGATCGCAGGATCAAGACCAGTCTCGATCATCACTAGTCTGGCGCAAATTGCAAATAATTTAAATAATGAATAATCTACAGGGCAGCAAAGTTGAAATGTTCAAAATTTACCATAACAATAAATTAGAAACTCATTAATTTTACAGGGCAGTTTGCAATACTGGAATTTGGAGGGTTATGATGGAAGAAGTAGATTTAACTCAAAATCGTCTTAAAATTGACCTACCTATGACCGTAACTAATAATGAAATATTATTTGACGTTATAGAAAATCCTCCCATTGGAACATGATAGTATAGTATATATTTATCTGTTATATGATTTAGAGGACTTTCATCCTTATACATTAAAGGTTGTAGAAGAACGATCTAAAAATGATCGTGCTCGCAGAATCAAATTTTGTGAAAACATAGACACTCATTTTACAAGTGAGATAGTATTTTCCAACACAGCCACATTTATAAAGAATGGTTAATGTTTAAGCACTAGTGTTGGAGCATTTTTTGTAGGAGTTTATTTCAACAGACCAAGTTATTTAGATTTGTTGAGATATAAAATGGTTTGCGCAGTAATGATTGCAGTTGGTAACAATGACATTTGTTTTCGTAGGAATGGTGTTTGGCAAAACTTTATTGTTACTATCCAAAATCACTCCGCATTACAAGAAATTTTCCAAGCAATATGGATTGCAATAAGTGTCACGATAGACTGGTGAGCCATATCACCAAATACAACGTGATCAGACTATTATTTCTGAAGATATCTAAGACCGTAATATATAAGACCAAACGTGATAAACGGAATAAACTAGGAATAGAATACTGATAACAGCCTGATCAATAACAAGTCAGCAATAGATATGTAGGAAAATATATTTCTTCAATTTGTTAGTTTCAGATTATTTTATATTTTTTACTTAGTTATCGTTTTTTGTTTTGTGTCATCGTTTATGCCAGCCGACAACATCGTGACGATTCCAGGGGTCTCATAAGAATTAAACGAAAAAGCGGGCGAGAGTATTTACACAGAAGACGTGAGCATTGATTGTCTAAGATATCCGAAAGAAGTACAGTTTCCAGAGAAGAAGTATTATTTTGTTTAAATATTTAAAAGTTAGTTAGTTGCTCAGAAGGCGTGAGTACTGATGATTTATTATATTCTGTAAAGACGTAAAGACGTAAAGACGTAAAGACGACGGATCGCTTGAATGCACAACATGTGTAAATAAAACATTTTTTTATTTTGTTACGTTTGGCTATAGGGTACTTTGCAGTACTGCTGCTTCATGCAGACTTTTAATCAACTTATTGATTTAAAAAAAGAGAGTTGGGTTAAGTACTTCTATTCAAAATGAATGTTTTGTTATAGACATACACATTTTTTAAAGAATTTTGTTTTCTGATCGCTGGATCTGTTGTGGTATACTTTTCTTTGGCCTTCCCCCCATAGGGAACATATATTGAACACAATGATAAGCCAGTACTACGAAAAAAATAGTTGGCTCAAGTTTGATAACAAATAATAGCAGCATATGATATTTTTATACCAATAAATAATTTAATATCGAGCAATGTTTCTTTGAGACTATTTACAATTCATCGTAATAAATTACGGGAGTGCTAAACAATTATATTTTACTTTAACATGCTTACTATTATTAAATAAATATAACAATATACGTGGAAATTATGTAGGAAGCAAACTCTTAGGTTATGGTACTCAAAATAACTATCGATTAAATATATTTTGCATTTAACGGAATCTTCGGACTTGTACTTATACATTGAATTATTTTTCTGGAATTTTTTGATTAATATTAAATTTTATACAGTCCAGTCCGTCTCTGATAGAACATCAAACCACAAAGTCATCACGAATAAAGGGTTGAACATAAATGAATTGTGAAAAAATTTTTCATAGAAATTTCTGAATAGAACGATTAGGAAACGTATTGTTGTTATTTGTGACATGTGGCCTAGAATTCTAATACAAAACCACTTAATCTTAGATGAAAATGTTAGTATGTTGGCAAAATAACGGGATAGTGTTGCATTCATAGAACTGTCAATTTTGAAATTCGTAAATAAAATGTCTCACAATATCTCAATTTTGATGCCTTCTAGTGTAAAATTAGTTTCATTATAAGGAAGTAAGACATTATTTAATAAACACTTGAGAGTTTCTAAATTTAAGAAAGTTTTATAATTCATCTGTGGCACACGAAACTCTCTCTACTGTTTTATGGATGAAATTTCTGTGAGTGAAACCTTCAAAAAACTCATATCAAAGCTCTAGTCATGAGGTTAAACTATTTTATCTATCATTACCTACTTTTGAACTGTTCAACTTAATTTTTGCGAATCAATTGGATATAATTTAGAATAATAATAATACTGGGTTTTTTTGTAACATGTACCTAACTAGTTATGTGTTTTAACTGGTACTGCCTCAATCAATAAATAAAAGACCTAAGCTTTTGTAAAAATAAATTTACAGTAACCAAAAGGAATTCTTTTTTTATCAAAACAAATTAAAAAAATGCCCTATCTGAATGAAGTTTTATTATTATTTCCGATTAATTATATTTGCTTACTTAAAAAGTTTTCCTGAAATACTGGCTATTTATGAAGTTTCAATTTGATATTCACAGTCACACACAATTATGATACAGTTTGTTAATCAATTTAAAGCTATTTGATGAACTATATCTTCTGTTCTTCTTTTGTGGTGCGTGATTAAACAAAGATGACGATTTTGCGTCCATTGTCCACTAGCGAAATAAGAAAACTCAAAGTTGATTCCGCAAACTTCTAGCGACTGGCCTTGCGATTTATTTATGGTCATCACAAATGCCAGACGAAATGTAATCTTTCAAAATCGAATTATAAATCTGTTGGAATCATCGATACACACGAGGTCAAGACATCCTTTCCTTTGTATTTTTCCTTTATGATTGTTCGTAATTCTGACATAGCAATACGACTATTTCCTTGATCTGCCTCTCTCTAGTCATCAGTGCCGTTAGCACGTCGTCTTCTCCACGACATCATAATTTGTAATTAATCAAAGTGAGAAAAGTCCTCGCGCACATAGCAGTAAAGTGTCACTATCAAAAAAGATCAACAAAAAAGGAGCACATCACTTGAAATGTCACTACAGCAAAGGATTGCCGAAGTACAGAAAGTCCACACCTTCTCTTTCACAAATAATTCAAGACCAAAATTAGCCAAATCAGTCCAGCCGTTTTCGATTTTTAACGAGACTAACGAACAGCAATTCATTTGTATATATATATATATATAGATATAAGTTTATAATGATTAGGTAAATAATCGATTAACGAATTTAGTAAGTATCGTTGAATATATTGGCTAAATGGTAATCAACGAACTGTGAGAATGTGCGTTGAGCTGATGGAAAAGCATTTTTTTCCAAATACAGTTATTTCTTGCAATTTTTCCTTATCAAGCAATGATGAGTAATCTTGATTTTGTTTTACTTTTTTGAAAATAGACGTTGAACATAATCACGATCTGAATGCTCAGATACCAATCCGGATCACGATCATTTTTGTTCGGAAACTGATCGAGTTAATCGCGTGGTAGTAATATGATAAGATCTTTCTAGCCTAGTAGACCAGTGGATAAATTGATTGGATGACAGGCTGTTCCATTTGTTTATGGTTTTCTGAATTATAGATATTATTCATTTTTCTTCATTAATTGTCTACTATTAATTTAAATGAGCAGCATTATCGATGGGTTACCAAGGATCACGGTTTTGATACTTTCAGCATAAAAACTTATTCATATTAAACTTTAGTGCGAAATACTTTTGAGGGGGCAAATCATTAATAACTGCACAATGAAAATTATTGAACCACTGGAATCTATTATACAACTAAATGAATATTATTTAAGAATTAACGATTTCTCCTAGATCATGTTCTAAATTTGAAATATCCACCAAAAATTGGAGGGGACGCCGACGTTCGAAACTGTGATCAAAATCTCGTTCTGGACTACGATTTGTAATCATCGTAATCAGCTGATAGATAGATCCACCTTAACTCGGGGTTACCGTTGTAGTTTAATGTTTCCTACGATGGAAAAATAAGGCTAACAGAGAAAACGCATAAAATACCTTCTTTTAGTTCATTCTATTGATAAGATGAAATGCAGAAATTAATTATGTAAGTTTAGAAAGCCATTTTTTTGAAAAATATTCATCGAACAGTGAGTCTGGTACAATTCACTTTCTCCCCATTTATGATAAATCCTGAGGGTAACATCTATCCCTCCAAAAGGATCAATCAAGCCCTACAAATGATGTACTCCTATATGGTTCATAGTAGTAATATACGAGAAACGGTTCTTGGAAAGAGTCAATTGAAAACTTGAAAAAAGTTTTTCCAAACTATCTAAAACCTTTGCCATGAAATCGTGTTCCAGCGACAGAATGTAATCCGAGGGAGGCAAATCAGGCGATTATGCAGGATATGGAGAATTGTACTAGCTTGTAGTATTAGCGGGAGACTTTGAAATCCTAAAAAGCAGTAAGCACTTTCCTCGGATGATGTCAATTGTTTCTACAATATTTTTATTTACTGGGTATGAAGTATGAATTCCATTCATTGTGTTATATTGATGGGAAAATTCAGTTGGATTACTTTCCAATTACCAATGCGAGCTAGCTTGTAGGCAGTACCAAGCAATCGCGGAAACCACCTCGCAGATAGCTTTTTAAGTTATGACCTTTTATAAAAAATATTATACCCGTTCAGTTGAAATATTAACTCCAATATCTATCTCGAATACTTTTAATTCATGTTCATATTACCACTTATCTAAGTAAAAAACCATTGATAAAGCATTCCTTCAAACATAACACCATAATCACTCAATTTATCTCTGGTTTATTCAAAATTTTTCCGCAAAAATGATGTTTAATTTACATTCGTAACTATTTTTTCAACAGAAAGTCTGACTTCCGTCATACCCCTCTCAAATAATTTTTATATAAATAAAAATAATAAATCCAAATAAATAAATCCAAAATGTAAGTATGGTGATAATGGAACATGAATTTTGAATAATCCCTTTCTAAATTTTAATATTAATTAAGTCAGCATCAATTCTATTTTATTGCTCTATTGAAAAAATTTTCACTGAAACTTTTAATAACTACCTGTCTCGTTTGACGAATTTACAATATGAAACAATAAAAATGAAACAAAAAGCAATAGTTTTTCCCATGGAAATAACAACATTTCTAAGATAGTAAATTAATTTTTATCGCAGCTACTGAAAGTAAATCGTTGATAATTTATAGCCTATAAAATTCAAAATGTCGAGCAGTAAACGTAGAACAGCATTAAATTCATTACAAAGAGTCATTCCGAAGGTATATTTCCTCTGTTTCTCACATTTGATCAGATTAGTCCTATCTTTTCTGCTACTCATGTTTTTAGAAACTAACATTCAGTGACGCCAAGCTATGGAATATTATAAATAAATTTGCAAATATTGTTTTGGTGATTTATAAATAATGAATACATTAAACATGATCATTTATTTTCGTTTCTGGTAAAATCTTATGGAATCTTATGGAAATATGATTCGAATGCCAGCGGTTCATGTTTTCTGGAATAATCCATAGAATAACAATTCAGAAAACATAAAACTTCAATTATTCCATTGGGGTTTATTTATTTTGTGAAATTTTCAAACTTTCTTTTCAAAAAAATTTATCTCCTGAAATATTACGCAAGAATCAATAGGTTACTATTTTGGGTCGCCCAGTTCATCTTCCGGTAACAGTTCCAGTTTTCTGGAGCGGTTTAGGCATTCTCGAAATGACCTTACGTGAAACATTTAGTTCATTTGCAACATTATCTGTGATTAGTAATCCAATAGCCCAAAAAGATTCATCAATAGATAATTTTCTTCTTAGCGATATTGAAGCTAATCAAGCTCTTTGAAAATGTTGTATAATGACCGTAAACGAATAGAGAAAATGTTATCACAGATGTTCTAACTTTGTAACACCATAATATGGTTACAAACGTTGATAAGAAACCCATTATAAATAATTGAACAGAGTTGTACTCAATATAACAAGCGAAGATAATTTTAGTGAAATTAAATATGATAATGAATTTGTTGCTTCAAATAAAGCTACTTATAAAGCTAAAAAATCTGTCTAACACAATTACACTGTTTACATGTGGTGCTGGAACCTATTTCTCTTTGAAGACTCGAAAAGGGTCTTCTCAATATACCGGTGGTTATTTAAAGAGCCATATATGCGTTTACCTTTGGAATATGGTGCTTTCGTTTTTTATTTCCAAGTATCATTTGTTCACGCCTGATCAGTTGATCAGTATCGTGGCTGTCAAATCATGTTTCATCCAAGTAATTGATTCGTCTTCCTTCATTAATATACTTCCAAATTTTTGTTATATATTCGTTTCTTCACTTTATCAAACAACTACTTTTCAACTGTGCTAGGCTCTAGTAGGACGTTTACCTAATTTGCGAATCGACTGATTGATGGTTGATCTTGAAGCCACGGTTGCCACATACCTCATTATTCACAACATTTTTATTTAAGAATAATTTGACCTTCAATACATCGCACACTGCTTATCACCGATACTAAATATCTAAAGAAAAAATTCCCAAAAAGCAACAGCAAAATAAAAATTTATATAGTTGTTTTTCTGTTGAATTCAAATTTCTCGAACCACCCTGTGTACTTATTATAAATGATTCGCATTTTGCACAGTTATTGCGTTCCACATAACTTTCATTAAATAGTATCATTTAATTTATTGATGTTCATAAAATGAAGTAAATAATTTATCATAAACGAACTTACTGGTAATTAATTTACATGAAGTCTCCCGCTGGATACGTATTTCGTTTTGATTAACAACTTGAAATATTTCGTCGGTTATATCCAATCGACAGAAAAGAAACGCTTCTAACAAGAATTTTTCAGTTCGTATTCATTTATCTCATGTTTATGAATACAAGACACGAAGCAACAGAACTAATTACAAGAGGAGAATATGTTTGAAAAATCCAAGTAATAAATGGATTCGAAAAACAAGGAGGAGGAAACTAAGTGAATACAAAAAGTTGTGAAAATTAAACAGAAAGCAGATTACATATTGATATTACAGTAATATATTTATTATTGAACTCAACATAAAACTAGTTTTGACTAACTGAGATTTTTCTTCAATAATACATTTATATTTCACATTAGTCTAATGAAAAATCAGCTAATAGAACAACGTTTTCCTAACTTTCTATAAGTCTAAACCTCGAAGTTAATATCAATATTTATTATTTATGAGCGTACTCGGGAGGTAGTGATAAATAATCTCAAATAAACGGTTTATACCGATTGCATAACTGATGCTTTGATAAATCTATGAATTACACACAGTTACAACTTACTGACGACGTTATATTTCGCTTCGTGTCGAAATTTGAATATTTCCATAGTGAAATTCCTTTGATATTACTCTCCCAGAGAATTACCCTGTAACTTCTTGACATTTCTCTTATTGTCATTAGGTGAAATCATCTCCTAAATCACACCTTGTCGATCTACGAAACTGCGGGTTTTCTGCGGTCTTACTGCAAATTAGTGAACTCGTTCATCAGCCAAATGGCAGTTAATTGAATAAAGAAGATTCTATCACACTCTTCAAACAACTGTATGGTTTGTCGAGTCATTTTTTTTGCTCCCACAGTTTTAGTTAATACCTCATTATCCCCCTATAAACTAACACAATCTCACCCTTGCGAATTTTCCCTAAATAAGGGCAATACCAAAATTAACCAACTATACTATCTTTCTCTTTCTCTTTCTCAATGACGCTAGCAAGAAAATCAAAGCTGAATAGTATATTACGTAGTTTTTAGAACTTAGGAATTCCAAACTTTTTACTAGTTTGTAGCATTTTTACTAAATTTGTGCTTAATTAATTGAACAATTACGGTCCAATAATGGAATCTATTGAGTACTATTTCAAAAATATCATAACGTGGTTAAGTTAGGTCAGGTTAGGTTAGATTAGGTTAAGTTAAGTTAGGTTAGGTTAGGTTAGGTTAGGTTAGGTTACGTTATTAGAAATTATCAACAGCCGAAAATACTACAGTTGAATTTGAAGAATAAAACTTGTCTTAAGTTTCACGCATTCACGGGATTTTGGGATCTATCCATTTGCTTTCTTCTAAGACTCGTAAAGATCTACAATTTTGGTATTTAACTATGAATATGAGGTCTATTCATATGTTTATTTTCATATTAATAACAATTATGTAACAATCTTTAGTTGTTTTGTAGTGAAGAAAATTTAGTTATAACGCAAATTGTATTGTAAAATAATTATTTTTTTAACATAGTCACCATAAATATTTACTAACAAGAAAGTTTTGATAACATATGGAAGTGCTTTGGGAACATATGCAAGTCACTGTATGAAAATTTGTTCATTAATCACAAGCCTCAACAAGCTATCGTTGGATTTCAACTAATACGACGAAGAATTAAGAGGCTTAACCATACAAATATCACTGCAGAGATGTAGAACGTAATAGAGGCGCAGTAAGAAACTGCTGAAGATGGCCTTGAGAGATACACGATACTAAATGGATTTTAGTTTAGCTCTCGTAATTTTTTTAGATGAATTCTTTACTTGCGGTCTATTTAAATAAATAAACTGTTATTACGGAAATATTTCCATAATTATAAACTTTAAACGACTCTACATACTGTCATTTATGACTTACTCAGTAAATTGTATAATAGAACAATATTATGGACACAATTGTACAAGCTACTATAACACTTGAAACTTCATTAAGCCGTAATTATTATGTCAATTAAAACACCACTTACAATTTAGTAACTATCATTTCTCCCTATATATCTCCCGTATTTTCTTCTGTCGCTTGTCAATTATCTTCAATATCCAAAAACTCCTCCATTGAGAGTGATGTTCCAGGATATGATAAAACCTTCCAGAATTTCTAGAGGCGGATTTATAGATTAGCCGCCTATAGGCTATTCATCTTTAGCGGTCTCTGCCGACCTCTGAAATTCGATGCCTTGGTTCACATTTATTTGAATTACATTTTTTAATCAATAAAATTTCATAATTTGAGACCTAGCGTTTCATGTAAGATAACGGTTTCAGTGGAATTATGAATACATTAGCTTACATTTTGGCCTAACTTTGAATCCGTGAAATCATTAATTTAATGAAACCTTGTTCACTAGATCTGACTCTATGCATGAAATAGTTAAAGCGTTTAGCTTCTCTTGACTTTTATTTCTATAGAAATTTCATCTTCCACGTGTGAACAATAATTTGTTTTTAATTCCGTGATTCGAAAAGAAAACATTTAAGCAAAAATTGCCGCTACAGCCTACTTAACCTTCTGGTGAATTCACTACTGACTGTTACCCCATAGATTGAGCCAGACTAAATCTTCTATTTTTTCCATTATATTAATCCTGTTCTCTCTACAGTATTTATAAAAGAGTGAATGATATGAAATTTCAGGAATTTTTGGAAACACGTATATGAAAAGAAATTATTGGGGAATATTTTTAGAATTATAATCTGTTTTATTTCGTCCAATTGGAACAAAATTTGATGAATAACATTCGCAAATTCTTTATACAATAGACGCAGATTGTATGTTGAGCCAAAATGTCAAGAAATATTTCCATAAAAAGAATGCCCTCAGGTACATTTTCAATTACAAAAATCAATAAATATTTTTATTCAATGTTTGTCCAACATCAAGGTGTCCAATTAATCAAATAATTGTAAATATTCATACAGAATATCAGGTTTTTCATGGCCAAAAGCGAACTTCGACAGAAGTCTTGATTATATCACATTAAACGTGTATTCTTGAATTTTTCAAATGATTTTAAAAAGAAAAAAATCCACTAATGTAACATATTGATATTATTATCGGAGAATAGTCTTATTTCACGTATTGACATTAATGTACGTTTGCACATTCACTCCAATGGTACATGCAGTAGAAACATACTCACTTCAGATTTGTTTTTGTTTCATTTTATAGGTTTCGTTATTCAGAAAAGGGCTGCTAACTTGAGCTTGTGTAAATAATCTGTTGAATCTCTACACGCGTCTTCATGTCAAATTGTGTTTGGACAATGTCTGGACTTCGGTTTACTCGCTTTTATAAACACTTCCAACTTAGAATTCACTTTGGTAAAAACAGTTTTCTTATAAATATACTCAGGACCGGCTTGACTAATTCAACCGTTTTATCCTATATTTTCTCAACTGTTCAGTATAATTAGAATAATTAGATTACCGATTACTAGTTTATACTTACAAAGTGATGTTGATGCTAATGATAAATGTCTAAGTAGGGTTTTATTTTCATCTACTTCACACAATTCAGTTACTAAATTCGGACAACGATTATATTGTTTGAAACTAACAGAATTTGGAATTTATTTTATCAATCAAATTTCTGATCGTTTTTCCGACAATTTTACTTTAAAGGTAGAAATACATGTTGTGCATTCAATTGAAATTTTATAGTTTTCTCAAACATAGATGAAAAGGGGCTACCAAGTTTCTTCTTCCATTTTTAACCGATGTTTTGGAAAACACGAACAGTTAGCTTTTGTATAATACAATAATAAAAAATCAGAGAAGTATTATTTCGCAGATATTATGTCATTAGAATTATGTGAAGAATTTTAATTTTTCCCCTGAATAGGTAACTATGAGTCACGAGAAGAAGCGATGAGTTCACAAGTTTATTGAAATAACATCGGATATTTCAAATGAAAACATGTAAATTTTCTATCTTTCCCATATTCGTAGTTAAATCATTTTTCTGGTTTCAAGGAAATATACAAACCTATTTCAAAAGCATATCAACCCTTGATTACTTGGAATTCTCTTAAATATACTTTTGACATTTGGTAATTGAATGTATACTATCATTTGAATGAATTGTTAAACTCAGACTTACAGAATGGTGCTCGATTTGAACAACTCTCATAATTTTTTGTTATTTTGTTTCTATTTATACAAGTTGGGTACAATTCGTCATATATGACACAAATTAATTGATTAATTAGTAATTCCAGTGAGCCCAAAGGGTCAAGGGGTTGGGACATGTGTGCAGAATGAATGCAAACAGAATTGCCAAAAGAGCTCAAATGGAAGGAGAAGGATTTAGAAGAAGAAAAGGCAGAAAAAGAAACGGATAGGAGAGGTGAGATCGGATTTGAGAAGAGTAGGAATATCTTAAAGAAGAGAAAGAACAAAAAAGCATACAGAAAGCCAATTCAGGCAAGCACAAGGTGATACAGTGCAACCTCAATATAACGTACCTCAATATAACGACTTTCTCGATTTAACAAATTCTTCGTAATCCTCTTGAATTGCCAATAAGAGTCAATGTAAAATATACCTTTACATTACGAACATTTTTTGCGAACAACTTCTTTATAACGAATTTTCAACTATCAAGAAAAAGTATAAATACCTCTAATTAACGAATTTTGTGGACCCAAAACATTTATATAAAGTTCCCACCAATGTATAACTCTTAAGATTCATGTCGCGACAGGTTTTGTTCGTAAAACAATCATTATTGTTTGATGGAAGGTAATCTAAACACTGCTACTGCTGCTACCTCTTTATAACGAATTTTAGACCAACCTAACCTCAACATAACAAACTTCAGTTCAACGAATTACTTGATATAACGAATATTTTCTGGGTCACCTCCGATTTGTTATATCGAGGTTGCACTGTAGTAGGAAAACAAAGGGTCAAAAAAGAACATAAAAAAACAGTGAGAATGAAAAAATGGCAAAACAGACGAATGAACGTTTTGCCAATGTTGGGAAGGCGGTGTTTGAAAATGTGAAGGGAATCCTGCATTAAACTTTAGAGAAGAAGAAGAATACGAGACAAAATAATAAGAAAGACTAGCATAGAAAAAATAAAAACAGCTCTAACATAAATAAAAAACAAATTCTGCTTCTGGAATTGATAAAATTACTAAAATAGATGTAGAAGCTTTGTTTGATCTAATAGGAGAAACCATCACGAAATTGAGAATTAATATACCGAAAAGTATGACAATTTTTTATCAATCTTTCAAGATTTATTAGAAGAAAATTTTAATCGAGAACATTTAGAAGCATTAAGTATGTATATTTTGATATTTTTCTATTTTCATAAGAGAAAACGTCGAATGTCCATTATCACATATTAGTGTAATTTGTAGAACAAGCGTGTATTATTAATCGTTTGATTATTTTAAATAGTCATTTTTATAGCTTTATATACAGGCAGACGAAATGTTTTTTATGTAGGAGAAGTAATAAAAGATATGTTGTTCGATTTTAAAAATCATTTAAATTCCTGTTTCAAGTGGATATAAAAGTTAAAATAGCCCAAAAACAGTTATTTGGTTGTAAAATTTTCCCTGCTACATCCAACCTCTGTAATTTTATTAATGTTAATCTGTATTCCAATTTTTAAAATAAAGTCATTTCCTGCTTAATACCAATAATTTGTATTCAGTTCACATTTTAAACAAGGATCATTATTATACATAACCTTGTAACTAATGAAATTTTGACAAGTCATCGAAAAACTTCAAATTAATGATACCTAGTTTTTTAATCTTGTAGAACAGCGTCAGATAAATCAATATTGATGAAGAATTTGGAATATCTTCATTACCGTTGAAATACATGAGAAATATTAGATTAATCAATTTGATGACAATTAACTTGTTGGAATGATATTTTTCACAATTTCACTGTTTGATTAATAAATTCATCATATAGGTATACAAAAAAGAAATACTATTGGAAAACTATGAATTGTTGTTTAGGAAATGTTCTGTGTAGAATTTGATCTTAGGAAATCTAAACATTAATCCAAATTTTTGGGAATAATTGCTTGGAGTTTGTAACGGGTGGGCAACTAAGAACGGTCGTTCCATAGTGGGAAAAACGTAAACCCTCATTATAGGTTGGATTTTTGCAACTGGCTATTAAATATGAAACACGACGATCATGGAATACTTTCACGAATTTTATGAACAGAAGAGGCTACGTTTCCAAGTAATGGTAGACTAAATCGCCATTACATGCACTACTTGTCCCAAACGAATCCACGTTAGATACAGGAGATCCAACATCAAGGTTGTTGGTTTATAAATGCATGATGGGAAGTTCTACGCGGATAAATAATTCTTTTTAATGAGACAGAGGAAGATAATTCGAATTTTTAAGAAAAAAACTGTCACTTCTTTATGGAGATATACCCTTAGACAATCGTCGTGACATGCTCTTACAACATGATGGTTGCCCGGCACATAATTCCATATATGTTCGGCATTTTTTATAACCACAACTGGTAGATAGAACGTGGAAGTTTATTTATTTGGCCACCAAAATCTCCAGACCTAACAGACCAAACTTGCTTAGATTTTTATCTGTAGGGCGGAATAAAATATCGTTAACACTAATAGACCCACGACATATATGATTGATATATAATTGAAAGAATACGAGAGACAATACGAAGTATTCTAATGGCAGACATTGAAACTTTTGTCCTATTTGTATGATTTCCTGTATAGAAAATGATGGATAAAATTATGAGAACTATTGATATTACTACTGGTAGGTTAATATATGAACATTCCATCCAGAATAAATTCCTAATTTCCGTTTGGGCCAAGCAGCCTGAAGAAAAAATCTATCCGTTTACACATTTCTTAAGATATTGAAATGTAACAACGCCCTCTAGCATTAAAGTTACTATTTAAATCACTTGAAACTTATATTTTTTCATTGCTGGATGGAAACTCTTTCGAACAACATCAAGTTTATAAAAATCGTCTAAGCAGAAACGGAAGTTGATGTTGATTTTTGAATAATCTATCGAAATCAGCAGTACATTTCTTATAATTTCCATGTATAATGATTCCTTATCAAATCAACAACTGCATAAAAATCAGAATTTTTAAACTAAGGTTAATCGTCATTAACTAAATTGATTAGCTAAATGTCTATATCATATCATATTCGGAACAACGCGGTTTTATTTTACGAAATTACAATTAATAGAGGTCATTTTTCAGGTTACAAATTTCAAGCTTAAAAAACACTATTTATAAACAAAATGTAAGTATACCACTAATACTCACTAGCTTAGGAAAATTAACAACTTCCAGAATCTACATTATTTATCTACTTTAAAATAAGCTGGTAAAATAGATTACTAAGATATATGACAAAGAAGATCCTTTAAAAAAACCAATTCATCTGGATCCTGAAAGTAATAAGCATGTAAATGACTTTTTAAAAGAGAAGAAATAAGTAGTGGACTCATTTTTACTGTTTATATAGGATTATATTTCAATCCTTTTTATTCTTTGCCAATGTTATTGTCTACATCCGAGATATTTTTTTTCTTTGATAATACAAGCTATTTTTGTGTTTCAAAACAAAAATAGAAATTTTTTCATAAGTTTCCCGCTCTCCCCCACCTTTTATTTGAAGAGATATACTGAAATTTTAAGATTAGAAAATGCACAGAATTTGTTGAATAGTTAGATTATTGTATATAAAGTGCCAGTTAATTGGATAAATTTGTGGACCTAACATTTTGAAATAATTTACGTGATATCTCTGAAAAAAAAAAGTTTGAAACATAGTAGAAACCGCTGTTCTAATCCATATAATTTGAAATATTATTTATAATATAATTTCAGCTAAATTCTTAATTTTTTTCCATACACTGAAATGTAAATACGAATAATTGGAATTCATAGTTGTTACTTTTTCGTAGATTATAATTCAAATTAACTCGAAAATATCCATGTGATAGATTATTGATTCATATAATCATTAGAATTGTTGTATTTCGCTAAAGAGTGAAATGGGGTGGATAATCTTTTCTATGAAAAATATATTGTGATATAATAAAACTCTAACTGAATTTCGCGAAAGACACAGCCCTGAGACTAGAAGGAAGTATTAGTCTGATGAGAAATGTTGTCGTTTGAAACGTTTGACTGACAAACATTGTTACTAAGAATAATGCAAGAGATTAACCCCTTTTTGCACGTTAAACTGTTCCATTGTTATCTTGAGAAAATAAATTCAGTTACTTTAGTACCACCTCTGAATAAGAAACTGAAAAATGTTTCGTCTGCTACAATACACTTGAATCAAGTTCAATTGTGTTAACTTTTATCATTCAATACTCTATATACGAATCAAAAGAATTACTGTCGCTGTCGGATTATTTCATATTAATTTTTACCTACATAGAGTATCTATTAAGTTGCTCGTGGTACACGTGTTCGTTACTAATGTTGAAATTTATTTTTTTCCTACAAATAAAGTCAAATATGATGATAAACAAACGACACGTTAAAAAACTTGCAAACAAGTGAGAATTATACAGAAAATAAACGTTGAATGATGATAAAAATTATGTATGTTAATGAATACTATGAATATAGGATTTTTACTTCAAGGAGCTCTTAAATACATAGACATGAATCGTGTTGTATTGTGATGTGTTGAACCACTAGCTTCTGATGGTCATGCTGCTTGCTGGCTACATCATATAATATTTCAATGTTTAACTCTGGCTCTAATGACTTCATCATTTAATATATGAGATTCGATGACACCTGAAAAATATTCAAATATATGTTTCTATGGTTTCTATTCATTCGTCACCATAATCCTTTACATTACATTACATTACAGTCGATCTCTAATTCGACAGAATATCTGATTAGTTAGTTTTAATATTTAGAGGTATTTCAACGTTTACACAGCTCATTTCTCAAACGATTCAAGGCATATATATTTCTTTTACATCGATGTAAATAGAATAAATAACATTAAACCGACTATTACAAAAATGTTATAAAGCAACTATAAATAATTATGAGTTTAACCCAAGGAACTAGTATAAACGGTCATATTTTGTGGAAACATGAGAGGAGGTGTCATCAAGATCACAGATAACATCAAATTAGACTCCAATTAAAATATTTACCAGAGAAATTCAAAGATTTCTTATTGTGATAGTGAAATTTGAGTATTTATTTTGTTTATGACTCACACTATTTTTCGTAGGTGTCGAATTGTTAAATTTTATGCGTTTGGAATTGGTTTAATTATTGAAAACCCGATAACATCAAACTCTTTTGATTTTACCTGGCTGATGTTCAAAAGATCGAGATAAATAGAAAACCGTATAGTTTTCCAAGAGATCCTACTGATAGAGATAATTTGCTTTAGCGAGAATTAGCAAGGAATCTAATAAAGTTTAATATAAATGAAAGAACCTACTAATTATGAACAACAAATTTTGATAATTTTTTATCAGTTTCGTCTTGTGAAATGTTACTGATCAAGTAAAAATTCATATTGAGGCATGTTTCAAACTTGTAAAATAAGCTCAAATAGAGTCTTTGTATGAATCACCACATTTGGAAATATTTTCTCATATTATTTAAATGTGTAGTTTCCAATGATAAATGAAGAATAGTTTTCTAGACAAAGGATGTTCATCATCATATTATAACTTCTCATATTTAAAGTCATTCAAGGATTAATTCTGCAATATTCTGATAATTTGGGTTCACAAAGGAAATAACATTCTTCTGATATGGAATATTTTTCATCACAAATCAATAATCATATGAAAAGTCCTTTTATCGATTGATCATTTTAATTAAGTTTCATTTTACTTTAGTGAGAATAGCAACTATTCGACTAATTGAATCATAGCTTGATTTCTAATAATAAAATTGTTATTCACTAAGAGGTAGCTCGAGTTGTGTTTCTTCAATGATCATTTCTGCCTCACACTACTTTTAATATTAATGCGAAGCACATTAACAATCTCATAGTTTCATTTACGTACTTTATACATAAGGAATTGAAAATATTTCAATTCATATAACGTATCTAAAAATAGTCTGTCTACTAGTGTATGACTTTTCTTAATAAGAAAAAGCGAAAAAAAATTGTAGGAAATTTTCAAAGCCTTATTTTGCTATTCACTCAACAAAGCTTAAATATCATTTGATTTGGAGGAATCTGGATTCATTGATATCTAGCTGTAGAATATGTTTATATAAAATTTTAAAAGCAAAATTGAAGGACCCGAGAAAAATATGTAAAACGATACAAATTTTAGCAGATGATTTCATTTAAAAATTTAGTTATAGAAAATGCTGTAAATTTCATTTCATATGAATAACCTACTTTTTGAAAATTAAAATGTGATCCAATTAGACTAAAATATGCTAAACATAGCAAAAAAATAAATAAATTACTTACAAGAAGCTCCAATTTACATTATGCTAAGGTGGATAGTAAGTTAGTACTCGTAGAAACAGACGATATTATTTGTCGCTGTAGAAAATTCATTCATTTGATGTTGAAATTATTTGAATGAAAACTAGATACTGATTCCTAATTGTAATAAAAAAGGAGATTAAAAATTCTCAACGAGCGTTTATGTGTAGGTCAGAAGTTCGTTTTAGGAGAAATAAATTTCCAGAATCAATCCGACAAGAATATGTTGTTGGTGTGTTATAAAATCTTCAATATTTGAAGGAAAGCTTCAATACTCTTTGCAGAAACTATTTTTCCGCTTTTAGTGACCAACAGGGCATACTAACAGTTTCCAATATCTATTTACTATGAATGTTTCATAAATCATCAGAAATTAAAATAAAAAATACGAGTGTATGCGCGTGAAATTACCGGACTGTACTGATTACTTCTTTTTTGTAATATACTTTTATATAAACATGTAAAAAAGCAAAATTTAGATCAATAATCCCGTTCATTTGATATTTTACTTAATAAATCTAATATTGGAAAAGTTATGTTCAATACTACATGGTACGAACCGTGTATCTAGCGCATTCTATGAGAGTCAGACATAAAACAAATTCATTGGATGTATCAGTTTCCAAAGCATATTTGTATAAAATTTCAATACTATGTTGCCAGTAATATGTGTATAAGTTTTTTACTGAGAAAACCCCAAATATTTTTCAGTTTTATATCTATTCTAGAGACGGGATCACCTTTATTCGAGATGTTAAAGGCCGCTTGACATGATGCAATACAACGTGCAATGCAATGTACAATATTTTTTTATGAAAAGCATGCGTACATGAAGTTTAGCAGATTGTTTCATGCATGATCTCGCACTTACAACATAATCGGTTCGGTGCTATTTTTTTTGCGTGCAAGCTGCAATTCTAGGGAGAAATCTAATTACTTTTGGCTTAAAAATCAACTTATTCATCGGGTTCAAAACTAATGCAGCAGTAGATATAATTCTTGATCCACTGACCAATTTTTCATTTCGTTACTTACTTACTCAGTTTTGTTATTATCATTGTTAAATCGGTCACAAAATTATGAATTAAATTTTAGATGAGGTATTTGTTTAACTAACTTACTGAGTTTTTATTAGTGGCAGCCATGATGCAATGACAAGAGACACGCGACGTGCAATATTCATCTATGCAATATTTTGATATTGCAAGAAATTGCATTCAATCTAGCGGCTTTAACACAAATTTCATTTATTTCGCTCGAAACCTTATTTAGTGCAAAAACAATATTTGTCAGATTAAAGTTCACAAATGACTTAAACCTATATTAAATTACCACACTTGGAACAGTGCTATATATATATGTACATATAAATATCCATCGTCGCTTTCGGTTAATGAAAGAGGCAAAAGCATTAGAAGTGACAAGCAAAAAATCGCGGCACTCAGATCGTTTCAGGCGATAACAGCCGTGTTCAAGCGTATCGATCACCCACATGAAATATCCTAAACTTTTTGACCGAGAAGGTATAACATTTGCGGTCACCAAAATATCGGTAGCACATCAATTCAAATGGACATTTATACAGGAGCGTCTTGAGCACTATTAACAAGAAATGACAAAAACGATATGAATGATTACAACGTATATACACCTAACAAAATTGAAAGTAATGATATGGAAGAAGATGAAAAGGTCAAAAAAATGTTACTGAAACACGCCAGAAATAAGACGGCAATTAATTCTTAGACTTTATGGGAAAAAAAAAACAGATTTATATCGAAATCCAAACTGCATATAAAGAAAAATAAACCGCGGGAAAATAAAACAAAATGGATTACAAACTTTATAAAAACAACGTTTTAGTTGTAATTTGACATAGATTCAATGCGTGTATGTATGTATCTCGAAAATTTCTTTGTCTTTTTTTACCAATATTGTTATTTTTGAGGGTAGCAGGGTTGGCAAATTGGACACAGGCCCAAAAACTTGTTTTTCTGGTCGGGTCCACCATCAAAAACTCACCTGGGTTTTTGCTAAAAATCATTTTTGAGTTTGTAAATCACAGCTGTAGTATTTGGAATTTTTACTATTTTACTTTTTCAGCCGAAAACTTGGTTGGTTGCTTTTATTCAACTGAAAATTTCAGAACTTCAAGACACTATAACAACATTTATTTTATGTCAGAGGCAGATTCATGTTTTTTTCTACTTTGAAGGAAATAATAAGTCATTAGTCGTATTAGAAGGTAGAAATATACACTTATATATAATTGAAAATGTTTTCACTTTAAGAAATATAAAAGAAAAATTGTAATTTTGGAAACATAACAAAGGAAAAGTTTCCAGCTGTTCTACCTCATTTCGATATTATACTTTTTTTTCAATTTACTCATTTAAAAGCATATTGCAATGGTAACTATAGATAGACACAACATTATAATGAGAATGTTCATATATTCACTTTTAGAAATATTGTAATAGAAAAAAATAGAAAATGTAACATGATATGTGTTTAATGTCTAATGATAATTCCATTTAAACATAAAAGTCAAATAATTTAAAGAATATATTTCAAATAATTATATCAAGCAATGCAATTTATAGTATTCATACTCTAGAAAATTTTGTTCAGTTTAGACAAATAGATTTATTGTTACAATTTTTGTATATCGACTGATACGTAGAAGCATTTCTCTCAAAATATACTGTATTCTAAATTATATTGAATAAACACTTGAAATTTTACAGTCTTGTAGCTTTCCACCGACTACTTTTTTTTCTTTATTTATATAAAATTCATTATTTGAAGTGCTAATTCATACTGGCACTAGGAAATTTTTCTCTCTAAACCATCAGCTACTATGTATTAAATAGGAAAACTTTGAAAATCAGATAACCCCTATTTAGATTAAAATATCTGATACTCCATTTAACCCTAATACCGATTAAGACAAAATCATTCGAGAAAAATATGTAATGCGTGTTATTTTATTCTGTATTTCTATTAATTAAGCATTCTATTTAAAAGTTTCCAAAAAAATCTATCTAATATCTGATACATAGGAATTTTCTATAATTTTTAGATGCTTTGATAATTTTCTTTTGTCGAATAAAGGTGGACTTCATGTGAGTTATTTTCTCTTCATAAACCATTCAGAGCTGCACATATTTTGTGAATCTAGCCCGAAAATGACAGATAAGAAAATTTTACAAAATATAATTTATAAAATAAGACGAATGAATTTATTTACGCAACAACCATTTGCTCTACAAGCTCAAATTTTTATTCGGATGAAGGTTGGTGACCATCATGACTATTTGTACTTTATTCACAGCTGCTCTAAGCAATTGGTTTGATGTACAGTCAAACCATCCCCTTAAGTTTCGCAGCCATATTATTATTCTTCGGCGTTCTATACCTCTCTTTACCTCTATCTTTCCCTGCATAATCAATCTCTGGAATTCGTATCGTTGTCCTCTCATTACATGCCCAAAGTACTCAAATTTGCGGGCTTTCATGGTAGTCAATAATTCTCTTTGTGTTGTGCGTAAAACTTCTTCATTTGCGATTCTATCTGTCCAAATGCTTCCAGTTTTCTCATTATTGCTTTGTTTAAATTAGCTGCCTGCATTCCGTACAGAAGGATCGAGTATTTGTAACATTTTCAATTCGTTATTCAAGTTTTCATTTTATGAAATACACTGCGAGCAATTCCATCTCTTCAATGCTCTCATTTCTCGAATTAATCCATGACCGTAGATATTTTTATTTCTGTACTTGTTCAATGTGGTTATTTTCAATTTGTAATTGTGCATTCTGATCTGCATTTTCGGGTGCATGTATTTAGTTTTATTTGCATTCATGTGTAACCCATACTGCTCGCTGACTCTTTTCTGTAATTCTTTGAATATCTTCTATATTCTCCGCTATTAAGATTAAATCAAAATTGTAGGGTATTTATTTTATACGTTGATAAAATACTTTAAATTCAACAATTTTTTATGAAGCGATATAACCACCGTTACTTATTTATGGACTTGTTCAGTGAATAGAACTTGAGCTTTTTCCACTTCAAAGTCAGAAACATTTGGTTGACAATTAATTCATACGAATACTTTTTTTCTAATTTTTAAAATATCAAATAAAATGTGATTTTGGTGGCCAAATGTTAGTCCAGTCCTGAATAAAGGTAACTGTTATAAATATAGAAAATTCGCATTCGCTTCATTCGATGCTTTTGTACTTGTGAATGGAACCAAGGTGTCACTTGGTATTCTTTCTACCTTCTCAAATAATAGAACCTCACGCCCTTACGATAGACAATACAATTAGTTTTATTCTTTCGCTCCTCTCCTATTATTCTCGCATTCTTTTCGACAAGTTCTACATTTTTAAATTCTTTCAGTTTATTCAAGTAAAATTGTCAATGGTCATACCAGTTCACAAGACAAATGTTCTGGAAGTATAACTTTATGGTAATCTTCTTAATGGAGGATTTATTTTCAACGTGAGTTTATGATTTTATGAAGTGTTGGCTTAATGTCTTTTAAATGAACTTGTTGAAATTTCTCACTTCGTCAAGGTAGTGAACGGCTTGATTTATAGAATTGAGAATTAAGTATTCCAAAATATCATGTAAAGAAGTTGTTGAAAATAAGCTTTAAGCATTATTGTAATATGAGAAGACCGGTTTTGGTATTTACTAAGAACAGAATATCTCTTTTGTTATTGAGGTAAAAATATAAGCTTTCCTTACCAAATATCGGAAAAAGATGAATTGATACCATAAAACGTTACCAGATGTATAGATGATAGAGATTATTCTGGCGCTTAATAGATCTGTAATATCTACAAGCTTTTAAAATACTGATACATTGTTTATTTCTACACAAATATTTAAAATTACAATGTGTGACGTAAAACAAAAACCAAGTAATCATCTTCAGACACAGAAGCTAAAATGAAAATGTTTTTACCAATGAACCTATTCTTCTGAGACATAATTCCAGCGGAAAATTTCACAATCATTCCCGAACTAATGAATATGGTACAAATTTATGTGCAATATATTCGGTAAATACACAAAAAAGTGAATGTAGCAGATTTCAACTCAACAGGAATCAAAATATCCACCTATAAAATTTATCTATGAAATTAAAAACAATGATCATTTCTAAATACCTGAATAATTAGAAAAAGAAATAGATTAAAATTTGATCTATTTAGGAAAACACAGCTACATAAGGTACATAAGGTTTGATTTTTCAATTGTAACAAAATTAAAATGGCAATATACATTTTCTGGTACATCGCTGGATTAATTTCTCTGCGAATGAGAAATATCACATCATACATACAAGAAATATTTGATTGTATTTTAATACCTATTTTAAGTTTTTTTAATAAATAATTACAGTTTGTAATTATTTTCATCCTGTCTCTTTATGGCGAACCGTTTCCTTGGCTTGTACAACGATTTCTAAATCTATATATCTTCTAGACAATAAATTTTAACGAGTTGAATAATGAGTTTTTTTTTGCTGAAAAATCAATTGAAAAATTCAGTTTCGCTGTCTTTAGATTGTATAGGTTGTCCTTGTAAACGTTAACCATTGTTAACCATTGGGCACGAGCCTTGCGCCGAATAAACTAATTTAATAGATTCTGCTTTCTTGAGAGAAGATTTTTCTATGTCACAGCATTATTTCACGTCATCTACTCACTCCCGAATTTATGCATAAAGTCCGTTTATTGTTCTGTATATGTCGTAGGTCAATAGAGAAGTTGGGATTTTAGCTAATATCCCAGGAAAATAGGCTGATGGTGCGCCACGTATGCCCATTCTCCCGGAGTCTTAGCTAAATGCCGGACAATAGATTATTTGTCGAAAAATGATCAAGCGTTTGTCTATTCTCCTAGGACTTTAGCTAAAATTCGGATAACAGACTATTGGGATTACAGAATAAGATAAAAAAAAATAGGATACAAGAAGTCTTATTCATTTATTTCTTTTTATCAATCAATCATTTATTGCAACACGCGGAGGCTTGGTGACATTGTGATTTACATATTTAAAACAAGAATACCGGTTTGTTCCACATTGTTCACCTAAGCTAACCTAACCTAACATAACCTAACCTAACCTAACCTAAGCTAACCAGTCTGACCATGGGCTTCTAAAATTTTCTCATAATAATCTTCTACAGGTACACTGTTTGTTTTTTTCTTTTCATTCATTTTTGATTTGCAATAGTTCATAGCTATTCACATAATGATAGTAAGTATTGTAAGCTTTGGGTCCGGCTTCTCTGTCTGGAGGACCAGCGAGTAAAATTTGCTTTACTTTGTCTAACTGTTCATTATCTTATATACCGCAATTACCTTTCTAACTATTGAACAATTTGGCCTTTTTAATAGATATTCTATTATCCGAATTCTAGCTAAAGTCCCAAGGGAATAGACAAACGCTTGGTCATTTTTTGACTATGAATCTATTTAGCTAATATTCCGGGAGAATAGGCATGCGTGGCACTCCATTAGCCAACTGTCTATTGTCCTGGGATATTAGGATACATATCCTCGTGATAATTTAACGTCCATACACTTTTTTTATCGAATTAAAATGTGTGGTTAGTTATGTTGTTTTCTTTCTCAATGTGTGTCTATAATTATCAGAAATTCGGAAAATTAGTCGGTAACAACACATTTCCAATACGGTTCATAGTTAGTCCAATTCAATCAATGAATCGCCTTGTACCGATTAAACAAATTCAATGGGCTATGCTTTCATTAGTATTTTTCTAGAATAGCTTATTTTTTACGTGACTGTGGAGGTTTTCGTTATTAGCAAATGTATCTACTCACACAGATTCCTATATAGGTGACTATTCCCTACAAAACAATTTATAAATACACTGTTTCGTTGATTTTTGATACTTGAACTTAGATACAGCTTTGAATATCTTGATGTTGCTCCCATATAACACGAAATCTTTTCGTCTCTTTCCTCATTATCCTAAAGTGATATTTGAAAAATAAGAAGATCTACAAGAAAGTATACCCGAGATTTCACGTGACTTGCTAACCACTTTAACTGACCAGGTGTTTCTTCAAATGAAGAAACATGTGGTAGGCTTCGTATGCTAGATTGGGAGTGTAGGGAGAAAGATCAAGTACTATAGAAAAAAATCAGTTATATCCTTTTATATTTCAATTTTTCGAATTGCCAGTTTTTGAATTTCACTTCATGAACCGTTGGTTTTATTTCTATATAAAGTAGACCATCTATATCTTATCCCCTGTTTTAAAAATCATTTCGATCTTCATAATGGAGTAGTTATGTACTTTTGTTAGAAATTTGGAACCCAACGTCAACACAACTTCTATTTTGATGCGTTAATTGCTTCTCTTCTAACTTAGCTAAAGCAATTTAAGTTGACCATTTTTCTCTCACTTATAGATTATTCATTTGTACAAATATGTTTTCTATAGAAGTTGTTATTGTGGTATAAATTCCATATAACTAAATATCTTAAATAAAATTTTACAAATATTTTTCTTTATTGTGCCTCCAAAATATCGAAGAGGCAATTTCATTTCTCTGAACTGAACGTGAATGAAGAGAATTAGTGATGAAACTAATGCATTTTTAATGGGATCCCAAAACTCGTAAATCGTTCATAAATAGCAGATATAATGTTTCCAATTTGTAGAAAAGCACAATCTTTAAAGATATTACGCCGCCACAAATTCGCCCAGCAGTTTCAAAACCATAAACCATATACTGACCTATAAATGTATCTTTTTTAAGTCAAATCGAAGAAAATCATGCAGTTCCTTTCCATTGAATCAAAATTTATTCCATCTTTTCACCGCGTAAACCCTTTGTACTCAATAACTATTTATGACGATAAATTATTCAAATTTGATTTGCTTTATCACTTATCTGAGTAATTAACTAAATAAATCAGATATAGAAATCAATAAATAACATTTTATACCAATAAAAATTGTTTATTAATGTATTTACGTCAATATTCTGTGCATCTTTCTTAGAAATGTTGAGATTTATTATACAGTTTGTCTCGAAAGGAAGCCTATCTTCTATAAGTTATTAAAAGCAAAAATAAGATACCCGCACGAAAAAGTCAATAGGAAACAAATAAGGACTGCGCGGAAATCAGTTTTGGTCACTCTTCCTAAAGATTAATTTTACAAGGAAAATTTCTCTACTCATGTTTAAGTTTTATTAGTCATATTGGAAGTTGCTCCATTCTACTGGAACTAAATAGTCGAAGAAGTTTCATAGATCTGGCATCAAGATATTGTTTATGATATCCTAACATAAACTATAACCGAACGGTGAATTCTGACACTAAGAACCAACAATCCCTCATATGGATATCTTAGCCTGAAGAGTCACTTTGAATGAATGCAGCGCATTTTGCTTATTTCGTACCTATTGGTTAAAAATGAACAAACCAAGATGTTGTTGAACGTCGAGAAATGCTGAATTATTTCGAAACCAACGCCATTACTGCCATCTGGCGGATGTAATTCTTGCACCAATTGAATTTTGTATCGTAGTGCAGTTTCAGATATTCATACAACATGATGGTCAATTCATATTTGCAGCATTATCATGTTTCCGAATTGAGTAATTCGAATCTTTAGCAGGAAATTAGTTTCACCCTCCACGTTTTTTGACGTTCTTGATGACCTTAATAGCCCGAATTTCCGTTATTCTAGTTTGAACTAGTACATTATTTAAATGATGTGTGTCAATGAATTATTCACAGATGGATACTAAGTTTCAATATCCATAATTTGGTTAACTTGGTTTTAAATATAGTTACGATAATGTACTATGCATTCGTTTTGTGGAAGCTCAAAAGTCGTACTGAATCAGATACAGATAATCATTAAAAAAACGGTCAAAAAATTGGAGCACCAAATTCAAAAATGTATCTATGTGAACATTTCTATCTAACTATTCCGTCGCTCAATAACTAATTTACATTTAAAAATTTTCTATAGTACTATCAGCATTACTGATGTGAAGTGAAAAACTTTACGTTGGCTAACAAGAAAAATGGAAACGAAATTAGATAATATAAATGTTGAAAGAAGAGACAATAAGAACGATAAATTGATCATTTTTTCAAGTTGCCATTATTGAAGAGGGTTGCAATTCATTAATGGTTTTAGATGGTCTGTAGTACACATATAATTTCAAATACTCATATGATATAAAAGAAGCTCGTTACAAAACTATATTATACAGATATTTATATTAGTAATCCTAGACAAAAGACAACATTCCAAGAAAAATTAAGAAAGTGTAGAGTTTCCGATGAAATGTTGATTTTTGGTTCACCCTCAAGTTGAATCTGGAGAAAATTAATAAGTGAATAACTAAAATTTTTGTGTTGTCTCCTAAAACTGGATTTATGAACAACATTATGGGCCCTAGTAGAAATATTGGCCTTTGTTATGCTCTTGATCGAAGGAAATCAACATCAACAAGATTATTGGAAAAAGAAGTCTTGGCACAAGTATGATAAGCCACCCCACAACGATCATCATGAAACTCTATACATAGACTATTGATATTACGAGAAATCGATTTATCACATCTATTTTATACAGAAACATTTATTTCCGGGGATACCGAAAGTGACCATTATCTCAGGAAGGCTAACAGATATCCATGGATAACTTCGTTCGATGGACCTCATTAAGATCTAACTGTGTATGAAAAGTCATCATGATTGGCGTTTGCGCAGAAGAGTTTCTGTGGAAAAGTATGTAAATGTAATATTTTAACGAAAAATCAGTAGATAAAATGAAAATTTAGTAATTTTTGGGAGGCTAGGTTAGCTTAGGTTAGGTTAGGTTAGGTTAGGTTAGGTTATGTTAGGCTAGGTTAATTTAGGTTAGGTTAGTCTAGGTTTTTTTGATAAAAATGATATATACTTGAAATTCGTTTTTTTTGTATTATACCTCTGTCACTTTACATAAATAATGTTGATTAGCGTATCAAATGACTCAATTGAGCTTCACAATTCTCAGAAATATTTTCTACTAGAAATAACCATGCGATTGAGTCTTCCACCCTCCTACACAAGAAATTATGGTTTAACAATAAATTATATACGAGATTATTATTAATAGCATTTACGTGTTTAGTGTATCCCAAATTCACAAAATTGAGAAACATATCAATTCCGTTTTATTTGATTTGCCAAAATTTTATTTCATCATAAAACTTAATTTTCTACCTTCCTAAATAGTTAATTTATACGATCGAAATTGGCTCGAGAATATATTAGGGACAACCGAATTATAGAATGATTTTCTGAATTGGGGGTAAATCATGTCAGTTTCTCGTTAGCAGAAGGTTATTACGCCACTTAGAACCCCTAAATTCCCTATTAACATTCATGTTTATTCATAAAAAGCCTACTATACAATAGTTTTGGTACCTAAAGTCTGTCAAAGATCGAATTTGATGTCTTCATTAAATCAAAAGAGGCGCGGCACCAATTGATTACAAAATTTAAAAGGTTGGGTACCATTCGGCGTTGTAAAGTCTATAATGGAGCGTGCTTAGTTTTTCCAATGAAAGGGATACATTTTTATTTGTGAAAATTTGTGACAAACCGTATGAGTAGTTGGTTGCGCGAGTTTCGATTCTCAAAATAGGTCTACAAGTTTACTATTTCAATCACGGAAATACAACTTTTGAAACTGTCGATTCTAAAGCTCAATTGTTCAACGGAATGGTACTTGTTCAAAGGATATAAAAATGAGATTTTTCCATGACCGGAACAATATTTGGAATTCACAATAAACGATAGAATAAGAACTGATGATATGTGTCACACAAGGACGTTGACTACTGTTAGACAAGTGAGTATGGCACTAAAATGGGTTACAGTTGGCTATAAAAAGTATGAAAACGAGTTCCAGTAAATGCCATAAAAGAAAGACTTGTTTTAGATGTTGGCGTTACACCGGATACGTCAAAGATCTATGATATAATAACAGTGCAACCATAATGGGTAATTGCGAAAATTCCGAAGGAGAAAAGTTTAAAAAAGCTTTTTTCAGATTTTCAAAGATGTTTATCTCCTGTCACACCTACGTTTCTGACTGTGGTTACTTTCTCATTTTATGGGCAAATTAAATGAGACCTTTTTATTGAACGATGTTGTGCCTCATTTAGGTGAAAAGAACATTTTACTACTTAATAGTTACTTTAATTGGGATATTGTAGATGATTTCACCCATAATTGGTAGTTAATTGTGATGTACTCTCTATGATACATATTTTTATATTCAGGTGTAATTAGTAATCTAAAAATTCTCACAGAATTCCAAGTTATTCTGTTGTATTTTCTCCTGTGAACTGTGACACTATGCAAATAAGAGCATTTCAGACCTCACATATTTTGGATTTGACAGTGATAAATACAAATAAAGATCGACATTGACAATTATTAGTATTGATAACTTGGTTGCCGTGTCAACCACTCTTACCAAAAAATACTAAACTAGTATATTCGATACTGAGTAAATTGCGACCTCTGAAACAGATATATCGAGTTAATACGATTTTTTATTGTTCGTTGAATTTCTGTCCTAATATATTTTTTAAAAAATTCCAAAATAGTACTTAAGAATTCTATTATATTTGTGTTATTAATCTGTCAACCGTCAAGAAACTGAATACTGGATAGTCTAGAAAAACCATTTAAGTCCCTCATGAGGTTTAAAAATATTATGGAGGGAAGAAGAAACGGTTAAATTTTGTTAAATTTGTGAACTGTACCAATAGTGCCCATAAACCATTTCGAAAGTTGCTACATTTGCTTAACGCTTTGAAAAGTTTTATGTTGATGATGTGATTCTAAGAATCTATATAATTTGAAATGATATCGTGCATGTTGATGTTAATACATATATAAATACAAATCCTAATTGAAAATAAACCGGATGTCTCATTGTTTTATGAAGGATATAATGCTGCATATTGGCAAAGCGTCTTTGTTAGAAAAAAATCAAATTAATTTTCTAAGCAGACTTTCCCTTTCAAGATCATCTTCCATGCTTTCGAGTGTAAAATATCAGCGTTGCGAGATCTTCACACCATTATTAATGTAGCTGATTAAAATGTCTCTACGGATCTTCTTAAACTTGATAAGAATCCTCAGATTTTCAATAGCAAACCAGTTTCACGAACAAATTATTTTGATTCTTGTCAAGTTACTCCAATAATATTGTTTATACCATAAGATAATCTCATAAATTTAAACTTTAACCCTATTTTGTTCTAGTTATGTCGACGTACGAGCTGGGAATAGCTTATGTAATGTCTGACAAAATATAGTATAACGTTATACCCAATAGCCGTCCATTAGAGAAAGGAGCGTAACCAATGACCGGTTGCGAAATTGTTGCACCCCATCAGAGCAAGGGTACGATCTCTTATGAACGCTTTTATTTCGTTCGTGGAGTTGAACACTCACCAGCAATCGTTCTCTTGCGACACATTCACTTTAAATTGCAAACCATCAGTCAGGTAAAATCGAACCATAGGCGGCGGTAATATCAAATAAATGTTCTGGTAATATACTAAGTACGTTCAATGTATCAAAATATATAATTTTTACTATTTATCTTTAATTTCATTGGTTCGAAAATATCATCTCCTCCATAGAGACAACTACTTTCCCTCCTACAACATCCCTAATAGTTTGCAATTGTGATTTTTTTGACTACATGACAGAAGAAAGTAATCGTTCATCACTCACAAAATATTAATATGTTAAAATACAAAATCTGTGAAATGGAAAGACGTGTCTATGGTAGAATTGAAAAAAGAAGTTGGAACTACTAAGGTTTGTGAAGATAGTAGGGATGAATATTGGTATGCAGACAGAACCATCGAAACCCCAATTTCTGCAAAAGTGTTATTTAAAGATCGTTGCCGCCAAATATGATATTGTTGATACAAGCTAAATATTGTTACGACATGGATTCCGAAGCTGTGGCACTATTCGTGAAAATAGAGGCCTTTCTGCAAGTATTCAATGTCCTTCACGACGAGTTGAATCGATGTGTATATGGGAAAGTACTGAGACTAGTGTTCTGAAAATTTGTTTACATGGCTTATCCGAAATGCTCGCTTCAGCTAAAATGATTTCAGTTTTCTGAAACTTCCGTTATTTTAAGAGGAATGCTATGGTTTTTATTAAATTTTTGGATTGGAATCTACGCGAAATTTCAATATAACTTTTTTTAATTATTTCACATTTTCCAAATTTTTGGACACATGCACCACTCCACATTAATAGTTATTAGCCTTTTTTATAATTTAATCTGGTGATTTTTTGTTTACTTATTATATTTATCATTACTTCATACCAGCATTTGTTATTTCTTGATGATATTTTTAGAATCAAAATATTCTGAAAACAGAAATAGAATTAAATGATGTTTGAATGCACTTGAAATTTTGCGTCATCATCATCATCAAGCCTTTCAATCCTTTGGATTATGACTATCGCTATTAGCGCTTTAAAATCCTTTTTTTTGGGGGTGAATTACTTCTTCTGTTTTTGTTTTCTTTATAGTTTATCGTTTGTCTTGGCTGCTTTTGTTATTATTTTCTATTTATTTCGGTTCTGGCATTTTATCCTCTATATTAAGCGCTTTTATGTCCTCTTCTTTCTCGTTGGAAATTTTGCTTGATAAATCTAAAATTGAAAAAATTATGTTCAATATTACGTGGTTCGAACCGTTTAACTAGCGCTTTCTATGAGAGTCAGACGTAGAAACAAATTCATTGGATGTATCAGCTTCCAAAACATATTTGTATAAAATTTGAATACAATATTGTCAGTAAAAATCTTATAGAAAAAAAATGTGTATAATTTCTTCTTCAACGACTTTTATCTCAAATACTGTTGACGTTACGAAATTTTTTTACTGAACAAACCCCAAATATTTTTCAGTTTTCTATCTATCCTAGAAACGGCATCACTTTTTTTTAAACACCCTGTGTCACTTTTTTCTGAAAATCAATATTAAATAATCTTAAGTAATTTTACTAAAGTATCATGCGAAAATTTCCGCTCTAACGCCTCACATTGATTTGAAGATTTCAGTGTTAGCTATACGCTTCCTTGCCCAACATCATTATCCACAAAACTATTTTGTGTATTATAACAACTGATCCTATGGTCCATGGTCCAGTAGACTCAGTTTACGACGGTCATCTTTGAGTTCAGCTGTCTTTCGTGCCGTTGCGGTTTTTTACTTCAACGAATTTAAAAAAATATATATCGCCTGAGGTCTGTTTTTTTCTTGTATAAATAAAATCTGATTTAGTGATTGTTTCAGTTTTTTGGCCTTTATAGTTAAATGGTTCACTAATTTTTGTGGCTCTTGTATTAACTAATTGTGTAAAAATATTATACACTGTTTGATTCCGGAACTAGAGAACTAAAAGTATGAGACCCACATTTTAGTGGAGAAATAAATGAAACAAAGGGATCTTCCAATTAATTAGGCTCTCTAAAGCTACGTGTGAGTTTAAAAAGGAATAATATATTCATTAATTCGTATTTCATTTGATGAAAAATTTATGTGATTTTCGAATTTTCGATTTTCGAATTCGTATTTAATTTATAAACGTGATTTAATATATTTTTCCAGTATTTCTAAACTAATATTAAACTACTTCATCGAACTCAGACATATAGACAAAATTATGAAATGAAATTTCGGAATTGAGGCGTCCGAAAGTTGATCGATATTATAAACAAAGTAGTTATTTTTTTTCCATACAAACAATCGAAAAGTATAATTGCTGAAAGGCTCCCTAATATGTATATATTTTTCTATGCACTTTGCTCCCCCTCCATTTCCTCATCAATGTAATTTCTTATATTTGCCTGGATGATCCTCATATATGTTCTCAAGCAAATTAATGATAAGCAAATTTTTCTGTAGCTGTAGCACATTACGTCATCTCCTTTTTTATGTAGTGGTATTAGTTGATTTTCTTCCCAGTCTGTAGGTATTTCTTTGGGTACCATGCTATATTTTTAATATCCACCCTTTTCCTGTGTGTCCTAAATATTTTATCATTTCCGCTTTGGTGTTTTCTTTTCCACACACTTTTTCTATTTTGATTATCCACTTTCTCTTTGGCGATTTCCTCTCCTGTCCTTATATAATCGTATAATTCCCCTTCATCCATCCACGAGTTCTTCTTCTCTTGTCAAGTTTCTACTTCTGAATTTTTTTTTTAAATTCCCTCATTGTTTCTAATATGTCTTCCGTGTTTACGTTTATATTGTTGGTCTAACCTCTTATTCTCCTTATTTCTTCTATTCTTTTTCCTCCCATTGCCCTTATTTTGTTCCAAATCCTTCTGATATTATTTTTAAAGTTATTTGATAATCTGCGATCTGTTCCCATATTTTCTTTTTTGCTTCATCAATTTCTTTCTTTACTTTGCTTCTTGTGGCTTAGTATTCTAGTATCTAGTTTCTAGTAGTTTCTAGTATTTATATAAGTCTTCCATGTTGACTTTTTCTGCTTAATCGTTTTCTTATTTTTTCCGTCTATTATCTGGTTGTGTGTCTTTACTTTTTATTGTCGTTTCTCTGAATAACTTCCATGCTTCTTCTAGCGCCACCTCTTGTTCCAATTCACCGAATTTTTTATCCGTTGCTTCTTGGTATTTCCTTCTATTTTCTTTTGTTCTCAACCTATGTATGTTCCCTTCCATCCTCTCTTCTCTCTTTATCTTCAATACTGTTTTCACCAGTTTGTGGTTCGTGCTTATTCCTACTTCTAATTTTTAAAAATATTCTCCTTCACGAATTATACACTTTTGCATGTGTATGGACCAATTATCGAATCATTTTTTCCATTCCGATTGAGGTACCTCCTAAACATGTGATTTGAACATATCAGCCGCTTCCTCAGGGGTAGAAAACTCACAATTAATTTTTGATCTGCGGTAATAAGAAGAAATCAGTGGCTGCCAAAAGAGGACTCCCTTCAATTCGGTGTTTTGACTGTCCAAAATTGTTTTTGTTTGAACTGATATGTGAGAACTCGCATTGTCGTGGTAGAGAATGATTCGTTTTCTGCGATTGGTTTCATTCATATATCCTCACTTATCCTTTCCTGTATCTTCCCTGTGTATGTTACGTAATCTATTATACTTTTTGCTTCTCTTTCTTCTGGTGTAAATGTGTATTTATCCTGTAGTTTTTGCTCTCTATTTCAGTTGCCTTTTATCAATTCATTGGTAATAAAGAATTCAAGTATTTTTCTTCCATTTCTGTTTGTTATTTCTTTTCGTTGTCCTCCCATGCATACGAGATCTCGATTTTCATCGTCTTGTATTCGGGCATTTCAATTTCCCATGATAATTATTCTCTCACAAACAAGCAATCACTAATTGTTTGTTTGGTTGATAGAGAGCCGTGTAAAAGAATTTGGACAAGGATTAAATAAACTCTATGAGCATTTATCAAATATATCTACCTTATGTTATAATTTTTTGTAACCTTTGGTGATATTTATTTGGATTCACTATTCACTACTACTACTACTACTACAACTGCAATTACAATTTCAGTTGCGAATTTTGTTGATAAAATTAGGGACACCCAAAGACAATGATTGTGTATATAAAATAATTTTTTTAAAATATTGATGTAACATGGGGAAGCTTATAGCTTAGTTTACTGAAGAAATCAAGGTTAAAAGTTATGTATTCTCCTCGTACAAACCATAATATTTGAAGAACCAAAATATATTAAAATGTCACAGGAAAAAGAAAAGAATAATCCAACAAATTTAATAACTTATTTCAAGATATTATTGAATTGTCTAAAATCGATAACATGCTGTTCACATGAGGTAAACAACACAATATTTGAAGACTGGATTAAAAACATTCGTTACCTTGGAAAATATAAAACACTGATATGAAATTACGAACATCTTTAGAACAAAACTAGTGGATTTTTTTATATGAATAAAAGTTGGAAATTTATTGATATACTATCTAGTTTGCTCGATTAAATGTATGTGCTCTCAATTAATTTGATGAAAAACAAAAAGCTCAATTTGAAACTTTCCTACTCATAATATTTGTCTTCTGCTGATTGAAATAATGAATTTGGAGAAGAGGTCAGTTTTATCCAAAAAATGGCACTATTTACTAGATATTTTCTGTAGCCCTTTTGGCTCAACCAATCAAAATATAAATCAAATTTGTCTTTCAAAAATTATAAAAAAAACTGATTTCAAGACAAAAGAGACCTAAGATCTAGACGATTTCATTGTAAATTGTAACGAAGTCTTTGCCAGCTATATTATGAGCGGTTTCTTATTGGGAACCTGACAATGAAACACTAAAGTGGACTAACTTTAATATATTTTCCGAGTTTTCGAATACTTATGTAATCATCGTCTAAGAAATAATTAATTAAGATTTTTGCTGGTTTTGAATTGTATTATTCTTGTAAAAATTTTCAAATTCATAGGATTCAAATTCAATATTCAAATTGACGTTGATGAAATATTTCTATCATAGAAATCATGAACTTGCAAATTTCTACAAGAATACGTAAGTATTCGAAAGCTTGGGAAATATATTATAGTTAGTCCATTTTGATGTTTCATTGCCACGTTCCCAATAAGAAATCGCTTATATATATATAAACAAAAAATTTAAAAAAGTAACTTTTTCTTCAGGTGCTTCTAAATAACCTTTTTACAGTCGGTAAACAGTTTTATTCTACACAATGAAAATGGTCAATCATGTACGACCCACCTATTAGCGGTGGGTGTCGCGCGCTAACCGGCACCTGTCGATTGTATTGCTCTAGTAGCGATTAAAGTACCGTCTCAGACTGGTAGGTACTTCGGAGGATGCCTATTAAGTTGTACGTTTGCAGTAAGTTAGTAAATATGAATTTTTTATTGTAATGGATAAAAACAACATCTGCCTTTACACTCAAATTTTGTAAGGACGATTTGTAGCGTTATATTAAGTATTCGAACAGTTTCGTGATGTAAGATTGAGGTAAAAGAATGAAAAATTCAGTCTTCAGTTTTTAGTATTTACTTTTTCATAACTAGTAGCAGGTGAAGTTCTTCAAATGTAGCATAGAGTTCTCTAGATTGATTCTAATACAAAATAATGATATAGGTAATAAGGTTATTAAGTGTTGTATAGACAATTTACTAACGGTTTTAATTGGAGGATATACTACGTGAACAGAAGCCAAAAGGTAGAAGAAATGAAATATGAATCAAAAATTGGATCGCACGGCCTTCATCTTTGAGAACCTCTAGCACCTCTCTTCAGGAACTAAGAGAATATAAAAAATTCCTCTTATAGGAATCATCTTCGAATGTTAGCAGTTAAATTCGATGAGTTACTTCTCAAAGTTTCAAACGACATTCGGCGACAAGATAATAATCACACGAAAAATGCAATTTTTGTTGGGACAAAACTGGTTTTTATAATCATCACAGTTTACATTCCATAAACATTCCTCATTCAAGTAAAGTTACAGAAAGTTCACACATGTTATTTGAATGCTAGTGACTTGATAGTAGAGTACTAGGCTGAGCTCACTAACATGTCCAAATAGCATTATAATTGATAATACCTTGAATATTTAATTGCCACGAGCAACATGGGATAACACGATAGGAATAATCTTGGGTCGAAGCCAAAAATTTTATAAGAAACTATATTCGCTTTTCAATTTTGTGAATAACGGATTCAAAACTGATTTCCAAACAATTTTACATGCAATACTTTTGATACTGCTCCTAGTGACGAGCGAAACGTTAAGAGATGAAAAATAAAATCCATATTCTGTTTATGGATTTTTTATAGTCGACTTTGAATAATATTTATTTTTAAAACACTAACTGCCTGTTAGGGATGAGGATGGAAAAAGTAGGTGGATTCACCAATCTATTTACTGTCACCGAATATTACATTCTAAGAAAATTTTAGAAACATTTTATCAGAATTTCACATCAAAACAAACTTAGTTTACAAATAGTTGGAAGTTTGTTTACTTTGCCCCAGACCTGTTCATATTATTGGAAATGGACTCAATTTGAACTCCACTTATTTGAAAAATGAATTGAATTAATACTATTTGCAAGAAGGGTCTATAGAAAGACGTATTGCTTGCATTTGAACCAATTTTCATCAGTAATTCATGCTTGACTCAAATTGAGCTTCTATTTCATCACCTTCTTTGAATTTTTGATTGGAATTCAAGAAGAGAATATTATTGACGCTAAGAATTTTGAAGCAATTGCTGTTTTGTACAAGTACTTTTAAAAGAAGATTCCAATTAAAATTTTCAAATGCATCTTATATCTTGATACGTATTTCAGTCTATTGCTATGTTTGAATGGAATAATCTTACTATTTCTTTGTATATCAAGTATATCAACATATAGAAATACGCTAGTACTTTTCAATCACATTTTCTGTCAGGATGGCCATTACTCTTTGTGGGTTACATGAATGTTTAAAGATCAGCTTGATACTCGATATTAAGTTGACCAAATCGGTGCATTACTGATTGATTAACAAAAAATAAAATATCACCAGCAGGTGTGTAAAAAATATTATAATAATAAATTGCGTATTAAAATTACGCACTAGTAATAACTTATCATTTTTAGGGCGTTTTAATTTTGTGAATATACAGGTGTGAAAAGATTAAGTTAAGATAACGCGAAAAAAGGATAAATTAACTAATCGTCACTGACCCCATTGCGTAAATTATCAAAAATTACTTATCGCCGATCTGTTACAAATCTTATGTATGAAGTCATAAATAAAAATAAGTAAATTAACTTTTCAAAATAACATATATTACATATTGAATCTAAATTACGATCGAAGCCTACCTGCAAAATCGGAAATTTTGATCTAATTTTTGAAATAGCGGCCTTTTATATCAGAGAGATAGCTTATAATTGAAAATACTATATCCTCCGCAGAATTTTGTTTCTTTGTTTTTATAGATTGATGTGCGATATTTACCAGGTAGGCTGTCTTATTACGCGTTCGGTGATGCCACTATGGATAACAAATTCGTATCTGATTTCACCATTGAACACGGTTTTAATCATTTTCGAAATGAAAAGTGGTTAAAATTAAAAATATCACAAAAATTTTTACATTTCAGCTTCTTCCTAACATTTGGTAACTTCCTTATCCATTTTCTAATACTGTCTTTTTTTTCTTCATAACAGTGAACAGGCAGCAGTCGCTTGTACTCGCTTATACTCCCTTGTCGTGGATTATTCGATCCAATCTGTTGCAACACCAGTTGTTCAAAATAGTCACAGTGAAGTACGTTTCAGAATATTCTATCGCTGTGTAATAATATAGATGAACATTAAGTTACAGGGGAAATAAGAATAATTTAACTAGCCTCGTTACACTTTTCCCTTGTTTGGATCATTACCCCGGAATAAATGTACATCACAATTGTAACTTCCACAATTTGTTGAACTCATCCGTTTCCATCTTGATCCCATCGTATTTAGGCCTCTTCAGTACGGCGTCAAATGATGACATTCCATTGGAAATCCATTAACTGACCTTGTAGATCTCTTTTTCAACTGTTGATTCACTTCCTCAACATATTCACAAAGCTTGCTTGCAAGTTACTGTAACCTCATCTCACTATTCAATAGTAAATTCTTAGCTATTTAACTTGGAACCCCCTTAGCAAAAAGCAAAAGAAACTTCGTCAGAACCACTTCACGCGTATTTTTCGTATGATACTTTTTGATACAATAGTCTTCATAGAACCATTGGTGTTTATCCATCCAAACTAAATCGACACCTTCACTTTTAGGAATAAATTCATTGTTCTTTTATATCTATTGCCTTTTTACGGCCACTATCCTTATTGAAGACATAAGGAGAAACTGGAAACACGTTATAAGGAGTCATCCACCTCCTTAACAGTCTTTTATGCCCTTATTGAGTCGCATCTCCAATATGCCCTGGGGTACGTGTAGTGTGACTCAATTTGAGCGAATCTTCAACCTTCAAAAGAGAGCTTTTGGATATTTACTTGGACTAAATAGCAGAGATCACTGCTGGGACTTCTTTAAAAGATTAAAAATCTGACTCTTCCTTCCTTATTCATCTTTGAAACCGTTTGCCTAATTCGTAAGCACGCTTCTCCAATGTAAGAAAAATCGTTGCACAGCTATCCACGCAGAGCACGATCTTTAACTACCTACTCCACGCTCAGAATTAGTTAAGGGTTCAATATTTTACAATGTAAAAAAATGCGCAATCACTTGTCAATTGAAATCAAATCGATATCATATTTTCCCGCATTCCGCATTTTATTTTATTTGTATCTTTATTTAGTTATTTTTATGTTTGTTTTTTAGTTTTTTGACTACAAATTGTAATAATTTTTTGCTAGTTTGACGATGTCATCTGCAGATGTAGCTGCTGATACATCACTGTTTTTTGGTAAATCTGCCGTGAATATGAGGTAAAAAACCATAAGCGTGACTTAGAAAATTAATAGCATTTCGAATATCTCTGAGTGTTTTTGACAAAACCCGCAGAATATAATGAAAGCTGTAAATAGTATAAATAAATTATAAGCAATTATCCTGACTTGTTATAGTGTATAAATGTGAAACGGAAAAAGAAAGGAGCATACTGAGAAAAATATCTGAACTAATGGGTAGTGGAGATAAAAATAATATTTCCAGGTTTATCCAAATTGGTGAAGGATTATAGAATCCAAGGAAGTTCAACCTAAAACTCAGATAATTGATTGAAAACATTTTGTTCTGGAGACTTACTTCTTATATTTTGAAGTATCGTTATTGAGTTACTGTCAAGAAATGTCATAATCTTAATTTATGTGAATATACAATATGTTTAACAGAGAATGGGCCAAATATATTTCAATTTCGTTAATAGAAAGAAATACTCTTAATTTAATATTGTTGATTGAAACAAATTCCATTCACCTGTATATAAATATTGTTTGAAAAAGGAACCCTTATTTTTGAGCTTTTATTAAAACCTACCTCATGATTAGCTCCTATAAATAGCCGTGTAATGGGAGCATTGTCTGGCCCTAATAAAATTAAAAGGATGTACAGATCATCCTTTTTCTATAAAGCAACCCTTCCATTGTTCCAAAAAATCTTAATCGAGTTCCTAAATTTTCAAAGGTATTCATTAAGAGGAAGCTGAAAAATCTTTTATTAAATTTTGACCTTTCAAAGGGTTGGAACGCCGATAATCGTCTCTCTGCTTCAGAATGCCGTTTAGATAATTAACTAACTTTTTTAAAGTAATTATTCATTTACAAGTTGTTTGGATCATTATAGGGTATTTAGAGTGATTAGTTGATTAAATAATTTTGTATTATCCTGAGTCATGAATATTGATTTAAATTAACAAAAAATATATTATTGAATCAGGTTTCTAAAAAAAGTAGGGACAGGTCATTAGTGTAACTAGTTTAGAAAATAAACTAAAGAGTACTTTAACTACATTCTGTTTTTCACTATTTACTTTGATATTTAGTAATAACCAATTATCATAATTTATTAATTAAGAAAATAAATTGTTGAAGATGCGATTTTTTTGATAACATGAAAATATTACATGGAAACTGCTAGTTATTTCTTAGATTTACACATATCATCTATATTTTAGTCATTATTGGAATCTTTGTATCAAATTTATATATTTTCTTTTGCGGAGGGAAAAATCTTTGAAAGTTATTTAGCTGGAATCACTATTTTTATCCACATAAAGACACTTTCCCTTCACTATGTAGAGTTTATGATAGAACGAACATAAAGTATAACATCATCATACTGCATGGACTTATCTAGGTTTATCTACTAAATCATTGGTTCCCAAACTTTTTTGTTTCATAGACTACTTTCAAAATTTTGCAACTACATTACTACCAATTTCCAAATCTAGATGAAAAGTGAATATTAGGTTTATCTATGGAAACTACGAATTAATATTACACATTTTGCTAAAGACTGAAGTTAAGTCGAAACGTCAATTTTTTATCTTATTATTACATTATCAATTTTTATCGTTATAACTTCATAGTAATTACAAAAAAATATAATTTTGAAGACGGGGGTATACTTGATGGATTGACAGCAAATTATTAATATTTAGCTTGAGTTTTGTGAGAAATAATCGCAAATCTCCCCGTTCTGTGATATTAAATGTAATCAATTTTGTTATTGAGTTTGTAACGGCACTAAAACTTTTTCCGACAAGATATGACATTGACAATCATAAAAATCGATTTATTTTTCCTTTTTAAAAGTCTGGAAACAAATTTAGTCAATGGCCAACACTAATATCGATTCTCCGGAATCAAATGAGTAACGTTTATCCTCGACATTCGTATTTATAAGTATCCGAAAGTTCATGCAACATTGCGAGAATATGCACCACAAGAATATGCAATTATTTCTACGAGTAACAGTCACTGAGCTTCTTAAAATATTATCTGCTGATATTGATTGGTGGAGTCAAGCAAACATTTTAGTTCTTCACTATCAAAACCAAATAAGTTTTCATGGACTCTTGCTTACGATTATGGACCCCCATTTTTTGTCACGCCCAACATAGACCCCCGTCGAGTCTCCCATGAAAGCTTTGTGATCCATCTTGACCAATTTGGGAATTTTTTTGTCTGTGATTATGATCTTTGTCGCCATATCAGACTTTCCCGCTAATTTTCATTTTATGTACAATATTTTTTGGTGAGTATGTTCCCGACTTATTATATGGTTATTCTACTTTTCTCCTGCCATATTTCACATGTATAGAAGCTATGCTATGCAGTGTATTCCACTGGGCTAGGACAGGAATATTAGAAATTAATCTTTTTGTCCAGCTAGCTAATTACATACATAGTTTTCAACGTATATCTCTTTTTCCTTAACTTACTATCTCTATCGGTATCAGGTAATCAAAATGCGCCGCATATTCTAATTACTTGTCTTTATTGAATTTTCTTAAGTATGGAGCTGCAGATAATATGATTCGTTAAGCTCACAATGAAATGACAATGGAAAAATTTATTAATCCATAGATTTGATTCAATTAATTAACAAATCAATCACGAACTGGAAATTCCTCATAGTATTTCGTTTTCTTGGCTTCTAATGACCGTATTGAATATTTCTTGCTCGATATTTGTGATTCTCAAGGTCTATCTCTTTATAATACATATTCACATTGTCCATTGATGATAGAGAAGTTGATGATAGTGTCCCAACTTCCCAGGACTCAATTTAATGTGTTCGTATGTAATAATTGAAAATTATGTCAAAAAATTGGTCAAATATTCATTTCCATTACTCTTAATAATATCTGGACAACCGAAGCTTATCTTCTAAAAGTAATTAGTTGAAAATTATCATCTTGCAAAGCGCCAGATATTGAAATTGTAACTTGAGGTACGTTTACATCTGATCTTTATTGCATAATATTTGTGTAAGAGAGTGATTTTTGTTAATTTAAAAGTAAAAAAATGTATCTCTGAGGTATATGTGTCTGTGTCGGGTAATATGTCTCTAAATATCTATAAATTTATTATTATATGAACACTACAGCTTCTGTAGTTCCGACTCACCTGAAATAAATTCCTTTAGTCTACTTTTGAAGAATTGTCGAGCAATTTACTTTGAGAAACTATGAAAATGGGTGGAAAAAAGGAATGGTTAAGAAATGAAATTGATGAATTAATTAATATGTACCATAATAAACCTGAACTGTAGGATATTAAAAGCAAGTGTGCACTAAATGTGATTGCGGAAAAATTTGAAACCACAGTAGAAGAAACAAGAAGAAAAATCCGTAATTTACGAAATCAGTTTAACAGTGGACTTAAAAAAAAAGTGACAGAAAACCAGGGCAGAGTACGGATGAACTTTATATTTCAAAGTGGCGTTTTTGCATCAACGGTAACATGTTTTGAAGCTGATCTTCATTTCTCCAGGTTCCTGGTATTACTTTACCCATGTCTGTATTTTCTATTTCAAATGTACTCTTAGGAAAATATAAACTTTTTTGGTGTCAATAAATAATTGTGCAAACAACAGACAGCCAAAACTATTTAGTCAACCCGTTCTGGAGCAAGAATAAATGGTTTTCTGAATATTCTGATTACCCTTTATGAGATTGCAAAGAAAACAGTACACGAAAGACGTAATGATCTTCCTAGAAGTGGCGATTTTTTATAATTTTCCAGCTTCCGTGCTTATGAAATCTGAAATTTTGTTCACTTCAGAAACTCCTTCATCAGGAATTCTTCCATTACATACAACTATAGTAATTAGAAATTCATAGTCCGTTTTGACAACAGCCATTCAAGCAGTACTCATAATTAAAATAAAAACTATTTACTGTTTTGAGACACTTTGATTACAATAGGTATGTTTGCCGTCCATAGCCCCAAAGTTTCTGCTCACCTTCTGCCATTCCTCCAGCGTATTAGGTGACTGAAACATTAAGCTGTTTATCAAAGTTTATTGTTTCCAGAATCTAACTAAATGCTAGTGAAAATAATGCTGCTGCTGGTAATATTGAGCTTATTGTCCACAAAACAAAGAGAAATTATAATTCTAAAGAAAATAATGGAATGATAGAAAGCTTCACAAACGAATTAACTTATTTGGGTACAAACCTCTGCTTACATTTATCAAAATATCAGATGTTTGTTATTGGGAGGAATTTCAATGTTAGAATTATCTGTACCAACGATAGATGCATCAACTGTTTTTTCTATCAAAGGAATAGTTACAAAGACGGAATAACCCAAATTGCCAAGTATTGTATAATTTGTAAACCCACACGCCCAACAATTCAGTATTCATTCATTGTATGTCGAACAGCAAGTGTTCATCATTGTTCATTGAAAGAAAAAAAGGCTTCTGCCATTTCAATTGAGAATAAACGAAACTCCCATTTTATGTATTCCTAGAATACACAAAAGTCCATATAATTACAGATAAGTTAAGGTATGCCGATAACAATGGACCATATTTCACACCTTAACTCGTGTCACCAAAACTGTTCTAACACAAATTTAATTGTGTTTAGGGGCTTTATTTGTTGTTACTAGTTGTTACTTTTCGTATTTTAAGATTTTGGCTTGTGCCGACTTTTCTCTTATCTTGTTTCCTGTTAGATATTCGACAATGTAATACGGCATCTTTGTTTGGAATTGTATAGCGAAAACCTTAGAATTACAACTCATAAATTTTGATATATACATAATAAGCTGAGTTTTTATATAAAAAAGTCTAAAATAAAATGGTTTCAGAAAACTATTCACACTATTTGCAGTCGAGGAGACGAACAGAGTGATTTTTACATATGGAACCCCTCAATTATCTCGGATTTGTTCGATTTTTATAAATTTTTGTGAACAAGAGTCTTGAGATAGATTAATTCGGAGTTACAGCATTATCTCCGCCGAAGATAAAATAATACATTTAGGTGGCTATGATTGCTACAATAACAAATTTGAAGTTTCAATAAATTATTAATGTTGAAGCTTATTGAAAGTCACAATGGATAGTTTATCTGAAAAGAAACGATATATTTAATAATTTATATCCTAACCGAAATCCGATAACAAGATCTACTGTTAGTAAATTTGTGATAAAGTTAAAACGAAACTGGTTCAGTAGAAGATTTATCCAAATCTTTAGATGTTGATGATGATGATCCAAGGAACTTGATGTTTCGAAACATCTTTAATGAAAATTTTACGCGGTAATAAATTCCATCCACACAAAGTAACGTTGGTTCAAGAGTTGTCAGTTCACGATTTTGATAGATGTGTTTGCAGACCTAATGATGGAAAATGTTCAAAACGATCAAAACGATCAAAATTTTTCAAATAATGTTATGTTTTGTGATGAGGTCACTTTTTGTATTAATCTAAACGTAAATCGGCAAAAATGTAGATACTGGTCACGTAACAATCCTCATTGGATGCATGAATCCCACACCCGATATCCCGGAAAAATGAATATGTGGGCTGGAATATTAGGCGATAAAATAATTGGTCCCTTTTTCATTGAGGGTAAGTTAAATGGTCCGGCGTATTTAGAACTATTGGAAAATAGTATAATACCTGAGTTGGCTCGGATATTTTCAAATCCGAGTAAGTATTTTCAAATATATTTAAAAAAACTTCATTATTAGAAATTTTGAGGCAATATCTATATCCCAAACGACAATATTTGGCAGCAACGAGATGGTGACCCACCTCACTATGTGTGTGTGGCGTGAAAAATACTTGTTCGCGCTGAATATCGCGTAATTTTAGAAGCGCTCAAAAAAGTTCGAATCGATTGGTGCAATGAATTGCTGAAAATTTCAATCGCAGTGAGATCTGAGATCGGAGATCTATAAGATCATGACAGGCCATGAATCATGAAAAGATACATCGCAACACGAAATTAAACAACAATCGACTATACGCGTGTTTCAGGACGAGTCAAATCTAACAAAATTTGTTCGCGCACGAAGAACTTCGAAGCAAATGGTCGCCTGTTTATTCAAGATAACTGGACGAGTCGTCACCATTCCATTATAGCAACGTAGAACGGCCATTCCTGAATGGTATACCAGCATGTGTTTGCCAGAATTCAAGGAAACTGATCGCACAAGACGAATCTTCCTACACCACGACATATCACTTCAAACAAAAACGGTTTTGAACAGTCGAAACATCGAATTAATGGGTCATCCATCATACAAGCATTGTTTGGCAGCCAATAATACCTTTTTATTTCCTCAGATCAAAAATAAATTGCGAAATCAACGTTTTTGGAAGTACCTCAATCGGAATGGAAAGAATGCTACGACAATTGATTTTAGAAGAGAATATTTTGAAAAACAACAAAGCCATATCCAACTATAAATATTTGTTTCAATTTATCTACCCTTGTAACGCAGTATTGTGAAAATTTGAATTAAACTTCGTTAAGGGGATCATATGAATCCAATCAGTTGTGATACTATAATCCTATCTGAGATTTAATGTGTGGAGAATATGAAAAATAATTAGTAAATGAATATTTTTTGCATTCAGAAAATTTCTAGTAATAGTAATATTAATACCTAATAATTTTATCATACCTCATTACCTATGTTATTTCATAAACTAGAATTGCTATTTTATACGCAATTTCCAAAGAAAAAAACATCTGCATAACTATAAAATTGCTCTAATTACAATATAGATCATCTCAAATCTTTCTTCCACCACAATATTAGAACAAAAGTGCATCTTCACGAAGGATCAAAGTTTCTACACTTTATTTGATGATGCAATTTCTTCAAGCATTAACTTTAAATTACTAAATAAGTATTTTTAATATAAATAAGTAATTTCTGAATTCAATTTTATATCTTGAATAAAATAACACGATTTACATTTTTTTATGAAGTGCGAATAATGTGATTCAAGAAAAATTGCGAAATATGCAGAAAGAATAATGAAAAAATTATTGATTGAAAGGTCAAATACGTCCATTAAACAAACCGTCATATCCACTCACGTTTCCTGTTAGGCTCAACATTGCCCCAGATAACCAATAAAAAGCAAACACACCAGATTAGATTGCAACCCAAAAAATAATTCCTATACAAATTTCGAGAATACTACGCAACGTGTTCATGTAAATGATAAGCAATGAAAAATAAATGTTTGTAAAAGCACGAGTTACCGACTTCTAGAAGGTGCCACGCGACCCTTGTTTGTTTAAAAGCGTGGGTGGAAGAATTATTTCTTTAGGACCTGTTGATTTCAGTTTAGCAAGGTGTTAAATACAACAGTTACCCTTTCATTCAAGATCCCTTCAATCTCAGGGTATACAGGAAATGTAAATATAAACGAGCGTACGTTTTGATAGCGAACGTTAGTAAAAAGCAATCGATGTTTTCTGTGATTCTAGAATAAGGGCACTATTGAATATCTATTTTTGTTTTGTCAGTGAAATTTTCTATTTAAATAGCAACATCAAATGTTAAAGTTGTATCTACTAATCTATGTGTATTTAAAAAAAAAACAAAACCAATTGAAAGACGTGATGTAGTCGCATTATAAAGAGAGTAACATTTGTATTGAAATAATGAAACTTTAGTCGTTATACATGGAGTCTGTGAATGTAGTAAAATATTTCAATAACTCCAATACCAGGAGATAATAATCACGATATTGGAATTGCTTGTGGAATACGTTGTGGGCAACAAACAACCAGTAAGCTATAAAATAATAGGCACAAGGAAAATGTACCAATAAGAATATTGGATGGAGGAGATAAAACAACGCTTGAATATAGTGATCTAATCGTTTTATCAAAGATGCTGAAATATCCAGGTATTATTTTCTACGTTAGCAATTTTTATGATGAACAGAATAATCGAGATATCACACAATTGATGTCATATTTTCAATTATATCTATTTATATCCATAACCTTGTTCCTTGCTTTTTCTCTCCTGCTACCTTTTTCCCTCATGCCCTCTGGTATCTTCCACCAATGGCTATATGGTTCTCTCTAAATTTACAATCGATTTTTTATCATACTACTTTGAAAAAAGTGAAACAGAAGGTGTTACATTTCATTGTTTTCTACTAGTAAGTTCTCAACGTGAGATGCGTTACCCTCTGCTACCGTTACAGCTACCTTTCTCATCATTTGAATCAAGTTACATACAGATGATAAAAAACTACACCAACCCAATGACCATGCAGTAAATAACAAAACCACTCTAGATTAAATGATATATTAACTGTAAATAATAGGTAAGTATGGGTCCTAATATCGTTTCAACGAACTCTTCATCTATTATATCGCCATCGGATGTAATTAAGTATTTAAACGATATGATCTCGATGAATTCAAATTTTTTGGGAGCAATTTAGGAGCCATTAATTCGATCAGATATCATAGACCACCGCTATATATCAAAATATTGGCAGAAATGATTTTTTTGTGTATTAGATTGGACAATGGGAGAGTTGATGACAGGGCAGATCTAATAAAGCACATTATTAAAAAAATTGCTTAAATTGGCAATCCCTCTTCAGATAATAATTTAGCAAGATTTGATCTTCGCATAGGCGTAGCAACCAATTTTCGTATTTCTATATCTCCTATGTTTTTGTTCTTTTATCAGAATTATTACTTCGGACTGGTTTTATGTACATATTCTCTATCATGTAAAAAATATCTTATGTCCTACTGACAAATTGTTATTACTGGCTACTGCGCAGCGATTATATTGGAAGTTTTTGTGAACTATTAGAAACCAAATTCTCTACCGATCCAATTGTACAACTAGATTTAGAAATAGTCCGTGAAAATGGCAAAATTTCAAATCCAAGTGAGAAACGATCTTAAAAATCTAATTTACTCTCTATTTACTGTATGTAATTAAGAAGAATGTAGCAAATCTACAATCAACACTGTATCTAATTAAGAGGATTGTAGCAGTTCTACAATCAACACTGTATCTAATTGAGAAGATTGTAGCAAATCTACAATCAACACTGTATCTAATTAAGAAGATTGTAGCAAATCTACAATTGACACAAAATAATATGTCATAAAATGAAACCTATTTTTTCATGACAGTAATAAGAAATTTTTAGATCTATTTTAAGAAAAAGTCTATCGAAGGTCTATGTTTCAAATTTACCGAAAAAAAACACTTGATTTCCACAGGTTGACGTTCTAGTGCAAATTCTTCTGGATCTTCAATAAATATATCTGAAATTCTGTTGCCTACTTCATAGCTATCCCATCAGTTGGAAGAATAGGAAACATTTGAACAAAATGATCTACTTTCTTGGTATAAAACGTGGGTAATAAATTTATATCAGGAATATCAGATAGATAATATCCTCAGTAGAAGTCAACACAAATCACCTTTCTGTCAAATTTTGAGTTATTTTCTTCAGATAGATCTGCTAAAATTGCTCAAACCACAACGCTTGACTTGAAAAGTATTACAGTGAAGCACGAGGAAAACCAATTATTGTGAACTGGTAAGTATAAGTACCGATGCCAATTAGGACTTAGATAAAGGTAATAACATCAGAAATGAGGAAAAAGGTTACACGAGTAGTTGAACTCAAGGGTTCTCTCAAAATTGGTGCTTAGTTTACCTTACTTCAAAATACAAAAACATAAAGTTAATATATAGTTTTTTGAAGATGTTTGGGAAGAATAAATGGCTATCTGAGTGAACTGGACCCAGATAAAACCATTCGAATTTAGCAAAATCGCTTCAATTATGTTGGTGTAGCTATCTGTATCTATCTAATATCGTAGCGAATCATGGAGGATATCAAAATGAAATCGTTCTTTGTATAAAAGAAGGAAAACACTGTGTTCCTAACTACTGAAAATTTTAAATAGAATGCCAGAGTTAAATTCAGTTGGTAGCTTTTGCAATTCTACATTAGAAGTTGTGTTCAAAGCTTATTTTCAAATGGGTGCCGTGTTTCGTCGCGAAGAAACAAAGAGAATTATTTAGAGCTGTTTATTTTTTGCGTCGACATGTAACCACGATTGGAGCCACTACAAACCTGAATAAAAATTGTTGTCATCTGAGTGGACTGCACCCAGCGAGCAAAATCGCTACAATCAGCTGATTATAGCTTTTGTATCTTATGAAATACACGGATGTTCATGGGATTTGTGGAAAAGGAAGAAACAATTAATGGTGACTAACATATTGTTGTAGCGAATGATGGAGGATATGAAAATCGAACAGTTGTTTGTATAGAAGAAGGAAAACACTGTGTGCCTAACTACTGAAAATTTTATTGGAAAGCCACAGAGTTGAATTCAGAGTGTTGATATTTTCATTCAAATACACGGCATATTCAGTTACTGTTATTTTGGTATTGAATGATGAAGACACTATATCACTAGTCGATGATTCAGATGGCCAAATTAATCTTCATATTACTTCCGCACCTAGTATATTTTTATATCTGGCTAGACTAGTCAGACCTGAATATTTATCAGTCAAATAAAGAAGTAATTACTGAAATAATCGCTTATTTTTGAACCAAAGTAAGATCGTTCCATAACAATGACTCAGGAATGTTGCAAAAGTATCGAAATTTAGTTAAAAAACTTGTTCTTCATTTACTAAAACGGGGACTTATAGGTTGACGTGTTTGTGGAGTTACATATAAATATACGATGAGCTTTTTAACATATTTTGTTGTCGTCGTGCTTAGATTGTATCAAAATAAAATGTTACATTCCCTTAAATGGTACGCCGCTGGAGCCCGGCTCCTATGAAAATGAGCCACTGGTATTCTTTCAGATGATAATGTAATGTAATTAGGGGTCGACTTAGGAGGAATATGTTTCGAGTTGGAAAAGATCAAGGCGGTTTGTGTAGCTTTTTTCACACCTACTTCATCCCAGATTGTAGATAAATACTTAAAACGAAAATGTTTGAGAATTAGTTGCTTGAGGTAGGCGATTATTGAATTTTTTTCAAAAAAATTCTAGAACACCCAGACGTTCTTTATTAGTTGACCGATGCTTCGAGCCCCACCATTAGCAACTATACACATGAATTATGGATCACAGTGAAAAATATTTCAATTGCAGGGTTTGAGAGTAAAAACACCAAAAGTGGTATAGGCCTTCCAATATCAATTGCAGATTATAAAAACTTTGACGACAATATTGTTTGGCGTAGAAACCTCATTTTATAAATTTATTACTTTTATAAATACTTTTAAAAATATGTATTATACACCGTTATTTACACAGATGCACTCAATTGTAGTCTTACTTGGAACTTATAAAAAAATCATTATTATACCTCGTTAACTTGCTACAACTGAATATTGAATTATAAAACGTAAATAGACGAGTGAAATGTATCTGCCTGTAAGGCCGTTTGGTTTAAACAGGGTACCTGACGTGAACTGATTCCTTTTTGTACCCCATTTCACTGATTTCAGTTTTTTACATGATTTTCGGTTCTGTGAATGATCCACAGCAACCCTTTACGTGATTAATCTATAAATGAAAAATTTATTTACTCTAGTTAATTCAGCAATTCTTATTATGATTGGATTATCAGATTGCTGAATAATTTCCTTTTTTTAAACATTCGAATATATTAAAAATAACTTGTTGTGTTTGTATATCTAAATCTTTATAATTAAATCCATATCTGTCTTTATTCTCACTACACTGCGCAATTTTATTGTCTTCATTCCCTATGGCCTAAAGAACAAAATAAATCTCATAAAACGAAGCCACTGCTTTCGCTGTCTCTGGCAGAAATATTTAGAAGAAATTGTCTACACATGCCTTCCGACAGCTTCGTCCAATAGAAATGCATTTATATTTAGGATTCGATGTGTTCATAAGTAAACAGTAGAGATGATAAGTCCACGTGGACTGACGGTTTGTTAGATGTATTTTATACAGCCAGTAAATATTATTTTTCATTTCTTAATTTGGTATGAGTGCCGTGTGTATTTATGAAATATTGATTGTTTTCTGCAATTGATATTGGAAGAACTATACCAAAATATTGATATGATATATGCTACGTTATACGAATTTGGTAATTCTTTACAATTATGTCTTATCATATTTGTCATAATTACTTTTCTTTACGCGTTTGAGTTATATTACAAACAATATTTAAATGCAGGTGATGAAATTAAATATATTCCATCATATTTCAGATAACGCTATGGATACGGTAATTTTGGAATACAACAATAAAACCCTTTGACACCGATAAACACACTTGGTGTAATCTGTGATCACAGCTGTGTTTATTTCAACATTTTGTATATATAATATATGCATGTTTAAAATAGTTTCTTTTTTATATTTATATTGATAACACGGGGGAGTTTTATTGACATATATATGAACGATTCCGTAATTTCTGATTGAGTAGCTTCGTTCCTTTACATCTCATTATTATCATCTCATACACTATAGAACAAAAGATAATTAGAAATTTAGGAGAGACTCATTCAATATATTTATCTCTACTATTAAATTAATTTATTAGAAAAAGTAACCAGGTCACTAAACATAAATGAGACGTGAGTAATTGTTAATAGTGGAGAACGATTTTGCTCCCGAGCGACAGCTAGGGGTGGCAATAAAAATCGAGAATAGTGAATATATTTACATCTCATGAGGATTATAATATTTTGTATTCTTTCCATAGAATTTGTTTTTGGATTTTCATTGAGAGAATATCTCATGAAATTATCGACAGCTTTGACCAGTTTCTATACAATCATGAACAATTTTATTTTACTGAGCACGTCAAACTGACCGTTCATCATTAAGAAATTGAAATTATTGATTTGTATAATTGTTAAATTGATATGGAAAAATCAGCAAATTTTGTAGAAAATATTCTTATCATTACTTCAAGAATTTGTGATAAACAAAGACTCCTACTACATTTTGTCGTAATTTCATGTAAAACCTGCTCTTTTAGAGTTTTCATGTAGGTTATGTTGTAAATATTCCACGATGAAGTCCACTTTTTTCATAGAGGAAATCAAAGATATTTCCAATTATCATGAATTTGGAACCATTATAAAAAGACGAAAAGATGTAAACCCAAAAAATCCAATGTGTTCGGCAAGGAATATGTGAATAAATTACTGTTCGAAGCCTCCACGGAAACTATATTAGACATGTTATTGGCAATCACACATTATTATGATGTATTATGAGTGAGACTATTGTGACTTTATTTTATATTCGGTAACAATTACCATTATACTAGGATTCTAGCTTCCAGGATGCTAGCATCCCACTTTGAGTCGAATTTGTGTTGGGATGCTAGCATCCCGGACTGCTATTTTATTTTAATTTTTTGCCAGTCGTCAATATGGCCCGAACAAATGAAGAGATGTTGTTGCTGATGTTACTAATTAAGAAAAGAAGGCGTCGTGCAAAAAGGGAGTTTAGTTTTTAGCTGTCCGTTGTGTTAAAAGCTTGTATTTTACATTGTTTAATGAACTGTGCAATAGTGAAACAAGATTTTTTAATCACTTTAGAATGTCACTTCCTTCTTTCAAAGAGCTTCTAGGTTACATCCAAAGTGACATCTCTAAACAAGATACAAGATTCCTCAGACCAATTTTTTCAATTCACATATTAAATTTTCTATGTCCAATTTGTTATCAACATATTTTTCAATACGTTTCAACTCCTCCTCTTTCTTTTCTTCTTCAATTCTAGTTCTTTTTGTTTGGTTTTAGGCCTACTTTTGATTTCCATAGGCTCAGGTTCAAGTTTTTCCAGAAACGAGCCTTCCTAAGGAGCATTTCCTATGTCACCCACAACACTTTCACTCACGTCATCAAACATTTCACTTTCTATCTCAAAACACACTATAGATATACTGTACTAGACACAGTAATCACTCGACTCGAGACGACACGTGCAGTGCAGACTGTAGTCTCAGGCCCTCACGTGATCAAACTGCGTGCGTGCGCATATGTCAAATAGAGCGCCTGCTCGGATGCTAGCAGCCTAGTATAATGCGCCGCATTTGAACCAATGCCCCACAACCGATTTTGAGCATCCCGGGATGCAAAAAGCGACCGGCTGCTCGCATTTCAGCATCCCAGCCGGGATGCACAAAATCGAGCCACCGGGTGGCTGTTTTAGCATCCGATGCTGGCATGGCAGCTAAAGCTAAATGTTATCCCATTATTTTACTAAATTCATGTATTTCATTCATTCTAAGTAACTGAGAGTTATCGAAGATTCATCCTTTCACTACTTTATTAGTGCTTCTGTTCCAATCCACATTATTGACCAATCTACGGGAAAAAATTAAAGAGAAAGGACGCGGAAAGCTATCCAAAGGTGTTTTGTTTTTACAGGACAACGCCCCTGCACAAAAATCTCATGTTGCAATGCAAAAAATTCGTGATTTAGGGTTTGAATTACTAGAACACCCCCCTTATTCACCAGATTTGGCTCCGTCCGACTATCCTCAACTGAAAAAAAGTTTAAAAAGTCGTAAATTCTCTTCCAACGAGGAGGTAATAAAAGCTGTGGAGGTCTGATTTGCAGAGCAAGAAGAAACATTTTTTTTGAAAGGTCTAGAGATGTTGCAGGTTCGCTGTAATAAATGTATCCAATTAAGAGGAAAATATGTCGAGTAATAAAATATTTTGACATTGAAATTTTGTTTGGTTCTATAGTAGGCTAAGAATTTTTCAATATATCTTCGTATTGACATTGTTTGCTAATTTCTAGTAAATCAGATATTACAAGATTCCTTCATGTACACATAATATATTTGATATTTCTTTTTCTAAAACTTTTAGCAAAAAATTTTAAATATAATTTTCAAGTGTCTTAAAAGCTAAGAGGTTATTGGTATTTATTATTAAAAAATGAACAAACGAAAAATGTAATTTTCAAAAATTATTTCATGGCAAATTGCTAGTAACTATTATATTTTTGTTTGGGAACAATATTCAATGAATAAATATAAAACATCATAATTATTATACATTGTAATTATTTACTTGTTATTCATGAATATCACAATCCACATCGGATTGATTTTTATTTTTCTTCAACAACATTGCCATCTATACATGAAGTGCCAAACGATACAGGTGAGATAATTCCTCAGCCTTTTGAAATTTGAAAATTTCTATCTCATATATATTATCAAACAGCGGTCCAGGTAGTCCAAAGGTAAGCTGGTTTTAGTCTAGAGTAGTAAGTTATAAATGTCAAAAACTAGTTACAATCAATTTTTTCCAATACAATAATGATAGTTATGGTTATGGTTATTATGTATTTATGTAACAAATAAGTCGGTGAATTTATTTAAAAACGGCAAATTCAATATTACTCCTAGTTCAAGAAAAATATATTGATGAAAATACGGAATTATTCATTATTTATCATATTCGTGATAAATCACAGAAATAAAATTTTGGTAATTATCTAGATTAGGTTACACCCCTCCGATTTCGTTAAAATTTGAGTATGTTATAGAGAAAATTATGCTGAAAAATTTGATATGTAGGGCGCGGAAATCATTAGGTTAGATTAAATTAGGTTAGGTTAGACATGCGAAGTTAAACTATGAAGTATAAATTATTTTTCTTTTTCATGAACTTCAAAGTTGAAAAACTATGTGAAGGGATGATTTCCGCGCCCTACATATCAAATTTTTCAGCATAATTTTCTCTATAACATACTCAAATTTTAACGAAATCGGAGGGGTGTAACCTAATCTAGATAATTACCAAAATTTTTTCTCGAAAGAACAAATTGAAACGTACAAATATACAAAAGTATATGAATAACTTGTATACCTTGTATATACTAGTAATTTCATTCAAGTGTAATATATGAAATTACAAATTTAGCTGTAGAAACCAAAAAGTTCAACTTATTCTATTATACGAGCATACTCCCGGAAGTACCTGGCCTAACAAATAGAACATTTGGAAAATAATATTTTTATTTTTCAACGCAATCTTCTCTTAGCTCCAGAAACTTTTCCCAACGATCTTCAATAAGCCCGATATCCTTTTTATGATAAGATTCGTCTAGCTCCTCAAAATAGCCAGTAACTATCGACATCACCTCTTCATTACTGAGAAGTCCTTGACCACCGAAATATTTCTGTCTCCGAGGAGGCTAATTCTGGCGAATAACAACAACAACTCGGCACCATAAAAAGAAGAAGAGTTTTTCTATTGGTCCTCTTGATGATAATCTTAAAATGTGCTTAGATAACTTTTTGTATATTAATTCTGGAAACTTCATTATCGCCTTAGGAAAAGTTTGACGATTTTTACGGAAAGTATTCAGGTCAAATTTTTGAAAATAAATGAATTCCGACGGGCAGTTACTCAAGTTCTGCAGGAAGAAACTATAGATCCGCGTTAAGGTCATTTGGCAGGAGAAAAAATATAACTAATCAAGAGATAATCAAAACGGTATTGCATTTCAATTCTTTGAAGTTTAAAATTGATAAAACATGGAAACTTGCTTTTTTTGGTGAAATACTAATAGAAAATCACGTTTTTCCAAAAAAAAATTGAACTGCGATCGAGTAACTGGAACAAATATAATATTAAGTTCATCATGAAATTATTATTGCTTTTCGAAAACGTTATCTAAATATCAGTTACTTTTCCCACGACTCATTAAAAAGCAAAAATTACTTATCTTTCAAAGGTCTCTCCGCAAAACTAACACTACTCGTCTTTGGTCATTAACCCAAGCTCTATTAAAGATGTGAGCCATTTTTTATAGCTTTTATTAGAAATACCTATCATTTGAAAAATTTCAAATACCTCAGGGTTCAAACCCTTCGATACAACTCACAAATATATAATTCAAAATCTTCTTTAATTCCACTCTCGAAGACAATAATTATCAGTTTTGGCAATACTGACTAGACAATCCAAAATTAAATGTCGCTTTAATCTCACCGAATTGTACACTTTGCCATTTTTTTGATCATCAAATGCGTAAGGGGCGTGGGCCAAATTATAATGAAGGTTTATTAGCAGTGTCTTGATCCGTTTCTCTCTGTCATTGAGTGATGGCTGTTGGGATATTTTTTATGTGTTTAAATAAAAGTTCGTTTTCATTTGTTACGATAAGTATTATTTAAAATTCCAGTTAAGCTTCATTTATTTGCAATTAATACCATTTACCGTGAGAGCAGCATTTTTTATGAACGAGAAAATTATATATTTATAACTCATATTATATTTTTTTTATTGGAAAATATTACTCATCGTTGTCATATTTGAATTTCTTATCATCGATTACAACCAAAATTCATAAGTTTTCTCAGAATTTGTGATGTATCACACATAATTTACAAAGTGATTATTTATAAATGAATGAGAAAATTTCACAAACAGAATACTAAGACTTCAAAAAAAGGTATATTGTACCACAAGTACTGAGGAAGAATATATTCCTCTACCACAAATCAAGTAACAAATATTTCTTGAATCGAAATAATTCTATATGATGAATATCGATTATAAACACCTCAGTATATTTATAATTTACTTATTCATTGATCCAGTTATATACGTATATCTAAAATTGGCTTCTGTATATTGTTCGCGGGTGGTCAAGTAATTCTCTTACAATTTTATGCGACGTTTAAACCTTCAACTTGACCAGGACTTGTTTCAATAGGTTCTTAGATGTAGACGAAGCTAACCTAGAAAAAATACTCACCAAAATATTCATTTTATTCATTTTAGTTTTTTATTAGTTCGTGCTCAGAACAATGAACGTAAATCGGTTCAACCATCAAAATCAAGTTGTTGCACGATTAGGTACAGTCAAAGTACAAGATGTATATTTTTGTAATTGAACTTTAAACAGAAACGGACTTAGTTGAAAGTCCGTAGATAGTAAAGTAAAGTAGATAATATTGGATAAAGAATGAAAAATGTAGTTTTCTGCGATCAGCATCAAATTGATAATATTAACAGTTAATTACAGAGACGAAATATTGGATAATAATATCTGTTAAGTGAGCAGCTGAATTCCTGTAATATAAGTGAAACCTACTCTTGAAACATTGCCCGGCGATTTAGGCACAAGTCAAAGAAACTACAGCAGTCGAATCTCAACTGAAGCTATTCTAATAATCTCTTTTCTCTTATGTCATTAAATGAAACATCCACATAATTCTCACACAACAAATTTATGTTTAACATAGTAAGAACGAAGTTAACACAAAAATGATTGAGTTCATATATCATAACTTTGTTTCTGGTGAGGAGAATAACTTCGAAGGAACTTGTATGATAAAGATAATATCAAATCCAACGTGACTCTAATTATGTTATAGTCCACCAGTTTTAGAAGCTTCCAGATAGCTCTATACAAATAGCAACATTCCAATTTCAAGATTTCCTTGATCGTTAAAGGAAACTTACATAATAATTGATTGTTTACAAATTTATATCCATGGTGAGATAAGAAAGTGCAACTAGCAGAATTACGAAATCTATGTGTAGATACGGTCCTGATAGCAAACGCGACCTACATTGACGTATGGATGTGAAAATTGATATCCCCACATTTTATGCAATTTTTTAAGAGTATAATGGATTTTTCAGTGAGTACTGAAAAGTATCGAGAACGTGACGTGTGCTCTGTTCAGGTGCAATTTTTATTACCGTGTCCTTGAAACCAGAAGTCTGTGACTACGGAATTATTTCTTAAATAGAGAACACAAACAAACTGAAGTGGTACGGTGACACAAATTGTAATACTTCTGATCCAGTTCGTATAATATTGAAAAATGTCTTTTTCTACGTCCGTTATAATATTTACCTTTTTTTTTTTTCATTCATTTGCATTCCTGAAGAATGTAATTTCTGAATCGGTCAAAAAGCGTGAAAAAAGTACCGTAGCGGTTGATTTTTTCACGCTTTTGCGTTAAAAAAAGTGCCGTAGCGTGTTCTTTTTTGACGCAATTATAAAATTATTTTATCAAAATAGTGGGCTGTGAAACCTTTCCTTTCTCATGTTAATTCGTTTCCTCGATAAACTGTCACTTTTATGTCTTGATATTCGTTCAAGAAAATCCGTTTTGTGTCCAGTTAAAAAGGGTGTATGTAGTATTATTATTAGTGATGGACAGTAATAGAGAAGAAAGTTTAAATTGCACACCAGAAGATGTTGACTATGAATCTTCTTTCTGATAAGTCCAGGGAACAGTATTTAAAGGAATATAATTATTTTATAGAGTAGCTTACTAAAAAAGACATAAACAGCTTCACAGGAAGAGTGTTGCTAGCTTACTTTGTAAATAAATCTAAAATGTGGAAGTCTTCAACACTTTGGTCGACTTATTCAAAACTGAAAGGCACCCTAATAGTAAATAACTAGGTAGACATCAGTAACTACTCGAAAGTATTGCAAATTTGTAAAATAAATCAATTGGCTGTAGACCCAAAAAATCTAAAAAATTTTCCCGTGAAAAAATTAATAATTTTCTGTTCTCCAGACGATTATTATCTCATGCATAAGGTATGATAGCAAAAAATTTCAATTTTAATTGTAACATTTTTCAGGTTTCTTTAATATTCGGAATCGCAGGAGCTCTGAGGAGGGAGGAATTATATAAAATGAAGTCTAACGATATTAATAATATCGGAAATGTTTTAATTATCACAGAGTACATTATACAAAAACTGATGTTCAACGTCGTTTTACTGTTATTGGTGAAATATCTGATAATAGATTAAACTTTGTAAACATTTATAAAAAATATAAAATCCAACGACCCATAAATGTCAAAACAGATCATTTCTATTTTCAGTATAGAAATGGAAAATGCAAAACCAAGTTGTAGGTATTAATACCTGTTCAAAAATTCATACATATTTGAATGTACCTACTCTAAAAACTACACTAGGCATACATTTTGACGCTCTTCGGCGTCTCTATTAGTGGAATCCGGTGGTGATATAATTCAACTAAAGAAACACGGCGGGTGGAAATCCAACACAGTTGCGGAGGGTTACGTAGACGAACCTATAAAAAACTAAATAGATTCCGCAGTGAAAATTTTAACGATAACAACTAGTTCGACATCAAGCAACATTCTAAATGTTCACGATCCTACCAACAATCCAATAAGTACTAATACAACTATAAATAAACGATTTATTTCTTTGAATTTGTTAAAATTTGCCAATTCGAGTACCAATAGTAATGTAGCATCTTGTTCACTTCAAATTAATAACGATCACAGTTGTACTTTTAATTATACTATTACAAAATAAAAATTGATGAAAGTTCTGCCGAATTTTTTTAAGTCTAAGGACGTAGAAAAATTTCGTATGAAACTCGTGAGTAGAGTAATTTTTTTCTCACTCGTAGGAATTGCCGTCCTACTCACAACTCACAACTTTCTATTAAATTTTGATTGGAATGACTGAATGTAGCATCACAATCTTCAACGTTTTTTACATGTTTGAAAGCTGACTATTATGAACTTGAACGTTCGACTTCTGCTCTTTGAAGTGAACTCTTAACTATGCATGCATACATATGAGAAGTAACAGCATACTAATAAAATAATACGTAGATACAAAAACATACATACATATGGAAATTGAAATATTTAACAGTATTCACTATGCCATGAGCAGCAAACAATTGAAGAATTATTAGAAAATAGGACTCAAAATGAATGCAATGGAAATGGAATATATAACAAAAGTTAAATTTTAAGAAATGATAAAGAACTAATACCTTAGAGAAGAACAAAGAGCGATAATGGATTGAATAAACAAGGAACAGCTATATCGCCATGAATACGTGAATAAATGGAAAAAATAGATAGACCAAATTGATGAGATGATAGCAAAAATAGAAATGACGAAATGAGGGAAGAATCAGCAATCCAACCTTTTTTAAATTGTTTCTGTTATATCCTCTATTTTGTTTTATTTTGAATAATCTTTCCATCCTGAACTCTTCTGTACTATTTTATAATAATATATAAAATATAAATAAATAAATATTAGATTGCCTTCAATATATAAAAATTGTAACTACTTTTCACCTTTGAAATTATGTATAGTTTCAATCATTCGAAAATATAGTCTTCCAGGGATCCAAGGAGAGAATAACTACTTACCTGGCTAATAACGCGACGAATATTGAACTACATCTCCTTCGAAGATCGTGATGTTCAATGAACTTTTCCGTACCCATATCCTTGCAATTGAATACCATATTTTCGTATCATTAAAACTCGAATTTTTTTTCAGAGATAAAAGTAGATATCATATATTTATATTTTTGTTCATAAATCATCTTGATTTGAGGTATCTTCTAATTAAAAACTGGTTTATCAAAATATAATTTGACATTCACAATTTGCATAATTATATTGATCAATAGATCATCTCCGATCTGTATATCAAAATAAAAATCTGTTTTAACTAAATAATTTTCTTTTATTTCTAGGTCTTTTTTAACATATTTTACCTTTGACATTTTGACTCAATTTCGGTTTCAATCAGAATATATTGATTTATATTCTCACTCACTCAACCTAACTTACTCGACTATAAAAAACTTTCCGAATCTAATAAATAAAATATGAAAAATTTTCCACAACGTAAGAAATAAAAGTGAACCGATTATAATTCGTAGTAATTACGGCTAGTGAATATCCGACGAAGTGAGTTCATTCTCAGTCATAACGCCTCCGATGCATATGAATGAGACATAGAAACATGAATTGTTTTGCCTAGGCCGTCAGTCGAGAATGATTGAATAGCATTCACCTCCCATTTCAAGTTGAAATACGATCAGTTTGCCTCCTCCTTCTGCCACTTTTCAATCAAGACGCATATAATTAATACCCTGATTTGTCCAAAACCTAGAACAAAAGATACGAGTGGTCAATTCTATTACAACTGAAAGCAGCTAAACCGTTTAAGAACGGTGGCGCTGTTACTTTCGGGTGTAATCCATCAAAAAGTTTGTCTGATCTATAGTTTTCTGATTGATGTCAGCTAAATACATTCAAGCATTCCGTTTAAAAACCTTAGCAAACAGGTCAGGACTTTTTGTATATAGAATAATCTCTTAATATCAAAAGCTCATAGAGAATCTAGTTACTATTATTTTAAAACTTGATAATTTTTTGATAGACATCTTGATATTTCACTGGGTCATATTTCATTAATTTGAAATTTTGGAATTTTATTCTCTTTCGTGAACAAAAATAAATGTTAAAAACGACCTGCAAAGATTTGTTTCGTAGTATTCAGAGTGACATCCGAAGTCTTTGTAGTTGAGATCGAGATACGCAATGTTGGTAATTTTTTTATATGTTAATATGCTCTCTATGGCCAAACAGTGATGAGATATTTCTATTCTGGCGTTCTGAAGCAACTGAATGCAAGTGTTTTTTCTCTGAGTGTACCGAACTTCGCAAAACAGGCGGATATACTTCAAGACAAATCGCAACGTATCATATCTCATTCATTTAGCAATTGTTTCTGATAAAACAAGACTCAAATGAAATCACACTCCTGTTTTTGATCTGATATTACACCCTGACACTTTTTTATTTCTCAACATGAAGTTGGGCCTCAAAGGAATACTTCATGGTGTTCTTCATTAGATTCTTCATTAGATAAAAATCTTTTCTGATCTATTATTATGATAAAACATACATTATGGCTAAACGTAAATCTCACTTGCAATAAATTCGTTTGCAGATATTAGATTGTTGAGCGTTTCGATTATTTGTATCAATTTTTATTTCGATGAGAATTTTTTCAAACCAACTTCTCGTATACTTACCTACCATGGAAACACTAAGACTCAACATTTAGATCAATCCACGTTCTTTTCAACATATTATATCTTACCAACTACCAACAATTATTTTTTTTTCATAATAGAGTAAATTTTTAATAACAGCTACATTACGAATTGATATAAATTATGACAAAGTTTGGAAAAGGCTAGATTAATAATCATCCTAATTTGGTACAATATTTGCTAATATTCTAATCTTGAACTTGTGCTGAAAAAATTTCTCATAATGATTTTAAGAATGAATCTTGGAAGCTGTTTTGAAGAAAAACATAAAATAAAAAATCTTTGATTCCGTTAAATTGCTAGTCAATCTATCAAAAAATAACTTATTACCACTGTGTTGATATCAGCTAGATCTGTAGTTGTTGAGTGAATTTAGAATGATTATTGTTGAGATTCAAACAAATACTAGTTTAACAGTTTCTTCTTTCAGCCTGTCTACTCCTATGAATTTTGATATGAGTTACGCTTTTGAATGCCCACCGTCATATTCAATGAATATGTTAAAACTCATTAATCTTCTATTGTCAGTGTAGATGTTGTTTTTAAGAAAAAATGACAGAATATGAATACAAGAAAGTTTCAGTAGCCTGAAATTTTATGAATATGGAAATAGCATCACTTGTAGTTAGAATTTAGTTTTTCATTTTCACAATATTCATAATTTATTTAACAAATAAGTGATTGCTATCCTGGGGGCTTATTACGATACTGACTTCTGAAAATTTGTTAATGTTGAGTACAATTTCCAATTCAAAAGCTGAAAAATCAAGAGAGTTTTCAGTTAATAGAAATATTATACAGAAATAGTGGGATCCAAGTGATTTACACTCTTTCTATTCGTAGGGTACATTAATAAACACTGTCTCTTAAGTTTGTAATTTATTTAAACACTATACAATACACTTAATTTATAACCGCCTGCTACTAAAAAAATTAAATACAAATAAATATCAAACGAGTTCGGCATTTATAAAAAATGTGAAAGCGCCGCGTAAATTCGCCGAATTATCAAAATTTTATAGTAGATGAACAGGGCCGGCCTAGGAAACCATTTTATGAACTTGTAACTCCACAAAATCAGAATTTTATACTAGCAGCGATTGGATAGTAGCAGAAGCATGAGGAGATGATTAAGCTGGAGATTCTAGAGCGGTCAGCGATATTTTACTAAAAATACTTTTTATTGTTGCCACTACATTCACAAGTACAATAATAACACGTGTTAACGTCTTCAGAGACTTAAGTTAAACTGAAACTTACTCACTTGGTTGAGGAATAGGCACTTTGTCCAAATTTAAACTATTTTTATATTTAATTATCTCAATACATAAAAATGCAAACAACAATTAATTTTTGAACATACTTTTAAACAATTTGATATATTTGGTTTTATTCAATGACCATAACTGGGCTAGATGATCTTCAAACCGGATATTATCAGATCTCTTAGTTTGCCCAATATACTTCTTACCTCAAACCGTACGTAAATAAGTATTGTTAAAAAAATTGTTAGTCAATTCTATGAAGAACAAGAATACAGTAGTTTAACTTGCAAATATGTGAGTGGTATCTCTTCTGAGAGATATATCAGATCCATCCATAACTTTTTTCATAAAATATATTAATATGTTTGTGGAAACCACTGTTCAATTAGTTTTGTAGGTGATAAACAAAGAAAAATGTAACCTTTTGGAGCAAGATTTTTTCTAGACAAGATGACACATCATCACATTTTGCTGTAGCGTTCCGTTACTTTCCTGATCGATGGATTGGAAGAGAACTACTCTTGGAGTAGTCACCTCAGTTACTCAATTCAAATCAGATTTATTCCTCTCGATTGATTCGAAATCGGAATTAATTGCAGCATAACTGGAAACTCTAGAGTGTTACGTGAAATAATCGCTCAAGAATGCAATATATTGATTTCAGATAGGCTATGACCTGGAAGCATTTGATAATTGATAGTATTTTAAAAAAATCAAATTAGAATTTTCTTCTCCTTCATTTCTAGGATAGAAAAAAAAAGAGGAAAAGGAAATTGGTGTGAAACTTCTACTACATCAGTTACTTATCAGTTGGTGTATCATTGAGTATCATGTGTTTGTATATTTCAAAAAATCATATGTTAAAAAATTAACTATACTTGTAAATTAGGTTTTCCATTATTGAAATTGAAAACTAGTAATATTCATAAACTCTATTATAAATTTAAAAAATTATAAATGATAAGAAAGATAATTTAAAGATCTGTATATGATAGAAGAATGACGTTACCTATACAAGTACTACGGTGAAACATGTCTTCTCCATTAATAAAATTTACGTCCCATATAGGATTTTACGATGGGCTCTGTATAGGCCCAGACTTAGGCCAAGTATATACAGCTCTGGCTCTAGCTTGGAAACCGTTATTGGCCCAGACTTGGTGGGACTCTATGATGATAACAATGTCCCTCGCTTGGTTTGCAAGCCTGGACCAGGCCTGGTCTGCATCTCTAGGTTGGCTGGTTGCTTGTAAAAATAGATGTTTAATATATTTTTAATGAAATTATAGTTTAATGACAAATTTCTATGAATGCACTCTACTAATTAATGTACATAGAAGTATTAGTTAAATAATTAAACGTATAAAGAAATGATACTATTTTTTATTGCCTTTTTATGCATACAAGAATTTTATTCTTAAAAAATTATTATTATTAATGTTAAATCCATTATGGATAAGATATTAGAACAAAACTTTATGTAGTTCTTTAGATTTCTCCAAGTCTGGCTGACTATAAGATCTCCGAGGTCGGGTTACCCGAGTTCAGCCAGCTTTGGCTGACTATAGAATGGTCTGGGCTAAGTTACCCAGACTTCAACCAGGCTTGGGCCATTATTGGTTTGCTAAGGCCGGGTTTCCCAGCGTTGGACCAAGCTAAGCCCCGTCGTTTAAGTCTGGGGGCTCCTACATGGGATATTTCACTATTTTTTTAAGAATTCATGAGCTTCCTAGTTTGGGGTGGTAGCGAACGTTGGAATTGTTTTGGACCAACAGACAAAGTCAATGGAAACTTTCAAATAGATGCGTGGAAAAATTTCATCAATAATTTGAAATACTAAAAAATATTGTTATTTTTTCTTATAGTTTTTAACATAATGTCAATTAAAAAGTAGATTCTTCCCAAAACGTTGATTAATTTTTAACTAATTTAAAAGCTTTAAATCGTTGAATTATTTAGTGTCAATTAACTGCTCATTTAACAGCTTTTTATTAATGTGCAATCAATTTTCCGAGTTGATCGAATAAAATAAAATCATAGTAATTAAGAAAGTGATTATTTGTAACGGGACATTTCAGAATATACTCACCGACGATAAAAGAAATTTAGTGTACTTTAGTCAACTTGCTTGACGAATACCTTATTAATCTACAGACTAAAGGACGTGTTCACAATTCCGAAAATTCATGATTGTAATCATAATGGATTGAATCACTTCACGTTAATATTGTAGAATCCTTAAATGGGTAGGATATAAAAGAAAATATGATGAAAAGCAAATTTTATCCACAGAATTATTCTCTTCAGAAGAATATCTAATAGCTCTGAGAAAAATAGTAATTGGAAATTACTTCTCTCACGAATCCACTTGTGACATACTGAATCGTTGTTTGGGTATGAAAAACATTTCCCCTCGATTAGTACGTACGTGTGAACACGCTCTATAAAAACTTGCTGATGGCGTGGTACCAGAGCTCAAAAAGAAGTAAAATGATGATAAAACAAGTTTGAGAAACTAATCAGTCATTCTACTCAGTATCCAAAATCCAAAATTCCAAAATATTCTGCTTAATGAAGTACATAGATATAATTACAAGGTTCCAATAATGAAAAAAAATTTACTTTTATAAGCAGCAAACTGATTCAAGTGAATTTGTTCAAGGAATATTTTCATTTATTAATTATTTTTTAGCGCGAGGGATAAGGCAAAGTGACATACAAGTTTGATGCGTGTGAGTCATCTGAGAATCAGTATGTGCAGCATTTTTGATTTGAGCTTTATTAGAGACATTGTTGGTTGTTTGATAGTCGTCAGTAGGCTTTCTGTCTTTCGTAGATACTAGATTACCTCGTTAACTAAAGACAATATAACTTTTTCGTAATTATTGCGTAACTATTTGTAACTATTACTTTAATAAAACTATATGAATCGACATTAGTAACTGATCGTATTGAAATCTGTATATTGAGGTTTGTAGTGATGCATCATCCACTTCTCCCAAGTCCTCAATCAACTCACTTTTTCAAATCCTACTGAAAAAAGGAAAGTTACAAAAATAAATATGATAAACATTTTGGAAACTATGTTTACTATCGAATGTAGTGTGGAAAAGCAATGTTTGGAAGTCACTTGTACGAGCGTTATTAGCATAATGGAATACGGATGTGGTTCGTTTTATGGGTTGATACTCTTGATTCGATAGTCTCTCGAATTATTCTATTCCTCTGTTTACGGAAAACCAACCAACCAAAAAACCTTTACAATACCATTAGTGTTAACATTCTGGTACCAGAATTTAGGAATCAGTATTTTGAACCGTACTTAAGATGAAGTTGGTCATTTGAACTCGCTTATTTATACTGGGATCCAAATTATTACACATAATTTGATTACCTTTATTATTGTCTTTTATATAACACACTGTGGCTCTTCTGTATTATTTTTCTGACAGTGATAATAGTTTTAGAGCTAAATAGAGAAGAGAGAAACACTATTAGTAAAAAAGTTTCGTTAGAGACTTCTTTGGGTTAATTAGTACCTGGTCTGACCTAGAGATGGCGGTAGTTGCTTGAAAAATACCACTGTATTTGAAAGTACACAATCTATGCAGCATATGTTCCAAGTTTGAAGACGCCACGTTGTTTAGTATTTGTTTGGCAGCTATCAATAGTAAACATTTTTAGTGAATTAGTAAACATGGAAAAAATTGGTTTTTGGTTATGTGATACAATAGTAATATTTCAAATGCTTTGACCCAACCAATATAAAAGCTGTACCATATTCTACTCGGGGGGAGACTACTCCTTCGTTATCAATTGTAAAATATTGGGTAGCAGAGTTTAACGAAGCCGTACGTCCTGCGAAGACCAGCATCGCAGTTGTCGACCAAATATGCTGACGACTCCAGAAATATTGAAGAATATCCACGAAGCGGTACTGGATGATCGTCGACTGTTGGTGCTCGAGTCAGCAAACACAGTAGGCATTTCAAAAAGTGCAGTACATCGCATATTAACTGAAAATTTGACAGGAGAAAACTGTCTGCATGATGAGTGCCGCATTTGCACATAAAGGAACAAAAACAGCGTCATGAAGATATTTTCATCAAGTTTTTGGTAATGTTTCATAGAAATAATGCCGAATTTTTGCGCCATTTCATAACCATGGTTGAAACGTGGGTCCTTCACTGCACCACCGAAACAAATGAATAATCAAAACAATGGACCGAAAAGAGATAATCAGCTCCAAAGAGGGCAAAGACCATTGCATCTGCAGGCAAGGTCAAGGCAACAGTTTTTTGGGATTCGCGTGGGATAATTTTAATCAACTATCTGGCAAAAAGAAGCTCTATATACGGCGAGTATTATGTGTACTAATTGCAACTTTTGGAGCAAAGAAATCATGCAAAAACTGCCAAATTTGGCTATGAAGGAAGTGTTGTTTCATCAAGCAACAGCTCACACATTCGCCAGATTCAGCCCCCTTAAATCACTTTCTTTTCCCAGGCTTGAGAAAATGGGAAATGGTTCGATTCTTATTATAAAAAGGGGATCGAAATTATTGAACATCGCTGAGAAAATTGTATTTAAAGGAGATTAAATTGAGATTTGAAAAATAAATATATTTTTTTCCAAAATTTTTGTGTTGTCTTTGTTGGGCCAGGTACTTCTGGGACTATCCTCACATAACAGTCAAACTTTCAATGTGTGTATACAGTGTAATTAATTATTGATCATCTGAGAAGTTTTGAAATTTTAACTTCTAGAAGTCTTTGGCACTTGCCATAAAACGCAACCTTTTGTTAACTTAATTGTTTGAAGATTCTACCCCTTTGTCTAATCTTAATCCTACCGCAACGGTTAATTTTCTCTTCTCATTACGTTTTGAATTTGGTATTCCCAGTCTTTAAATAAGAACTTTTTCCATAATTCAGTATTTTTTTTCTCAATTTCAATTTCAATGTGTTTTGGTCTAAGAATACAAATAATGAGTGTTCGCACATTAGATGTTTTCTTTGTTAATGTTTCTCGTTTGTTCTTTGTAATGTCACAAAAGACAGTTACAATAGAAGTCAAAAAGAAAGAATAACTTACTTATGTCAAGTCTTAAGTAGGTGTATTTTACATAAAATTACGAAAGTTAAAAGATATGTATTGTCATTGCTATTAAAATAAACAGTTACTTTTATTGAACGATATTTTAATTTTAAGTGAAGCACAGTACATACGCAAAATAATGAGTACTACATTGTAACCAAATACAGATAGATTAGATTAATGGTGAGTTCATCTTCATTATTTCAGTACTTCACTGTTTAGAATCTAAGGAGAAACTCTATCTGTTGCACCATCATTGTCGCGATCTAATTTTCTGATAATTCCTTGAAATCTGACGCTCTTGCGAATTATATCACAGTTTCTCATGGAACCTTCAACGTCATCATTTGTTTTCATCTATAATCCTAGCTCCTTGTTTACCTAAGCGGATTTCTAAGTTCAGTTCTTTGATATACTTCCAATTTTAATCTCAATTATAGTCTAATTAGTTATAATAGTATACATTTTTAAAATAGAAATTCAGAGTATTGCCAATATTTCTACCATTTTTTGTATTACTGTTTATCGTAGCAATATGACTTCTTCAGTAAACGTTGTCTTATTTGGTTAACTATAGACGGCTTGAGTGAGTTTAGATGTAATTTGAAATAGAACGAAGCAACAGGCGACGCCAATTTCAAGGTCGGGTAATCAAGCGTTTTGTAACTTGTTGAACCCCACAAATTAAAAGTACTTGTAACGTTTTTCTCATCTGGTGTTTCAATTACGTCACCCATAAAAATAATTAAGTCTCGAATTACAAGGAATTCATTTTCCATATGATATGTTATCAACTTTAGCTGATGTGATAATAATAATTATTGATAGTGATTTCACTATTAATTAGTAAATTAATAGTGATTAAAAGTTACTGGTGAATTTGCTTTCTGTGGTGATTATACTTGAAATATTGTTAACACGTACAGTGATTCTTATTAACTATTTTTTCCCTCGCTGTAACTTGTTATTTATATTGTCGTTGATAAAAGTTTTGGTTGAACAGGAAGCCCATAATATACTTTTATAAAAGTCTTGCATGCGGACTTATACTTGTAGGTACAAGATGTTCAATTGTGGAGGAGTACTGCCACGCATTAAGACTTCATCAAAGGTATTCATACTATTCGTAGCATTCATATTGTCATATTCTTTACATATAAAGTCAAAAAATGGTACAATTGATATTAGTTAAAACAAATTTCACCCTCAAGCAGTCTCGTACCACCTACTAGTACTTAATTAAATAATATCTTTCCATGGGTTTGTGGATATTGTTCAATGAACAAAAGCTAGAACTCTAATCACTCGTCAATATTTTCTTGGTAATTAAAAGATTATTTGGTAATGGTAGATAAAATACTCATGTGTACGTACGTATAAATATTAAATCAATTTCATAAAAAAATTATAGTGTGTACATTTTCAAAGTAAGTAAACTTCGAGCGTTGAGTGAGGAAAGCCCTTATTATAACGAAAACAGCTTACATAATTTTTTTAGACGAAGCCATTTGAAAGTTTTTCATTTGCATACCGAAAGTTGCGTTTTGAGTGTTCCATGTAGCGAAAGTGACAGTTCCGTACTGCAAAACACTTTCGGGACGCTCTGGAGTAGACAAATTTAACTTACTTAAATATGACTCTAGCCACTTCAATGTTGACAGTTGACAGTTTCACTTCGATGATTTTGCATAACCTCAAATTTTTAATTTTCTGATCTTGAGTCCGGAAAATGGCAGTTTATGGTATTCTTGTACTTTACAGTACTCTTGAATTCTCCCAATTCCCATTGAAATAATTAGAAATATGTCTGCCTTTGTTTACAATGTTACCTTAGTGACTAGTAACTGTTAGTTTCTATTTTTTCATAATTCTTTCTATGAGTATATTTTCTATAGAAGTTGTGGAATCAATAATTATATTTGAGAATATTCTGATAACAGATAAATATCTAGAAAAATTGGTGGAACATTCAACAACATAATATGCAGATGGAAACATTTCTAATGATATTGTTTGCTATTATCGTAAAAATGACTGTTTGCAGCTTGGTACTATGGAAAATATTCGAATGAAAAATAAAAAAAATCCAGAACGTGCCGCTATTAAATTATTCGAAATGTCTTGATTTTTAATTATCATAAATTTTAATTACATTAAAGCACAAGTTGTTCTTACCACTATATAGTCAGTGACGTTCATTATAAAATCCATTAACGAATAGATATTGGAATAAAAAACTAGTTTTATAACATACTTAATTAATTTATATGTTTTAAGATAAAAAATATCTAAAAAAATGCTTTCAAATTTCATTATTTTATTATTAATACATTATATTATTTTGATTATTTTTCTATTCATACGTTTAGTTTTTTCCTCAATACAATGAGGCAATGACTGCATATTCTAGATTAAAGAGAAATTCAGACATTTACGTGAATTGTGGCACATTCCAACTCTCCAGAATGTTATAAATAGGGACATAAATAGGGACACCAGTGTGATAGAAGAAATCTTTCTCGATTTCAGAAATTCTCAGATATTTGACAGATGCAGCAATCTACAAAAATCAACATAATTCAATCAGTGGTATAACTTTTATCTCTATATTTAACTAATCCTATCAGGGTTCACAATCCGTCCCAACTACGGATAGAAGAGGATATTACAAGTGGGGTGTTTGAAATGAAAAACCCTTCTAGAGCCACATCTCGAGTGTTTAGACGAGCACCTATATAACGGTCTGAAATCCCAGCTATTGCTAAATAACCTTGGAAGGAACAACTTAGTTAAACGTTAAATTTATCCATAATGAAAACCTTTCATCACTGCAAATTATAGCTTATCCACTTTGTTTTCCATCTTATAGAAACTCAAGTTAATGGATAAAAACTTTGTGTGGCAAGATGAGTTTTTTAAACAAAAAAATTAGTCGAGTAAGAATATATTTTACATAGAAGCTTCTAACTAGAAATTTGTTGACAAAAATGCTATTCAGTAATAATATATTATGTTTAGCCGAAGACGTTGACATTTAATCAGGTATAGATAAGTTTTAACAAGCATCTTATATCGGATTGGTGAGTGTTACTTATTACTGAAAGAACCTAGATGAAAAATATAATTCCGGTAGAAGAAACATTTACCATCCCCAATTTCTAATTGTACTTTAACAGAAAATATTAAAACTGAACCTGAAGGGAAAAGTTTGATGTATTACTGTAATAAGCCGTGGAAACTCAATACTTTCTTCACCTCTTGAGAGATTAGATTGAATATGAGTGTCAAAATTAGTTATCCTTACTTTCTGAAGTCAGAATTACCAACAATTGACAGTGCTACATGTCTCAGTCCTAGTTAAAAATTGGTCAATTTTAAACCAGAGCTCTGCAGAGACCAGTTTAGCAAGTGGAGTGTGTCTTATCTGAATAACAAGCAAATATTGGAAGCAATATATAGTTCAAACAGAATGAAAATCACTATTTAAATAAATAAGATTTATCTAGTAGAAACCATGCCAAAGGAATGTGAAATATCGTTCAGTATTTATCAAAAATGAAAAGAATTAACCACCATTATACAAAGACAGAGACTAATAAAGAGTTCTTTGCACAGGAGATAACACCCAGGTAATGAGGGATTTTCGAGATAATCGTTCTCTTAAAAGTGAGAAATGACTATATTTGATTTGTAAGAGGTATTTGATATCGTCAATTTGAGAGACAAGATCCAGCTAACTACAGGGGAGTAAATTTGCTAGATACAATATTGAAACTCGATACAAAAATTATCACAAAATCATCTTGATCACAACACTAGAAGACCAGCAGCAAGGATTTAGAAAAGAAAAATCCTGCATAGATGCAGCATTTATCGACAACTGGTTGAGAAATCCATAGAATATAAAAATCCAACATTCCTTCATTGACTTCAAAGAAGCCTTTGACCATATTAAAGATGTTATTCACCAAATGTACAATAGCAGCATACATATTAATAAAATACATACCATCGAAAACATATACTCGGACAAGGAAATTCAGGCTTGCATTAATGGTAAACAAACAAAACCCACAGCAGTCAATGGCGATATCAAACAAAGAGACTTGCTTAGTCAATATAATAATGGATGAAATTATGAAAAAGGTGCGACTAGGCAAAGGTTGCGGAATGGATGATAGAGAAATCAAAATCTTGTACTAGATCGATGACGCCGATTATTGAATATCTTTAATCTTTAAACAGTATAATATGAATCAAACTGAACTGAGAAAAATCCCCATTAGATGCCAATTTCAACCAGATGGTCACATAACACAATAGAGAATGACATACAAGTACTTGGAATTGACATAACGAGTTATGGAGATGTAGGAGAGGAGATGAGAGGACAAGTAGTTAGAGCAAATAAGGTCGCACGAATTTACAAAGCGAAAATCAGACCTATAATGATCTATACATCAGAAATAAGCCCAGAATATCAAAAACGAAACAACTCTTGGAGACCACGAAAATAAAAAAGAACACAATTAGACCGAGAAGAAAGCAAAAACATCAGACTATTATGTGAGGTAAATAACACTAGAGAATGGGTATCACAGCGTAAAGAACAATGTCACCAACATATAAGTCAAATAACAGATGATAGGCTGGTGAAAATAGCAAAGGATAAATCTCAAATTGGAACACGGAGTAGAGGTCGACCACGAAAGAGGTGGAGTAACAATCTAGAGCCAGAATGAGAAAATATATCGAAAAAGACACTAGTTTTAGATCTATTATGAAAGAAAGGACTTTAGAGACTACTTTTAGTACGAGTAAAGAAGTTCAAATGTCTAATAGTATGAATTACTCTTCCATAAACATGGATTGAAACGTTGGAACTAATCATTAAATTGAAATTTTGAGAAAATAATTCATCAAGTATGAAGCCACGATGTGTGATTTGAACCGAAAGTGCTGGAGCTGGAAAGAATGTAGAGGATCATGGACCATTGATTTCATAGTATAAATTAAAAGAAGAAATGAATATGAACTGTTAGTAACATCCGCTAGGTAAAGTTATAATAAGAAGAAACCAGTTCTTTCATATGGATAGTAATATAGATTTGGAATAATAATTTGGATAAAATTAGTATTTTAAAAGTTAATTTGCAGTGTTGGTATTCAATCAGTTGAACGGAATTATTTTTAATTTCAGTTTAATTCATAAATGGGTCCTTCTAACATTTTAAGGCGACCGCACTGTGCATTAGTTACATTGTTGTTAATAAACAGCAACTTGGACTCAAATAACAGCCATTTTCTGTTAAAATTATATTGTGAAGTAGTAATTTACAGTTCAAAAAAGACGTTGTTCTTCTATCAACATCTATCAAAGGCTATTATCATTTGATATACCCACATTTCTTCGAGAATTTCAGAATAATCGGGAATTACATCTACTGTACGAGGCTATTACGGTCAGAAAAATTCTGAATTTTTAGATTTTGCGTTACAGATAAGGTGTAAAATAATGAAGGCATTGTTGGCGATTAGGTTTGAATTTTGGAATGCAGAAATAACGACTTATATTTGCGAATGGTCGGCTATCACTGTTCATTAGAAAATAAAGTCTTGCTACATGATTAATATGCCAGCGGTTCTGAAAATAATAAGATATTATAAAAGTATCGTTGTCATAACATGGATAGAAGATAAGCTTATGGATAATAACACTTTTCCCCTCAATATTTTTATATTGAGAGTTATGTCTCTCTATATGAAGAGTTATATCTTCTATAATCATATAATAAAATTGGAAACCGTAGATGTTGGGAGCTGCATTACATTTTGCATATCAAATGTAAAGGTTTCAATGTTGCTATTAGTTTCTACTTTTCTTTCCATGCGAGGATTGTGGGATTTCTCGAGATCTTTACCTAAACGACATTTCTAGCTAGATAGTATTTGCTGCATAATACACATCATACTTTTTAACATAAAAAGGAATTGATGATATTTTCTACAAAAGATTTTTCTATATTAGTAGATATTAACAATGTTCACGTTTCTGAAATCACACTATTCTTTGTATAGTTTATACACTAAAATATATTTATCGAAAGAAAATAGTAAACCAAAATATTTTCACGCATAGTGGACGTGATCAGCATGTAACAGGACCGCACCCCGCACTTAAGAAATAATTTACGGATTCATACAGTAGATCAATAATATAAATTTTAAATAGTTATGTACAATTTGCCTGCTTGGGTTTTCCGAAATGCTCGTTGCAGCTAAAATATTTTCAGTTTTCTGAAACTTCTGGTTATACCGGAAAAGGACCCAAACTTCGTTTTTTTGATGGATTGCTATAGTTTCTATTAAATTTTTGAAATTTACGCAAAATTTCAATATAACTTTATATGAGGCATCGTATGCCTAAAGTCGATAATTTTTTAATTATTTCACAATTTCGAAATTTTTGGACACATGCAGCCCTCCACTAGAAAAATTATATTTCTTATTTTAAGTGAGTCAGGTCTAATATTTTTGGGATTTGGACAAATAACACTTGCAGCTTTCAAAATCTGTGAAAACCTTCACAAAAATTTATATGTGTATTCAGAAAATGCCACATATAAAGTTATATTGAAATTTCACGTAGATTCCAAAAATTTAATAAAAACTATAGGATTCTATTAAAAAGAAGGAAGTATTACCGGAAGTTTCAGAAAACTGAGAATATTTTAGCTGAAACGAGCATTTCGGAAAACCTATGCAAGCAAATTTTCAAAACACTAGTCCCAGTACTTTCCCATATACATATCGATTCAGCTCGTCGTGAAGGACGCTGTACAATGTAAACGTGAAGTTCGGAATAGATATAAAGTTATCAGTCATAATATGGAAAACACTGGAATTATTAATTATCGAATTTCTACTTTTTTAAAAGATTATATATAGTATCTTATTGCTTAAACCAAATACAGAAATTGAAAGAAAATATTTGTATTGAAACATTCAAATAGAATCTTCATTTTCTACCTCAATAAACAAAATTTGTTATTTCCCTATCAGATGACATTGAGCTTCCACTGTCTTCAACATTTATAATAATTGCATATCAATGACAATATCAATATTTTACAGTTGGGTTTCAGCCTTTTCCTGGATAAGGTAAATACATTTTTCCAATTATCAATTGTAATTCTTCGATAGCTTCATGAAAAATATTTTTAACGTTAAAAAATTCAAATGTTTTATTTCGGTAAGATACTGTCCAAATATTCACCGTTTTGGAAGTAACTTCACCATCTTGTTGCATTTAGCATTTTTATAAATACAATCATTTGTTATTCGCTAGAGTTAAAATCAAGCTTCTTAATTCTCTTCTTTGGCGAAGTATACAACAAATTCATCATATGTCTCCGTATCAGACATGTTTAAGAAAATTACGCAACAGAAAAATATGAAAAATCTCACTGCAGTACGATAAGACGATGCCGTCCCTGTACTACACCTAATCCAACGGCTTCTTCAGCGATGCGGCGCTTGCCCTTTAAACGCGGCTTTTTATTTGTGGTATATTATGATGCCACTGATTTGGATCAATAACAATGCCAAGCCGCATTTCGTCCGGGATCTTCACGTGCTGATTAAGCCCTGATCATTGTTTTGGTTTTCTATTTTTCTTTGAAAAATTGACTTTAGACAAATATTTTCTCCTCACTATCATTTCTACTGTAGCGAGATTTCGTAGTAAGATTAGAATAAATGTATTCTTCCTCATAATCTATATCGATGGGTTCGGTTTAGTTTGGTTTATATGTCTAACCGGACAAATATTAATAAATTGTAACAGAGAAAGATGCTGTATTAATAAGTTTATTGGAAGAACAAAGTTTGTTGGGATAAATAGGCTGCAAATTCTGGGATTTCCTATTTTGAAAAAATATTGCCTTAATTGAATTCGAGGCTTAGAAGCTTTTACATATCTTCTATCTAGTGAGACAGATTTAGCTATGAAGTATTTTTGTCTATTATAATGGAACGCAATTTTCTTTTATTTTGTTTCTTCATTTTTAGTTCTTCAATATATTGCATTTCCAGGTTTTCTGTTTGCTTTTATTCTTATTCCAATGGCTCCTTCTTTTTTCTGCTTCATAATCATTGTTATATGGAAAAAATCAGTTAGCATTGAAAATGAGTGACACAGGAAAAATTATAGAGGAAAAATATAATCTGAACATTAGAAGTTGAGGGAAAGTAGGAGGTAAATCCTCTGACCTAGAAAAAGGTTATCATCCTATTAATATAATTAATATTATTTTTTCCAGAACATTATTTAACAAATTGCATTGAAGATTCTTATTGATATTTATACAAATTATGCAGTTGGAATTTCTCATTTCAACCTTGAAAATATTTATGGTAACTAACTCGAAGAAAATATATTCATAAGTTCAAGAAACGTTTTCTAAAAAATGTAACTCTTGTCCTCAGTTTACCATCAACAACACTCAGATGATTATGAGTTTTTAATAACTGGTACATAATTCGACTGCCATTGACAGCGCATTAATATTAATATCAAGGCTAATGGATGGAAAACAATCGAACCGTCTTCTCCGCTACATCTCTATTAAATAGCATTTAACATAAATATAGGGTGATCATCATTCTTGAATACATTAGTTGATTTAAAAGCAATAATTTGCTCAATAATACCAAATGATAGGTACAAATGTAAGCCAAGGTGGCATTTTAATACTACGGCCCCACTGTAGACGAATATGATATAAATCTTGTTCATGAACACATTAAGTGATCCATTTTCATAATTAGAGTTGGTGGTATTATCAATTAGCACCTACAAATGCAAATGTGGGTACCAAAATGATGTTGTTAAAATATAGACGATATCATTAATCACAGAATTCTTTTGCCACCATTAGTCAATAAGAAGCGTCCAAATATTTTTTGTAACTTTTATTGCTCGTTGCGAAACGAAGATTTGAAATAAAAACCGGATTATGTACCATAATAAAAGTTTTTTGGGGAAAGGTAATTTCTTTTTATAGTTCAATTTATTAAATCAAAAGAATTAGTAAGAAGAACATTCAAATTAATAGGTTCCCACTGAATAATCCATTTCATGGTTATAAGCTGCTTCTAAATTATCTCTTCTATTTCCTTCAATCTGATTTGCGCAATTTATCTGTGATGAACCGCATCGCTTATCGAATGCTCGCCAACATTTAGCTGTTGAACTGTTAGTTTAATCATAGGCAGACTAAAAATCAGATAAAAAATTGATTTGCATAATAATCATGGTTTTTATATATATTATTTGCAGATTCAATCAGTCTCGCAAAATCATAATGCACCTCCTTTTCTCGACTCTCATTTTCTATTCAATTTGCACAAAAAATTCATGGTATATCAGAAAAGAATGACATTGAAATATTGTGATTTATTTCGTGAAAATATTACCAAGTAAGTCCTCAGAAAGCATCATTCTATTTTATTCCTGGCCGATGCCATATTACTAATTTTGTTTCCTTAGTGCTATTTCCAAAATACAGCACCCCGCTCATTACTTTCTTAAGGTACGTGTCTATCTGAGATTAATACTCTCGCAAATTGCTCTCGAGACCGTTTCAAATAAATGGACACACTCTTCAGAGTAGATATCTGAGAGTGTCTCGCGGCTTACGGCGACTAGACTTTTCAAGACATGCAAGTGGATATGTCATTTATTAACTAGTGGAGAAAAGCTCGCGGGATTCGAAGTGCGTTGGAATTGTGAGAGTGATTTTTTGACAGTCGATAACAATACAAGGTCTGGCTATTAAATAACGAGGCTGGTTACGAAAAAGGGTTTTATTATAAAATTTATTCGAATCACTTTCAATATACTCTTCTCCCCTCACCACTCACCTTTCCATACAATTTTCCATTGATTGAAGCAGTGCTGGAAGTCTTCTTTGGTGAGGGCCTTTAGGAGCTCTGCCGTTTTTTGCTTTACCGCTTCCATCGACTCAAATCGGGTCCCTTTCAAAGCAGATCTTTTTCGAACCTTTCAAGAAAATCTGAGCAGACCCGTTGACTCAAGAGCTTTGGTCTTTTTTGGCCCAACTTCGCACAGACTTTTGTCATGTGTAATTTCTCGTGTAAAATTTTTCTAACCGTTTCTTTATCGACGTTTTCAGTTTAAATCATTAGGCTGCTCATTCGACGATCTTGGTTGATTTTGGTCACTGTTTCCGGAGTTGGAAAGTTCTCATTGAACAATATGAAATCAATGAAACATTGTGGAATACGGGGCTGATTGAATTCGCAACCGTAACTTTTAAAAATCAAATCCTCAAAGAGTTTATTGTGGGTCGGAATGTGAATTAATTTCTTTTTGTAGAATATATAGTTCACATAGTTGTAGCACTATGAAACCTCAAAAATTTCTTAAAACAAGCTTTGATCAATTTTCTTGTGACTGTCCGTATATTCATTGAATTTTAAGTTTTATATCAAAGATCCCAAAATCAACTTTTCTTTAAATTAAAAATATCCTTTCCACAATTTTTTTAATACAAGCCAATTCAACAACAACCTTTTGAAAAAGATAAAGAAAATAAAAATAAATAATTAATCATCTGATATGAATGGAATTATACAGTGTGATTAATTAAAAATGTCCCATCACACAGAATGATATTATTGATATTAATAGTTTCCGAGACACCAGGTAATTGAGATTTTTCACATTTTCATGAGCTGTAATTCAAAAATGAATTATTTTTAGAGGTTCATAGTTATGCTTGGTTGTATTTAGTGAGTAAACTATTTTATTGTTCGGCTCAACCGTAAGGAAAATAATAAAAAATCGAAAATATTGATTAGAGTTCAATTATACCAAACCAATTCGGTTATGGAGTTATATACTTATAAAACTGCATACAATTTAAATTTAATTGAAATATTTTTCCTTCAAATAAGAAACTATAGAGAGTATGTTACTAATAAATGGAAACCCTTGGAAGTGAATGTGCATGCGCCTACTTTTTACGTCAATACATTATATGTGCCTTTATCGTCAAAATATTCCAATATCCAATGATATTTTTCTATTATCCCAAATCAACTTCGTGGTTTCTTGTACTTTCCATCACAATTTTGTGAACGAATGCGTTAATTTGCTCTTCAACTCCAATGTTATGTTTCTCGAGGTTGCTGGTCACTATCATTAGAACAAGAATATGAAAATTGCATGAAGAACTATCACAAAACTATCACTGGTTAGTAGTTCTCAAAAAACTTTGTTGATTTTGGGACAGTTGATTGTTTTTTCGAGGTTAAGCTTCATACTAGTAGAGGTAAATTTTCTGCAATATGTGTTTGGCGTTCTATCGATCTACAAATTTGATAATTTGACCTCAAGAACTCTTGAAAAGAGTTATTTCTGTTTATGTTCTTGAAACAGATCTGAATAAAGTGCATATTCAAATTAGTTAGAAGTACAAAACGATCAGCAAATTATAACATCACTAAATATCGTGCTGGAAATTTGGTTCCTTCTTAACATATGAATTTTCGAAGTCCCCAAATGATTTTTCGAATTTAATATTCATCATATTCATATTGCTTTATCAATCTGAAAATGTATCAAGAAAATCTGCGTTTTTCAATTATTTTAAAAAACTTGATCAAATTTTAGACAAATGAGTAAACTTTGAACAGGGGCGTAATAATACGGATTATTCTAAAAACAACTGACCACACGATAATTGATAATTACTAGATATATGTTGGAATATCGGCTTGGCAATTTGTCTTTTTTGATTTTTTTGTTTTGATTCAGTAAATACGAAAGGAGCTCTTCATTATATGATCGAAATAATTTTAATATTCATATATGATCCTGCTCTTAAGCCAGATCGAAAATAATAGAGTGGTTCAATTACTCGAAACAACCAAGAGTTACCAGCAACCTCTATCAGTAATTCAATCATCCATACCCAATCTCCATGAACAAACACGTAACAAAGCCTATTTTCAAATAGAAACTTCCTATTCAATTATCCTGCATAAATGTATGACATATTCTATTATTTCATATCTGCTTTTTCCAATATCTAGTGATACCTACTTCCAATTCCATGTTAGACAATGAGATACTTCTATTTACATAAATAAAATCATTAATTAGTTGGAGTTAGTAAATATTCTGAAATTCTAACGAAGAAATACACAAAAAAACGTTACTGTACAAGTCAATTTGAAATACACTTCTAATTATTTTAACGTATTTACCATCAACAGTCGTTTCCTTTGTCTTTACATGTCGACCACCAGGCAGTTTGTCGAACAGTATATAATAATGACAGCTACAAAGCTATTTCCAAAATAAACATATAGCTTTGATATAAGAAGAAATATAAACACACCGACTGCCGACAAACTCATAAAGTCGGCGGTGTCGATGGATGCGGCGCTTAAATATTTTCTGCTTTGTGTAATTAATTGATTGCCAATCCGAGTATCGTTTCGGAGTTAGACCAAACGGAATAGTATGGAGGATTGTTGTGAGAACTGTTGATATTAAATACTATTCGCAAACAATCAAATATACGAAAGAAATGTATGAAAAAAATTACTATATAAAATTATTAAACTAATTATCGAAGCATTTTCCTCATTCCGATTGAGGTACCTCCAAAACATGTGATTTGAATGCATCAACCGCTTCTTCGGGTACCTACAGAAAAACGTTCACCTCACAATTTATTTTTGATTTGCGGGAATAAGGAAAAATCATCGGGTGCCATTGAAGGACTGTAACAAAACTACAAGACCTATGGAAAAAGTCAAATAGCAAGTTGTAGGTAATGGGAGGATCTACAAATTTTGCATTCTCACTTTTTTCACATAACCTAAAAATTCATGTGGAACATTCAAAAAGCTAAGATTTCCGCTTAATTTTTATTTTTTTTTTCACGAAATTTGATGGATACATCATTTTTTATGCCAAATATACTGTAATTCGTTTGAATTGAAATATTTTTTTCACGTTATTTTGACATAATATCGAACGAAAATTCCCCTGTCAAAATATCAGCTTGTTTTAAAAAGTCAGTTAGATTTTCATTTGTTAAAATCTCTACGTTTTGATGGCGTCAAAAAATATTACCATCACCATGGTACACTTTCTCAGAAAATGCAAAAAAATAAAAATATTCGCACCGAAAATTTCATTATATAGAATTTTTAGATATTTATCAAAATTTCACATTTATGTTTATCAATGTAACATGGAATCTCACATTTTTCGTATAACGAGAGTGAAAAAATTTAATGAATAACTAAAAATTCTACATAATGATTTAAAAAACGTTTTGAGTGCAGGTACTTTTTGCTTTATTTTTTGCCTTCTGAGAAAATTTACCATGGTGATGGTAATATTTTTTCACACCAACAAGTGGAGATTTCAATGAACAAAAAAAATCTCACCAACTTTTACAAAAATCAGATTTTTCGTTCGAAATTTAGGGTGCTTTTCAATATTATGTCAAAACAACGTGAAAAAATACATATTTCAAATCAAATAAATTACAGTGAATATGGGAAATAGAGACGCAGCATTCCACAAAATTTCGTGAAAAAAAAATTTTTAATGAAAAATTATAAATGAAAAACTCTGTTTTCTGAATTTTTCTCATGAGTTTTGAGGTTATGTGGAAAAAGAGCTGATACAAAAACTGTAGATTCTATTATTGCCTAAAACTTTGTTATTCGACTTTTTCCATAAGACTTGTAGTTATGCCGGAAATGGAGTTAAACTATTTTTTACCTTTATGAAGTCATCCCTTTTCCCTCCTCAACCTTAGATCACGCGTAAATTATTTTTCCTTTCATTTTTTCCTATGGTGGAGAATGCTTCGTCTTCTGTGATTGGTTTCCCTGATTTTTTCGAAACACTTCTGGCAAAACAATGCTGGTATGCTAGAGAAGCATTCATAATTAACCGTTCTACGTTACTTGGTGGCGACACGTCCAATTATTCCGAAAAAAAAAAACAGATGTGGTTCGTCTGGAAAGGTCCATACACTCGATTGTTTCTTAGTTTCGGGCTCATATACATATATTCTTAATTAATCACCTGTCACGATTTTATATTTTTATAGTTTTTTTGACCGTTTGTCCAATTATGCGGTACTCAACGCAAATATTCATGCAATATTGAATGTATGCGATTGAAACTGATGCAATCTCATGGTACGTCACATGAAGATCTTTAAATATCAACCTGTGAAGAACAAACTATTATTAGCGCTAGAATATGCCGCTTCTCTCGATATAATCTTTAACAATCTGATTATTTGGAATTTCGTCCGGCTGGTGCTCGATCTTCCGTCTTCAGCTCGCAGCTAAAGCTGCACCAAGAGCACCTTTATCTTCAAATCGTCACGAATTATACCCCAAAACCATCACAAAGAATGCCCAGATGAAGCTAATCTAAGTTCATCTACTCCAATATAACTTATGTTCTTGTAATCAGACCTAAGATTTTCTTTCGTTTTTTGTCGTATTGTTGAATTTTCTTGAAATTTGTGTGTGGAAGGCACGCCTATTGTATGTCGAATTAATAACATGGGGTCCTAAAAAAATATCCTTGATGACAATTTTCGAAAATAGTGAAACATTAGATTATATTTTATTATGGTCATATATGACAATTTATCTTACTTGTACCTATTATTTCTCCAACTATTTTCTACAACAATAGAATATCTTGAAGTTTCTAATTCTACATATATACTTATATATTCGTAATTCAAAAACTTGTGATATTTTTCAAATAAATAGAACCATTAGGAAATCCAGTTTATCAAGAATAAATGTGATATTGATTTGATGTTTCTAAAACTCACACTTATTTCGATATTAACGTGCTTTTGTGCGTCCAGACTATAACATTCTAAATTATAGTCACCACCCCAAATAAATGCCAACGCTTAACGGATTTATGCCTACTTGGATTGCAATTCAAATCAGTTGCCTGCTACTGAAAGAGTCGTGATTGGACATAAACAAAGCTTACTTGATTAGGGAATAAATAGTGAGCTCTGCTCCGGATGCACCTCAACCTCAAGTTCCTTTACTGGTGGTCCAAAACGATGAGACAATTCAATTAAATGTGGATTATTTCTTTTCGAGAATTTAGTACTCATGGGAACGGAATAACATTATTTGTTTGTTGGGTTCCGGATTGAAACTTGATTTCTTGGCAATTGATGATAATAAATTGAATATTAGGAGTATTTACACAAAACACGACATGTTTAAATATATTTAATAACTATGAAATTACAGAAAGTATTTGCAGTGATAGAGTCATTGATACGAATTTTGAATTCGAAAGATTTGATACGGTACTTGGATTCGTTATGCATTGTACTTACAATACGAATAATTATTTATATAGATTATTCGGTACTAAATTTTATAGAAAGAGAAATGCTTTATTGTCAAAAAATTCAAACAAAAATAACTGATTAAAGATACAAATAAAATAAAATTGCAATATACAAAAGAAAATCAGAATGAGTAACAAAATTATAGGTAATAATTAGTATATAAGTCTATAGCAAAATTTAAACCAGTATCCAGCATGCCCGGAATTAAATATGATTATTAAAATAGAAGTCGTTTACTGAGTAGAAGGCACTTTCCAGTAAATAAACCCTCAAATTATTGCAAAATGCGTGAAAAGGTGATATCGATTTGATTTCAATAGGCAAATGATTGTGCATATTTTTGCATTGTAAAATATTGAGCCCTTAGCTAATTCTGAACTTGGAATAGGTAGATAAAGGTCGTGCTCCGCGTTCCTAAGTGGATAGTCGTGCAAAGATCTTTCTAAAATTGGAGAAACGTGCTTACGAATTAGGCAAACGGATTCAAAGATAAATAAGTAAGGAAGAGTCAGAATTTTCAATTCTTCAAGTCCCTGTTCTACATAACGATAATCAATAAAAATATTTGGAGCAAGTAAATTTTTGATTATTGATTAGAGAAAATAATTCTTCTCAAAAAAAATTTGTCTGCTCTTTTGGTAGCTTTCAACTGTTATAATTACCATTAGGTATATTAGTTACTTTATGTAACACTAGTATATCATTGTATTTTTTAACTATGATTGCCTTTACGATTTTGGGAGAGGTAATGAAACAAATCGTCATCAAAGAAAATATAACATATTTAACGGTAAATAAATAATTTGAATGATTGAAAATAAGTACGTCCATCGCACTAGGCCTACCTTAGATTACTCCTAAATTATTTGCTTTTCATTTGACGCGCCACCTTAGTCACGTTAAGTCATCTTGGCTCAGGAGGAGGCACACACTCGGGAGAGAGGTTGACTCGCTGATCTTTCACAAAATAGAAATTTGTGTTTGCTTAAAAAATATTAATTTAGCAAGGTGAGTGTTTTGATATTATTTCCAATATTATGTAACATATTAAAGAGTCTCGCCCCTCATTTTAAATTTAAGTTTTGTATAAAATGCAGACGGCGTGCAGAAATCGCGCGCACGATAAGAAGAGAGCCACAAAAGTCTTTCAGAATTCAAACGACATAGAGGGTTTAGAGAAAGCGAGCTTCACTTTTTGTGTACGTTACTTTTACCACAATAATTCGGCCAAAGGAGCGCGTCGTAAATTTCAAGAACATAGCAATTTGCGCCGGTTTATTGACTGTTATTGAATTGAAACCGTTTAGACCTGGGTTCACAAGCTGGAGGAAACTGGTTTTACGTTGGAAGAAAACATTGATATGGTAGAGGATTCAATTCGTGAAACTACCATCCAGTCTATCCATAAGTGCTCTACCCAGATCGTAACAGCCTATTTTACAGGAAGATAAGAATTGTCATTCATAAAAAATTCAAATAGTACAGAAGCTAAAAGTTATTGACGCTACCAGTATACTAAATGTCATGTGAAATGGAGACACGCTTCACTTCGTTTAACACCGGGTTATTCTCTGATGAGGCCCACTTCAACATTAACAGAAATTGTCGATACTAGAATAGCGGAAACCCATAACGCAAACATCAAAGACCCATATACATGCTATGTTATGATGGTCGCAAGTTAACTGTTACTTTGAAGTGGTATGTAGCAAGTATGGAGGACTTTTATACGCAAAAATTGATACATCCGTACCTAGTTTCAAACAAAAGGCACGACCAGCACCAATTTTTTCTGAATTCATATATCTACGTAAATTATTATTTGTTCAGATCAGAATTCAGTTCAGAATTGAAATTATGGCATTTTCAATATCATTACAAAAAAACCTTTGGTATTAGCTTTTGTATTTCCAGCACCAATTCTTTCTTATTGTTAAAATAAAATGAGATGAACAAAATTATTGATTTATTAATAAGGTATTCCCTGAAATTATACAAATTCCATTATAACATCAGAGCAAGTGGTAAAACTCTTCGCTAGTGAAGTTATATTGTAATCAATTTTCATAACACTTATTTTCGTACATTGAAATGCTGAATCATGTGCGATGTTCAATAAACTTGTTATAAGAATATCTGCATTTTTTATCGCATTTCTCAATTTACAAATTTTGGTATATCTACAACTATCGACAGTTACACTAGAATTACATTGATTAATATCCGATAATATTGTATAATATTCTTTCGTTAAGTATATCAAGACATTTCTACAATATTCTATCAAATTTCTCTGATCACACAGATCAATTTGCTTGAAAGAGATAGTACCTAATCTTTCATTAAGACAATTCGAAATATCTTTATTTTCTTGTACGGCTTGAATAGTGGTTTCTTCAATATATTGACGCAGTTGTTGCAATTCCAACTCCAGAGATTTCTTATATTCTTCTACTAGGGTCTCAAGAGTTTGTCCTGTCTTATCAATATTCTGCAACTGTTTTTCCAGAACAAATGAAAACTGATTTGATAAATCTGCAAGTTTAACATCGTCCGATAGAGGCCCCGATAAAGTGTAATGTATCTGAAGCAAAGACATTTGATGACCAATGGTTTTTTAGTTATGTATTCCAATGATATCAAGAGACACAAGATGGTCAGGATGAAAATACTAGAATGTAGTAGACATTTCATAGATTAAATATCGTTGGACTTGTCACGTATTATCAATCTTATATAAAATGATGAACATTAAATATTTGATTTGTGACACATTAACTTTCGAAAATTATTGAATAAATAACATATAGACATATAATAATATGAAATAAAAGAATTACCTGTAATTGAATCAATACTGCTGCAAACAACGCTTGAAATAGCGACATTATATGTCATTTAATTATCAACAAAAGAATTGTGTGACATTCATTTGTATCTCTTTGTTTATTGCAAGATAACGTTAACTAGCAGTACTGTTTGAAAAAAATAATTTTCATACGAATATTACTGGTGCAAAATAATTCTATGTTTGATTAACAAAATCATTTCGCATCATTGTATGTTTTGAAATTAATTTTAATGTTATCTTTAAAAAAATCTCGTAGATAACAAGTACTTAAATATGATGTTTTTATACAGAGTGTGAATTTGAAAGCCTCTTAGCCCCTGTATCTACAAAAGGAAAGAAAATTTTGAGTTAATCTCAATAAAGATTCAATATCAATGGTTTCAAAAATACCAGTTACCAAAATTATAAGAGCCATCATTATTACATAAAATAAATGACATTTAGTTGAATGTATGCTTCCTTCTCTGTTTGGTGAAAAATTCATAGTTGATATGCCACACCGTGAAATGAAGTAGAAGGTTCTTAGGTAAATGAGTTTCTATTGTGCCAAAATATGATGTGAAATCTTGAAACCAATGTTCCATATTAGTGTAAACAATAATGTTAATATCAAAGCTACAGTTCATACAATTTAAGCCATATTTATGTTTGTGGTTTAATATACATGATCAGAATCCGAGCTGGAATTTCTTGAACCGTTCGTGATATTCATACTGAACACTGTGTTCACCTTTAGTCTCTGAAGACGATAACTTGTTTCCCGAAACGCGCGTTAGACAGTGTAATCGAGAGTGTTGGTGTAGTGTAAACAGTGTCCTCATTATTATCAGAAATTCAACAAAACACAAGTTCTCCAATACATAGGTTTTGTCCAGGAATGAAAAATTGTTTCGCAATTCCACTATTTTAAGCGCATTTTTTTCAAAAAAAGCGCAAAAAATATTGGATGAACAAAGCGTAAATCTGTTTGTAGCAGCGATACCTCCTCACAGGAAGCGTGATCCGGATTTTTGGATTTAATTCCTTTGTAGCTATAGATGTGTCGAAACGTAAGAAACTTTGGGCAGTATTAGGAAAAAGTTATTTTAAAGACATCGGATTTTATTTGGAATATGTTCAAGGGTCTCCACTGAATGTAAATCCAAGGAGGCGTCCTCATTTTGAGAAACACGTTCTATCGAATATCTCGCGAACCGCACATCGTACGACAAAAATAGCGAAGATCATTTTTATAGACAATATTTTTTGCCATATTTTTCATCTGGAACTTGAATTTATCATGAACTGATAACTACATATTTTGCAAAAACCATAATGTAAAAATTTTGAAACTCTATAATTAAAAAACTAAGCGTTATACAAAAATAACTTTCAAATAAAAAAGATGGCCATAAACGTGTTTTTCAAGATGGCACCCACTTGGTTATACATTCAGGGGACAGCCCTGAACCTGTTCCAAAAAAAATCCGTTCTCTAGAGCTTTGCAAAAGAAACTACCAAGCGCTTGAAATAACAACAATTTTTTTGTTTTAGTTTTCTTCAAGCTGATTATATTATAACGATATTTGTTTATTTAAAAACATTAATAAATATAGTTTAAGAAAATTAAAAAATACGCTTTCAAAGCACTTGTGAGTTTGATGAGCTTTAAAAGTGTGTTTTATGGTTTTTATAAATATATTTATTTGTCACTGTTCATATGTTCATATGCTATGAAAGCGTGTTTTTTATTTTTTCTTTTTTATAATGGCTTCTCTTCTTATATTCCTACATGTCCCAGAAACTTATATCGAGACGTAACGGTGTAATTAGTAAGGTTATCGAAGTGCTCATTTTCCAACACGGAGCTAGGAGGTTCGAATCCTCTGTGGAATTTACACTTATTGCTGAAATTATGTTTCAACAACGTTCATAAGCAGAAGAATGCTTCTTCAAAACCCTCATTAGGATTATCGGGTAATACGAATAAACCAATAAAAGTTATTTGAATATATAGATGGAAATCATTTCAGGTTTATGTTAACTCCTTTTCTCGAATAGCAATTATAAGCCAAACTCTTTTTCAAACAAAAGTACAAAAAGTCTAAATCTCATTTTAAACCTTCTTCTTCTTCTCACAACGCCGTGTCCGTACGAATGTTGGGGATCCAAATGGCTATTGTCGCACAAGAAATCGTCGCTTTGATAATTTCTGTAGACGTCTGTCCGAGCCATCTGCGCAAGTCTTTCAGCCATGAATTTCTTCTACGGCCGACCTTCAATGTTACCTTGTCCCAGGTACTGCAACTTTCTCTCCTTGATTGTCGCGGGAAGTAACCCATTAGCTGTAGGACCTCTATGTTTGTCTTATGTTCCGTCCAAGATATCCGCAGCATTCTCCTGTAGGCGTACATTTCGAACGCATAAATTTTCTTCTCTATGGTCGCATCCATGTTCCAACTTTCGCATCCGTACAGAAGAAGAGGAAATTTTATTTTAAGCCAACTCTGTAATTATGACCTTATGAACTGTATACCGCGTTAATTGGAGGTGTTCGAAACGTTAACTTACTAATATAATTCATACAAACTTGTCTAAGCGAGATATGTAATTTACTTATATACATTACACGATTCATGAGTGAATGAAAGTCATCACGTTAATCGTCATTTTTCCTTACATGAGGGCGTACTGTCCCTCACAGGCAGTAATGTTCCTTTTTATAATTTGATAATTACTATTCATCATGTTATACCTAACAGTAAGTACACTCCAAGAACAATATGGTTCAAAATTTGATTACAATAATACAAGGTGGATATGTTTTTTCTTCTAGATGAACCTCTGCATTTGAATTATTTCGGATATATCTATCTAAAAGAATCATCAAAAAAGTTTGTTATGCAATTGACATCATTCACCGTGTAGATATTTCAAATTTTATCTTTTTTTTTTCTGTACTTTAGAGTTTCAGAAACTTTCTTTCCTTAACTCATACCATAAGCGTACAATGTGAGAAGTGGTCCTTTTAAATAGTTTCAAATTTACCACGTAGTGGTAATCGTCACTCACAAAGATAGAAGGATGCACTCTTTGTCTGAGGTATCGATCGACATACAGGATAGATCGACATATTAGTTGCTTGTCAAATATCAAATATTATGGTTGCATTAAGAAATTTCATTTTTGACAAAACATGAAAGAAAAACAAAATTGTTGTTCATATTTAATTCCAAGCATTGTCATATTTATTCACCTGTTAAATCTTCCCTGGACTTTCACATATAATTCAAGACCAAAATTAGACAAATCGGTCCAGCCGTTCACAAGTTTTAGCGATACTAACGAATAGCAATTTAGTTTTATATGTATAGATGTAGTAACTTCAAAAAACACTTGCAGAATTTTGAGAAAAAGTTTGCAAATTTACATCGACGGCGAATTCATTAAAAAATACAAGAGCAAAACGCAAATATAAGAGATAAATTCACTTCATAATTATAATTTTAAGGAGTTCCGAGAAGGACAATATTCTTAAACTGTTCTACCACTAATAATCGTTGATATTGGAAGCAGATTTCATTCAATAAAAAGGTAAATATAGCAAATCCCACATTACCAGGCTTTACTTTCAACATTGGTCATTCCATTGGTCTAAAAAATCCTGTCGCCTTATGCTGATGAAGATGAGGCCACTGTTAAATAGTACACAATATTTCTTCCTCCATTTTCTTGAATTCAACATTATTTCTTTGTCTGTGAATGTGAACAGTCCTGTATAACTGATTTGTATCTGATTTTCATTTGCATTTTGTTGATTGTAGGTGCCTAAAGCTACTTTTAAAGCTCATGAGGTCTTGAAACGATAATAATGTGATGTAAAGTACTAATTGGGATCTCATACCCAGTGGGTGATACTCTACGGTATTCCTTTCGTACTAAGAATTAAAAAATGAAATCAATTTAACAGTTGAATTACAATGGAAAGAAACAGGACATATATGTTTAATGTTAAGATGGAGGAAATTGATTAACTTCAATCAAAAAATTCATGCGAATTTAGAACTAGACTTTTCTACGGCTGTTAATAATTGACATAAGGGTTTTAACAAAACGATATTAATTATTACTTATAAAAACATCTCTTTTAGTGGATTCAGTAAAAATAGGAGAATACCCAGAAGCTCAAGACACTCGGGGAGAGCTTGATAAAAAATTAAAATCTGTTGACCACTTTCAAAATCAACACGAAATAGAAATAGGATCTCCAAAACAATGCTTCAGAAAAGATTTAATAAGAATATCTCTGAACAGGTTTTGCTGGGAAAAAATTTACCAGAATTTTATCGAGACAATGGAACAAAAATCAAACAACCTGTTTTAGAAAAAAATTGAGAACTTTTAAAAACAAGTGCAAAGGTTATCAGTAACTTTAAGGAACTCCATTCAAGTGATTCATTGAAGTTAGGTTTCAAATAAAACTGATGTATTGTCTGCAGACAGTGAGGATTCACGAGGTTAGTTTTTAGATCATTGGCAAGCTGAACTAGAAGTATCCTTTGGTCTGGTGATCTGCAGATTTGTTTCCAGTGATTCCAGTGTGCGATGGCACCCGGATAAGAGAGACTGTCATATCCAGAGCAATGAGATTTTGGTAGATGTCTTGAATGCTTTAGATAATTGGGTACTCGGTGAATACAGTTTTAATTGACTGTATGGATGCAATATGAAATCATAGAGGCTTCTGTGGCGCGGGTATCTGCAGATTCGTTTCCACTGAGTCTATTGTGCAAATGGAAGTCATATTGTATCAAGTGTAATAAGAGTTTGGTTGATGTCAGGAATGCCTTGTACTAGTCGGTAAACGGTGAATATGGTTTTAATCGATTGAGATTCAGCTTTGGGGGCATCGGTATACAGGATTAGGTCGAAGGGTTTTTCATGCAGAATTTCTAGAAATGCTTTCTCTACAAGAACACTATGGGATTCATATTTATTGTGATTGAAACATTTTTGGTCCAAGCGGAGAAGATGTCAAAGGAAGTGAGAAGAGGTACGAACAGGGATCTAATTCATAATTGTTTGAATATTAGTAGTTAAGGACGTGGTAAGTGGTGGATGAACAGGGTTAGAAAGATTGGAAGATACTTTAGCAGTGAAAGAGAAGAGCTTGCGCAAATATGGTGTGAAAAGTTCTCGCTTATGGACATGAGTGAGTGCGAGAGCAATTTGGACGGATTTGTTGAAACGCTTTAAGTGTGACTGCAGAAGCCAGATGATTCATCAATAACTGTAGCTTACACCCGAGACTTGTAAACAGAATAAGCATTGCAAAATATGGGTGGATAAGCTCAAATAGAAGGGAAAAAATATCCAAGTCGTGAGTGATTGCAATGATAATCGTTTCTTTCGACATCAATGGCATCGTTCATAGTGAATATGGTTCTGTCAGCGAAACTGACACCCGAATGGACGCATTTTCCGTTTCCGAACTCGCCAAGACGGGTTGGATGTTATACCACAAGACACCAGTCCATACCGCACTAAGTGTGCTGTAGTTTTTGGCACTTCTGCTCATTTTATATTCCAGATATTGATCCCTGCAATTTTCTCTCCCATCAGAATAGTGGCATTGGGCAGATCAGAAAAGCTGTAGCCGTTGTTTTAAGGAAGGTAACTTCAGACTGTTATCAAGGACGCTTTGTATTATGAAAGCCACGTTGGAATCTTTGTGAAAATTTGAATGTATACTTTGTGTGAAAATTTGATAGCTTGTTTTTATTGATAAACTCATTAATACTTCAAGTTTCCGAAAATGCTTGCAATGATTAGAGTATTATTCACATAGTTTCGGAGCTTAGTATTTCTTTATAATTAAATAACAATCTCCTGTTATTTCACAACCCTTTTGGTTCATTAGTTTTTGTATCCAAATTTTCCTGAGGCATAATATTTTTGTGGCAGAAGTAGTCTTTTTATAGATCTTAAATTCATGTGGTTTTATTCTGTATATTGAAATTTTATTTTATTTGTATCTTTTTTTAGTTATTTTTTTATGTTTGTTTTTTAGTTTTTACAAGCTTTTGTCCACAAATTGTAACAATTTTTTGACTCTCTCATTTCTCTGTCATATAAAATACTCGTAATAAATATACTCACATTGAAGGGAGATCATATTCATATTGAATTCAGAATTATTACATTCTTTTTCATGTATATCTCTATCTCTCCACATTTCTCCAAATAAATATTTTTACATTTTCGCCGTTTTTTACCATGTCTTATTAATTCGTCTTTTCACCTCCAAAAAAGAATGAGAATCCTTCGATCCTCACTAAATAATCCTGTTTTGTTTAAATTGCCGATTGCTTACATTTTATCGCTGAAGTGTGTTAAAAATAATTATAATGTGATTTATGATACTATATTTGGCTTTTCATAAATATAGGTAGTAATACTAAGTTAAATTCGTTACCCTTACCATTACTTATGGCAATTATTAAAAATACCACACCAATCTCCAATCAGCAGCAGTTTGAAAGAGAATCTGTAATTAAACATTCCATTTATCTAATCTGATATCAGAATCTTCAAATTGCAACAGGTAGGTTGGTTGATTATTACAGATTCTAAATTTTTTGATCTTGTCAGGTTCGTACTTCGACAAAATTAGAACTGCGAAAAACAGATATATTTTCCCCAAAATTTTATAGTTCAAAAATGTAAGAAATAGTATACTAAAGTATAAGTGGATATTAACGTCTTGAAGACAAGTACGATTTTTCGAATACAACGGTGTAGCCGTGAAAAGTATCTGCAAATACTTCGCTTGAAAATGAGTTATAGTGTTGAATAGTTTAGTAAGGTAAAATCGCGGTAAAAACTACACAAATTTTAATAAGATTATTTCTGTTTTAAGTCGATAACACCACACACCTTTTGAATTAATAGAATCAGAAGAAAGAATGAAAAATAAACAATTTGAAGGAATGGTAAGGTAAGTTTTCATTCTATTCTAGTATAATAATCATTTTCTAATATTGTACGAAATTAAACTGAGTGAACTGTCAATTACTTGTTTTTGGGGCTTTGAGCATTCCATTGGATTAGATACAAAAAATGCTGACTCCTATCCTGCTGTTTTCTGTGACCAAAGAAAAGATGTATATTTATTGTTACTACATTGCAATTAAAATAAATGTACAATTTATTTCTTAATTTGTAAAGGAGTCTTAACATAACGCTGATAAGGCGTAATTTGCAGTAACTGTTTATTTGTTATCATATACCCGTTTTACTTTTGATTGGAAATTTTTTCATTAATATAGTCTTAATGTAAACTCCTTGAGATCACGCAACGTTATACTTGTACTGAAACCTATAGGTAAAAAATATATTGAAAGCGAAGCGAAAGGAGAAATTATAATCGTCCATTTCATGAATTATATATCGTCAGAAGCTACAAGTTTTTTTTTGTTTATTGAAGTTTTTATTGAAATACCATTGTGCTATTGGAAAAGTTCCAAGTGATTTGTAAATTACAATCTCTTTTAATTTGACTCAGATTTTCTGATTTCCTTTTTATTGCAATACTTCTCCAAAATGGAATAGAGAACTTTATGCAGTTCTATTGTATTATTTCTTGAGCCCCCATTATACATTTTAAGCGTATTTTGATCGATTTCAGGAAAGCAATGATAAAAATGTAAAATGAAGTAATACAGATCTATTAGTTGTATGCAAATAACAATAAACTAATAATATTTAAAAGTTTATCATTTTTGTGCAATGCCTCTTCAACACGGAAATGTGATCAATACTTGGGTCTCCTTCGAATGATAACCTTCAAAATTAGCTACAATATTTTAGGGGTTCTTAAGGCTTCTACGTTGAGTACTTTGAATATATACTGTACTGACTTTTATGACGCGAATTATTTTTAAGTTAAAGTATGAAACTCTATATCAAAAGCCCGTACTTTACATTTAAAAAATAGAGGTGGAACCTTCCATTTGAAGGGAGTTTTCGCGTCTAACAATGTTTAATTCTATAACTCGACCAGTGTAGCTTGAGACTTGAGTTTTGGATGCGCGATAGTCATGCGAGTCGGAATATGTCGAGAACTCATTTTGTGCCAGTAAGCTGTTCACCTCGCAGCTATTCCAATGCCGTAGCAAAAATTTCTCAAGCCTTTGCTGACAGTGACAGATTCCAAAATAAAAATGTAATTTGAAGAGAGACTCGAAAAGGTGCTAACTAAAAGACCCCCAGAAAGGCAAATCATGGCGAAGATGCGTTTCGAAAAACTAATAGTAAGTAATAGTAAGAGACCAATGAAGGGCACTGTCAATATGTAGACCAAGAATTTTGAGAGAAAGATCGTATTAAGTCATTGTGAAGACTCTGACACCCTTAATGAATATTGAAAAAAGAATTTGACCAAACACTGAGCCCTGAGGTAGACCACTGCCAACTAGTGAATTACTCGAAACTTTTCTATTAGCTAGTAAGAGTTGTTTTCTAATTTCAAGGTAACGTACAAACTATTTTAAACAATTAGAACGTTAATAATTTATTATTGTTGGTTTTTATTAAAAGTTACAATAGATCTAAGAAGGGATGAATTGAGATTTTATATGCAGAAATTCTATAAGTTTATCTACTATGTATCAAGTGCAAACATATTCTAATTTCGACATACGCTAGAAGCTACGATGCGATTGATCCAAATGTCTTAAGTAAGAAAATGTTTTCCATAAAAAACTCTTTTTAATTAGGGAAGCGTTACAAGAAATAATTGTCGAAGCTTTTCACATAAAAATCCTTTGTTGGACTAGAGAATCCCACTCTCGATAGATTAATGTACCGATTTGAATATTTTCGATAAAAAAATTTGTTCATTTTGCATCAAAGGAAATTTGAATTCTGAAATTTACTGATTGATAGTATTTTACAGACGGTTTTTACCGATTTCCACAACCAAGTATGTCAAAAAGTCTTCAAATTCGGGTATTTTATTATTTGAAACTCTGAGACAATATGAATATCAAAAAATAAAATCCGGTTGCTACAAGATGGAGCTCAATCGCTCGAAATAATTCCTTTAGTTCATGGCTTATTCCCAAAGTGTCAATTGATGCCAAGAAATTCACAGGAAATTCAACAGGGGTAGCAAATTATAATCGTTGCATATAATTCTTAAATTTATTTATATATTATATAGTTTGAGAAATATCGTGGAGGGTCTAATGAAACTAGTAATGTGTTGAGAAAATTTTGGGATAATTGAGACGATTGCCACAAAAATAAGAAGGGCTAAGTAGTCATAGATGTTGTTAGATATACAATTATCCAGTTTTCTTAGTAGGTTTTCTGAGGTATGATGACAAAACAAAACTTAATTGCAGTTATTTTGTAAATTGATTGATTGATTACTATCAGTGAGGTTTGTAAGGAAGTCAATTAGAATTTCAAAAGGGTGTAATATAGGAAATCTTCCCAATATTTCGAAAAAAGTAAGTTCCACGGATATATTACATTATTTTATGAATAAATAATTTATTATAGTGTGACAGATTCTAGAAACAGGAAAATTGATCAATTCCTAGACTTATTATTAGTATTTGGTTCTCTGTTAATGATCAAATGCAGTTAGATTGTTGATAGAATTAAGAAAATTACAACGTTCTGTTGATAATTTAGGGTAGATATTGAAATTTTTCAGATTTTTGCAGTTTATCTAATAAATAATTCCTACATGGAGCATCAATTTTAATTGTGATTATAAAAAATGAATTTTCAACGATTCAAAGCATAAATTTTTTTCAGTACCCTTATAAATCTCCCATACATGCCCATATATTACTTTAACAGCCCATTGTAATTATGTGCCACTCATTCGTATAGAAAATGAGTTGAAAGCCAACAATTTTCAAATAGTTACCATACAAAATAACAGTGGCATGCATTTAATAAAATATTATAAGAGATTGTGTGCTGATATGGTGCAGTAACTATAAGTCTCCATATGTGGTTGCTACTACAAAGAATACATTCTAAAATATAAAAAATAAAACTAACTCTTGTTAGCTTTATTCCGAAGTGATGAAGCACTACTTAATATGTTGATCTCATCGAATTATACCCTATTTCAGATCGTTAAAACAGAATAGTTATTATTGAGAGATTACTTACTTTCCGACCGAGTTAAATTGACAAAAAATATAGTTAAAATTGAATAGATGACGAGATGATAGGAGTTAGAATGGATTACATGATAATCTGGGTCAATATTATGAATATATGATTTCAAAATCTTAACAACTTTAAAACAAAATAGGAGCCGAAAAAGACCGACTTATTGAGGTATTTCAAATCGGTTAGGTCTTATAAACTGGAATTGGAATTAGTTACACTTTGGGTACATAAATATATTTAATTGAGGACGAGTAGAATAGCTTTCAAAAGTTGATTCCAAATAGAAATTATTATTATATTATATTATATTACAAGATCTTCATGACACAAATAAATCATATTAGAACTCGCGACGCATTTGTAGAAATGAAGAAGATATTGAATAGTTAAAATTTTAAAAACAGATTCTTAGACAAGTGTTGACCCAATTTCAAATAATCGATAAACAATTTCTGTCTGCTTTATTCGTATGATAAAGAATAACGTTGGATAGAAATATGTAAAAAATTCTCATTACAGATTTTTCTCTATAGAAGATCGTTTAAATTTTTTCATATTTTATTGTATACAAAAAATCAAATCAGTTTCTGAAGCGTAACTCCTATTTTTTGAGCTAACTTGACCTGGTTAAAACCTTTTTAGACGACGCCATCTGAAAGTTGTTCGTTCTGTATTCATTTACGTACCGAAAGTTGCGTGTGACAGTTCCGTAGTGCAAAACACTTTCGGGACAACTCTAACTTTCTTAAATGTGACTCTAGCCACTTCAATGTTGACAGTTGGCAGTTTCACTTCGATGATACAAAAACATCTACAAAGATTCCATCAACATCTAATAGAAATATACATATTCCATCTGCATTCATTCCAATAAATATTAATAATTGTCCTGGAGGTACAATCAACATTACTTTTTGCAAATAATTAATAAAACAAAATTATCGATATTGCAAATATGATTAAGTACATTATATTGCTTAATAAATGAAATGATTATAATTTTCTATTATGTATTTTCTTTCCCAAGTGTAATTGAATTTGGGATTTTATGCGTCGTATAAAAAATGTTATATACGCTGCGGCTGAAATACTACTTTCAGTCATTGGCATACAGATAACTATTTCGGTCGTGGTTCATTCTTTTTCTGTGTTTTCCAGTTTTACATGATTTTCTCCATTAACTTTCTCTTCCGCTTTCTATTTTTCTGGTTAGATCATTTCACTTTTTCCTAATAAGTTTTTCCTCGGAAATATGTATCTTCCACATATATTTAACATTATTTTATGAATAAAGAATTTCTTATTAGTATGACAGATTCTAGAAACAGGAAAATTGTTCAAGTCAAAAGTTTAAAGTTCTCTAATCTTATAATACTAATCTTATAATAGAGTTATGAGAAAAAAGGAAATTTAAAAAACTCGGCGGTTGAATTGAGGAGGTTTCACTACATCAATGCGACCAAACTCCGAAACTTGAACAGTTGAAATATGTAAACAATGTTAACAGAATCGATAAACCTTCACAGTTCAGTCTGAGCAAGTCTCCCTTATCCAGCCTATAGATTAACTGCAAAAAATTGTTTAATTGTTTACTTCCGTGATTTTTTGAGAGATATTGAAATTAAATTTTCTAGGTACCAGTTGCGACACGATACTCGTATATGTAACAACATTGACAATTTTCAAATATCATGCAAAAATGAGTATAATCAATTTCCCAGTTATATTGAAATGATATAGATTGAAAAGACATTAATTATTGCTGCTGTATCACCATTACCAGTCACTCGCCGTAGCCTTAAAGGAAATAATAAAGACGTGTCAAATCTCATGTACTTGGATGTCCCATTGACAAGTCCATTTCTCTTAACTGGGACGCAAACTCTGGCTTATTTTTGAAAAGAAAGGCCACTGATGTCACCGGAATGTGAACCGCACCAAATGAAGCAATTTACTGGATAAAATAGAATTTGTGGTGGTTGGTTTTACTCCATTAGCGTAAATTTATATTGCTAACAAAAAGCAAAATAATATGATATTATTCTGAGATAAAACAGTGAATAAGTTTTCTCTAGAGCCCTATTTGCAATGGCTTCAAAATCTACAGGATATTATACGGATGTAATTCAGGATCTTAGTGTGACATTGCCTAATTTTCACGACCAACGACGAATGGATTATTTCATTCACTATTATTATTCCCTTCATTGCGTATAATTGTTGTTATTTGACGATTATATGCGCCTTTTAAAAGTAAATTTAGATAATTTGGTAATATTTATCGATAAAGAATTTATACATATTAGTAATTATATCACAAAATTATGATCAATATTCCATTATTATATACTGGTACCGAGGCTAAGGATAAAGATACAAGGACGGTGAACGTTTCTGACTTTTCAACAATTTTTCTATGATATTCCACTGTAAGTTTTCACTATGATTTCAGATATTAAAATCATAAGTGTCCTGTATCCTATTATTTCAGTAATTTCTTGTAAGTCTTTTCCTGAAAATTCATAGAGTGGGACCGATTTGAAAGATTATCATTTTTTTATCTATTCCAATCCTTTTAGCTGATGTTTACCTAATTAATTAACACCTACATGACATTTTTTTAACGTGTTCTCATTATTCATCAAGCAATATGTATTAAGTATAAAATTGACGATTGGTTGTTTTTTGGAAGTATTTTTTTGGAAGGAACATAATTCGAAGTGAACTAAAGACTATTTATTTCATGTCAACCATATAATATACTGTCAAGAGCTCTACCACTGATATAGACCGCGAAGCCGTACCTGTTCTATTATGTTAATCGATGCTAAATTATGGCGACTACGCCCCCTATTCACATTTTGTTTTTTACGTCGCGCACATATTTTGTAACCTCTTTACATTATACTGCGACTTTTTATTTCCAAGAAGGCTTTTTCATATGTTGCAGTGCGTTGCAATTTTAAGATGTTTTATAATTTTTTATATAATAAACTAGCGTTATCATGGAAAAAAAACAAAGGAATTAAACTATACTGCGAAGCGGATAATCATTTATCTATAGCCGTTACTATGAAGAATCCCTAATTTCTGTTGGCTGATTTTGTCAGGAATATTATATATTATAATAATTTGACAGATTGTAATATCATGAGTACGCGAAATTCAACACTCCCTTTTGTAAATTATATCCATTAGATATATTCGACAAATATATCTCTGTTCCACATTATATCCAATTCCCTAAATATATTAAATATATTTGTTGAGAAAGCATAACGTACATATTGTAATTATTGTAAAAATCGATAAGAGGCAATCTTAATTGTTATATTCGACATCTGTAATATTTTAAAAATATTCCTTAGTACATTATTTTAGTATTATCTCAAACATGACATCTTTTAGAGAGTTAGAATTTATAATTCTCAAATTATTTCTTGGAGTTATCTCACATCTAGCATTTTTGTTTTAATTATGATTTATACATTTAATTAAAAAACAATCTGTTCTACAGGTTTGTTCTCTTAAATAATCCTCACATACGAAACTAAACAAGCTTTCATCTTTAAATTTTTGTTGTTTTCAACAACATTTCAAGCTGGGCGAGATCGACATTATATGATTATTGAAACGACACCAGTTTATGGCATTCCCTGATAGGTTTTATGATTTATGGATCTTTTTTACGGAATTATTAAATTATTCAAAATGAAACTGTTGATACGAAGTGTGAATATGTAAACGTTCGTAAATACCTCAAAAATTTAAATAAGATTCTCTGTTTGAAGGATATTTACAAAATATTTTATGTTTTAATAAATATGTAATAGATTCAAATTATTGTATATTGTTTGTTTCCAGGATGAAGACACGTCATTTTATAGTATAGGGTTTCATCATATTAATTTTATTTTATATCAAACATTTTCTCGATAAAAGTCAATTGAAAAAGAAAAACTCATAAATAATTGCTTTGATGGACAAAATAAATTTAACTTTGTTTCAATGAAATGATGAAACTGAAGAAACATATCAAATAGAATATGAACTCATACTAATTATACCGGGAGGAAACAATTTGTTTAACCTGTCTTGAAATCGTGTAAATGATTATTGAGCCAAGTTTCGACGAAATTATTGTCTTTAAAAAGCTGTACGTTTGAGAAGTGCTTCTCCAACTTTGGAGACAGAAAATAGTTACTTCAAGCTAAATATTATTAACTCAGCATGCCACGCCGCTTTAATCGGATGGCTTCGCGTCACCTGATCAAAGGGGCACAATACCAATCTGCCTTAATGAATAGGTAACCTAATCGATCAGAACTTCATGAATCCTAGAATAAAATTTTTTCCAACAAAATTGTGACTTTAAATTTTCTACTACTGTATTTATTTGCTGGAAAGGACGAAATAATGGAGCTTAGTTTGAGCGATTTGATCTGTGAAGTGCTAGATATGAGAATGATATTGCTAAAAAATATTTAACACTGTACATCAATTGTTTGGCCATCGAATAATGCACGTTATGTTCCCATTATTGATCCATGAATATTGAATAATAAATTTACGGCTCGTCCTTCCACACGAGACCAATTTAATACATTTATGGCCATTGTTATTCCACTGTCATCTATTCAAAGAACGATGATTCGATCAACCTGCTTGTTTCACTAACTATGTTTGATTGTTGGGATTATTTGAAACTATATTTGTTGTATTGTTCAATAGATTGTATTAGACACACAGGGAAAGACACCAGGAGCAAGAATATCACCTCTAGAGCAGCGTAAGGTTCGGTCCTGACATGTCAAACATAAACTACGATAGAATTCTGCTGGTCCAGATACCAAAGCATCTTTCCTTGATTGGGTATGGAGTCGTACTAGTAGTAGTTATAACGGGAAAGACCAGAAGACCGAGATTGTTCTACTCACGACTAAGCGAATCCAAGCAGCAAGCAAGCAAGTCAAAATCATAATAGTAGGGGACCAATGAATAGGAACAGGTGAGGTCATTAAGTACTTGAAAGAAATGCTGGACAACAAGCTAACTTTCTGGGTCCACATTGGCAGAGCGGTAGATGAACCAGCCGCAATAATGAGAAAATTGTACAGCTAATGCTAAAGGACCATCCGCGGCCAAAAGGACATTGCAGATGCGAAGTGCACAAGGTGTTTTGCTAAATGGAGGCGAAGGGCGGATGAACTGAGATATCAGGACTACATACAGGGAATGGAGACAGTACAGACACGAGAGGCGTTGAGAATATGCAACGATTCAAATTATTGCTGGGCTCTTTCCTATCAACCATCTCACGGACGAAAGACGACCTATTTACAAGCGAAGTGGAAAGAGTACTAGGAATAACGAAGAAATAGGAACGCGAAAGCACGCTACTAGCATGGAAGACTAGATGGACAACAGAGAGTACACTTCGTCATGTTATGGAGCCTGATCAAGATTTTTAAAACGAATTAACAAAATGTATGGAAATAGGTCCCATCGTAATATTAGTTAACTACAGTATCCAGATCATTTTGATATACTATTTAAATAGTAATCTTCAATAATGCGCTCATACTAACAATATCAAGAATAAATAATGATAACGACGACCAATGCTTGAAATATGTCTTCATGATGTGATATCCAATTAGTAAGTAACAACTTAGTAAATTATATTTTACAGAGAATATTTAGCAACAACAGATGTCGACAAATCAATACATAAAAAGTTATGCGACGTGTGATCTAAAATAAAGTGAATCATTTTTTCATTAAAAACCTTCTTTCGGCTAGTATCTTACATATCCTAACCTTGAATCAATGGTTCGAAAATACTAGAAAGCTACTTTGGAAATGGCCCCAAATGATACTCACTACCCTTCGCTTCTACCACTACATCAACACTCACAATAAGATTGTCTGACGCTGGTTGGATTGCCTTTAGCGTCTGGAGAGGACAACTGGTGTAGAGGTCGTGGTAAATAATATTCTTCTTCTTCTTCTAGATTTTAACATCTCATGGCCGTCTTTGACCTCATTTTTGAACTCAATTTTAAAACAGACATTGCTATAGTAACAGAAATATCAAAATAGTCTTAAACGCTTGTTTCAAAATTTGAGAATATTAGTATACAGTTATATTCACCGTTCTTATATTTTGAATTGACCTTAATTAGAATTATTGTAATCAGCCCTTTTTTTATGAATCCCTTGGTCATATATTTAATTAGTTTTGAGTATTAAAAAGTCGTCAAGATAATTTAATTGTAATTGAAATGATAATCACAGCATTTGACACTAAGGACCTATTGGAGTAAAAAAATGGATGTATTAAACTTACCTACATCACGAAATTGCCTATTAACAATAAATAATCAAACAAATCGATTTTCTCATCAAAAGCTCGGAGTTAATCAAGCTTAACAACTTAATTTAGACGGAGTCGTAAATTTTTAATTTAAACTTCATGTAAACGTTGTAGTACCATTCAATAAATATCGGAACGCTCTCACACAGCTTCTACATCCATTACGAAAGAAACTCACAGGTAGCGCAATTAACACAAAAAAACATGAAAAAGAAGTTAAGGCACAAGACGTAGATTGATTTTAGGAGACAGTTCATTTGGAATTGTGTAATTTAAAATTGAAAAATATAAGATGAATTAGGTATTTATATTATTGTCAAATAGAATAATATAGATTTGAATCTACAGGGCTGTCCATAACTACCGGTTATTAAACTTTGCTTGAAAAATGGACATTTTAAATGGAGGACACTTCACATAATCTTCACAATCTTCATTCCTTGTGATTTTTGGGTTACTCACTTCTCACGTATATGAGGGTATTTTGGAAATACATCAGATTTTAAATTATAATTTTAAGAAAAATCAAAGATAACCACATATTTTGTTTTATCAAACTTCACACTCAAGCTTTGACATATTTCTAATATTTTCAGTTAATTATTCCCTTTTTATAAAGCCTATCCAATTTTCTGGAATACTTTTGCATGCAGTTTTCCACATTGTCTCCCTACGTTACCATATACTTGTCTAAGTTGGTTGGTTGATTAAACTGCTTAGTTTGTCGTCATGTCAGTCAAGGCTGACTGTGAAGTTTGCTAAGTTGTTTGGTAATAAAAGCCTCCACCAAATGAGATTGAGTCCAAAAATTTGATGTTTGAATTCTAGACCAAGAAACACAAATCGTCTACTTAAATATCAAGGAGTCACTGAGAGCCGCCGCGGTGAAGGCAGTGGGCAAATGAGTTAAAACACCATAAAATGAAACAGAGAGTATACCATATCTGGCACCAAACCCCAAAAATGAAGGAGAATACTGTATGGGAACGAACAATCAAGACTCAAAAAAATGATAATAAAAATGAAACTTGGGAATGAAAATGCATGGAGTTGGAAACGTATATGGGTGGAAGTACATCTTCAGACTCATGGAAACTTAAAAAAAATCTAAGAAAATGGACAGTGAGAACTAATATACAACCCATAGCAATAAACGAGTGGAAGGAACATTGCGAAACCGCAACTCAGAAAAAACAGAAGGAATTTATTTAGTCTCTCAAACGATATACACTTAAATGTACAGTAGAAAAAATCGATAAATAACTGCTGAATTCTCTAGAAACTATGAAAAATAAACTAGCTGCTCGACCTGAGGGTATCTCAGCAGCGTTATCAAAAAATGGTACAAAGAAACTATGGCCCATACTGAGCGTTCTGTATAATAAATATCTGAATAAAGAGAATATATCAGATAAATGGAAAGAAGCTTGAATTACTTCTATACATAAAAAGGCAGTAAGAACGAATGCAGTAACTATCGATGTGTATCAGTGATTAGTTCCTTCAGCAGGATATGTGGCAAAATTTTGAAAGGTCTAATCGAAAAAAAAATCATATACATTGGAACAACTGGTTAGGTTCAGAGCAGGACGATCATGTATAAACCATATTTCTACCCTGAACCAGCTGACTAAGGAAAAAATTGCAACAGGTAGAAACACTCATTTGCTGCTCGTTGACTTAACAAAAGGCTACGACAACGTTCCTTAGTTAACTTTGGAAAGTACTTTGGAAGACTTCTCTAAACGTAACTCTGATTCGAGCAGTACGGGATCTCTATGATAAGGAAATTGAGACAAGGCTGCAGCCTATCGCCAACGATATTCAAAATCCATTTAGATAAAGCTTTGAGACATTGGAGGAGATCGTGCCAAAGAATGGATGATCATACAATTCTGTACACACTACATTTCGCAGATGACCAGGTAGTAATTGCTCAAGACAAAGATGATTTGGAGTTCATGACTCGTTGACTATTATCGGAATATGAAAGAGGGTTGAAGGTCAATAAAAACTAAGTATATCCGTGGCGGATCAAAATCAGAATATTTACAATTTGAAGAAGGAAGACAAATACCGGGCCTCTGAAGAATATTTGACAACAAAAATCAGAAGCAGCAGCCGAACGAAACCATAAATAGAAGCATGAATAATAAGAGAAAAATGATCAGCTGATGAGCTTTCTAAAGAAAAAAAAACCATCAAATATTTAACACAATTATCAAGAGCGTTATTTTCTATGGATGTGAAACGTGGGAGCTGACTCCAGAGATGGAACAAAGACTATTATTGTTGAATTGAATTTTTGCCGGCGAGTAGCGGGAATTTCAAAGCTCCAAATTCCAAATATCACAATATGAGAAATGACGAATATTAAGAAAACCTTAGTGAATAATATATAGGAAAAGCAACTCAGCTGGTATGGTCATGGGTAGTAGAAGATATAGAATATCAGAACAAATAATGAATTGGCACCCACTGGAACAAGAGAGACCGAAAATGACCTGGATATAAACAATGTCGACGAGAGACCAGGGTATTGGGAGGATATATCCGCTGTTTAGCGTTTTACCCGTTGCAGTGCCCAATCCCCATTTCTTTCGGGCCTCCCAGTCCCCTGGTCTCTTGTTGACATTCTTTATATTCAAGTCACTTTCGGTGTTTTTTGCTATGCTGGAAGACATTTGGAGGGACATTACAATTGAATTATCGCTACCATTTAGCATTCTAAGCCAACTCTCTTCTGTGGTGTTCTCTCAGCTCAGAGGGTAAGTTCTTTCAAAACTGAGTGTGAAAATGACAACAGCCACAAAAAGCAAGATTCAACTAGACGAAAAAGAGTATTCCAATCAATTTGCTGATCTTACTGACATTTGGTTTGCTGTTAATCAGAAAATAATTAGAATTGCAGCTTGGAACCAATCCAACAAGCTGTAACTACTAAATCTGACATTTATCGCTTTACTTATGTATGCTACTAATAAACATATTCTACATGTTACAAGTTTCCTAGCTGATTGTTAGGTGGTCTTCATAATTTTAGAATGTAATATCCGTTATATGAATGAACGTGTGTATAAATTGAAGCAACTCTCTTTTGAACAACTATCGAGTGAAAGCTCCTGGAGCAATTCATAAAGTATTGCTATATCTCAATTTTATCCAGCTTTTGCAGAAAACTTATTCGAGCCCAATTATGAAGCATGCCATCCATTTTCTCATCTTTGTATTGTGATTAGTATGTACTCGTAATCTGCCCAAGCTGGGCTTAGTTTTTCATTTCCATTTATTATCTTTAAAAACACACAATTGGTTGGATATAGGTTTAAAATAATCAATGAATGGCAATGAACACAAGAAGAAAAAGTTTGAATGGATATAAGTTTACATCAATTTTTCAGGAAATGAAAGCGATAATTATTTATTTTTCTAAATTGATCGCAGCTTTGATTATAAAGTTAGTGAGACTATGAATAGGAAGGTTCACAAATATGCAGACAACATGAGTAATGATGCTACACCAGTCAATCGACTACCCCTCGAGAGAAGTGAGTCATTTTTTAACTGCTACTGCCTATTCAAACTCTTCAAATACAAATGTAAATGATTTATGTCTTTCTCTTAATAGATTTTTTTCTCAGTTAATATTTTTAATTGCATGGAATTCATTAAAGCTCTACTCTTATTTTATTTTCAGTTATCAATTATATATTCGGCCTTCTTTGCATTCCATGCAGACCAGCTTCTCAGGGAGCAAAAAGTGAAATTAATTTAGTATTACAAAAGATCTTCATGTGATATGATAAGTCGATAGACTTCATCGACGATGTGTTAATGGATGTGATATAATTTTTTTTTAAATGGACCCTTTATATCCGATATAATGGGCCTTTATGCAGTTAAACAATGCAAAGTAGATGCTCTGATTTTAATCAGTCACTCATTTGAATCAAAGAGTAGGATATAATTTGGAATATGTACTGTGAAATAACTAGTATATTTTAATTATCCAATGTAAATCAAATCGAATATAACCTCACAATAACAAGTATGTATATGAAGTTCTCGTTATTTTCCACATACAACCTGTCTGGAAAGTATGGTTCTCACCAATTTATTTGCAATCCCTAGCAAATACTATAGCAATTATTGAGGAACATATATAAAAGAAAACCAATTCGAACAAAAACTAGGAATGGAACTACAATTACTAACCAAAAAAGAAGTTTACTACGACAGAAAAATGTGTAACAATGTGTAACATGATAGATAAAGAAAATTGAAATGAAAATAAACAGGCAAAGACAAAAGACATAACGGAATTGGAGCAATTTCAAATTCGAATCTATAAATAAAATAAAGTAGAAAACGACTGGAAAACATATAACAATATGGAAATTAAGGAAGTAAAAATAAGGAATTTGGCTAATGAATGGTGAAAGAACTAATACAGACATTACTATTATATAGTAGTGTAAACATTAATCAGAGAGTTGCAGCTTGGAGGGCAGCCATCCAAGCTAAGGAATAAAAATGAAAACCGCATGAAAACGAAGAGAGAACAGAAATAAATATTTTCCAAAAGGAGTCATGTAAATTACGAAAGATTTAAACTGTAGAGTGGGCAAGTAAGAGAGAAATTATAGAAAAGTTTTCGAAAATTATAAATAAAAAATCCGAAACAACAAAAGAAAATAATTATTGGAATATTAATTACCAAATTTAATAATTAGTCATAACAAAGATTCAAAAAAAGGTACAAAGAGAAGATACAATTGATAGAAATAATCAAAGAGAAGACGAAAATGAAGCAAACAGAAAAATCAACAACAGATTGTACTATGATTAAAATATATACTTAGAAACAAAAAAAAACGTTGAGCGAAAAAAGGAAAAAGCTACAAAAGAAACGATCAAAGGAGTAACAGATGATAGGAAGAAGCCAACTTTATGATGGAACAATGATATAAAAGAACAAAAAGGACACCCACATGACGTATGATTAGTTGCCTTAAAAACTTAATATCAGGACATGGATCAGATTTATGTAAATTCAATAATGACAAGAAACAAGTGCTTATATTTTTTTATGCACTCAATAACAGAGCTATTTGTGTTGGTATTTGAAGATGGAGGTGAGCCTGTGGAAAAATCATTTTCAGTTGTTAGAAGAGTGATCGTATATATTTTTTTGTATGTGTGCCACATTTACTTAGAGGGTTGATCATTTTAGACACAAATTCCGTATTATGGTCATGGTATATTTACACTCATGAGCAAAAAAAACACGAAATTGTATTTATCGTAATAAAATTTCACAAATCATTTCAAATAAAAACGTTTTTGAACAATGAAAACATCAAATTGATTAGTCATTTGCCGTACTGTTATTTTTTGGCACTAAATTATTTCTTCTTATTATCGCGGATCAAAAATAAATTACGAAGTCAACGTTTTTCTACACCTGAAGAAGTGGTTGACGTATTCAAATCACACGTTTTTAAGGTACCTCAATGGGAATGGAAAAAATGTCTCGACAATTATTTGGACAGCATATTTTGAAAATAAATTACGTCACATCCGATTATAAATATTTGTTTTCATTTGCTTTCCTTAAATCTTAAGTAGCAGCCCTCGTATAAGAAAATAAACCTTTTTTTCCTCATAATATTAGCACTTATATTACATAGAAAACGATTTGTCGTAATTGGTATAATATCGAACAATATTGATAGATTATAACATAATAATATTAATAGTAACAAAACAAGATGGAATAGTGTAGGAGATTTATTGTTAAAATCTATGATTTTTTCTTTGAATATTGAACAGAACAATTCGACAGTTTATCGATTATTCTAAAAGACGGTTTGTCAATAAATTTCAGAATGTGAAATTTAATATATTGTTGACAGGTTACATAAGATCATCCAGGTCCTTAGGTAGAAAGTTATAACGAAATCTTTAAAATCTTCTTTGAATATTTCTGATGTTTACTGAATTGTGGTCACCATGGAACGGTCATCGTTTTTCAAATTTATCTCATTCAATAGATCGTCAATAGGGTGGAAGGTACGTTTTATTGAAGAAAAAGTTATTTCTGTATTTATTTTTGTTCTTTGTGACGGAGATTTCTGATATAATTCTTTTCTTTGTATGCGGGACAAGGTCGCTAGTATTCGATTCCGAGGTAGCCGAAGAATCTTTTGTAAATTCAAAAAATTCGGATTCAAGTGTCTGGAATAATACGTTTTACTCAAACGTCATCAGTTATGTAAGACGTTAGATATATCGACAGATTTTACTATGCGATTAGTTTTACACATTCCATAAAATTTATTCTCACTACCGTTGATAGCATACAGGGAGGACTAGATTTGTAATTTGTATTGTGATTAAAGGGAATCGTTTCTCATTTTGAAGGCCGATATTTGAAAAGTAAATTCAATTTTAAGTAATCTCTATTTTATTGAGAAAACCATGAAGATTTATGTCCGTTACTGAGAAAAATTTGGGGAGAATAAAAGATGTTAATGAAAAGGAATGAGACGAAATAGTAATAATTTAAAAAAAGAGGTGTAAAAGATTGCAATAAACATTCTGGAATAACACTGATAAACGCGTCTTACAAACTATTGAAATCAATCATACAGTACAGACTAAACAGATTCATAGATATGCTAAAAATATAGGAATACAATATATCTAGATATAGAAATTTTATTAATAGAATTTCTTCAGATCTTTTACACAATTTAGAAAAGGTAGTACTCTGAAATACATGAAAATCTCGCAATAAAACTAATATAAACGACCATAGAAAATTCAAAAGTTAGTGTAAGAACACAATTTAATTATCAAGAAGAATCTATTGCTGTCAGCTGAAATCAGGCCTCTCATAGAAGGAAGTACATCATAGCAACTGTGGAGAAAGAATTGAAGTATCCGGAAAATCGAATTTCGACAGGGAAATTGGAAATCATAGAGTGTTTGTTGCGAATATCACAGAAGAAGTAGGGACTTCCTGGGTCTTCACAGGATCATATTATATGTTGAACAAAGAAGTGTGAGAATTGGGAATGAAAATTAGGGTGATAGTACGGTTCGATGGACATTTCTCTCATAGAATCTTGTATTTTCAGGGAGGAGTAATATGGAAGATAGTGTCGAGCTAGATAAAAAGAGACGCCTTCGAATAGTTGTAGTACTTGAGTTAACTTCTACCTGAACCTGCGACAATCGAAGAGCATCGCAGTTATGGATCGACTAATTTATTGAACAAACATTACTGAGAAAATCTCAATACCTATTTTCCTCTGGAAGTGATTACTTGGAAAATACGAATATGGTACAATACCGAATAGATGATGGAAACCATCCACCGAAAAAAGAGGCAGTGAGATGAGTTCCACTTACCAAAAGTAGATGGTTTCACAAGATTCTGTGTCAACTATAGGAAACTGAACGATGTCACTAAGACGAACAGCTATCCACTACGAAAAATTCATAATACTCTGGCAGAAGCATGATAGTTTTCAATCCTTCCCCGAAAATATGTTGCATCGATTAAACGTAAGAACTTGCCTTCTTTATTTGGGCGCTCCATTATCTTCAGCAGAACTTTTTGAAGAGTCAGGAAGACGTCTACATGAAATTTTTCTCCTGTGGATCTCTCAAGAAAGACGTCAAATATCTTGGATATGTAAAATCTGCGGAGAGGAAAAGAACTGGTGCATAGGAGACCGTAAACAGTTAGATCTTGGCCAATACTGAAAGACAAACACCAAGTTTGAAGTTATTTGGTACTATGTTGCCTAAGGATGTGCTGATTTGGCTACATCATTCCATATGTTAACAGTGAACTACTTACGTTTTCAATAGACGAAGAAATGTCAGAAGGGATTTGCTGAATTGAAAAAGCAGATATCACTGGCGTACTCTCGATCAGGTTTCGAATTTACAGTATATCGATGCGACCAAGAGTATTGTCGCAAGTTCACGATTGTGGTAAACGGGAATCAAGATCTCCTGACCATAGTCAGGACCTTTGACTGATTATGTCTCTTTAGTCTGGTTTTTGCTCTTCAAGAACCGAGATAGACAAGTGGTACGATGAATTGAATAACGTAAAAGCCGATTGCACGGGGTACTGATTCTCTCTAAAGAGGAGCTTGGAAGATTGAATGTATAAATTTCTGCTGAAAAAAATGAATGACAATAAAACTGTGTAGCAGCCAGCGGGGAAGCCGTAAGATATGTACAACTTGATGGAAGAAACGAACCAATTCTGATGTTCAAAGAAAGTGGACAAGTGACAAGATATTTCACCCCAAAGAGTTATGCTTTGAAATGTTACTGGGCGCGGAAGTATATTTAAAAAGTAGGACCTCGCCATAGAGTAGCTGTTGAATATTGGAGAAACGTTGCGAGCGATAGAAAACAATTCGAGCGGTATAAATTGAAGTGATAGTAACAAAATACGAATAGTGCGAGAATTAGTGGTTTGACCTTTATTAGGTAAGCGTTACATTATGTCAGGATTTACTTCCTAGTTTACGGAGAGTCAGTTATCATAATTTTTAAATAAACTCTAGTTTCATTTTTCCACGTTTTAATATGTAAAATAAATTGTAGATAACGTATCAATATTAATTTTTGGTTTAAAATTCAGTCAGCAGATATTCTTTTAGGTTTTGAATAAGCCAACCAATTGCTCAAAAATTGATGATAATTCCGGTGCTAATATTCCATAAATCAGATGGTCCATGAACCCCCTTTCAGATAGAGTTGGGTATTTGAAACAATTTTGGTAGTACACGGATTTTAAAAGTATTAAGTTCTTTTCCATAATCAAATTACCGTTTTTTAAAATTTTCTACCGCTCAAAACTGGTCTTATCATACTTTGACCACCAATAGAGTTTAGTTCACTTTGCAGAATTCATAGCGCGAATAAAAATATTTATTCATCCCACTACCAACCAAAAAACACAAGATTCCTGAATTGACACATTCTTAAATCAACCTGTATAGTAAATGTAACTAAACTACTCAACTTGCATATACGCTGGGTATCACAATTTTTCAAGGTATACAACCAACTAATTTCAGCCAGACCTTAATGAGAAACTAACGTCTATATGGGAGGTTCTAATTATAAAATACTTTGAGAGAAAAATAATATTTGATGGCACCGCATTTGTTATGTCAACCGCGAAGAACTTAGCTGCTAAAATGATTCAATTTGGTGTAATTATGGTGTCAGGAAAATGAGAAAATGGTGAAACCATTGTTTGTTTAATTGGTTTTAATTATTTTCAATTTTTAAGCATTAATTGAAAAACGCCTTTGAATCATTAGTATGATTAAAGACGTAGACAAGAAAGTTGACAGTACAAACATTTACAAGAAGTAAAGTCGAATGATAATGGAAAATACCTCATCCATTAAACCGATATAAATAAGGTTGATAAGCATTATTGATGATATGATTCGCATAGAAAGATACAAGGGGTTTCATTATTATGGGTTTAATATATTTCGTGAATTACAGTTGAAAAAAGATCTTACAATAAGAAAATCATGAGACCATTTTTATTACAAAATTTTGTACAGTTCATGAAATATTATTGAAACTCGATTTGAATTATGCATTTTTCAATAGCTGTAACGTATTTTGTATGTACATGTCCATTGAATTGAGTTACTTTTAATAAAGACCTCAGAATATGAAGTTCAATTAATGACCCACCCTTTTATTACCTTTGTACATCTAATAGTATTTCATGTTGTGTTATATATAATAAGCCCAACATCAGACTCAACTCTAATTAAATTGATAGCAATAGTAGCAATTATCATAACATCTGTCAGCTTTATATGAGTGTTTATTGAGAGATATTTCGTTATTGCTTGCAAAATCTTGGCTGGACATCATTGCACGTCTTGTTAACTAAGTTAAAGTATTAAGATACCGAAGGCGAACTTTCCATCTGCATCAGTCAGTGTAATAGTACGTATCTGTGAGGTAAACAGTAAGCCCAGTATAAATATCTCTAACGGTACAAAAGGTATAATCATAACGCGATATGTTTTTATATTACCTTTATTAATCTATAAGCCGAAATAACCAGCACCTAAGCACGACTTTGTTTTCTCGACAATGAGTTTCAAACTCCTATCAATAGAGTAATTCAGTTTTGTTGAACATTTATCACAATACTTTAAAATATCTCTCAATTGATCTACGTATTCACGCTGTAGTACAAATATTTGATGATAAACTGTATTCACTTTCCTCCTGGTACAATAGTCAGTCTGGCGATAATAAATAGATTGTTTACAATATGTTAGAATATTCCCTACTGCTAAATACAATTTTTGAAATCTCGATTTTGTATATTTGAGTTGATTTACTACTTCTACTGTCGGATAACACTTTTGTAAATTTCCCTTAAGGAAAATCTTGTTTGTTTCATAAATTTCTTGATTGACACAATCCTTTTGGATCAAATTTGATGAAATGTGATGGTACAAATGCTGATTACTCTTTAGACCTTTCAATGTTGTTTGACACTGTTGTATTTTCTTTCTTTGTTCCAACTGTTTCTCGTTTATTATGCGTTTCAAAGATTGCAACGTATCCACTTCCATTCGTTCCATGTATTCCTTAGAATGTTTCCACTTATTTTTCAATAAGACAATATCTTTATCCAGTCGAGGTTCCATCTGGTAGGTGCGTCCATTCTGGAATTGAAAATGAAATGAAAATAATATTTTCTATCATGAGACTGGAGATTAGTTTCCGAGGCGTTTATCCGAGAAAACTAACCAGACGAGTGACAAAAACAACTTTAGTACCGCATTAAATATTATATTTTCATTGAAATCGCCCTGACTAAAAAAATCTTGAGAGAATATGTAGAATTGAGACAGCACAATTCAAAGGCACTGAAAAGCAAATTAACTGCCGGTTTCTATCAGTATTAATACTTCACTTTACTCTCGATTTGGAAAAAAAAAAAAAATATATGGATATTTTTTCATATATATTCCTTTTAAATATAATTATAAGAGGTGTGACACAATTTACAGGTACTGCATCTCAAATCATAATTAGTTGTGACCTATGAATGACCAATTTCTCATCATGAACTATGTGTGAGGATTTTGAACAAAAGTAAAGTCACGAAATTAAAAAGACAAGGATATCCAAAAAAATTGAGAAAACTCGTAGAAATAATACTAAATAAGAGTGACATTAAAATGATATTCCAAGGTACAACGTCAGATAAAACGTACACAAATAAGGGCGTTAATCAGGGAGACCCAATGTCACCAACGCTATTCAATATAATTCTGGAAGACATTGTGAGAAACGCAGGACTACAAAATCAGAACGTTATAACAGATGGAATACAGATATTAGCATACGCAGATGATGTAACGATCAGAGGATGGACAGAGGGAATTAATAAAATCGATCAACAAATTAGAAGAAGAATCAAGAAACTACGGACTGGAAATAAATGCAGAAAAACATATATGAAAATAGGAGAAAAATCAGAACAGAGAGCGAACGAACTGAAAACTAGCAAATACAATTTTGAAACCTTTAACTATCTAGGAATAAAGTTGGGACAAACAACCAGAGAGAGGATAAAGGATAGGATACATAAGGGCTATCAAGCCTATGGAAGAAACAAAAACCTACTAAAAAACAAAAACATAACCAAACAACACAAAATAAAAATGTAGAAAATCCTAATAAGACCATAGCCATTTTGTCAAATTTTTTACCCCTTCTTTCCAATCCTTGATCTTGCTCTTTCTTCTTATCAATTACTTTGATGAAAATACTCTGTTGATATATTGTCATCAATCTATCAGTCTATCAGATTTGGCTTTATTAGTTTTGAAAATATTCTCCAATACGATCGAAACACCTTTGCATGCGGTTGAACCAATTGTCGAAGCATTTTTCCCATCCCATTTTTGAGGTAACTCCAAAATATGTGATTTGATGCATCAACCGCTTCTTCAGGTGTAGAAAATCATTTATTTTTAATCTGTGTTAATAAAAAGAAATCATTGGTTGTCAAAGAAGGATTGTACGAAGGATGACGCATCAATTCGATGTTGTGATGATTCGTCTTCTGCGATTGGTTTCCCTTATTTTTTCGAACAATTCTGGTAAACAAATGATGGTGAACAATTCAGAATTGACCGTTCTACATTGCTCTAATGGAACGGTAGCGACATGTCGAGTTATTCCGAAAAAACAGGCGACTATTTGCTTCGAGTGCGTCTTTTTGCGAACAAGATTTGTTGAATTTGGCTCGTCTTGGAAGACCTGTACAGTCGATTGTTGTTTAGTCTCGGATTCATATGCACAAATCCATGATTTTGTTTTTCAAACACCGCGATTACATTTCCTCAGCATATATTTGTACCTATCGACATGAGCTTTTTTTAAGCGATTTCAAATTATGCGCTATCCAACGCGAATATTGAATGTGTACGAATGGAAATAATGCCTTAATATCACGTTATGTCACATGGCGATCTAAAAATATCAGTTTACGCACAGCACCGATATTTTCTGACACAACAGCAGATTGTGGACGACGTTCACGAAATTCATCTTGTGGCAAATTGTGACCACGATTAAATGAGGAAGCACCGAATTCGGTGCTTCATCACCAAAAGTCGAAGCGAGTCAATCGGCACACTGCTGCTGGTTCAATCCACCTCGAAAGTCATGGAAAATCATGGCAGGAAAATGTGCTCGATTTAATTCCATTTTTTGACAAAAACGAAATAAGCAACTCAAATAAACCTCGTATGACAACACGTTCTGGGAACATTAACTATTAAAAATGTCAAAATTTATAATGGAAATGTCAGATTTGACATATGCACATCAGAATTGCCATATTTCAATATTTAAGTAGCACCCCTCGTAGAACATTGGTTTCTAATTTCAATACCAAATCTAAACTAATCATATTCACTTCCTTAATACGTTTTTAATACCAACTAATTTCTGTTGAGAATATATATCCTCATCATATTTAATGTAAACCATCATCTGAATATTTGGAATGGAATTGCGCGGAAAAACTTTTGCAAAAATATCTAAATTTATGAATTTTTGAAATAAGACGCTTAGGTAAGGGAATGACTTTCTTGAATAACCGAAGTATCTGAGTTTTTAACGAGTTTTATACCTCACTTTTATTAGTAATCACTCTTAGTCGTAGAAAAGGCTAACGAAGAAACCCCGTTTCCATTAAACTCGTGAAAGAGGAAAAATAGAAAAATAGCTGAAATTTTTTTAGTATTTATAACTTATAACCGTGTAGACGTCATTTGGAGTGGAATCATCAATATTTTGTACTTTTTGTTTAAAATGCAACCATTATAACTTATTATGAACATCAAAAAATTGATCAAAAACTGAGTTTCGAAGACAGGCTTCCTTAAATAATTAATCTACTGGTTTTGATCCACCAAGAAAGGGACACAGACTGATAATTATAGGTTATGCAGATAGTTTTGTTAAAGGTGGTTTATAGACTCTTACGTATATATGAACGTGATTTATTCCAAAACTACAAAGATTAGTATATCAACAAATTGATGGTTCATGAGAAAAGTGAATAATTGAATCAGACATTGAGAGAGAATTCTGCAGAGGAAGATTATATTTTAGATAGAGACGATTAGGACTGTATAACTATAAGTAATCATCTAGAAGTCATTATATTTTAGTGTTTGGAAGGAAATCGTCCGAGTAAGTTCAAGTTAGACAAAAATGATGATTAATCCACTAAAAGCGTTACGTCGCTAATTAGTCTAAAACACCAATGATTCTTTTAGAAACTCTAACGTGAAATATTACTCAGCAAAGAATTAATTAACTAAAGCGTTAAAAATAGTTTCCACTGTTAAAATTGTTTGTGGAGTTATGCATTACAACAACAAGAAATTGATGTATGTGATTTATACAACGTGAAAATCGTATATAGAAGCAATATTTGCAGAAAAAACTGACTGCTCAAGAGTCTAACGCATTCTTGGCAATTAGTAATAATAATTTATGGAAAATGTTGCAAGTAAAGTCACCCAAAGAAACCCAAACAGAGGGCGAACTAAATTCACTCAATATATACCATAAAAACCATCAAAGTGTAGACTCATATGTAAAAAAATTCTTATCAATTGAAAGGTAAAGTCTGAACGGCGCCGAAATACTTCAAGGTCAAAAAGCAGTAGATAATTTAGACTCATAGTATAGACGATCAGAGAGGAATTTATTATTTATTATAATTAATTTTCTTACTACTCTACTTTTAAGAAAGCATTTATTGTCACGGAATACAACAACTGTAGTAATTTAGCGAAAACAAGAAGGAAGCTAGCATGTAAAAACCGCAAAGAATAATCTGTTCGCTTTGGGTTTGACTAAAAATTTAATGTATGTTCTAGAGAAAACTCTATGATCTACGATGCATTCTTGAACAGCAATTGTTAACCAGAAAGATAAAGAACAAGAAATTGTTCGTATTATGACGAAATAAAAAATTGAGTTGCTATCATCAAATCAGGTGTTGAATGGCAACCACCAAACTGATCAACCGATGGCCTCTTGCTTTTTTTTAATATTTTGGACTTGACCAGTCCAGTCAGCTACACAATTTATCAGGAAAATAACAAAACAATTTCAGATTATTGTCGCAATAGTCAAGTGACAATTATTTCAAAACTAAGAGAAATTCTTTGGAAAACTGATAAGTTCTTCAAGAAGAGCAAACGTATCAAGGCAATCACTTAATTCTACTCAAAAAACAGATTCCACTAAACGAAAAATTGTTGTACGATACTGTTAAATTTATCATTATTGTGCCTATTGAATGGAAAGAAACTTTAAAATCATGTGAAGGATGTAATAAACCAGTTTCCGTTGAATATTTGAAAGGAAGTACAAAATGTAATAAATAATTTTCAAAAATAAATTTAATTTATCGATATTTCATGTCCAATAAGTTCTTTAATAAAATTTATTAATTAGAAGAAATGTGTAAACATATTAAACTGTTAGATTGGGTACCGAAGTTATTTTTAATAATTCAAAGAAAATTAATCTTAAAATAGAAGATACCTAAAATCAAGAACATTTAGAAACAAGGATATATCCAAAGGTCTAAGAAACAAGAAATTGAAGGAATTTAATAGGAAAAAGGCTTTATACTAAATATTAATAATATGATTGAAATAACTGCAACTTATGTAAGATGACTTATTATTGTACCCACCGGAATTAAGATTAACTCAACTAGCACAAGCGAAATATAAGCTAGAGCGTGCATTTTCGACTAAATGCAATTGTTAGGAGAAAAGGAAACTCTTATATTTATAATTTATCCGAACATAGTATAAACTACTTGTGTTTTCAATAAAACTACCGTTACCACATGAAAATTATATTTAGAGTGATGTAATAAAAATATTGTTTTGTTTATGGCGTAAAAGGTTATTTCAAGACAATGTCAATAGCAAGTGAATGACTTCTTACAAAATATATTTTTATTATATTTGCTTTCAAATTTATAAATCGTTGTTAATATAAAGGGTGTCTTGCAAAAGAAACAACGCGAAACAGAAGCGTATAGTGGAGACCAAAATATGATTGGGTGCAATTCAATTCTTTACCAAGTTGCATCCCTGAGGAATTATAGGGCCTCAAAGTAGGGCCTAATTTTGAAAAAAATTAGTCTTTGCAACTCTTTAACTTAAAGTTAATTTTGTACACCGTATAAGATCGATAAAGTATTGAGTAATGGTAAATAGAAGAACCATTCTGGGGAGTTAACTAGCTAACTAAAACTTGTAATTTTTCAAGACAGTTGGCTATCAATTTAAACATCAAATTTGACAATTTGCAGTTCGGTTCTCCTATTAATTGAATTATTATTATTCTTTCAATTAGTGGAAAATTCTCTTTTAGCCAAAAAGTGGATAAGTTACGGGTAAAGAATATCTAAGGACGATTGTAATGACGACGAAAGACAAGAAAGAGAGTTTTCTTTTGGAAGTGAATTTCCCGAAGTAAATGAATTTGACAGAAATTAAGTGGCTGAGCAGTTCTTGTACTTTTTAAACATGATATGATTGGAGTAAGTTACGTCTAATCGTTCGCTGTATAGATGATCTCGATATGACCCTATGTCTAGTCTAGTCTAAGTTTTAATGCTAATAATATACAGTAAATTGTCATTGACCAGTATATGCTCGATTAACACACTAAAACTTCCTCTTTCCTTAACAGAGTACCAAATTTAGTATTTTTAATTGAAAGGTTGCATAGACATTAACTTTGACCGAAAATTGGGCCCAACTTTGAGGCCCAATAAGGGATGCACTTGATATAGAGGTAAATTAATTAATCCCAAACATCATAATTTGGTGTCCCTCATACGTTTCTAATCTGTATTGTTTCTTATTGGGGACAACTTGTATACAATATATGTTTTAAGTACAATTAACGCCTATATTGTCGTTTCAAACAACATACTGGAATATTTTTCAATTATTTCCACTTCAATAAATAACAATAAACATTAATATTTACATTACTCAATAAAAACTTTACTTTTCAATTTGACCTGTTACGAATAACTGCTACTTGGTTTTTTCTAAAGATGAGTATCCACCAAAGGCTAAATATCTTAATTATCTCATCCAACCACAAACATTTGTTCTAGAATTCAATTTTTTGAATCAGTTGAGTTGTAAATATATGAGTTTCTGATTCGATTTGATGGTATTTGTTTCATTTCATTCATTTCAGGTCCTCTAATAATCGGAAAACTTTCAAACACGTAATTCTTAACATCAACTTCTTTTGACTGATTTTGATATTACAGATATGAAAACCCAACCAATTACTTTGCTTCATAATTATTTTCATATCAATATATAAATACATCTTCATCAATAAATAATCGATTTTATTGTAAAATAAATATTCTACTAATTCTTTACTTGAAAATAAATGCGCCACCCCGCCAACGACCTCCATGCAAAAAGCAGCCATTGGGTGTGGCACTTTAGTCTAGTTTTGAGAAAAAAGTTTTTGAACACTTAAATCGGTTGAGTTGGAGAGGAGCTAGGCACGGACATTCAATGTGGAGTTTTGGATTTTTGTAGGTTTTTGGCAATTTTTCTACATTCAAAGATCTATATCTCAGGTTCTAATATAGCTATAGAGTTCGTTTTGGTTTAAGAATACTCGCTGAAACATCCTCTTTCTTTCCAGTTTTTGAACACTTAAATCGGTTGAGTTGGAGAGGAGCTAGGCACGGACATACAATGTGGAGTTATGGATTTTTGTAGTTTTTGGCAATTTTTCTACATTCAAAGATCTACATCTCAGGTTCTAATATAGCTACAGAGTTCGTTCTTTTCTATTATAATGATTTCTGATACTTATTTAATGGATTCGATGCGAGCGAAGCCGCGGGTAAAAGCTAGTTTCTATTAATTTTATTTCTAATCGAAAAAATTCTTGGTGGCGGAATGCTAGAAATCATTGAACATTGCTGTACAATTCTACCCTTAACTGAAATAGGGGATATTTTCTATAGGGATTATCCTTTTCTATTATATCAACATCACCTACCCTTCTGCGTGTGCTGCCAATTATCCTCCCTCCATCCCGCGAAAAATACGTATGTATATAGGCATCTTTATGACATATGCCACGTGTACACTCATTCAAAATGGTACATTTACCACCCTTAGTGATTTTCAAATGACTTCGCAACATGGACGTAGGAATTTACTAGAAGGGTTTTCTATGAAATTTGTCAACATGTATAATTGTTTTTTCAAATTCATTGTTATGGTAAAGAGGGCCGTAATTTTTGAAAAACATCCATTTGAATTTATAACCACATGTTAAAATTCGGTTCAGCTTTCTGCTCAATCGGTGCTTTTACTGACAATGTCCCTACAGAATCTTCGGATCCACTTTTCACAGAAACAAAAAATTTTGGAACTTCAATTATATATTTTAAACAAATTTTTCGAGTTTATTTTTTTTTTCTTGCAGTACTAACTAATTACTTCTCATTCCTAAACTAAGGCTTATTTCACACGCCAATGAACTAGGTAGCATAATTCGATGAATAAAAATAATAGCGGTAATCGTCTCTATGTATTTATTGCGGGGTGGAACTAGTAAATACACACATGTTGGTATTGTACATGTGCGAAGGGTGGCAGAAGTAAGATTGGTAGGAAGGGGTGTGGGTTCAGATGAAATAATGATCAAAACTTGATTTCGAATATATGCATATATTAAATGACCCGCCCGGTATGTTAGCAAGGTGATGGCAACCAGTAGTAGTCAACAAGTGAAATCCAAAACAAAGTTTATGTTGATAATTGAAGAATGAGAATGATTATCCATGGTAATATTCGAACTAGCCCATAAATATTGTTTAAATGTAGTCGAACGTATAGGACAATATGAATTTCACTGGTCTACATCAGAATTTGTCCATTGTAAATCATGTACTGTTGCAATTTAGTTATCACATTGTTCATTCAATGTTTTCTCAAGGTGTTAACCATGAAATCGTTTTGACCCAAATTTGAAATAAACTTTAGTCCCTACATTAGCTATTAAATGATGTACCAAGTAAAAAACTACATCTAAAAGTTAAATTATAACTTCATTTCACAAGTTGCAAGCGCCGCCAGATAGCACTACTGTTGTAGATGATCCCACAAACGCTCAGTTCGAGTCAGAGCACCCTGCGTATAATTAGGAGTGTTGAAATTGTTGAAAGTTACCCTTTCTTATATGCTGTCGGCATGGAGCTCTCTCTGATTGAAGAACGGCGTATCAACATCAACTTTTTAGCAAAGCTATACAACAATGGCCATGAGATTTTTGAGTATTTGAAAGAAGTTTACGAAGGAACCAACCGTGAACAAGTGGTTTAAAAGGTTCTGAAGATCAAAAGGCTGAGAGGAAGGGAAACGAGGCTCTCTTCTTGTGGACCGTATATTGACAGTCAGAATGACAAGCTGTCAATCCTCAAAACAATTGTTCATGGAATTCTGACACAAAAGAAATGAAAAAACTGACTCCAGAACCGAAAGTAAAGATGGTTAAGTGCTGTGAAAATTGGTTGGAAGCAGAGAAAAAGTGGGACTGTCTCAATCGAGTCATAACTGGACGTGAGTTTCTCCTTGAAGTTTTGAGACCGGTTTTGGCACAAAGTGGCAGGTGGATCCTTCATGACGACAATGCGCCCGCTCACACATCGTTCGTTGTGCGTGATTTTTTTCTCCGTGATAGGATCCGTTTTATTCACTCGATTTAGCCCTTGGTGACTTCTTGTTGCGGAAACGCAAAATGTAGCTTCGGGGCGGCACTTGGGAGATGTGGAAGCCATCAAAGCAGAAACGACACACCCACAAAACTGAAGACTTTTATTAATGTTATTAACAGTTGAAACGGCGATAGCAGAAGTGCATTGTCATTCAACTTTTATACGTTGTGCAGATCAACTAAAATATTGTATTACTATGTTGGAATAAAATTATTTAACTAAGGTAGGTTTTATATTAGTATTTCAAATTATATCGATATCGATATAAAATTAAGTATAACGGTATACAGAATGTCCCAAAACTAGCCGTCCTCGTCTCCAGGATAGGTAGAGACCTAAAACATAATTGGTATTTGTTCGGTGAAAAATTTTCGTATTCAAGATAAAGGGCGGCGAAGGAAAGAAATTTTACGATTTTAGTGAAACTACTGGTGACATTCTTATGAAATTGTATAGAAATTCATTTTGGAAGTTGATACATACCATGAATTGATCTTTATATCAGACTCTCATAGATGGCGCTAGCTAGACGGTTCGTACCAAGTAGTGTAGAAAATATACAGTATGCTGTATACAGTTTTATTATTTTTAATATTATGCTTGGCAAAGTATGAGATAATAATCGATACATGATGATCAAATTATTCAAATTATTTATTATTATTTAGAAGTGATCATCATTATGTTAATTGAATATTTTTTTCGCGTACATGAGACCCCTTGAAGGGTTTCCGTTTATGTAAAGTCAATTAATTGGTATATCTTGACTTTCTCTAGGTTTCCTATGGAAAACTATCATTAGTTATGAATGAGGAATCGATTTATATGCGGAAATGAAATATAAATCTACTGAAAACCAACGCAATAGTTTTGATCAAGTTATCGAAGCTATCTATCAGAAGCTTCTTTCAACATCTACAAAGGTGACTGAAGAATATTTGAAATTATCTGGAATTATATATACAGTGTATAGTTATTCATACATCTGTATAATCTTTGTAGTAATTGGCAAATTAACAATCCACTGAACCAGTCGTTTTAATAAAACTTGTAAATTAAGTGTAAAATATTTTCAACATAAACTCACTTCACTCACAGTCACTCAAAATTTCATATTTATGAAATTATATTTTTATTTTCATCAATATTTGCTAAATGACTTTTCGCAATAGGATATTGCAAATAAATATTTCATAACGTAGGTACAATCATCAATTATATATTACGTGTTCAATTTATAAACTGATACCATATGTTTTTAGAGAACATGACGTTGGTCAATAGGTACTGATGAACTAAGAATCATTTAGTATTCATTTTATTACTCAATGATAACACATACAAGTAAATATATCTCGGCTAATAAGATCCCTTGCTTAATGATTTTTTTAATAGTAAAGTTAAACTTTCGAGTCGAATAATATGGGGGGTTGATTCATAATATATGGTAACCATGAATTTCTTTAGTGTGACGTAATTTGCCTTTATTGGCTAGAAATAGAATTAGATATTATCTGCATTCAATATTGTAGTATTCTCAACGAATTGAACTGCTACCCTAAATTCATTTTCCATCAATCATAAATTTATAAATGAGTTACTCGTTTTTAAAAACCATTTAACACTTTGAAAAATATCATTTCACGCACATATTTTGAAAGTGCTATAATGGACACAGACCTTCACCAACATTTTAAAATATTCATAATTTTATTTTAACAAAATGGATCTCATCAATAATTGTTATCAAGAAAAACATTTGAAGGACCGCTGACATATCGGTAAGAGTCGAAGAACGTGTGCCGGTTATATAGTGTAGGTATTGTACTCTCAGTGCATGTGTGTTTCTAGTTATACTTGTTGGATTAGGGGTGGTTTTGGCGCTTTGTCATTTCACGTGCGCCCGCTAAGCTTTTTGTGCATTAGGTCTATTGTCATTGCATTTATAATGATAGTATTCTTTATTTTCGACAGCACGGGCAAAAAAAGCGTTAGATTCAAGTAGTGTTATGTGCGGGGTGTAAGTACTCAATGTAGTACTACCCCTAATCTTATTACAATATTCCAATTGTCAAATTTTTCTTAATTCCATACATTTAACATAGTTATTGAGTCAACAAACTTAAAATCATTATTATTTAAATTTTAATTTCCACTTTTATGAGAATTTCTTCCAAATAGTAAAGATGATACCAAGACACGTGGAGGAGTCACATTAAAAGATAATCTTTCCGAATAATTACATTTTACCAAAGAAATAAAGAAAGGAGTTCATTTATTATCATATACGCTGAATTTTGTGTTAGGAGAGGGTGTTTTGCGAGAGAAGATCAATACCAACGTTGTCTTAACAATAATATTCCGATGTCGAGTATTGTCTGTCACTTTCTGTTGGCTTCAATAACCTTTAATCAGTTTCTTTTTTAATAGTTCTTCGAAAAAATCAGTTTCTGTTCTGTTCACTTATTCATATGTGACTTTTTTCTGTAAAGGATGCTCACTGGACAGAAATTTCGCAAATATGCAAATGGCATGACCGCTGTAATCGTTGTCATCGTCATCGCAAGAAACTATATTGACTAATAAATACATACTATTCTAGAACTTTCTGCCACACTTATTATGATATCATGATCATATTTTTGTTAGGCATACTTTACCTAGATTTTCGCCAAGTATGACAGCTCAAATATGGATCTGTATATTCTCCATGGCGTGTTTTTCAAATGGTCATTTGATGGCTTGAACATCAAATAATTATTTCTTGAAGAATTTCATTCAACTTAATGTCACTATATAAATCAAATATCATTAGAATAATTACTTCATTACACTGACTATTACTTTGTTTTTTTTAATTATGTATATCTATATTTTTGTCATTTCTTAATTCTTTATCTTTAATGCTTCAATGCTTCAGTTTGTCATGTGACATACCGTGAGATTCAGGCACACTTTGACATTAGTTTCACGAGCGTTCATTCAATATTTCATGACTATTTGGATGTCAAAGATATTTTTTCGGGTTGGATTTGACAATCTCTCAAAAAAAGCCCGTGTTGATTGGTGTAAAGAAATGCTGAAAAAATCAAATTGCGGCGCATCTGAAGATATCTATAAGATCGTGACAGGCGACACCAAGCACTTCGAAGCAAATATTTGTTCGGAATTAGTGGAAAAATCTCCACCGCTTCATTAGAGCAACGTATAACAGTCATTCTGAATGACACAACAGCATTTGTTTGCCAGAAGTGTTCGAGAAAATCGTAAAGATCAATCGAAGAGGACAAATCATTCTCCACAACGAAAATGCCAGTCCTTACACATCAATTCAAACAAAAATGTTTTTGAACAATCGAAACATCGAATTGATGCATCATCCGTCGTACAGTCCTGTTGTGCAACCCAAGGATTTCTTCCAATTCCCGCAAATCAAGGAAAAGATGCTTCGACAGTTGGTTCAATCGCATGCAAACGTTTATTGATCTATATGAAAAAAACAATATCAATTATAAATATTGTTTTTATTTTTCCGTCTCAAAGCCCTCGCACAGCAGTATCACATTTTGTCTACTAAATGAGAATCACTTATTGCAACAATCATAAAAATTAGGTACACCTGTTAGTTCAGGAATGAATCCGGAGCAAACCTCAAAAATTTTAGAGTAACATAAGATCTATTGAGAAATAACAAACCCAGGCATCTCACAACTATTTTATTAAGAATTATTTAGAGTCGTGAACGTACGTTTCCATTTTATTTTCCCATGATATATCCAATGTCACTATATAATTGTTACTACGGATAAAAAATATGGCGAAAGTCAATAATAACCTTAAATCGAATATTGATGAGCTGACTAGACACAATTCATGCAAAATATGTACATAAATAAAGAAATTTTACTGTTCAAAATAATCCGTATCATCGTTTACAGAGTCATATAATCGGCAAGTACTGAAATACTGACGTTAAAATGCTATGAAAATATTTAAATTCCAGACAACCCTTATCTTGAACAGCGCCTTATATGGTATTCATTAAATTTTATAATCCTTCTAGCTTACTATATTCAGTATCGATTTTAATTTGCTTAGTAATATTGAAAAAAAAAAAAAGCATTAAGATATCTTTCTCTGTAGTCGTCAAAATTTTGATATTATATACTGTATATCATGATTAATCTGTTGAATTTAATGAATAAGTTTCCGTGTATTGATTGCACAATTTATATCAATTATTTAGAAGATCAATGACCCAGCGTTAAAATTTAATATTCTCATGATCAAGTTTTAATCAAACATCTAAATACTCTTCACTTGCCGATTATAAGTTTTTGCCGCTATAATTAACTGGTATTTATCATCAACCAATAAAAGATTACATTTGGAATGAAAATTTAAGTTTTTGTAAAATTATAATTCTACCAAATCAGCGTTTCTAAACCTCTCGGTATCCGAATCCGATTGGTCAAAAACAATTTTTGTGTCTCCCCCTATTGATCTTTTTCATATAATAAAATTAACTTTTGAGAGCTGCGCGTTGTTAATAGAGCCTTTTGTAATATAAATCCTTCAAATAGGTACACCAGATATTGATCAAAGCTTTTAAACTACGAGAAACATTTTAGGAAATCTGAAGCACACCACAAAAAATCACTAGAAAATTGTATAGGGAAGCTACATTAGTTATACTGAAATTATATAGTCTGGAAATGATTGACCGAATAGACATACGACATACATTGAAAATAAAAAAAAATACAAAGCGTTGTAAAATTAAATATATAAAGAATTTAATTTTTTTGGAATACCAAATGATCTTCTGGTACTTGTAATGATATCTGAATCCATTTTCAATTAATTCTGAAAAAAAATTGTTTCCATATTTTGATAAAACAATAACAAGAACGCAAGAAAAAACAGAATGGACACTATTCGTTCATAACCTGCTTCGATTTGATCAATCAGGAATCTAAAGAATTGCCAACCAAATTAATCGACGTAGTTTATAAAAAGGGTAAGTTTATTATTGATTCCATTGGTATTTGACACCCAATACTTGATGCAATTATAAACTGCCGTATAATCTTTGTGTTACTAAGAGAATATTGGCAGGAAATGACAATTAAAACAAATTTTTTCCCGTAAGTGTCTGTGCATTTTGTGAATTATTTGTTGGACTTTAGACCTAATTATTCCCAGTTTTATCAATAATTGGCTTATTAGAGAAATTCTACTTAAAGAAATGCGAAAGTTCCTCTCGGAAACGTAGTTTAGTTTTTTGCAGTGTGTGCTTAGTGTAGTTAAACGGTAAATATAGTTTAAAAAGCAAGTACATTCGAAAGTGGTGGAAACAAGTTTGTCCTTGTATCTTTCAGCTGCTGAGTTATCACTTTGCAACTTTAAAAAGTACTTACTCATGCTTGAGAAATTTGAACGTAACAGTGGACATTGATGTCCAAAGAAACTGAGTATTCTTAATTGCTTGAATACTCACTTCCAGACTGACTAAAAAACTGCAAACATACTCAGTTTCCGCTGTATTAATTTCACTGAAACAAATCCATAAGGTCCCTATAAAGTACTCTTAACACCATCAAAAACAATATAACAGGACCAAATTACTGGAAAAAATCATGGAAAACTGACAGGGATACATACGAGAAAGATGATTGTTCATAATATTAAATTTTTTAGTGCTCACAGTTGGTTTGAGGTTCCTATAGCTGTGACATTATTTTTATAAACGTTAACTGTGCCATTTTGAGGATTTTTATTTTCAATTCTGTTTTTTTCGTTTATTATATTAATAGTACGACTAATTCGTGGCGTAAGCAGTAAGCACAATGAAATATTTGCTACTGACAAAATCTAATGCATACAAGAATTTTCTACTTCGATGTCGCAAAATTCTTCACTAATGTGTAAAAAATTATACGAATGATTCATTTCGTTGATCAGCGGCAACAATTTGTGTGACCGGGTTTGGTGATTTGACATCAGTAAAAAAAGAAATCGAGTGCAAATCATTTTGCAGAAGGTTACATCGACGAGATAATAAATAACCAGGATAACAAAAATTTTGGATGTGATATACAAGAATAAATGTGTCAAAAAAATCAAATATTTAGATGCAACAACATAAGTCAAATTCTCAATAACTCCCGGAAAATCTAATTCTACTCGCCAAGATGAGGGATAATGAAGAAATTGATAAAAACAAAGACTCTATGAAAACAACTATACTAAAATCTACTAGTAGAGAACGGTATATCCAAAAATGATAAGAAACGGAAATATTCAACTTACAGTTACCGAAACCCTTACATTAAATTGGTTCAGAAGATATACAGAAAATATGATAACTGTTTATCCAGAGATGGATGATAAAGTTTAAACGGCAAGATTAAACATGTATTTTGTTTCGATAAGTTCAAGAATTGCCATTGTATTTTATGAACTGCCTATTTGAAAATATTCCAGATAGTTTATTACCCTTCATTTATATATGTTAGCTACATTAACGAGCAGATCAATAAAGAAAACTAACATTTATGTATCACAAATTTACAGTTTTCGTAGACCATCCATAAATTCACTCAATTTTTGAAAACGTCATTCCTTTAACATCAAAACCAAAACTAGTGCGATGTAAAAGATAAGAGAATACTACTTATTATTCTCCGATTTGATCTTACGTTTTGATCGTCGACAGAGATATCCATCCAAAACAACATAAAATTTCTTGTAAACAAAAATATTTGGTAATTGGCTAGATTTAGCAGGTTTAGTGCATAGGATAGACTTTCGATTTAGGAGCCATAAATAAAAATTTAATGAACCAACAGACTAAATACGCCTATCTACATGATCGGAAATATTTTACAGATCCTAAAAAACGACCAAAATTATTATCAAGATTGACTTTATAAAACTGAATTTCTAGAACACGTGTATGTGACATTTTCTGGGTATGTGGTCTGAAAGTATGAAATGGAATGACAGATAATTATATACATTATGGTATTCACAATATAATAGTAGATATATAATGCGACATCCATTATAAATAGGAATTACTGCATTCATTCGTGGTAAAACTACAAACCTGAATGGAAATACACAAAAAATATTGCATTATTAAATTATATTTCAACATAGAGCGGTATTCTATATCCCTTCAAATCAATCGAAAATAACAATTCTTTCATTCCTTAACGAGCTGTCTAGAACGATTTAAAAGTTATATTGATTTTCAAATTTATTCAAAAACCTTATTGATTTCGGCAGATCTATTCATCGGCATTATTGGCAATCATTCAGACTTGGCGGGTCTTCTTTCTTGAAACAATACCAATAAACTACACTAAAAAAAGTGAGAACTTGATCTTGACATTTCTTCAATTCTATAACTAAGTTGACTGGTGATTTATCATTCCTCAATGGGCCACTTTAAATAAAATTACGCATTTCAATTATTCATAAAATATATGTTTGTATTAAACATACTACCCTTTGTTCGAGCAACAGACTGAGATATTTATACAGTTCCCCCTCAATAGTAGGTAAAAAGAGAAACTTGCAAAAATCAACATAATAACATTATGATGGGAAAAAGAAGAAACAGAGATAGACCCAAATTACATGGATAGAACTGAAAAAGCGAAGTTAGTGATGAGCGAGACTGGTCTTGTTCTTGCGCTAATGGCTTGGAAGACCAAAACCAAGACCGAGTTGTTCAAGATTCATCTAAGACCAAGACCGACCTGCAAGACCCTTGCAGTATTGCTTTTTTCCATTTATTCAATGACGTTCAAAATTATTTCTTACAAATTGTGTTTTTTACTTCAAAATATCATGAAATTCTGATATTTATGTTATGTTATGTCAATAATAGGGTTTTTTGGAATGTCATAAAAAATTATTTGAATAGGTATCGAAATATGGTTAATTGGATAAATAGGTAGGTATATTTTTTGTATCGTAGTGTATGTAGGTTATGTTAGGTTAACCGGGTGATCTCCACTTTTCGGCCGAGATCCACTCGGAGGCATTAGGCCCATTGTGATGCCCTTGCTGACTTTTCACTCAGCACCATTTCACTCCCCTTCCCTATCTCTTCCGTGGCCAGGTCCTTGCCCCCTTCACAAACTTTTCCAGTTTGCTATGAAGTGATTGAGGTCCTTAACACCCAGCTCCGCTGCTTCTTCAAGACATTCCAATGTTTCACTTCCCATGCATTGTAGTCGTTTCGACGCCAATGCTGTGCAGTGACAATTTACGTGTTCTATTGTCTCATTCTCTCCACTGCATTCTGCACAGAGATCGTCGGTTCTGATACCCATTTTCCGGAGTTTAGAGACTACTGTGCAGTGACCTGTAATCACTGCTACGACTCTTCGAATCGAGGCTCATAGCCTAGCAGTTCTGTTGTCTTCTTCTTCTGTAACACCGGCCACAAGGAGCGTGATATGACACAGTCATCTCTATTACTCCATCTCTTGCCGTGCTCTCCCTCTAATATTCTATATATTGTTTCTCTCAGTAATTTGATCAGTGGTAGTGGCAAGCCCACCGCTTCGTTCCCGCTCCTGGTCGTTCCCAATTTGGCTAGTTTATCTGCCATTTGATTCCCTTCTACATTGCTGTGTCCAGGTATCTAGAATAGTCTAATTTTTCGGTCACGAATCCATGACAGGGCTTCGCGACTCACCACTGACCTAGATCTCACTGCCGTAGACGATAGTGATCTCAGAGCCGCTTGGTTATCTGTGTAGATTGTGATGTCACGCAACGGATTAGTTCCACGGCTCGTTTTATTAGGCCTGCAGCTCGGCCTGCAGTATGTTTCAGCCATTTGTAAGCCTCAAGGATTCCCTTATTCTTAGAACTTCAGAGTATACTTCCGCTCCCGTCCGGTCGTCCTTTACGGACCCGTCCGTGAAGATTGAGTTACTTACTGTTCCTGGGTTCTCTTCCCAGTCCTCTCTCGTTGGTATGAGGATGTTCAGGTTTATATCAAAAGTCAGTCTGGCGGTAGTGTAGTCGGTGCGTTGTGTCTACACCCTTTTGTCTACTGTATCCGCCATATTCCGCCATATAGTGTATGTAATTTGGGACAAAAATACGAATAAAAACAAAAAACATTTTTTTACAAACGGATAAACTTTTACAGCAAATTAGGAGAACTTAACAGTTTAATTTTTTGAAAAAGCTTAATACCTATTATTTTTAATAATAAATCAGAAACCAATTTTTTCACCATCGATTTCAACGAAATTTGAAGGCGGATGAAAATGGTTTTAAATTTCATTTCAAAAACAATTTTCATTATACGAAAAATCAGTTACCTATCATTCCAAGACCACGCATACAAGACCAAGACCAAGACTAAGCCAAGATTTATTAGAAATATACAGATGAAACTAACGAAAAAGAAAGATATGTTTTTAGACGGAACCATTAGTGGTTTTTTTGGTATACCAATTTTAAATCTTTCCGGGTGTTTTCGCATATTTATCAAATTAAAAAATAATATCATCTAAAAATTCAGTAGTTTGAAACGTCACAGGATTTTATATTTGTTGTATAATCACAGTTATACCATTTGGTTTTTGGATCGTGCTTTTTTAATATTTACCAATTTCTCTGTTATATCTGTTACCCTCATGTAAGTCTTTTTGCACATTTCCTTAGTTTTTTCACCCAATCTTTCTCTTTTATCTCATTGTCGGTTATCATTATTTTTTTTTTACCCATCACGTTTTCTCATCATAAAATTGAGGTAAAATAAAAAGTATTATCAAAAATCTTTTTACTGCAATTTTTAACCAATGTAGCGGCTTAGGATTAATGTAGAGTGAAAACGAATTTTTCAATAGGGCAGATGCCTGTCAGCTTTTTGATAATAAGAATTCCATTTCAAAAAAGAATTTATTAAAATAGCGGTATGGCATGTAAATTTTAATTTAAGTCGGTGTTATCACAGACAACCAAAGTAATTCAGGAGCAATCACTTCAGGCGATTTGTTCATTATATCCTTACAATTTCATATCATAAATTCACAAATGTTTTGAATAGTACTGGTATCAAAGAGTCTCAGACAAATTTGGAAAACAATGAGTTTAATCAAGAATGTATTAACTCAGTTGTAAATAGTAGATTTATTATCATATTTTTTTTTCTTCAATCGATTTTTTGAATAGCTTATCTCAAATTGATTTTATCTATCTGCTAATTGTAATTTTGTAAAATTTTAACGTTTCTATCACTAAAATACCTAAAATAACTATACTTGCATTCAATCAAATCACCTCTTTATTGTATGCAAATTATGGGAACTTGATGTGATACAAATTATTATTGTGTAGCTCTCTAATAATGAAACTGTGTACAAATTGTAACATAAAGGTATCAAGTCGAATAAAGAGATAAATATTAACAAAAGAGTAGATTGAGAAACATAAGTGCCAATAACTTTTCGTTATATTTCTGATACTACTCAGAAAGATATCAGAAAGTAGAACCACCCTGCTCAAGCTATCTAGTTAGAAATCAAATCCCTATTCATTGAGAAAGGTTTCGATATACATATGTTTTCTGATCTGAAGTGAGCTGGAAAAGTGCTCCCTTAACTACAGAAACCCAGACGTTGGCTTCTCGTATCAATGGCATATCAATAATCCTCATTGACAGTCTGGTCACACTCCAGGTAATTTATCTGGCTTAAGCCATATGATTTCCTGGATATGGTGATCATAAATTGAGTGGCAGAGTGTGATTCCTTTGATTTCTTTGTCGTTAGTGATCCAGGGTAGTTCGAGAGTCGCCGCTTTTTTTTTGGAGAAATGGAATGTTGCTAGTCTTCAGATTGGTGTAGTTGAGGAATGCTGGACTGCATATTATTCCTCCGCGGACACTTGGTGTGCATTCACATTAGCAACGCTCAAGCGGTCAGTGTCGAGCGGTGTTATAGGCTATGGACTTCACATTGCAAAAGACCGCCGATCAACAACCAAAGTTCGATAACCACATAAATTTATCGTATATATATAAATATCAACAAAACAATATATACAGAAATATCTACAAAACGAATAACTAGTAGCGCGTGCCAAATTTCTAGGAGCAACGTAACTTCGCTAAGGTCCAGTTCGCTTCGCTTGGTTCGTCTAAGTGATGCACAAGAAGAACGTTAGGGGATGTAGTTATGTTGGTTGGTCCTAAAACGTGTACCAGAGATAGAATTGAGTTAATTGCATACTATTAGGACATTAAGAAAATTCTAAAAGAAATGTGACTTGGAATTCCCAAAAGGAGGCAGCTAGAAATCCCCTGCGTCAGGTATCGGTCAGTTAGGGGTAGAAGGATTAATGTTGTATTGAGGAAGTTCGTGAAAACGGACAATTTTGATGAATGATCCCATAGATTTTTAATTTTTTATTTACACTGAATAGAGAGTAGTATTTCAATTTAGTTAAAAGCAAAAAAAACCTTTATAATCTTCAGTTTATGCTCAAGAGCTCCATCAATATTATTTTAACGTTATAGTAACAATAATTAGAATAGCAAACTTTTTTCCGTGTACATCTTCAGTGATTTGCAACTTGGATAGCGGTACTATTCGTACGAAAATCCATTCGATGTCCATTATACCATAATATACAAACACATCTGCCCATTTCAAAAAGCCGATTAATTCCAGAGAGTCGGTCGCGTGGAGGGTTAACTTTATATTTTGTTTCAATGATTGACAATGATTAATATTTGATTTGATTGGAGTAGAGAGCTATTACTATAGCGTTTAACATGTGAATGCCACCCATAAAATTAGTTGAAATAATATTGTAACTAAATGTTTTAGTGTAAATTGGATCACAAGTATGTTGTGATAATAATTATATAAATAACAAGCATGCTAAGAGGCAAACATGCGCACGTCTGAAACTCAATAAAACATAAAATTATGACTACTTATTCAACAATATAAATAACATCTTCTTTCCCCATTGATCATATAGAGTAGTAAAGATCAAGTTGAATTTCGCTTCATTTTGTTTAGATTGCTCTACACACCATACGAATTTAATCCTGTTTTCGTTTTCGTGGTTATCTCAATTAATTTTTCATTACTCTATCCACCTTTCCATTTCATAATCTATATTCTAAAGGACTATCCACACATATCCGAGACGGGACGGCACCGTTGCTCTCCGTGTTCCGTGGCCTCCGGTGACATCCGGGATAAATTTTTCTTTGTTATTCACTCAGTACCGTACCTTTCCGTGACTTTCAAATCAGTAACTTGGAATATACTTTTTAAAAACTTTATTTTACACGAGCTAATTATAAAATGATTACAATTGATTGTAAATGACCACAACTGACTAACTGAAAATGTGTGAGAAAATACTTTTATATAAATGTGAAATGCTGATGAGGTCCTCGCACTGTGATTCCGTGGAAACAGCAACTCATCGGTTTCTGTGGTAGATAATTCGTGTTAATTTTCTTCAGTGATCAAACGTGTCTGCTCGAGTTATCTCAGTTTTTTCTCCACAAGGCATTTCAGTACAGAAGAGTTCGCAGTTATTACATTAATTTTAGACGAACAAAAAGAAAGAACAGAAGAAAAGAAGACACTGAGTTCATCCCATAAAGGACAGTTATAGAGTTATAGAGGCTTGTTGGTTGTAAGATGATAAAGTTAAAAACTCACCATCGACATTCATTTTGAGACCAATTTCCTGCCAAATTCTTTCTTTCCAATCGACATTAAGGTATTTGGGATCCTTCGTATTGTAAAACTGGTCGCTCCCGAACCAACTCGATGACAAGCTTATCGTTCATATTACAAAAATGAGGTAAACATAGAAAATATTGAAAATTGAATCGAGGAACCTCTTTTCACGTCCATATTTAAACTGTAAATATCGGTGAAGCCGTATTTCTTATTTTCACGTGGAGGGCACTGACAGTGTGGGAGAGTCACGTTGCCGTTCAAGTTTGAACACGCACCGTATTTCCCTCTTTAGTTTACTACGAATTTGTCAGCTGATTTTTTTCCACTGACGGTGACGGTACGATACGTCGCCTTATGTCACGGGACGGATATGTGTGGATCGACCTTTATTCTGTCACTTAAATGGAAATTTTGAGATTGACTATACACGATCGAGTGAATTAGGCGGATTACCGAATTTGACTTTTATGAAAAATTATCTCAAATTAATTTTTCTGTATATTTTGTAAACTATCATTATTGTATACATCACCGTATATTTATAATTCTTTTTTGAGCAGATATGCTATTGCTAAATGTACTAATACTAGTTTTAGTGTGCCTCTGGCTTACAAATTACGATTCAATATTTATTATCCTGAGTAATTATCAAAGTATTCCAGAAAATGCTCATCCATTTTGACGTTTATGTCAAAAACCTACATTCGACTAAGATAATTAACTTTGAAATTACAATTTATTTAATCACATACAAGGTATATCGAATTTATACATTATTAATCATGTAGGAACACTAGGAACTAAGTGAACGTGAAAGAATTACTGTATTCATGATTGTTGGTTTTGGAGATAAAAAGATATCGTCATAAAAAGCCGCCGATTTGTTTATAGTCCGGTCAAATCATACCAAAAATAAGAGTGAAGCTACATAAATTGCCATCAAGCTGAAAATCAGCAAAATTGTTTAAAATACAATTGAAAATAAAATTTGAATGTTCCCTATCATTTCCGTGTATGGAAAAAAATTTATTCTAGGTCGAAGTTCAAAAGAATAAGTTTTTCGCAATTATCAGCAAAACGGTAAGTTTTGTCATGAAAATAATTGAGACAAAAATTGTAGATCATAAAGTTATATAATAAAAACGTATCAATTATAATGTTTCAGATTTACTGTCGTATTTAATCGCCATAATGGTTGCACGAGAAATATCAAAGCTGCAAAAACAACATCGCCGAACTTTAGCAACATCTTCGTCAATTGATAATTTATTTGATGAACTTATTACAGTTCCAGCCAGTCAACAGAAATTACTTACAAATACTCACAAGTCTCGGTTCATTTCAATGTTGTAAGTAAAGTTTACTGCTGAAAATATATTGTTGAAACCATTAAATACGACACATTTTACAATGTTTTGAATCATTATATCTCAGAAACAGTGGCTTGTAGCAAAAAAAGTATTTTCAAGTTTTTGTAGATAATTTTCTGATCTACAATTATCGTTCGAAGTATTTTTATGATAAAACTTACCGTTTTGCTGAAAATTGAGAAAAACTCATTTTTCTGACCTTTGACATTGAATAACTTTTTTTTCATACACGGCAATGGAGGGAAACCTTCAAATTCTATGTTCAATTGTATTTTAAACGATTTTACTGATTGGGGATTTATGGGACTGATGGGAATTTATGTAACTTCGAATGTCTAAATTGACCGGATAATTAATGATACATATAACAAAATTTCTCATTTCTCCAAGTCTACATGGACTCTAAATTAAAGAAAATTTGATGTAAGTGTGAAAAAAATTCTTGGTTCTGGGAGGAAAAAGCAGTCACACATGAAGTTTATGAACTTGTAAATCTAAATGTACAGGAAGCACATGAATTACAAGACTTACTATAAATAACGATATTGCATACAGATCTGTGAAAAAACTATCAAAATAAAATACAATTACATCAAGCTTCAAATAAAGATGATAAACGATGATCTATTAATGAATTAATGATCAACGAAACTGGCGAATAAAGTTTTTTGTTTCGATGAAAACGATTTTTTTAAATCAACATAATTGCCAATATTCAGCATTGGATGGAAGATCATACATAACATCTTCAAAATCAGCACGCTGTGCACGGAATAGATAAATAATGATTGGACCATTTTTATGAGAAACACATTAAGTGGTGATATAAGTAATTATAACTTTCACGAGACCATTAGTAGTATTAGAATACATTCGTTTGCTTCAAAATTCATATTTATTCGAAGAAATTTGATTTCAGCTCCACCTCCACCTTTTCAGACCATTTCTGACCTTTGTATTTCTGCTGAGATGGGTGGGCTGAAGAGGTTATATACCTCAGACTCTCTAAGAACTAGAAGATCGAATCAGAGTCAAGGTATAAAATATAACGCCTGAAATGATTGGCTAAGGTCGTTTGTTAACAGATTAGCATACTATCATGTAGCTTGAGGCTTTTTTCTTAATTATATATTGAAAAACTATTCCACTTCATATTTAATTTGATGTTATTAAACTTCAATCCGTAATTGCGGGTTGATGACTCAAAATAAAACTGTCCAAGAGTTTTTAAAATACCAACGCTTCGATCTCCAGCATTCCAATGTAACTGATGAAATAAATTGTTTAAACATCAATAGGAGTTACATTGGTATGATTAAACAGTATTTGAAATCCAGAATACACCAGCATGAATATGATTGTACATAATAAGAATAAATCAGCCCTCGTCCAACATCATTTCACTGGTGGTCATAATTTTGAGGATGTGGAAATTCTAGATAAAGAACATGTATATGCAAAAAGAACCATCAGCGAAATGATAAACAAAAAATTGAATGATACAGTTGTGGCCAATCTCAGGGTTCAATATAAACATATTTTGAATCAACACATACTGGCCGGAATAATTCCAACAGTTTATACCGTTTATGCTTTTGTTAATATTGGAAAAGTTTGGAAGTATCCATTCACTGATAGATGTATCTTTTGACTGGCGTCTAATAATTTGAATACGTTTATGTTGTTAGCACAGGTTTTTACTTAGATGTGTATGTATTGTTTTTGTTAAATAACTTTTTCATTGTTCTACTGCTCAATGCAACAATATTAATTTATATATACATTGCACAATTTTTTGTTCACTTGTTTATCCTCATCAACGTTTGAGTTATAATATACCATATATTATTAACCTTGATAAAGATCAAATATACGAAACTTTGGCATTTTAAAAAACGCTTGGAAGTTCGAAATTACATACTAGTCAATCCGTAAGTTAGAAACGTATTACACATGGTATCAGTAAATTCAGAAATATCATATTCACTGGAAATTTTTTTTAAATATATGCTGATGCATTAGAAAAATTATAAATCGGATGATGTGATCTGTAACTTGCCAGAAAAAATTTTTTTGAGACAATTTCTCTTAAAAATTATAATTAAGCCACAAATTCAATCTCCGTCCATTTTGTAAGACCGTGTATATTTAATATATCATCGTTGGTTATTTTCTTTTCGTTATTGATGCAATTTGATTTGAATATAATGAAATATGAATTTAATGAATTTGAATAATGAAATTTTTGAATATAATTGTATGGGGAGAAAATTTTACTGGTAAACGTTGAAAAAAATTTCTTTGATGTTTCACCAAACAAAAATAAAATAATAAATAATGAGATTAGATATTCCATATTCTTCAGAGACAAAAAATCAGTAGATACATAGAATATGTATTTATATTTATAATATATACGTCGTATTTCACACATATGAGATAACCAAGTGGTTTATAAATCATTAAAAAAACATTTCCCGCTTTTTATGGCATGCAGGGTAGGTAGTATAACTAGTCGTTCCGCTGGTAGGCCCTCAAATGTAGTAAAGAGACGGGGTAGTCTGTGGCAAGGGGGTGAAAGTGGCTCCCGACAAGCCAGCTGCCGACACCTGGAGTATAGATGAACAGTAGCGTAGGGGTTAGACGCACAAAAAATATATTAACATCCTTGTTTTATGGATTCTAAAAAAAATTAATAAGAATATTTCAACTTAATACTATAGTGAGTTTCTTGAAGTTATCGCTGTAGGACGAGAATGGTGTTTTGAATGGTATAATAAATTTTATAATTTGATATTCATCTCAGAATAGGGTTCCCTGTAGTAAAAAATTGAAAAACAAACAATAACTATCGTATCTTTTCCTTTCGTGATTCGTAAAAGATATAATTTCATACCAAACTCATCATCCAAACATCATTTATCTATATTTGAACAATGTTCCATATTACAAAGTGAAATGAGGAGAACAAACAACTAAACTTGATTCGACTCTATTCTTCAAACTACATATTTCAGTGTTATTTATGTTATAAGTCACAAAATATTCACTCACGAGAAAAGTAAAAAGCATGAAAAAATCTGTAAAATACATAATAAGCATCATAAGTTTTTGTGTACGGGAGAGGCCTATGATCATGATTTGAAACTCCATCGACTATATTCTGAAAACAAGAACGATTACTGGAACATATTGTGGCGAAATTATAGGTGGTTGTATATCCAAAAAGTAGCTTTATACCAGCAAAAACACTTTTCTTTGTAAATTGTCAATTTTCTCATTTCTTGGAAGCGTTATAATTTCTTTTCTACTGTTTTTCCTCTTTCTTCTACTTCAGCTCGATCCTCCCAATGACTAAATCCAGTTTTGAATGTCTTTGTAAGTTGTACATATCCCCAGGTATCCCTTTTGTATGTACACATTTGATTTAATTACCTACAGCTAAATTTTATTATATAATTTGGAAACGAGTCTACATAATAATTATAGCTCATTTTTCTCTTTATTGAAAGCTCTGCTCTTGAGGTATTCCAATTAAATTTGGCACTAAATTTTTCTCAATTCAAAGTTCATTTATTCATAAGACTATTTTCACATCAACTCAGCTTTTCCTGGCATACTTATTATCATCTCAGATAAAATTTTACTTTGTTGTACGGTAAATCCTCACTTTTAAACTTTAAACTCAATTTTCATGAATATTTCTAGCTTATATTAAGAGTATCTATACGAGGTCTGGCTATTAAATAAAAATTCTACATATTAATGCTTCCCTTCAAAATAATCCCCTCTTTTCTCCACACACCTTTCCATTGATCTAAGCAGTGCTGGAAGCTTTCTTTGGTGAATGCCTTCAGGAGCTGTCGTTTTTTGCTTTACCGCTTGCATCGACTCAAATAGGGTCCCTTCCAAAGCAGATATTTTTCTAATCTGAGCAGACCCGTTGACGCAAGAGCTTTTGGTCAGATTTTTTAGCACCAACTTCGCACAGACTTTTGTCATGTGTAATTCCTCGGGTAAAATTTTTCTAACCGTTTCTTTATCGGCGTTTACAACCTCGACAACCATCCGGATGCTCATTCGACGATCTGCACGCACAATTTGGTTGATTTTGGTCACTGTTTCCGGAGTTGAAACAGTCACGGAGCGAACTGGGCGTTGGTCATCTTCAGTGCTCTCTCGGCCCTCACTTAACCGCTTACACCACTCAAAAACACGCGCACGAGGTAGAGAATTGTCCCCATAGGCCTCTTACATCAATTATTATCACTCAGTTGGACTTTTTTCCAATTTAAGGAGAAGTTTGAGATCTATAATAGTGACGGAAACGTGTTTTGGGACGTGCATAGACATAGATATCTAGATACCCAACGCACTGTTTTTTACCCTACCCGTCTAGGGCGGTGTCTAGGAGCACAGTCTCGTTATTTAATAGCCAGACCTCGTATATAAAGATTGGGATCAAGTTACCCTTGGTTTCTCCATTGATTAATTTATCCATTCAACATGCTTGTGAATCTCATATTTAGCTTGTCCAATTATAAAGAGCTTCATTTATTTATAATCGTAATAGGATAAAAAAATTCGTATTATAAATTATTTGTATACCGAAACATGAAATAGAATTTAAATAGATCAAATGCAGAGTTCATTCGTTTTTGTTTGGGACTCCTGAATACGATATACAATGCAATACGGTTTGATGTACATTTCAGTACATTCCATACTTTCTGTGTTACGCCTCTGCCTATGGTCTAACCCTTGGCGCGAGCCACAGCCGAAATGAAATCATGCAAATGCACTTGATTGGAACGTACCAGAATTGTTCTTAATCAAAAGCAGGTTTATTACTCACTTGGATAATTCACAATGTGGTGGCGGTATTATATTTTATACTTTTTCATGTTAAAAAATCAATGTACCTAAATAAAAGGTACATTCGCCCGTCTACATTGTCTAAATCTACTCCGTAAATTAATGCTGACGTATATATAGAAGCCACTAGGATCTGTTTTTTCACATTTCTATTTTGATTAAGAAAATTTATAATAAATTCAATTTTTTAAATAAGAAAAAAGGCTACATGTTTGAAATTTTCGGTCAATTGAAATTACGTATTTCCAGGAATTACTGATTTTACTGATTGTTATAAATAACATAATATTTGAATTTTCTGTTAGTATCATAACCTAACTTTGTTGTTTGTTGTATTAAGAACATAAATACATCAAATTTAATCTAGACAATTAATTTATTCGAGTGAATCGACAGACTAGATTCTGAGCTAAGGTTCATTTTCTACATACTCAGTATATAAAAGGAGATGGACACCCGTAGATTCAGTTAAGAGTAAGTAATAGTACAGAGGACAGGGTGTAGATAAAAAACAAATCTCACCCCTACAAACTAACACTATTCCGGTTAAATGACCGGTCTTTCACAACTTATATTTTTAATATTTAATGCAAACCAGCTTACCAGTATAAAAATATGTTTTTTAGACGACGCCATTTGAAAGTTGTTCATTTACATACCGAAAGTTGCGTTTTGAGTGTTCCATGTAGTGAAAGTGACAGTTTTGTACTGCAAAACACTTTCGGGATGCTCTGGAGTAGACAACTTAACCTTAAATGTGACTCTTAGTTGACAGTTGACAGTTTGAGTTCGATGATTTTGCATAACCTCAAATTTTTAATTTTCTGAAATTATTTGTTTTATCCGAAGTTTTGTCTAAATTAATGAAAAAATCAACTATGAAGAGTTACTTTCTCTATTATTTATTTTCTTTCCTTAGTGTAAATGAAAAAGTTTTGGCTTTTATGCGTCGTCTAAGAAATATTGTGTACGCCGCGGCTGGAATACTACTTTTTTGGACTCGTCTGCTGCTCGTCTCGCAATTTAGAGACTCGCCCAACCAAGTAGAACTTTCAGTCCCCTTGGCATACAAATAAATATTTTTTATGCGAAAGTCCATAATCTACATTTTATTCTTTTTTGTTGCATTTCTTACAAATGGACTTCCCAATTGAACATTTTTCGCAGACTTTTTTACATTTTAGATAGATTTTGTTCGTCTCATGCATTTATCCCGGCAAAATCCAAGTTATTGAAAAATAATTGCAAAGTTCATCTCCTAGATTTAGATTTTACCCATTTTGGCCATTTGAACGGTCACATCTACGCCAAATTTGGTGCTAATATACAATTGAATTGTCTTCGGGTGTTTGGGTGTAATTTTCTTCAACTTGTACGAAGTAGTGCATTGAACTGAAAATTATAACTTTTTTTTTTGATTTGCGGTTGCAAATCGCCTTCTGACTGTTTCTGGTCGCCTTTGAAACGATTCAGTTTCCTTATAATGCTGGTACTCTCTATCCAATTGTCTAGCAACAGCTCGCCGACATAGTCTATTTTCGATTAAAGCAATTAATTGGGCGATTTTTTGCGGTGTAGTATACATTAAACTAACATACATGAGCACTATTGTGATTACAAATACGAATAATTTGCAAATTTCTCTTGCAAACGCAATAATTTTTATTTTTGACAAATTTGTTATAATTATAAAGTCCTTTCATTTGTTTATCGGTTGCTACGCATATGAACAATAATCTTTGCTGATACATCCATGCTCACATTGAAGCATATTACATTGTTTTTCAAACAGCATATTTTTCATTTGATCCGATAAATAATTTGAAAAAAAATCTATTTAAAGTCAAAAGTTTATAGTGGGCCAATTTCTATGCACGCAAGTTTATACAAATATCGATAGGTGGGTGATTCCGTTCTAACTGTGATTTTTTGTATTCAAAATTTCAAGATTTTAAAATTTAACTTTTCTAACTTTTTTATGCATATTATTCATCTATTTTACTGTAAAAATAAAACTCTAAGAGGAATTTACTACAACTTCAAAGTATCACGAGCAAGACACAAATGTCGGATTTTGAGTTCCACGGTACTGACTCAAGTGCATCAATTTTCCTCAGTTTGATCATAAACATTAGAATTTAAAAGGTAATTAGTTTAAATCATTTGTTACGACAAAAAAAATTAATAATTTATCGGTAAATTCTAGGAATGGACATGACACGGTACTGACATTCAAGTGATGTAGTATAAGTTTTCTTTAAGTGGCAAGTTATATTGTATAAAAATAATGTTTAAATATCTTAAGAATTATTCAATTAACACAAAATTTTTATTAATTGATTATTAATTAATGACTAGTACAAAAAAACAATACAGGACATTGAATATCACAGTTATAATGGAATCACCCAGGTATAGAGTTAAAGAAAATTGAGATCAGTTATCAAGAAATGAGGAACTGGAAACCGAGATATTATGGAGTAGTTCACATACAGAATTTGTGCTAAGGAGGCAACAACAAATGTGAGAACACGAAGTATCGGGAATAATTACATTAAGAATGGAGAAGATGCAGCGCCAAAAAGAAAACGATACATTTCAAAAATTGAGAAATAAGTTAAATAGATAGAAACTAGAATTAGCTATATGGGATATTGATTAAAAAAATAACAAAGATTATTTATTGGATATGAAGATTATATCAGCATCTGTAGTAATTGAAGCAAATAAAAGTTATAATAGACTTAAGAATGATGGGAGGAGAAACAAGTAAAATAAATTAATGAAGTATTAGACGCTGCTGCTAAGCTAAACAAGAAGAAAGGTGTTCTGTCACCTAAAATGGAATCACCATATCATCCATGGAGTATTTATAACGAACATCGTTTTCATTCAAAGAAGCTGCTTGCTTCGTATCCCACCAGATTAATTTATGTTTTTTAACTTTAACTTACATGAGTCGAGTGTATTAATTATTACTTCATTGCTCAGAAAACTAGTAAATCTTCTTCTTCTATAGCCATTTTGTGGCTTTTCCGTTTCCTATAAATGTTAATAAATGATTTTTTCAAGGTTGGACACTTTCAAATCTATTTATAAAAAAGTAAAGAGATGCTCTGCATCAAAAGTTATGATTTTATGGATCACTCAAATTCTTATTTTTTTTATTTACAAGCATAAACCAGTATATTCAGGAAAAAACACAATAGAAGATGACATTCAATTAATATTCCTGTGAGAACCAAATTACTATGCAGAAATAAAACCTTCATTAGTTTCACTTTTGATTGTAGTGGTTATTAACCATGAATTATGTATCAACAATGTTCTAGACCGCTAATTACAGATATAAGATTTACAGTTCAAGTACTCGTTCCTGTTAAATTTTAAAAAATGATTCTAATGGATTGAAATTGTTTGAATGAAAATTAACTATTTCAATATCTCTATATAAATCTACGTGGAACGAATCAAAAAGAGTCACACTTAGCTTTAATAATGCAAAAAATAACTTGACTAAATTAACAGAGATAAATACCAATTAAATAACCCAATTACTGATTATAAATTACGAGTTATTTCGGTTCCCAAGGCAGGTTTTATAATTCTTCCGGATATTTGAAGATGCGATAAAGAAACAGTGGCGGTAATGAAAAGGTTTTTTTCACAAAATGAATTTTAAATTAAAAAAAAGGCTTTTCTTCAAAATAAAATAGTCCTCGCTCATTCAGTGTTGCTAAAACTATGAAAAATTTTGTTAGTCCCCTTCCACAAGACGAAAATGAGTGTGAATGTAATTTATACTGCAAACTTATGGAAACCTCATCTTCGAATAGACATTATCTTGCAAATTGAAATTCCACAAGACCGATAAAAAACTGTTTCATTATCTGGAAGAGACAAATGTTATATTTATAAGAGGAAAGGCTAAAAGTTATTATACTCTATTCTCAATTTATATTCCTTTAGGTTCATAAACATGAAGTGAAGTTTAATTACTACGGGTTTAAAATTAGGAAAGAAAGAAAAATGTTTGCGTTTTTTCTGAAAAGGTTGATAAGTATAGAAGTGATACCCCAAGATTACCTCAAATTACTCAAAATCTGAGCTAATGAATATTTCTGAGGACGAACATTTTTATGAAAAAATACTCGGAAGGTTTGTATTCAAATTTAATAATATATCTGGAATAATGCATAATCTAAGTAAGAATGAGATAAAAATTTGTCGGATCCCATATTCTATATACATACGTTTCCTTTTTAAATAATCGTTGATGCGTCTGTGTAAGCAGATGTCATAGATAAGAAGAGATAGTCAACTTCTAGATTAATGGAACACGGAGCACATTATTTGTCGCGTTCAATTATACAAAATATCTAATGATTGGTATTCGGATAATTTACATATTTCCATCTTTTACATATGTTTGGTAGACACGTAATTACCCAAAAGAATTAATATTACTATATAGTAATTAAAAAGGAGATGACAAAATCGATAGAGTTTTAGATTTTAAGATAAAATACTTGAGCAATAGTACTAAACTTTTATTGGGAGATAATGTTAGTTGAGGATTCTAGTAGAGAAAGTAGTAGTATCTAAATTGTAAATGCACCAAATAAAGTTCGGAATTTATTCGGTTTCGAGAACTTTATGTCTATTAAATTGGAATAAAAAGAGTAGGCCAGTTGTTTAAATTAATTAATTTTGAGAACTTGAATCAATGTTTAGAAATACATTAACTTTTCAGTCATACTTATTACAACCATCGAATTTCCTGTTTCTCGTAAAATAATTATAAAAAATTGCGTTTGATTGAATGAGTGAGGTACAAATAATGTTATTTACATGAAAGTATGCTATGCTATACTCAAGACTTACATAATAGTATTTGCAGGTGCTAAAGTAGGAAAAGCAGTGACTGAAATTAATGAATACGACTGTAGAAAAATATTTGATAATAATGAGAACATACTTATTAAAGGAAGTCTATGAAGAAACATGGATGATTCCATGTCCCAACAAAACAAATTAAATAGATCAATTAATAATAGAAGTCATAGACAAAAGGCTTATGATAAAATCATTTTTTGATATTCACAAAACTGAATACCATACAGGAAGCACAACAAAGAAAAACACAACTAGAAAAAAAAAATAACAATAAAGAAGGCTAAGCAATGAATGTGCAGATAATGTGAACAAAAATAGAAGTTCACGCTCAAAATTGAATTAACTGAGATATATGTAAATATATGGAATAGAGGAAAATGACAAAAGAGTTCTGTCTGTAGAACGAAAAAAAGAAGAGAATATAATTAAGATGATAGAAGACATAATGTGAAATTATGAAAAATTTTTAGAAAGACATAAAAGGAATAAGACACAGAGAACACAAAACATCTAACGGAAAACTATTTTTCAATTAAAAAATAAAACAGCTCCAGCTCCAAAAACATTCATGCTATTCAAAACTTCCGAAAAGCTCGTGACTACATTATATAGGTTGTCCAAGACAAAACTCCACAAATATCTACAATTATTGTCTGCTAAAAGATCTCAAAAGCTCAAAGCCGCGCATCGCGCAGGAGATAACAAAGATAGTGGGTGTAGACTAGTGTATGGTTCGCTAATCACATGGTTTGGTTGCGAAATTCAAAATTTAATACTAATCAAAACTACAATCCCGATCGATTTCGAAAGCCCAGTTTTTCAGTTTTCCAGGGATAACTCAATGTAACCAATTAAGTTTTCTTATTTCATACATTTCATTAATGAGATATATTATAATAAATACAATACAATGGAGCCTGACACTTGCTTGTTCACTTCTTGCTTATCGTTTATTCTTCTGCTCTGCATCGCCCTTTAAACTTAACTCACGGTTACGCTTGAAATCATAGCAGCGCTAATATACAACAAGACGTTAACAGTTGGTGTAGTGGTAGCGTAAAGAGTTCCAGAAATTCTAACTTAAGCCAGAAGCAATTATAATATAGTAGCAGAGAGGCTTTCGAGAATCCATGGATCAAATATTGTGATTGTGAAACGCCAGCACATGTGCTATTTATCAACTTCAAACCTGCTTACGATACACTAAATAGATCGAAAGCTATAAAAGATTTATTTGATATACCCAAGAAACTATGCATACTAGTAACCCACACAAGTGAGTAGGATAAAACACAGGGGAGTTTCAGGTAACGCAAAGGATAAGACTAAATCTGATATTCACCATGTTGTTTCAAGCAAATCGTCGAGGGACCACAATTAAAAAGTGAGCATCAAGAATATAAATTGAGAAACGAGTCATTACATAAGACCAAGAAAGAACGCCAAAGCACTAAATGTGCTTCAAATTTATATAAAGGATTAGGAGTTTGGCAATCTTAGGTCTTTTTTTTTATTAGTCTTAGCCTGCACAACTCGATTCCATACTTCCTTCTTCGATATTTTCAAGGTATTGAATCCATAATTATTTCGTTCCATCTTTCATCCTTTTGTTTGAATTTTAATTTCAGTTTTGCTACTTCTTCACTCTTCCTTTTGTTTTGTTTCTTATCCACTTATCGTCGATGCTGCAGTTTTTCTGCAACCTGGTGAACCGGTTCTCCAACCAAATGGCGAACGATAGGGAATACATCCGCAGCTGTACCTACCCACCCCAAATTAAATTTGAAATAAAAAACAAATACAAAATTCCAGAAAACCAAAAAAAACCCAAAAATATAAAAAAATTGAGAAGAGCCGTTTTTACTTGCAAGCTTCGTTTTCTTCGGTCAAAATATCCCGTTGGAAATAGTTGGGCAAACACATCCCAACGAAACCACCACAACCCCAGCTCTGCAGAGGAGCTATTCCTATATTAGAGCCTACTCAAACAACGATCCACCTTATCCTACAAACCTTTACCCAATGGATCTATCTCTCTCTATCTATCCACTTGATGCCTTTCACTATCCATCAGTTTTATACTTATTATTGTCTTTCCATTGATCTCTGTGCCTCCGTGGTTTATCTATGTTACGCTTTGTATCAATTATTACTAGAATATACATCAATGGATGTATATTCTAGTTATGATTTATTGACCTTTGAGTTATCTTCAAGGATGTATCCTAGCTTACCAAATACAATAACAAAGGTTATGGGTCCAAGGACTTGCTTGTATCTCAGGTGTTATAATTCAATAACACGTATATAACTCATGCTACTGTTATTTTTTTTAGAGAATCACAAGTGCATTTTATGCTGAAAGTAGATACGTGAAACTTTTTAGTCCAAATTTTTTTTGTATGTGTATCAGATGATTATTTCCTATTTCTACCAGTTGCTATCAGTTGTAACAAACTAATATCTGGTTATACCAAATCAAATAGAGCTGCTTGTTCACAACAAGAAGAGCAATGTTGTTTAACAAGCGTATTTTGCAAGCTTTAGCACTAGCAGCTTCCTTCCTCCTCCTCCTCCTTGAATCCATCGAGCAACTAAGAGTAGAAGAAGAACAAGGATAGAAGGTGTGCGAAGTTAGATAGATAAGAGTTTAAGGTTTATAACATTTTATCGAACACCAAAGACTAGGAAAGTTGACATTTTTTGTATTTATAGTGTGCCGAAACAATTTTATTTTGCCTTTTTAAATCTGCAAATGAATCAATACTTGTCTATTTTTCTAATTTTACACATCAAAAAGCAATATTCCACCAATACACAGGTTTGTTTTCAATGCTTTCAAAACAGTGACAGTAAATTTGAGCACTCAATATTTACACAACTAAAAATTCTCTATGAACTTTGAGCTGTATGTCAATTCGTAGCATTGCATTTATTTGCTGGTACAACTCTCAAATGCGACGTGGCAATGCCACTATTCGAGTTATAAAGTATCATACCGTGAAAAATTAATGTTATTGAGTCGTATCTATACCTATGGTTATTATTGGTACATCTTTGGTTCTTCGTTATAAATCAGACATATTATTAGTTAGTTTCGTCCACTAGGCTCAAAATAATATCCACCGCTAAAAGTTGGGCTTAGTGCCGTAAAAAATTAATGAGATATAAATTATTTTATGAAAAAATTCCATATTTTTCTGCTCCAAGCAATCTATATATGAGATATAAAGCAAAAACTATGGTTTGACGACTATATATGTATTATGACATTTTTCACATAATTTTTAATTAAATAAAATTGCAGCGTTGAAAATATGAGACGACATATTTTTCTTGAGAAACAATATGGCTCATGAGAATGAAGAAAAAATGAGAGACAATAGAATTAATAACTTGATTGATAACAACAGAGAATTCATATTGTTGTTTAGTAGTATAATGAATCGGAATAATATGATGAAGCCATTTTATAGACAGTTATGTTCATTAATAATGATCGAAGGAGCAGTGATCACACATAAACACAAAAAATAAAAATGAAATGTCATCAATAAACCAGTGACGGGTAAGTTTACAATTTCATAAAGAAATGTATTGTAATAACAAATATACTATTATGAAAAAAGCAAAAAAAAACGTTTCTTGATAAATATGTACTTTTTAAAAATTTTCCGAATTATAATGATATGGAGAAGTATTAAAATTCAACAGTCAAGTCGTGAATTGTTAACTGTTGCCAAAATTTGTGAAAGTATTTCTTAAAACGTCATCTATTTATTCTATTTTCAAAATATTGTCTACATGATTTCATGATCAAAATATTCGAATTTTTGAATAAGTAATGACATCCTCTAATTCCTTATCACCAATGTTCCTTATTTTGTTGAAGATTTTGGCTACTCCTCGTTACATTGTACCAGGTTTTTCGATATGAATTAATCGAACTTTCAGTTTGTCAAATGAAACACTGTCCATTTTCTTTTGCATTACAGCTTTTTCCTCTCACATATTTGCATATTTTGGTCTGTCTTCCTATATAGAAGATCAACAGGACTATATTTTTGTTACTTATTCACCTCATAAAATTGTATTAATTAGTGAACTCCTCTTTGTAACATACGTCTATCGTAGGTTAATAGACAAATTGGGATTTTAGCTAATATCCCAGGACAATAGGCAGTTGGATGATGGCGCGCCACGTATGCCTATTCTCCCGGAATATTAGCTAACTGATTAGCCGGAAAATGACCAAGCGGCGTTTGTCTATTCACCTGGGACTTTAGCTAAAATTCGGATAATAGAATATTGAAAATAGTCAAATTGTTTAATAGTCAGAAAGGTTTTCGCGGTATAAGGGATAAAGAACAGTTAGACAAAGTAAAGCAAATTTTACTCGTTGATCCTCCAGACCCAAAACTTGCAATACTTATTATCATTATGTGAATAGCTATTAACTATTGCAAATCGAAAATGAATGAAAAGAAAAAAACAAACAGATGCTGTTATTTAGGTACTGTGTACCTGTAGAAGAGTATTATGAGAAAATTTTAGAGGCTCATGCTCAGACTGGTTAGGTTAGGTGAACAATGTGAGAAAAACCGGTGTTTCTTGTTTTAAAAATAAAATAAAATGTAAATCACAATGTCACCAAGTCTCCAAGTGTTGCAATAAATGATTGATTGACATGCCCAATAGCCTGTTATCCGAATTTTAGCTAAAGTCCCAGGAGAATAGACAGACGATTTTTCGACGAATAATCTATTGTCCGGTATTTAGCTAATACTCCGAGAGAATAGGCATGCGTTGCGCGCAATCAGCCAACTGTCTATTGTCCTGGGATATTAGCTAAAATCCCAACTTGTCTGTTGACCTACGATATGTCCACAAAAATTTGACGAGCTTCAGAATTATAGAATCATTGAAAACACAACAATTTTTCATCGACAGACATATATTTTGATATTCATTGAATTTTCCAAGATTGTTATGTTTTAAACATTCATTTTATCGTTTGGTTTTTTCTCTTCTAAATTTAACGAATATTTACATTCATAATTTTTTCATATAACTTGATTTTCAACGTCTTTCGATATCTTACTGCCATAGGTCTTCTTTTAGTATTCTCTCCTTCATTTTCTTATCTATACCCTTTCTTTAGCTTCTTCGTGATCTTCATCTTCTCCTTTTTCTTGTGCTGTCCACTTGAGGACCTGTTTGGATATTCTGTTATCTGACATTCTTTGTACATATACATACATTAGTTGTTTGGTTTCGATATCATCGATTAGAATCAAAATAAGTGTCCGATTCCCATTATATCCCTCATTCCGTTGTCCAATGCTTTCCTCCAAAAGTCCATTTCTGTCTCCATTAGTATTTTTTCCGTTGATTATTCTATCTGCCACATATGACATTATGCTGGAAACTCAATCAATAAACATCATGCTACTGTACTTTTACCCACCCTAATATAGTTAAATTGGTAGGACCACACAAGAAGACATCATAGTTATAGGATATGGTCAGTCAAAGTTTTGAATAATCACTTAATACTCGTTGTTGCTTAATTAAGCCTTCGCGAAAATACGTCTTTCAAATATTATATTCAAAATCCCAACATGAGTAATTATTACCTATATGATTACCATTCACAAGTTACCTTAATGATAGGACTTACCGACTTCTGATGATATATTGCTTGATAAAAAGAAAACATTTGCCAGTTTCATCTTAAAATAAGAAATAAATTCTTGATATTGAGTCTATTCTATATTCTATATTCTGGTAAGCTGGTTTGCAATCAATATTGAAAATATATGTTGTGAAAGACCGGTCATTTGACCGGCCGCCATAAGAATAGTATACCGTTAAGTGTCTGTAGAAATAAAAATCTTCGACAAATATTTATTTTTTTTATTGTACATTTGCGTAAAGTGATGATATTACCACCCTTTATCCCTCAGCTCCGTTGATGTATTCCTTTTAAAATCAGCGTCCCTTTTCAGAATTCAGTATAAAATTGACTACCGAATTCTCACATTTCTATTAAATTTCATTAGTTCAGTATAAACCCTCTCAACTTGTTTTATAACTGCGTACGTACGTACTGTATAATTTTCAACATCCTTTAACTGCACCGACACTTATAATCTTAACTGTATCTTAATATTATAATTTAAATAATTTTACTTTGCATTTTATGAAGAAGAGTTTCTAATTAACAGCGTGCAGCAATTATTGTAGCAAAATAAACTGAGTTTACACGACTTGATAAACAACGAGATGCTACTTAATTTACTTTATTCCAACAGTTGGTTTTTAATTTGAGATAGTTTATACTAATAGATCTACGGCTATGATTTAGTGAATGCAATTTACACTTCCTAAAATCTTCGAATAATTCCAATGAACGAAAAACGTCTGTCGATCCTGAACGATGTTTCTTTGTCGGTCTGCTACGAAGCGTCGTTACGAAGAAGATGACTAACTGTCAATAGTAGCTTCAGAAGTATGAAACAGGCTAAAAAATAAATTCCTCAATCAACAGTGGATGTATAAATCTTAATTAACTGTATATTTGCTCTTGTTAGCTTTAAAGTTCAGAAAGCTTTTTTTGTTTGGTTCAATTTTATTTAGTAATTAGCAATGAAAAATTGAATAATAACGGATTCGTTAATGAGTGTTGATTCTAGATACATTCTTGAAATAATAATCGTTGAATTTTACATAATTATGAAAATACCTTTGTTCATAAGCAATTATGGTACAACTGATTTCAGGATAAAGAAGTATAACCATTACCAGATTTAACTTTCACCGCTTTATATTTACATTCACATTAAGAATTTTGATATCATGCATTTCAATAACATACGAGATAGTACCAAATGAAAAAAGTTCCACAGAACAATTTTTGCAAGTTTGGAAACCTTAAGTAATCACAGGGAGTCAAATCAGATAGATATGACAAATTAAGCCTTCAATCACACAATTTGGCTCAGTTTTTTTGTAACAATGACACGATTGGACAGAATCATGATCATAATAAGAAAAAACTGTTTTATTCAACAAATACGATCTTAATTTCGACATTAAAATGTGTCAGATAATTAAAATAATATCGACCAGTGATCAAAATAATGGTCATTACCTTAATTACAAAAAAATTATTTCTACTTCCTTATGAACACATCCTTTGGACAAAAGTCATTATTTTTACTGTTTTTTTTTTGTTTGTAGGATATAATGACGACTTTAAGTATCATTCACAGTGATATCACGACACAAAAATTCACTTGGATCGTTCATTAACATATTCAAGCATTAGTTCAAATTTTTAATGCTCGCGAGCTTTTAATCAGCATAAAACTACTGCGGCACAGTCTTTATATAATTTTACAATGTACACTTTCAAGTAAATATTGCGAACTCGTTCGGTTGAAATATTTAATTAGCTATATCACCTACTTTTATTCGACCATTGCTAAAAACAATGTCATGGATTTAATCAACAATTTCTAAAGTAGTTGCAGTGAATGACGATCCCAGACTATCAGCATCATCTTTGTACATTTAACCACTTTCAAAAAATTTTAATAGACGGGGAACTTTGAGGATTGTATTTACGTAACTATTTTATCAGTTTCTTTCTGTCCTCGTACCCACAGCTGGGTTGGGCTTATCTACAAAAGTTCACCAAAGAAGTTGATAAGAGTTAGAAGTGAAATAACAAACTTTTGGATGGCTTGCAATGTTTCCCTATAATTTCAATAAAAAAATCATTTTATGTTGTAACTGAAAAATAATAAATATTAAGAAATAGTTGCTAATAAATAGCAAACTATTTACTAATAATCGAAAGAATGTGAGGAACTGTTAGGATTCCTGCGTCATTCAGACATCAAATTGTCTTTTTAGAAGTTGAAAATCACAGAAGGGAAACTTCTATGTACAATCGGTTATGATTGTTTTCGAAATAAAACATTAGGAATCTGAATCATTTCAAATGTTCTAACTATAAAAAAAATGAATCTACAAGCCCCATACGACGATTAATTTATTCATTATTGTAAAAATGCGAAATATGAAAAACTAAAAGAGACTTTATAAATGAGTCTTATGAACAACTTGATCGATAAAAGCGAATACACGATGTGGAACAATTATTATTGAAATTTTATTATCGCACTGGACGATAGCGGCTCCATTTATTCTTAATAGAGAATGAAAAGAATTTGGAACATTATTAAGGTAAGATAAGAAATTATATGTGGTTATACAAAAAGGTACTTGATTAAAAATGAAATATACTTGCAATATACGAGTAAAAAGTTTTTCAGCTCACAACACCGCTAATTACACATTTTGTTTCTTTCATCTCTTCCTGGTTTATCTTGATTTTGTTGGTTAGTTCTATTTCTTTAGATATAACACATTCAAAATTTCTTTGTTTTTTTTTTAGATACAGATTTTATGCAAGTTTGTCTTGAGAGGTTTAGTTACACATTCGTTACCTCTTTCGTCATTATAGGTCTTCTTTCAGAATCTGAATCACGGTATGTAAGTCATTCCCGCAAATGGTCTACACAGATTTTACATTCGACTTTTCTTAAATATTTATGCTATTGTTTTATTTTGTTATCCTACTATAAATCAGCTATGATTTTTATAAACTTACGCTAGAAAATTCCAAGGCAATCACTCACTCAGAGAGTTTTCGTAGTGGGAATGTGGAACATTGAACACCAAGGTGTTCTAATATATGAAGAGTTTTCGAATACTTATGTACTTATTGTCTGGGAAATGATTAGTAGAGATTTGCGTTTTTAAATTGTGTTATTTCTTTTTTCAAAAAACAATATCCAAATTAACTCTTGATATGAATATTGAAATATTGATAATCCAATACCTTAATATCTCTATAAAGCTTCAATTTCTCGTCAAGATTTGTATAGATATATTGAGGTAGGATAGTTTAGGTTAGGTCTTTATCAAAATACTTTGAAGTCAATTTTTTATCAAGCTTTCAAAATTATTGAAAAAAAATAATTTTAAAACAGAAGAGACCTAAAATCAAGAATGTTCTTGATTTAAGAACACACGTACAAACACAATAACAAGCAAGATTATTATGATAAATATTATCACTGTAGAGAATCAATGTTCACATTCTATGGTTGAAATTTTTCCCGGAATTGTTAAATTTATTAATAGCTAGGTATGGAGAAATATTGATCTATCCGTAGAAAATACAAGAAAAGTTACGTAAAACTTTTTTGAATACAAAAAAAGAAAAATACACTGAAAAGATAAAAAAATTATTATTGGGCATATTCAACGTCTAAATCCAGGATGAGAGTAATAAAAATGAGATTAATGGAATAGAATAGATGTTTCAAGTAGGTAATGCAAAAATTACTGTGATATTGCCAACATTCATGACATAAAATTATTTTGAAGAAGATTTGGCCAAGAGCTGAATTCGAATATTTCTAATTTGCTAATTTCTAAATCTCCATCAGATGTTTTAGATTATCTCTAGTTTTAACCGAATTATACCAACCAGAAATAAAGAAATTTATGCCAAAATAAATTCACTGCTCAATATTAGAGTGTGATTACCCAAATATACACCTATGTTACGTGAATGAACTTTTCTTATTGGTTTTGCTCACCTTCAATATCTGTAACAATCCCACTAATTTTAATATCAGTAATATCGTTCCTGACTCGAAGTCAATTTAGTATATTACTGAGTTCTCACGGGTAACGTTTGTAGAAATGTTCGTTATGAGATCTATGAGCAGTTATAGTGATGGTAATAATTCTAATGGATTGTTATATTGCTAATGTACTTCAAAATAAAGCCAAAAAACTATTTCTGGCCCGATCTTCACTATTAGTGCCTTGTTATTAACAGTTCAAAAGTGCTGCTAGAAATATAGTTACAAAAATAATGTAATTTTCTATTTACTATCCACTGTCATTGAGGAGGTACATAAATTTATTGCAACAGTTTTTAAAAAATCCAAATACGAAGACCAACTTTGTGTGGCACATACTGTCCAGAAGAAATAAAATCCATGGTGCGAAGCAAACCGCAGTTAAAAATTTATATCATCGAATTGGTCAATGAAGCATAAACAAATAAAGTGTGACCTTCCTTAAAAATTCTTTTTATTCACAGAATTTTCAAAATATATATTGAAAATAATCTTCACTTTGAGCTCAGCTGCCAAAATCCAAGTGCATAGATTTGAATTTGAAGCAAAAAATCATCAATTATATCTGAGGGTTTATTAAGATTTATAGGACAGACATATATTCACAACTGTTAATTCAATTTGTGAGGCACAAAAATCAGCAATGATTTTCTTTTCCCCGCTTCTCCGATGTTAACTTTAATATATTGATATATTGATGGTCGGCGAAAACATAGCAAAACATCTAGCACATTCCAAGAGCTTTTGTTATATTCATACTACCCTATTTGCAATGTAGTTCATTCACGTACTCCAGCTCCAGCTTTTCTCTAGCTAAGAGTCCCTCACCATTCCAAATATATTTTCATACATACTCAAGTACACAAAACACGCTTGTTATAAACTAAACATTGATGAGGGCAAAGGAACGCAAAGTTTTGTGTAAATTTGTAATTAAATGAATTGGATTCATTCGATTATTCGACACCACGACGGCTATTTTGTAGAGTTTAATTACAGATGCAGTTAAAGACATCAAAACTTTTTTCCTTGAAATGTGTTTCTATTAAACTGCACTCCAGCTAACATACCATTACCAGTATTATCATCTCTAATATTTTCATCAGAATTTTATCAGAACATAAGCTATTTTGTTTTCCGTTCTGCTAGACGTACAAACTCATTTAACATTGTAGTTGAACCAACTAATATCAGGTTTTTATTTCGGAGGTAACGAGACCTACTCTAGATGATATAAATCCTGTTGTTTGTTTTAAAACCAAGTTGACTGCTTTCGAGTTACCACATTTCATTAAGTAATTAAAAAATAAGTCACTAATCAAAAGATATTTCATTTGCTTTTCTGTAAAATCGTTAACCTATAAATTATAGTGATTTGTTTCATCGAAGATATTAGCATCTTAAACGGAGATATACGTTACCAATTAATAAAAATGATATAAAAAATAAGAGGTAATTATTCAAAGCGGTACAAGACAAGCATAATGCAATTTCGTATATATATATATACGCAATCTTACATACACGTGCTCTGGTATTTTTGGCAGATTGGCACATTCGGACCGGTCCACTTACACCTGTCTTCCGACTTTTGAACGAAGCATGTATTCAACACCATGAAAATACACTTCATTCCATATATACAGGGTGTCTCGTTACGTTTTGACAGTCCAATTCCACGAAAACTGTTGATGAGTTGGATGAAATTTGAGCACTATAAACTGATGTTTTAATGGTTTATTGTGAACCCGACATTTTTTATTTCATAGAACTTCCAGTACAAAATTTTATTCAAAACTTTTTAACACCATACTTGAATATCATTCTATAAAGAGGTAATGATTATAGAGCTATTTATTTTCAATTGTGATGAAGGATTCATCATCATCAGATTCTTTCATTGTATCATTGTGACGATTATTATAGATTGCTTTGTATTTTCATGAATCGTAATACGAAATAAGCTGGGACACACCATTGTGTCACGTTCATTTGCGTATTCATAGTCGAGAATAATCGTATTTATATGCAGTTGAGAATGTGTATAGTAATCTTAATAGAAAGTGTTTGAAATATTTAAAGATACTTAAAACATTGATCCTGGTCGAAAAATGGAATTAAATCTAATACTTTCGACGTGAATTAGATAATCAACTCGATTCGACTTCACGAGTCGTCGTGATTCGCTGGTTTTCCAAGTTCAACCGTAGTCGGACTTCGCTATAGGATGAATTTCGTGGAGGTTGACCATAATCGGCTGTTGTGCCAGAAAACATCGATGTCATGTGACATACCGTGAGATTGAGGCATACTTTGACATCAGTTTCACTCGCATACATTCATTATTGCATGAACATACCGCATAATATATCGATCGCTGAAAAAAAGCTCGTGTCGATTGGTGCCGTACATCAAAAAACGTCAGGCGTGACAGACATTAGAACGAGCCGAATCCAACAAAAACTGTTCGTGCACTAAGTACTTTTTTCGGAATAACTGGACATGTCGCCACCGTTCCATTAGAGCAACGTAGATTGGTCAATTCTGAATGGTAAACCAGCATTTGTTTACCAAAAAAATGAGGGAAACTAATCGCAGAAGTCGAATCATTCTCCACCACGACAAAGCGAGCTCTAACACGTCAGTTCAATTAAAGACGTCAAAACATCGAATTGGGAGGTCATGCACGGTACTCTTCTTGTATGGTACCCAAAGATTTCTTCTTATTCGCGCAGATCAAATTCTGTCTCAATCGGAAAAAAAAATGCTTCGACAATTGCTACAAACGCATGCAAAAGTGCAAGAATTATCTGAACAACAATAAAGCTATATCCAATTATAAATATAGAAAATATGCTACATATTTATTTATAGAATATGTAGAGAATGTGCACAATTTTCTACAAAAATTTCTTTCTTCATAGGATAATTCCAAGCTTAAGTGTCGAGCAAGCATCAAGAACTGGTTCTTCTCCATTCAGTAAAACTAAAGTTGCCAAACGTCCACTTATACCGATGAAAACGTGATAAATACCTAATCTTCAAAAAATGGAATTTCTTGTACAAGCATCAGGAATGAAAGTCCAATATAGATAGGCGATTGTGTGGTTTCATTGTTTTGTGATATTGAGAAGACTCCATAGATATTTTCTAGATCTATTTCATTTAACTAATACAGTTGAATATGCGTATTCTTGACGTTGTTTTAGTTAGTCTGTGAATAAGCTTTCAAATATTTCCCAAAATTTAAAATACTTTGTTTTTTTTTCACTTACCACAGTGAGTAGAGTTCAAGTTTATAAAAAATATTTTAGCTGGAGTTTCATAAGAGTTTTAGTTGGAATCTCATTTTCCACCAGTTTCCAGTATACCTTTTTTTTCAGACTATTCTGACCGCTCACCTATACTAAGCACAACAAAAAATTTCACAAACCACATAGAAACATATGGCAAAAGCATTTGTTTACCTCGCAGCGGCTATTTTTAGAAGAGTTGAGACAATTCATTGGATTTCTCAATTGCTGAACAAACAAACATCCTTCTTTTGATAGATTTCGAGTAAGAGTAAGATCACAGAATCGGATTGATGTGTCGTGACGAGGCTAACCAACAATCAACTACTTTTTTTGGAAGATTGGATGTCATGCATGGAAGTCGTAACCATCACACTTTACGTAGAATGACAAATAGAAGAGAGGGGCAAAATCCTCTAAACTTAGTGAATTATTTCTTTTATGTTTGTTTCCCGTATGATTCTTCAGTTAGTGGTCAATCTACTCAATGTTACGCTTCTCAAGGCAAGTTTATGTCCTCTAAGGTACTAAAAGTCGAACTATTTTGTATGTAAAGATAAATCTAGTTCAGAAAAATGACCCACTCACATATTAAAATGATTTCTGTTTTATTCTATCAATGTCTAGATTGAGACGCAGCATGATTTATTTCATTTATTATCGAACACGCACTTAACTCACGATCACGTTATTTTTGTGATATTTGCTATACCAGCACTCACTTTTGTACCACCCGATACATGAATACCACCAACGGTTACAAAAATTCTAACTTAACTATTGATATTGGTCGATTTTCTAGTTGCAGAGTGCATCAAGTTAAACTCTAAAGGCCTCTTTACATAATGCAATAGAACGTGCAAGAAATTATATACAAGTCTTTCTATGCAGTGAAAGTAAATAAATTCCTAACTTAAAATTTTATCGAATACTTTGTACGTAGTTTAACAATGAAAATAACCAAGTTGAGTTTTACGTGTTAAGCTAAAAATAACTAGATTGCAACTTGCACGCAATAAAAATTGCTCAAGATCAAGATCTTGCATGAATCAATCAGATGAACTTCATCTGCGTATGCTTTTGATCAAGAAATATTGCGTCTTGCATTGCAATGCACGTTGTATTGCATCAGGTCAAGCGGTCTTAAGAAGCATTGTTTTGCACACATTTAATTATTATTTTCACATAACACCTCCTGAAATTGAAGAAGATCTTGCTAAACCATTAAAACTTACCAAACGTCAGAGCGTCATGAAATTCTCACGTATTTGAAAGAGTTTTCGAAATAAAATGCATCTCTTAGGTTGATTAAGCTATCGGAATAATTTTCTATAAAGTTCTGAATAATGGAAGGGCGGAATATAGTAATAAATTCTTATTTGGAATCGTGGAATACCAAAAATTAGATCATAAAATATCGAAAACATCACTTTGTTAAATAATATTATGTTTATGTTTCTAAATGTTCTTTATTTTGGGTCTCTTCAGTATCAAAATTAGTTTTTTTTTTAGTAAGTACTGAAAAGATAGATAAAAATTAACTTTTCGACTGTTATTTAAGTCTTGAAACGGAATCTAATACACGAAAAAGAGAATTTATAGAAATGGTTCGCATTCATAAGAACGAAAAAGCTATAAATAATAAAAAATACCAAAATAATTTTAGTAAAATTTATAGATCTATTTTGCAAATTCTAATAAAACTACAAATAATTTAATTGATTACTGCTACATATTTGAAATGTAAGGACTAAAGAAAAATTGATTTTTCTAATTATAACACAGCTCTATTTTGATATTCATTCATTCAAGATGATCTATTGATTAATATAAATACGCAAATTGTAAGTGGCAATCATCTATCTGTTTTAATATTATTAAAAAAACTAATTTTGAAACAGAAAAGACCTAAAATCAAGAACATTTAGAAACATGAACATCAAAAGGTCTAAGAAATAAGAAAAAATAAATTTATACCGGCATTGATGAAACAATGTTTACCTACCGTAACGTTGAACTTACATATTGAACTGAAGCCAAACAAAATCTGAAAAATTTTGACAATATCCTCCACAAAATTGCAAAACTGAAAAACTCAAGAATTTTTTCGAATCGAATCAACTACACTAACAAGAAAATTAGAAAATGATTTAATGAAATAATTCCTATTAATATTTTCCAAAAATTTGGAGAAAAATGTCGAGAAAGAACTGAATCACTTTTTAATGAATGCAAAGAAAAAAATCTAAAAGAAACCAATTTAAAAGACCTAAAATTTCGAAGCATAAACATATCAAAAGGTCTAAAAAATAAGTAATTGAAAAAATTTTATTATGTATAGGTACATAACTTAGGATCATTTTGGAAACCTTGTATAGTTTGTTCTCATATTCAGTATAAAATATTGAAACTTTTTAATCGTAGCACACCCTGTATTTCAACATTAAACTTGTATCACAGAGTACGATATCAAGTAATTAGATGAAAAAATAACTACATTTTACGGTAGTAAAAAGTACCCCAGTGATTCGGAAAACGGTCAATTTAATGTTTTCCAATCAGACGTCGCTATTTAAAAGAACAAAATGTGTCAATAAAACATCCACAGTACGTGAATACGTAAATGAAAATGTCAGTAACAACCCAATAAGATAACATTTTATACAGACAATAAACAAATTTATTGCTCTGTAACTCATGCAAATAATTTCGTCACATTCATTTTTAATTTGAAGTCTTATTTCAATTCACGGTATTTTATGACACAATTAAAAATAAGAGCAGTGTTAATATTCAAAGAGAACATTAATAGCCTAATAAAGTTTTGAGGATTGAATTAAATCACAAGATACATTGTATCGTTTTGAGAGAAAAATCAACTACCTAAATGCCACACATTGAGATTCACCCAATAATAAAATAACTCTATGTCGCCTATTTTCTACCTGTTATAGAAATTTTTATAAAAATGTAAAATATTTTATTATAGGTTGAATGCTCATGAAAGTTTATCTAATTATGTGAAAAGATCGTTAATTATATTTATCATATTTTATAACTTCTGTCCTTTGTTAATCGAGGAATTTAACAGAGTCGGATTTTATGTTACAAATTGGGTTTCACACGATAAGTACAGTCTCGATTCCGTTTAATTGAAAAAGACTCATATTGAGACGGCCACCTAACCTTACCTAACCTAACCTAACCTAACCTAACCTAACCTAACCTAACCTAACTTAACCTAACCTAACCTAACCACAGATAATCAAAATGAAATTTTCAAATTGAAAAATGGCACATGTGGTGATAGCGTAACCATCAATATTGCGGATTTACGATAATTATGAGAATGTAACAAGTATAAGCATCATGTAAAGCCCAATAAAATCATGCATGTTAGTTGAAGGCTTCGTTACCGTTGCGTCACTATTGCTGTTCATTAACACTTAATATTGAATTATGCTGTGAAGATTCGGTTACATAGCTCCTTAGAAATATTTTTGAGTTCCGAGAAATCCACATGAAGATGCCTCAATTCTAAGCTCAAAACAATCACAGTGGAAAGAAACAAGCAATCATAGCAAGCGGGGGAAAATTGACAAAAGTATGGAAAGCTAGAACCACATCAAGAAAAGGAAGAAGAATTTGTCCTTGGGTGTTAGTAGAAGGCTTTGTTACTGTTGCGCCACTACCGCTGTTCATTACTACTTAATAGTAAATAGTGCAGTGAAAATTTGGTTAAGTATTTCCTAAGAAATATTTTTGGGTCTCAAGATATACACATGGATATGTGTTAATTCCAAGCTCAAAACAATCACAGTAAAAAGAAGCAGGTTATTACAGCAAGAGGAAGAGAGATTAACACAAGTTTACAAATCTAAATCCTCATTAAGAAAACGAAGAAAAATTGGTCTCTGGGTATAAGTTGAATGCTTTGTTACCGTTGTGTTACTACTGCTGTTCAATAATATTTAATAGTGAATTATGCAGTAAAGATTTGGTTACGTAGTTCTTCAGAAATGTTTTTTAGTTCTGAGAAATTAGCAAGGAGATGTAGCAATTTCAAGCTCAACATAATCACAGTATAAAGAAAGCAGACAATCAAAGTACAAGCGAGGAAGATAAACGCCAGTATCGAAATTTAGATCCATATTTAAAAATAGAAGAAGGAATTCCTCCTCGCTTGTAATTTGTAACTGTTATGCCAGTGCCGCTGCAAATTGATTCTCGTTATAAAATAATACAGTGAAGATTTTAAGTCGTAATTATTCATAAATTTTTAGCAAAAAATTATAAAAAAAAACATCGCACTTTGATACCAAATTCAGGTAGAGGAAAGTTAGGTTAGAATCTATGCATGCAGTTGCTATGAGGAGTTAACAAAATGCAAAATGCATATAAAACTATCTCACCGTGTAGTCGAGTTTTTAAGAACATCCGACTCTGTGAAATGATCATGAAGAGATTCAAAATAACCCTATTATTTGACATCATCTCTTACCTGAGTTTCACCTAAGGGCCAAGACATTGAAAACAAAATACTAATCTACCATGAAAAATATCCAGTACTCTATATCGATAATCAATTTTATACAAAAATGGAAATTGTTTTATATTGAAAGTATATTTAGTGACTATGAAAATTATTCCGGTTCAATGTTGATGACGATATTTTCCAGAAAAACGGTCTCGGAAGCTATAAATATCATAATGGCTTTCTTAAATATAGAATATCGTGATGAAACATGAAAGGGCCAATTTATAATTTATAGCGTTGGGTAGTCCGTTCCAGAAATTAGTCTGAGGCATTTTTATTATGCAATATCATAATTATATCACAATTCCTGCATGCAGATATAATTTTCCTTTATAATCAATTGATCCATTTCCATTCGCTGAACAATAAAAATTACCAATTTTTTCTCATTTAATAGCTGGCAAACAAAAATAACGAATCATGTCTATAGTAGGGGAGCCCACGATTCTAAATGGAGATTTTCTCGAGATTCATAGAGTCCTATTGGGCTGCAAAGCTTAGGTAATCATTGAGGAAGCGGCTGTAGATGTCCAAATATGTAAAAAAATACTGTTGCATGGACATATTCGAGCTCGACAGATATTGATAATATTAACGTCCCACGTATTTTCAATAATCGTTTCGCATGATACGCATGGCCGTATCAATCGATCGTCTGAGCTTTTCTAAGTGAACCTAAAGAAAGCTCTCTTTCAATGATCTGACGATTACCGTGTGACGCAAACTCGCTGCCTTTATTATGATGTTAAATAGAATTTACCATATCAAAATACTCAAGGTTAAATTAAGTTATACGAGGATCATCCCAAATATATCTAGCCTGATCTAGAGATGACGGTAGTTGCTTGAAAGATACCACTGTATTAGAAAGTATATAACCCATACAGCATTTGTTTCAAGTACGCCACGTTGTTTAGTATTTATTTGGTTGCCATCAATAGTCAATGTTTTCAGTGAATTGGTAAACATGTAAGAAATTGGTCATCGTTATGTGATGCAGCTGATAAAGCTGAACTAGTTTCTACTCTGGGTGAGACTGTTACTTCGTTAACAATAGTAGAATGTTGGATAACAGAGTTTGAACGAGACCGTACGACCTACGAAGACCAGCATCGCAGTAATCGACCAAATAATGGGATGAGAACAGAAAATCTACAAAGCGGTACTGCGGTACATCGCGTACCAACTAACAATTGGACATGAGAAAGCCGTGTGCACAATTCGTGCCACGTTTGTTCACAATGGAACAAAAACGACGCAGTCCCATCTGCAGGCAAGATCATGCAGTCAGTTTTATGGGAGGTGCGTGGGATAATTTTCATTGACTACCTTGAAATTGGAAAAACTGTGAACAACGAGTATAATGCGAAATTATTGCAACGTTTGAGAGGAGAAACGCTCATATTTGACTGAGAAGAAAGTTTTGTTTCATCAAGACAATCAACACCAACTGATACATCCGTTATTGCAATGAACAAAATTGATGAATTAAAGTCTGAATTGCACCCTACTTGCTAGATTTAGGCTCCTCGGATCATTTTCTGTTCCTAGACTTGAAACATGGGCTCGGTGGTCAAAGATTTTCCAACAATAAGGAGGTGATGTGGGTATTTTTAAGAAACTTGAGATTATTATTATCAAAAGGGTATCAAACTCATTAAATATTGATGGTAAACGTGTTTGGACCTTAAAGGATATTACATTGAAAAATAAATATGTTTTATCCAAAACAAATTTTTCTTTGTTGGGCTAGATACTTCTGTCGCCATCCTCGTATATGGGCCATTTATATGAGTCCTTGATGTCCCAAAATGTGATTTATATCTAGAAGGATTTGCCTAATCTAACTAAAAAAATTTAGATCATTGAATTCAATTAATTGGAAAGCTCAGGAAGTAGTATGTAAAAAGTAAATAAAAAAGTGTCTGTTTTTAAGTAGAATGCTTGTATTTATAAGAAAATAATTGAGAAAAATTTTTATAAATTAATAAACTATGGACAATACTTATATTGAAGAACAACATTCATCAGGGAATAGTTAACATACCCGGCACTTTGGGTCGTAGTGTATTCTAAAAACTAAACACCAGGTTTCATAATTCATGAGGTGAGATTGTGGCCATTTGGACGATATTATTTCTAATAAAGTTTTCCAATATATGTTCTCTATGTCAAATGCTCATTTCTTTAAATACAATGTTTTTCTTTTTTTTCATAGCAATTTCCAAAATGCAAAAATTTGTATATTTTTATCGATTTTTTGAATGAATCGCACAATTCATATTAGGAAACGTCACTATAAACCTCACTGCCTTTTTCTGAGTATTTTGACGCAATTTTTTGAAATAATTAAGGTACTTAAACTTTTCCATTGTTTCAGCTACTCCAACTTTATTAGTTTTTTTTACATTCAACTTGGTGGATGTTTTATTCTTCATTAAGTTTCTTTGGTATTAAAGGATTTTCAATTCTGCGATTTTTCTTTTGTTATGTTTTGTTTGATCATAGTTTCTAGTGAAATATTTAAGTATTTCTATTGTAGAATAAGAGGAGTGAGGATATTGCATATTAATAACAATAATTTTATAGTTATAGTTAGTTAATTGTTTATTTCCTTCGTTTACATTTATTCTTAAAATTTTATGATTTATTTTTTTCTTCGGAATAATATTGAATATTCATAGTTTGACAAAAAGAAAGTTTAAAATATGACAATTATTGATAACAATTTTATTTAACTGATTTTATTTAAAACTCAGGATACCCCAAAAATATTTTCTATAAATACATGTGAATATATTTCGAAAAATTAACGGGAAATTGAGGACTGAAAAATTTTTTGAGTAAACTAATAAGTATTTGTAAACAAACATCCAAACGCCTTAATACCTCGGAGGTCGCCTTGTTCATATGGCACAATTAACATTTGAACAGTCGTTAAGCAATATGTGGTCTGTCCTCTGTCAGAATGAAATTTCGAATATTGTGTTCTTTTAATTATTTGACTGTCAGCATCATTAATTCAATTAAAAGATAACAATCAGGAAGACAGTTCATATTATGTGAACGTCAAATTAATCCTTAAACATCTCAACAGGGAGCTGAGTTGATGAAATTGGCATATTAACTGTATTTGTACTGTTCTAAGATCTATCACGTTGGTCTGTTGACTTTTCAGATATTAATTATAAATAAATGTTCAAGCAACAACATAACTATAGATAATTTGGGTTTTTATAATGAAATAAACTTAAAAATGATATTTGAGCCTTGTAAAAAATTCTACAGTATTGATTTTCCTAATTAAATGGAAAAATAATATAGAATCGTATCATGAAAGAAAAAGAAGTAAACATTGCTGGCTGTGTAGAAGATCAAATCATATAATACGAGGTCTGGTTATTAAATAGCGAGACTTCGCGCATAGAGGGCGCCCTATAAGGGTTGGGCGAGAGTAGAGACTTGGGTATGTAGATATTTTGATTATGCAAGTCCCTAAACACGTTTCTGTCACTATTATAGTATTTGTGCAGTAGCGTTTTGAAACAAACAAACGTGTTTGGTTCTCGTGCCCAAAACCATGTGTGACGAAAAACAGGAGAAATATATCAATCTCAAATTTCTCATTAAATCGAAAAAAACTCCGACTGAGTGCTATAAATTGTTGCAAAAGGCCTATGGGGACAATTCTCTCCCTAACTTAACCAAAATCAACTAAATTGTGCGTGAAGATCGACGAATGAGCATCCGGATGATTGCCGAGGCTGTAAACCCCGATAAAGAAACGGTTAGAAGAATTCTACAGAGGAATGTGAACGCACTCCAGTGCTCGAACACCAGCCGTACTCACCAGTTTTGGTACCGTGTTCCGAAGTTAAAAACTGCTTTGAAAGGGACCCGATCTGCAAGAACTATTTAATAGCCAGACCTCTTGTGCACAATAATAATGCACTCATTTAAATGGAAATCAGGATATATTTGTATCATTCACCTTTCGTTTGGAAATGGTAATATTTACAATGAATATGGGATTTTGTTTTTGTTTGGAAGCTAGTGAAAACGAATCTAAATAATTTTTTACAAAACTTCAATCTAGTAATACCTACGATACTGCTTATTTGGAAAAACCACCAAAAGATCAGTTTCTCATATCGAATTAAAACAAAATAGGGACAAAAAAATTTTTAAAGAATAAATTAGGTTAAAGAGAAATTCGTAGTATCAGGCCCACATTAAGTTTAATTCGAATTTTTTCTTACTACGGCTTCATTAATGGTTATACTTAAAACATTATCACGTTATTTGATATGTATTGCCGTAATACGGTAGCATCATTATATTTATGTAAATTAACAATTTTATTATTGAAATTGATACAGTGATATAGGTTCTGGAGTGCATGTCTGTGTGTTGTTATTTAATTAAGAGAAGCTCTATAATGAATTTATTAAAATCCTGTACATTTTTCAAATGTTGTATAATAACTTATTTTAATTTTCAGTATTTCCTGGCATGCAACAATTCCCATTTGAATATTATTCATAATCTTTCTTGAAAATGAACAAACAAACAAATTGATATGATTTTATTTTACAATTTGACTCTTTTAGATTCGAAGCAATCATGTAAAATATGAAATTGTCCAATTACCCCCACATTTTTTTTAAAAATAATAAAAAACATAGTTAAGGACAAAGCTTTGGATGTTTATTCCAGTTATTGGGGCATAGAACGACACTTTTTCAATCACATATAGAGGAAAAGAAATGAAGAACAAAAAAAGAATTCGTGAAAGTTAAATTTAAAAACTGGATTTAAAAATTCGTTAAAAATAAGAGCTAATTTTTGTCTCAAAAAGGTTTGCTAATTCTTGTAGTACAAGTTTTTGTAAAAAAATACTCTCATTGTTTATTTCATATTTATCAAATTTACTGGTTAGTTTATAAAATCCCCAACTCGTGATACAATCATGATTTATTGGCAGTGTTCGTGTTTTTTTTTACTTAAATCAGATTTTTTTTATTTTCATTGGATTTTTACTTATTCATTACTTTATATACGTCAAATTAATACAGATCTTAAACAGCATTATAAAATACAATTGAAGTAAATTTCGTGCCAGAAGCTACGCCTCTAACATCATTTTCAACACTGATAGATCAGATCAGATTTAAATCAACGGACCCTGCTTATTGGGCCAGTAGAATAGAGTGCAGGTTTTTTTTGAGTAGTTACCTAACTAACTCAACCACTGTTCTTAGTATCCATATTATTAAGTAATTTGGAATTAAAACGCTCAAGCCTACCAGCCATTATGCAATGTCTTTATTTTTTATAAGAGGGTAGCAAAAAATCGTCTACATGCAACGAAATCAGAACTACTTCTGAAATCACGTAACTCTACGAAATTTCGTAAAGTTTGGGAGTTTTATCACATTTCACATTACGAGTTGGGGATTTTATAAACTAACCGTGGTCTTTAGAGGTTGAGCCAAAGTGTTTGGATAAGTTTCAATGCGGTAAGCGTACTTCTGAGAGAAGTAAGATATTTATTAAAATATGACTTGATGCGAGGGTCACAAGCAGTAACGTAGTTGGATGCATACCATGGAGTATTTACAAGAATTATAAGTACCTTTGACTGAAATATTTATAGAATTGCTATATTTGTGTAGGATGCAGGTACACATATTTGAATAGCTTAACTCGAGACAGGTTTCAGTAAGACTTTGTATATCAGCAGCTTAATCTCGATTGTTAGTTTGGATATTCGACCTATTAACCAGTATAGTTTATTAAATTTTTAGCAAATTGCTTTCTCTTGGTTAGTATGTGTGTCCTCTAGGTTAGTTGTCGGTTGAAATAAATTTCATGGTAGATTGCGCTAAGTTGTACTTACAAGCTGCATTGAAGTTTCAGTAAAATTTATTAAAGAATTTAGAAAGTTAATGATGATTTTCTTACTTCCACGGACTATAGGTACTTTCAAATGTTTTGAACTAAATACAAAAAAGTCTGAAGCATCAATGAATTATGAATATGTTATTTTGTACTCACACAGAATTAGATTGCATGTTTTTCCGCTTCAAACTTCACATTTTCAACTGGCAAAATATACAAATGAATGGACAGCGCAGTTCGGGCACGTCTTTTGGTAATATCTCAAGTATAAGCTGGCACCATATAAATTCTTGAAAGGTTTAACATCTCATAACACAGGTTTAATATTGTTTAAAAGAAGTTGACAGATTACTAAGTCCATAACGATAATCAATTCGTTGATAAATGATAATAGAATTTATATCGCAATTAATAAACATTGAGCTGTTAAAAATTTGGTAAGAGGTTCCAAAGAAGTTTATATGTATGAATAGAAGGCTATGAAAAATACTTTTTAAATATATTAAACGTTTCGGTTCATTTAGTCTTGTTTTTCATATATTGTATTACAAACTGAAACTTGAGGGATGCTTCAATTATTATTCAATTATTTTTAAAATATTTCAGCTACTAGTAAGCCGTGTAAAATATACGCGTACCTACAATGAAATTGCAGATTTTATCATATATTCTAAACGCCCTATAATTATAATGGATTGAAAAACGGAGAAAGAATTTATTATTTTTTGGATACCTAAAAATTATTATGTTACCAAGTAATCGAGGTAGTTGCTTCCTATTTAACTTATCTGGGCGTGAGATATGGCTACTCGTTCGCAATCTTCGTGATTGTTATTACGGTAATTATCGACATCGCAGCGGTTACAGTAATTATTTTTTTCGGAAGATTTTCGTTTTCGAAGAAAATGGTCGATAACGGTATTGGTATTTTGAAAATAATTTTTGTAATTAAATATCTAATTTCCGGTTTTCAAATTAAAATGAAACAGACTTGATAACATCGCATACACTTTTTAAAACAATTTGTGGATAATACGTTCTTTGATATTAGTATCAAATTTATCAGAATTCTCAAGAATTTTCGTTAATTTATATTCACTAACACTCGAACTTACCACGAAGACTTTTGCATGTAAGAAATAAACAGTGACACGAATTGCATCCCTATAAATTTATTGTACCTTTCATATCCTTTTCATGTGTCCCTTGTCAATAATTGAATGAACATGTACAAATCATTGCATTGCTATGAATTGTACTAGAATGATAGTAATATATACAGAGTGAGTTTTATGTAGGAAACGCCTCAATTATCTCGGAAACGGCTTGTATGGTTTTTATAAATTTTTGTGATACGGCCGGTATTATGATAGTATTTACATCGTTGTCAGAATTTTCGTTTTTTCGGAAAAATAATGAATTTTGTTATTTCAAATGGATCACCCTGTATATTTCTTGCCATTCGAAGTTTATTGAAAGTTACAATAGATCGTTTATCTGAAAAAACACGAACTAATATTTTAATGATATTAGGATATGGTGATAGACATTGAAGTCAACAAGCAACGTTTAATATCTTTAATGATTTATATCCTAACCGAAATCCCATAACAAGATCTACTCTCAGTAAATTATTAAAAAATTTAACGAAACTAGTTCAGTAAAAGATTAATTAACGTTGGTTCAAGAGTTGACAGATGAGTATTTTGATAGACATGAAGAGTTTGAAGACCTAATTATGGAACAATTTTACAATCGAAACGATCCATATTCTTAGAGTGATGTTATGTTTTGCGATGAGGCCACTTTTTGTATTATTGGAAACGTAAATCGGCATAATTGTAGATACTGTTCACGTAACAATCCTCTTTAGAAGCGTGAATCTCACACCCAATAATCCGAAAAACTAACTAAAATTAATGTATGAGGTGGAATAATAGGTGACAAAATAATTGGTCCTTTTTTCATTGAGGGTAACGTATATGGTCGTTAGATTTATTGGAAAATAGTATTACACCTGAGTTGGCTCGGAGATTTCCAACACAAGATCGTGCTCTACTCACTATGCGTGTGTGGTAAGGCAATACCTAAATGATGTGTTTCCTAGAAGATGGATTGTAAGGCGGGATTTTCCTGTGGGGTTACTTAAAAACATCCTTTATAAAACAAAACCTACCAATATTCAAGAATTAAAAGATAGGATTACCACAGAGATAAAAATAATTGAGCAGTCAAGGATGTTGCAAAATGTATTGCCGTATGAAAACGCTATTAAAGAAACGGTTAAAAAAATTTTACACGAGGAATTACACATGAAAAAAGTCTGTGCGAAGTTTGTGCCAAACAATCTGACTTCCCGACCAAAAGTTCTTATGTCAACGGGTCTGCTCAGATTTCCTTGAAAGGTTAGAAAAAGATCTGCTTTGAAAGGGAGCCTATTTGAGTCGATGGAAGCGGTAAAGCAAAAAACGGCAGAGCTCCTAAAGGCCCCTCACCAAAGACATCCAGCAATATTTCAATCAATGGAAAAACGTATGGAAAGGTGAGTGATGGGGGAAGGGCAGTATATTGGAGGGGATCATTCGAATAAATTTTATAATAAACCCTTTTTCGTAACCAGTATCGTTATTTAATAGCCAGACCTCGTATGTTTACGTTAAATCGGCATGTTTGGAATGTCGGACTGTTAAGAACTACATTAATTGTGCTAACAATGTTACTATAGACAGTTGCTGGTATTAAATGAGCAACTGAAAATGCTTAGTATGTTGAAAAAATCAAAATTATCAAAATTACCTTTTTTAGAAAATTCTCAATGTTTTTGTTAAATTCACATGTTATCACTGCTCAGCTTTCCTAATAGTGGAATTTTGTCGGAATCTACGTATTACGCAGCCTGTATAATTGCAGCTTGCTGTTAATTTTTTCCATTGTGGCTCGCGGACAATATATTCTATAATCGTATAAGCCTGCCCAATAATATATTCCATGAAACCGGCCCTGTTGTATTTTGTTTATCGAATCTAAAGTTTGACGGATGCGCCGGGTACTTTTTTTACCTAAAAAAGTTTGCCTATTTTCCAATTTCCAAAAAGGTCTTTTTATTTGTTGGTGACAACCTAGAGATTTGTTAATACTATTTAAATGATGTTCTACTAGCCGTAGCGCAGCAGGCGGTAATTAATTTCATGTCATAGTCGGCATAGTAGAAAGTATACCAAACTGTTTATCGTTTGAAAAATAATTTACATTACAATTATATAAAGTACATTGTGTTGTTTCAACTTTGACAGGCATATTACAAATGTAGCTGTGAATCCGAAATGAAGACAGCAAAAAATACATGAAAAATACTCAGGATTCCAAAAACAAAACAATATACATACCGCCATAAGATAATCCATATTACAAATAAAACAGGATAGAGACATAGAGAAAGCAGGAGGATAAAATGTAAGGTCATGATCACTATGTAACATTTTGATGCGATGTTCTTCATAGTCCGGGAGCCAGGTGAAAATTTGGTTAATTATTTCCTTTCGAAAGATAATTGATGATATGCATTAGAGAGTTATGTAATAAAGCCTAGTGAACGTCAGCTGCGACTCGGATGATGGGATAAGTGGCAGTAGCTTCTCACGAACGACAAAAAAAGGAAATTGTGTGGTATATAAAAAAAATCAGCTAGCACTGAGTCGACGAAAACCTGGTCAGTTGATGCAATATATGCTTCCGCTTAACTCCTACGTAATAACATCCAAAATATCAGCTGGCGGTTTTTCCATTAAGATATAGCCAGCTGATTCATATATTCATTCACATCTACACATTAGCTATCATTGATAAAATTTTTATTCTAGATCGCTGAAATCTATGAAAATTTATTTTTTTTTTTCATGTTCGAGGCACCAACTGACATATAATACACTATCGTATAGTCAGCTGATTTTTTTTCCTCGAGATATTGGGATAGTTACAGTTCTACAAATTTTTAGTTGGGGGGAAATTATTAAATTTCTTTTTATTTCTTATATCATCCCACCCACCGAGCTGACTTTCACTAGGCTTTATTATACAACGTTCTGATGCATTCTACCAATTATGTCTTGAGAGGAACTTGGTCGTGTATTTCTATTGCTGGCTCCCGGACTATGTGAAGCATTTTACAGGGCAGGATTGGCAGATTACAACGCATTATGTGATAGTAAATGCAATATAATTTAATGAAAAAATGGTAACAACAACAAATAAAATAACCGATCACAATATCGCAAAAAATCGTAGAAATAAGACACACGGCTAACAATATTTGATATAGAGGAAAATTATAGGAAACATTGGGGCATAAAATAAGTATTTTCAAAATGTTTATTGGAAAAGTTTTAGTTCTCCTATCCAATTTTTTTGATTCAATAATATTTTCTATTGTTATTATGTATGTTATTATATATGGTCAATAAATGAAATTCTATTTTGGTTTCTGTGCACGAATTTCCTTTTAATGCTGTCAATACAACTAACATTGCTTGAATCAACATTAAATTTAGTGAGTTGTTAGTTTTTCGGAAAATATTCACTCATAGTAACTAATAAATGAGTTAAAATTAAATCGAAAAACGTTGTGTAATCTCTACTAATGTCCTGCTAATCTCCATCTAAGGCGGTTGAATTTAATTCAAAGGGATAAAAAATTATTTTAAAATCAGACAAACTTTAAGAAAGAATATCAAATGAATCAGATCGGATTATTTTCACCCTTTGATATCTGACGAATTCGATCTCCAACACCCTATTAGACAACAAAAAAATCAAAGCAGAAAGAGATTCTTTAAAACTCTTGTTAACTAGCTACCGAACATTTTATCGTAATTTCGTATCGATAAAATCCACCTAATTTGGTCCAAATTACTGGAAAGAGTTCCACAAGAAAGATTCGAAGTATTTCAAATATTCTGTTTCTGTTTTATTTCTTTTAAATTATATGTGATAGACGTGAAGCATTCGACAAACGAACCTTCCAATATCACCATGGCAGATATTTCAGATGCGTATCTCTCTAAGACTTATTTCATTTGAAGAGAGAACTACACATATTTTTAGTGATGGACATCTCATAAGATTCTTTTCATGAATGTCATATACATATATTGGTTAGGAAAATTAAACACCGACCTTCATGTATCCATCATCAGGGACTGAAATTATGATCAAAGTATAATGTAAAAATATATATCAAATTGTTAGTTACATCAATTATTTGAGAATTTCGGTTTCTCAAATGTTATTATTTCTTTACGCTTGATAGAAATAATAAGCTTATTGATTTTGGTTGCTATCTAAATTGTTTTATTATGTTTATTGTAATTGTTGTGAATTGAAAGCTAGCAGCAAATTCGATAGCAACCAAAATCAATAAGCTTGATGTTTCTGTCAAGCGTTACTTCGAATTTTGATTTTTAAATTCTATGAATTTAATAATTTTTTATATTTTTGATGACAGATGAAATCTTGACGTTTCGACTACTTCGGATTCAAGAAAAACATCATTTTGTGACCACTCTTGTGATAATTTAGGAAAATACAAAACAGTTTCTTCCGAGTCAATAGATTAATGGTGTCCTATAAAATGTTCGTTATATCACTGGTTTTCTTCGAAAAAATGAAAAAACTTTTCTAGCTCTTTCATTTAAACAAGCCCTCACCTTTCACAGCATTGATAAGCGTACGTTTTGGAAAACATTTGGTGTCTTAGAAATTCAAATTTATTTTGATTCAGAATATTAGGAGACTTTGGAAACAATTGTTGTTGTTAAAATAAAAATGTTTAAATTTGATTTATGCGACATTTGTGTGAAAGTGTTACAAGTGTTACAAGATATATTATTAATAAAATGTACAAAATGGATCATAGATCTGAAGAATTAGCAGATATTATTTAATTTACTGAGAAAGTCGACTGAATTCGAGATTGGCGGAAAAACTGTATAGGGAATGTTGAAAGTTTTAAGTTCTTTAAGTATCATGAAAACCCGTATATGGGTGATTCCGTTCTAACTGTGATATTCAATGTCCTGTATTGTTTTTTTGTACTAGTCATTAATTAATAATCAATTAATAAAAATTTTGTGTTAATTGAATAATTCTTAAGATATTTAAACATTATTTTTATACAATATAACTTGCCACTTAAAGAAAACTTATACTACATCACTTGAATGTCAGTACCGTGTCATGTCCATTCCTAGAATTTACCGATAAATTATTAATTTTTTTTGTCGTAACAAATGATTTAAACTAATTACCTTATAAATTCTAATGTTTATGATCAAACTGAGGAAAATTGATGCACTTGTTGTTTAATATCTTAAGTTACCATGTCAGTACCGTGTCATGTCCATTCCTAGAATTTACCGATAAATTATTAATTTTTTTTGTCGTAACAAATGATTTAAACTAATTACCTTATAAATTCTAATGTTTATGATCAAACTGAGGAAAAGTGATGCACTTGTTGTTTAATATCTTAAGTTACCATGTCAGTACCGTGGATAAATAAGTCAGTACCGTGGAACTCAAAATCCGACATTTGTGTCTTGCTCGTGATACTTTGAAGTTGTAGTAAATTCCTCTTAGAGTTTTATTTTTACAGTAAAATAGATGAATAATATGCATAAAAAAGTTAGAAAAGTTAAATTTTAAAATCTTGAAATTTTGAATACAAAAAATCACAGTTAGAACGGAATCACTCATATATATATCAGCGAAAATTTTCTGTAAATTTATGGGCTGGATTAGTAGATGATTACATAATAGGACCATACATGTTTCCTTAAAAACTAAACGGAGAAATTGCATATTCTCCACAGATATATTACCAGAACTTCTGGAGAAAGTTGCTCTTTATATCCAACAAAATTTGATATTCCAACATGATGGAGCTTCTGTACATTTTTCAGCAAATGTACGACTCCATTCAAATGCCACTTATGGACAGGACGAGATGGGCTAATTGGTTAGCCAGCTAGGTCTTCGAATCTTACTCCTCTTGATTTTTTTCTGGGGGGATATATGAAGTCTCTCGTCTATCAGAGTCCGGTAGGAAATGAGGAAGATATTGCTGGTGGTATACAAGCAACAAAAAATTTCTAATACATCTGTAACATGTGCTTATCAATGCTGCAAAGAGTCAGTGCTTGCGTTTTGTATTTCTGTAAATAATAATAATAATCACAAAATTATGTTCTCCTTTTTTTATTAAGGAATATTGGTAGAATACAAAAATTTAAAAAAAAGACATGTTATCTATTAGTGGAGAATTCAGGGGTGGAAAAAGGGTCCTTGACCTCTGCTGCACGCCTCTGAAAAAAATAGAAATCATCTATTCATGTAGAAACAAGTAGTTTAACAAACTGATAATAGCTGAAAAATTTCAATAACAATCAATCGTACCATTTGAAATTTATTAACAAAAATTCGTTTTATTTTTAAAACTCAAACACCCTGTATTTTGGAAAAGATGCGTTTCCGGAACATTGTCCCTAAAGCATTTGGAGTCGAATTTAAGGAAACCCTGTATGATTGTCAATTTAGAATTACGATACCTACGAAAATATAAATAATTCACGACTCCGTACTAACTGCTATTAGCAACATAATGAAATATTTCACAGAAATATATAAACGATTTATAACATTCAGTGATAATTATTACCTAGTTAGCCATTATCGAAGTATATTCAGTTTAGTAGACTGATCCCCACCGTGAACCGTAACTGGATGGTACACGATGGTAGATTTAACGATATTCGTCTTCTCTCAGCATGGGTTCAACTCATCACCTTCTTCGGCGGCATATCGCCACTTCTGAAACGACTTCTGCCTCTGACCGCAGATAATTCACTTTTCAAAATACGCAAATAAAACAATTTCGTTACTCCTCGGCCACCAATAAACCACCCATATGGCGATTCGCTTGTGAACAGGTTTTTACGATCTTAAGGGTCCATGGTGAAAATATATACAAAGAAATTATCATTTTATCTGGTAGTTATTATTACTAAGATCATTAATAATCGTTGGTCTGTTAAGTATAAATTGAATAATCAGTTTTTACTCAAAAAATAACATATCCAATTGAAATTTTCACTAATTTTTTAGTAGGTACAATAGAAGACAGAAAATCTGCTATGCGTCCTGGATGATTATGATAAGGAGGGGGCTGTAAGAATAAGTTCACGGAATTAGCAAAGATTAGAAGTTCAAAGACCTGCCCAATAAATTGAATAACTGATAAATGTCAAAACAAAAGTTATAAAATGAAATGACAAATGAATAAATTAGAAAGATGAAAATGGCCAATATAAATATGAAAATAACACCGAATAATTCTTTCAATACGTCAGTTAATTTGCCTTTCACATTAATATTTTGCCCATACTAAAATACCAGGTAATAAGTATGCAGTTACAAACAACTACAATTCAATTGCACATTCCTCATAAAAATCGTAAGTCTGCTTCGTTATTGACACCTGCCGAAGCTTCTAGTCTAAGTACCTTGGAGAGTTGTACAAGCCGTCCGTGTTTGCACGCGAAAAATTTCGTTTTTCTTACTATAAACTAAATTTCGCCGGAGAATATACGAATTGATAGTGAAAACTGAAAGCATTACTAACTTTCAGACATAAAAAAGTTTCATTGTCTTATTGTCAAGTATGATCAAATTTTGCGGTAAAGTGGAATGGAACCTTAAAAGTTTTTTCCAAAAAAACTCATTTTCATGCTTATTTTAATTAATTACTCTGTCTCAATTCTGATTTACTGATCAAAGCAGGATATTAACATAAAATACTTTCATATTAAATAAGTATTCAAAGTTTGATAAGGATTTTATGTGTTTCAGTAACATAAAAATCAAATAAAAATTGGCGCTAGATTTCGGATTCACTCTCCAACAAAAACAAAATAAAGTGGAGAAAAGAATGTAATTTTACAAAACGGGAATGAATGCATTATACCGAGAAAAAAATGGGGCAACTTTAAACGTTTAGGTTTTATGAGGATATTGATTATTGAAATGAATATCAGAAATAAGAAGATAAAACAGAAAGCTAAAACCAAGCAAAGTAAAGATGCTGATATAGCTCAACGAATTTATCGAAAAGGGAAAAGAATTGAAATTTATAGGATTGCCAAGATATTCATATGAGAAATATCTTACTTAAGAAAATAGATGGATGAACAAGGAGGAGTAAGAAAAAAAGAAAGACCAAGGAAAATATGGTACGCAGAGGGGATGCAAGATCTAAGAGAGAAAGGAATTTGGGACTGGGAAACGAATGCAAAAAATAGGAAAGAGTGGGAGGGAATCACTTCCATGCTATGGGCCTAAAAGGCCTGCGTGAAGCACCTATATATATAATGCCAAAGAGAAACTTTGCACCAAAAGTTAAGATAACAGTTTTCACAAATAGTCTTAGCAAAAACCAGTCTTCTTTATGAATATAATTTGCAAAAGATCCAGGTTCGTATACAGCTTCTACTAATCTTAAAGTGAATAAAGAATGTTCAAAAAGCTTGAGTGCGTTTTGTATCACTTTATATTTTAATATAAATATACCATGAAAAATTCATTTGAGTTAAATTTTAGACAATGTGGATACGTAAACAAGTATGGGAACTAATGGAAAGGCAGATATTGAATGAACTGAATTTTTTTAATTGAAAATGTACAAATTGAGATTGAGACGTACTGTATTTAAGTATATGTATTTAGTTCATGTCTATTGTAAGTTAACTGCAAATCTTTCTTAAGTATTGAATCAATAATATAATATTTGCCAAGCCTTAATAATAAATAATTTCATCTTCTCACTTTGCAGTATTAAAATTGTGGGACTTTTACTCGAATGTGAAAGCTGGAATTACTCTTGTTTTTATATAAGGGTGATTCCGTTCTAACTGTGATATTCAATGTCCTGTATTGTTTTTTTGTACTAGTCATTAATTAATAATCAATTAATAAAAATTTTGTGTTAATTGAATAATTCTTAAGATATTTAAACATTATTTTTATACAATATAACTTGCCACTTAAAGAAAACTTATACTACATCACTTGAATGTCAGTACCGTGTCATGTCCATTCCTAGAATTTACCGATAAATTATTAATTTTTTTTGTCGTAACAAATGATTTAAACTAATTACCTTATAAATTCTAATGTTTATGATCAAACTGAGGAAAATTGATGCACTTGTTGTTTAATATCTTAAGTTACCATGTCAGTACCGTGGATAAATGAGTCAGTACCGTGGAACTCAAAATCCGACATTTGTGTCTTGCTCGTGATACTTTGAAGTTGTAGTAAATTCCTCTTAGAGTTTTATTTTTACAGTAAAATAGATGAATAATATGCATAAAAAAGTTAGAAAAGTTAAATTTTAAAATCTTGAAATTTTGAATACAAAAAATCACAGTTAGAACGGAATCACCCATATCTTATTTTGGAAACTTTTACTAGGAATATCGGTCGAATTTATTTTTGTCTTAACTGAGCCCCTTAAAACAACTAGAAGTTGAATGAATACCTCATATGCAAATCGGTTGAATGATTATGTATACGGGATACTTATCTTTAACTTTAAAATTAAATTAGACGATTAGCCTAGAGTTATATACGATATCGGCAGGTACTTTAAAAACATTTATTTTTTTATTGTGGTGAAAGGTATAAAGTGTTTTTGGAAGTGTTAATGGTTTGCACGGTATTTTTCTAAGGCCATAAACAAGGGATAGCTAATGAAAAATGAGGTATAACCGTACTGGACAACACTTAAACAGAATTTTGTAATGGTCAATGTGAATTCTTACGATCAGATTATACGCCGAAGCAAAAAATATTCAATAAACGATAAAATTGAAAATGTTCAAAGATACTTCAAAGATACATTAAAGGATATTCGACGCATTGATAAATCATCGTGGCTTGAATTGCAAACTTGAAAAGGGAAATGCAACATGATAAAACACTTTTTATTATAACGCTCACGTTTTTAGAATAAGATTTTTCAATTAATCTTGTAATGCAAATTATTTCAATGTATTACATCACTCAATAAGTCGGGTGACTGAAACACAGATGGCACTGTCATTGTCAAATTCATATGACGCTTATTAAGTAACAACTTTCATAATACTAAACAGTGACTTTAAAAGTGTTATTCGGACTTGAACTATTTGTTATTGATTTCTGAATTTAAACGTGGTCTTAGAGACACCGATCATGGTCAACATTCTGGTCGTCCAATTGAGGTGGTTATCCATCCATTGAATAAGGACGAACCAAGACAGTGTCCAAGTACCATCTGCACTCTGAGGTACACATTATATCAATAGGTAAAAGAATTGTTAGCAAGATAGATTTACAGTCTTAGGCTCTAACTCAACTCATGTAATGTAGTCAGTCTAATCAATTGTATATCAATGGATATATGTTGCTGGAACTTAAGTTCACTTTTAATTCTGGAATTTCGTTTTTGCGTCCACAGAGGAGGGAAAAGAGTTAGGTTTTATTTTAGACTAGGAGTCTTGCATGGTTTTTTGCACATTGCTTTAGATGTTACGTTTCATCTGTCAATTATTCTCTAGGAAAATGTCTCAGGCTGTCTTAGAAGATTTCGTGTTGTTCCAGCTTCACAATGTCCCAGAATGAGCTCGGTTTATAAACATAGTGAAAAAGCTAGATGGGATGTATATAATGAATATATCCATACAGTGTTTTAAGAAACTGGTATTAAAAGAAACAGTTAACTGGCATATCAAAGAACTAAAATAATTCGTTAATTTTGAAGAAATGGACACAGAGTTCAAATTTTGAAAGTAAGAGTTTCGTGATGAAAAAGGTGAGAAATTGAAAAAAATAAAATGAAAAATAATTAATGTGTTGAATAAAATTGAATATAAATAGTATGAAAACAAATAATCCTAGAAGATTTTAGATATGGGTGGAGAAATAATAAAGAATTTGAAACTTAAAATTGGAGTTTCCACGGTTAGAATCATGGGAAACTGAACTACGTTCACGGGCTTTTAAAGCGATGGAAAGTTCGATTTCCACTTCCACTCCATAAAAGAAATTCGTTTTTTTTTGTTCGTGGTTAAATTTGAACGTCGGATTTAATAGAAAATTTAAACAAGCACAAAATTATTTGTAGAAAATGGTTTCGGTGGAAATTTTGAAAAAAATTTAAGGAAGAAGTTGATTTGAATTCAATTTTCCGAAAAAGTAAGTGAGTTTAGCATAACTTTAGGTAAAAGAAGTCCAGAACTTTTTTGATAATAACAAAGTAAGAGAATCTCTCAAGGATATTACTGCTAATAATATTTGGGACACATTTAGATCTATTTGTCAATCTAACTTAACAGGTATTGTTTATGATTTTGAATTACTTCTTTTCTAATGGCGATTGATACTTTCAAGTTTTCTCAAATACCTCACGCTGCTGCTATTGGTAATATAGGTAATATGTAACTGCTAGTTCTTTATTGAAGCAATTTTCTAACAAAGAATAGAAGTACAATACACGCTATCAAATTCATTAAAAAATAAATTCACGTAAAGTTGCCAAAATAGGAAAAAAAAATCCACCTAACAAAAATCAACTTAATAAACATGATCCCACAACGACCGTTCCAAGCAGAGAACAGAGCCACCTTTTCAATTTTAATAATTAGCCTTTGGTTATAAAGGCGTTACGCTAAATTAAGGAGTGAACTGGAAGGTCAAATACCTTAAGGATTCACTATAGTACTGTCTGTACTAAAAGTGCTCCACATTTCGCTGGAAGATATATACAGGGTCCTTCACGACGAGCTGAATCGACATGCATATGGGAAAGTGCTGGGACTAGTGATCTGAAAATTTGCTTGCACGAGTTTTCCGAAAAGTTCGTTTCAGCTAAAATAATTTCAGTTTCCCAAACTTCATTATTTTCAGCAGAATGCTATGGTTTTTATTAAATTTTTGAAATCTACGTAAAATTTCAATACAACTTTATAAGAAGCATAGTATGCCTAAAGTCCACCATTTTTTAATTATTTCACATTTTCGATTTTTTTGGACACCCGCAGCCCTCCACGAAAAAAATTATATTTCTAAGTTTAAGTGAGTCAAGTCTAATATTTTTGGGATTTGGACAAACAACAATTACAGCTTCCAAAATCTGTGAAAAACTTGACAAAAATTTATATAGGGTGTTCAGAAATGGTGCCGAATTTCGCTACCTATAATCTTTCGAATACTTAATTTTTTCAAATGGCAACCCCCATTTTTCTCTTTATCATGAAATTCTACGCTTTAAATTGAGAGAACTTCGTTAGTAAATTCATATATCTCAAATAAACGGTTTTTGTATAAACTTGAAAAAACTGAAATTTTCATGGTTTTTAATTGTCGGTTGTCTTAGGCGACAAAAAAGTTAATATATCAACAAACGTACAAGTAATGAAAACAGCTTGATATTTAAGGGTTGGAAAAGTGTTCATGATCATTTTTATCGCTCCAGACAAGCAACAAATCATGAAAATCTCAGTTTTATCAAATTTCTACAAAAATCGTTAATTTTCCCATATAAATATCGATTCAGCTCGTCGTGAAGGACCCTGTACTTTGCTGCACTTATTATATATAAGCAAAATAAATTATAAGTTTGTGATAGATAAGAAATAGATAAGATAAAAAACCAAAGTAAAATTTATTATTATTTAATTAATTTTTTAAGCTGTAGCTTATATTAATTCGTTAAATGTCTAAGGGGCATAGACTGATACCCAATGTTGCTCTTCTTTGTTATGCGACTTTAGTTTTTGTCATTTATAAAACCTTTTTTTGTGACGATCATTTCTAATCATCAATTTTTGATAATTTTTATCTGGAAGTGACATTTTGGTGTTTTTGAAATCAAATTCGTGTTTTTCGTTTTGTTCATATTTGTGTACCCGAGTTAATACATTTTTAGTAGGTTTGTGATCCTTTATACTATTTTTTGAATATTGGATAGTCATTCCTATATAATTTTTTGAACAATTCAAACACGGTATAGAGTGAATAACATGCGATTTTTTTTGTATTGTTAGTTTTGTTGTTTAAGTTGCTGTATATTTGAAATACGAGATAGAAATAATTTTGTTTTGAGAATTTGTATTTTTAGTTGAATTACAAAAACAGGTGTCGATACTTAATGGGGAATTTTCATAAGCGTGCCAGATGCCACTTATGGACCTGTGAATGGAAGCACATGTGACTTATATATCGTCTCTTCTTTCTTACGGAAGTGGTTGAGGCTTTTCAAATCCTACACCCCCTTACATGATCAGACACAAGTGTTTTAGAGTGTTAGTGACTAAGTTATTTCTAAAAATGCAGAATTCGACTTTTGCTGCTTTTGATTTGTCTAGAGATTTAATATTCGTCTGAAAGTTTTAAACCAGATGCCAAGCATACTGTGTGAAACGGATACAATTTATCTTGGGTAATTTACTGAAATACGGAAACGAAATGCTTAAATGAATTTATTTCTCTATTTCCTCGTTCCACATTAGTAGAAACTGTGTATATACATGTAATTATATTTTTTAAACCACATGGGCTATAGATACAATCAAAAAATATGAATGCACTCATCGGAATCAACAAGCTTGTGAAATGTACTGTTTCCAAATAATAACTTTTGCTTACAGAAAGTATGGGCAATATTATTTTACAAATTGTGATAACAAAGTATCATTTAACATGTACTTACAATCCACCATTCATTACATTCAATTTTTATTCAAACTCTTGATATACACGATATTTGCGATCCTAAACAATTTTCAAATAAATATAGAAATAAAGACACATAATATAAAATCTAAGTATAAAGTATACACAAGAAAACTACATTGATTAACGATATTTCCTTTTAAACGGAGTATTCTTTTTCACGAGTCTCTGAAGTTATTTTTTCTTAAGGAAGACAACCAGCCGAGACCCAGCAGATCCTGATAATATTCATGAGAAATTTTTTGTAAGTTCCACTGTTCATATGATAAAAATAACAATTTCAAACAATCAATGAGTAAAATCCCAGTAATGGAACTAAGTAACTATATAAACATTGCATTCAAATCTCACAGAGAATTTCTCTGTGAGACGCATAAGGTTAAAAAAATATTATGGACTTGTGTGTGTGAGTAGGAGAAGGGATGACCTAAGATCGCAGAAATTTTTTCCGTTTCCTTAATGAGAACTAATATTTATTGGAAAAGGAAAGTAACGATCAACCAAAGATACGTAAAGATTGGATATAGCCACTTCATTTTTCTTGCATTCCAAAAAAATATGATTAGTATTGCCTATCGATACGTTGTCGCAGCTGCAAAATGGTGAGTGTTAAATACCCAATTTATAAAGGAAAACAACCATAATTTAATTTTAGACGCGAAATTTGTTATATGTGGAATGCTATTTGGTAGATTTGGGTGAAGTTGGATATAGATGTTTTGCTTAGGTTATTGTAAGCTTCACTCCATCTGATTCTGATGGATTTCTTATGTTACATCAGCGTGACAGAAGAAGCTTAAGTACTCTTTTAATTTGCTAGCTACTTTTGCTTCGTAATCTACCATCACGTTACCCACAATGCCGCTATGACCTTTTACGATAGCTTGTAAAACTGATTTTGAGTCGGTCATCAAAGCAACAGTTTGAACTGGATTTAGTAGACACCATAATAAGCATTGTTTTATTGCCAACGCCTCGGCGGAGTAAACTGGATAAAAATTTGGTATTCAAAATTTTTTAACATGATCAATATTTGAAACAAAAAATTCTGCTCTTGTTCCATACTCACATTTTGACTCATCTGTGAATATTTTAGTTACATTGTCTCCGAAATCATTCAGTATGGTTGTAAGTATTGAGTTATTTATATTGGTAATTTCGGAATATAAGGAGTATATGACGGTTGGCCCAAATACGGTCCTTGTAACTATATAAAACTATTAAAGACATCATACTTGGTATTTATAAAGGCCTCTGCCAAAAGAGGAGGTGATTTTATTTTCCAGTAGGGTGGTGTAAGACTACAAATATTTAGGGCAATTTTGTGCATAATTTCCGTATTAAATGAAGTATATTTAATGGTGGTTCTGCTATAAAAGATTGGTTTTAGATGTTGCCCCATATAATGTACACCCATAGTCCAATATGGAACCACTTTTAGCATATTCATAGCTTTTTTGCATTTTTTTTAAATATAATTCATGTAGTTCCTTCATAGTAATTTTTTATCTAAGACAATGCCTAAATATTTGAGTTCGTCGACGAATGGAATCGCCAGGAAATAAGCTCTAGGCGTGGAGCACACCAAAACAGTAACATCCTGGGAAACACTGATTTCCATGTCATTTAACCAAGTTATTAGTAGCTGCATACAATCTCTCATAAGTAACACGGGTGAAGTAAAAACATATAATTATGGACTTACAACTGTTGAAATTTTATATTCGTTTCCGTGAACATCTAAATAGGAATTTTATAGATAGATACACGGTTTTCAAGAATTTTAAAGAAACACATTCTTATCCAGAAAAGGTCGGTTCAATCAATGAAGTTCGTTACTTTTCTTGAACATATTAAGTTGAAATTGTAATAAATAATTGATTATGTAGTCGATTATTTACATAAAGCTTGTTACTTTGCACCATATTAAATTTAAGAAAATTAATATTCTTTCTAAAGTAAATGGTTTCTTTCATTTCTTATTCTACAACAAACCGAAACGTCCACGAAATAAAATATTAGGGTTTATTAACAAATTAATCATTTTCGCACCTGCCCAAATGTCTCTCTAAACAGATGCAAATGTATAACTCTCAAGTAAATTAGTAAAATTCAACTTGTTAAGAAGCCAACATTCATAATACCAGATTAAGTTATTGTTAAAAGCGTTACTTAACAAAAGAATATCTGATTTCTATATATGCTCATCTTCCTAAAAATATGTCCTCTCACAATTTGAAAGTGAGAATGAGTATGAAAACGAAGGTAGGTTATAAATATCGAATTTATCATCATATTAGCTATTGTTGGATTGTATTTTTGAAAAGCGCATTCGTGTCATAACATTTTGACTCATACATCAGACTTAAAAAGTCACGGCGTTCTTTTACCACGTTGGACATCTCAATTTTACCGTGTTGGGATTAGTGGATTCCTCTGAGCTTTCGGTTTCTCCCGATAAACTTGAAGCGTATCGTCAGATACATTTAACGGGGGCGACAAATATTTTTATTCCCATAATTTATCAAAAAGTTCAATTTACCCTTTCGATAGATTACCCTATAAGTTTCATTATTTTTATGCTTCTAAACTTGATTTTAGGTCTCTTCTGTTTTAAAAGAAGTTTTTTCTAAAATTTTTGTTGTTCTTTATGCTTCTAAATATTCTTCAAAATATTTTAACTTAAATAAGTCGAAACGCCAAATTTTATCTGTCTTTTGAAAATTATTGAAGGAAAAATTAATTTTGAAACAGAAGAGACCTAAAATCAAGAACATTTAGAAAAATAAACATATCAAAAGGTCTAAGAAATAAGAAATTAAAGAAGTTTATACTTTATGTATTATACTGATTTCTAGAATAATTCAGTATACTTTTAGCTCCAAGTTTTCTTTTATAAGATATTTATTACCTCGATGTTGACAGTGAAAATATTTAAATGATTCATTCATTTATCTATTTTCGGTTAGACCGAATTGGATTGATTTGTACTACTGTAGAGTTGACTTTGAAGAATCATTTTACGGCGGAGCTTAATTAAGTTTATTTCATTGAAACTAAAAATATATTATAGTGGTATATTATCCGGTGACCATGCTGATGAAGACTACTATAACCCGCTTTTTACAAGCTCAGTTAGTTTATCTTCTTATCTTCTTTCATGAATATCTAAATAATTATATTGATCGTAAGATGAATAAATAGTTGCGTCACTTTTGGAAAATATATTAGCGATCGATTTAATAGTTTTAATAACTTGCTCAATGTCAAACAGGTTGGGTAAAAATCCTTGCTTAAGCTGTTCATACTTTTAGGAAATGATATCGAGCCACAAAAATCGAGTGATTTACATGTAGAGTTTTTCAGAGGTATTGACAGTTGAATAACTTTCTTCATTTTTATACACATTGTTTTGCTTCGTTTCTCAAATACTTCTCTCAATGGTTCCTACAGATTTCGTATAGATAATCTTGTTAAGGTTTTTGGTTCTCTACTCCACTTCCACTCTTTGCGGTGTCTTTTTGAAATTATTATGTTGTCTTTTCCATTTACCTTTTTATACGAATGTTATCCTTCTGGATCAACTCTCTCCATTTTATTTTTTTCTTTCATCTAAAATGTTTCCAATATTACAAACCCTTATTCTTCATCTATTTCTAAAATATCTTTTTCGCTCCTCATATTATGGTAAAAGTTTTGCTATAGACTATTGATCTGTTATTGGTTATTTTTTGGAGAATTCTCGTTTTATTACTGATTTACTCACTCCTCTTGATATCTACATATCTATATAAGTTGAGATCTATACAAGTATATCTTATATATTAAAAAAATTGATGATATCTATTCCGAGTCCATTCAGGCGTTCTACCCAACCGATTTGCTTAATTTTTTTTTTCAATGAAAGGTATTGATGCACAGATCAGCCATCAACTAATTTTCACCATTCTCAAGTTATACTCAAATGCGATTTCCCCCTGTACATTAATTATGAGAGTTTTTCACATACACACGTTCTATCCTCAATATCTCAGGTTCTATTCAAGATAGAGACTTCGTTTTGATTTAAGGACACTCACTGAAACACCCTCTTTCTTTTGAGTTTTTGAACACTTAAATCGGTTGAGTTGGAGAGGAGCTTGGCGCGGACATTCAATTTGGAGTTATGGATTTTTGTAGGTTTTTGGCAATTTTTCTACATTCAAAGATCTACATCTCAGGATCTAATATAGCTACAGAGATCGTTCTTTTCTATTAGAATGATTTCTGATACTTATTTAATGGATTCGATGCGAGCGAAGCCGCGGGTAAAAGGTAGTTGCTTACTATGAATATTCCCAAGTGTTTGATGCTTTGAATTTAGAATTTATGTTCACTTTATTTGACGCCTATTTACCGATTATTTAGGTTTCTCTTCCTCGACTCCATTATCAAATGTCGTCCTGTTGCTTTATTATATATTTATTTTGGGAACATTTCCTCATTTATAGCTGATAAATCTATGATGTCGACCTATTCTTTTGTAAATATTATCACTGTAGATTCACTTATTATTGTATTTTTCCATTGCAAATTTTGATAAAATGTCGATTATTTTGAGAAGCAGACTTCCTTGGTTTACTTTTTAATTCGTTTCACTAAATTATTAGTCCAGTGAATCAAGCAAATCACCACCTAACCAGCAAAGACCTTCATTGATTAGTTTGAAATTTTGACAAAAGCTCAAAAATTATGCAAATAACACCGGGAATCGATAGAGAATTGAATTTTATGAAGGAAATGTAGAGTGTATCAGGTTTTTTATAATCAAAATATATAGGTATATGTTTTCTACTCAAAATCGAGAATAAAATGATTTCATATTTTCAACCGTTTTTTAAATAACTGTATTAAGGTACTTACATATAAAGAATAGAAATATTACTTACATTGTAAAAAAACAACAATCATTTCACATGTTTGAACATAATTAGCTCTAAAACTGCTTCCACTTAGTTATTTACAATTTTTTCCATTCTGAGTGGTGGTTTTTGGTTGTTGCATTATTAATAATTTTAAATAATTTTAATATTTCCTACACTTGAAAAAAAACTTCTCCTATTACGATCCAAAATAAAAAAAATTCATGTTTTTTACCACATTTTTTCATAATCTTGGTATGAGAGGTTGTTTTTAAGGGTAGGTGAGCTATAAAATATCAAAATATTGAAGTCATAATACAAAACAATCAACATTTATTATATTTGAACATAACTATAGCCCATTACCGCTTTAATTCATTAGATTTCAATTTATTGGAATAAGGGGTGATTTTCACCCCTTAAAAATGAAAAGCATACTTTGTGACCAAGTAAGGTAGATAAGAGGAGGGTATGTAATTCCAAATTTTCAAGAAGGTTTTTAAAATTGCGAGGTTTCGGTCGATTTTAAGCTTGAATGGCTGTACTATATCTACTTTCGCAGAATGCAATGTTAGAATGAATTTTTTTTGTACTCATCCTATATCACTAGCTGTTACTCTTCTCAATACATTTTTCACAAAAGGTATTTCTTATTTTCATTGAAAATCTAATGTCTGATTGATTCAATCTTGTTAGAGTTTTATAAATATTTCCTTTATAAAAAAAATTACCCATTTCTCTTGTATGTAATTTATTTTGTAGACCTACAAGATAAAACAACTACAGGAGAATGAAAAGAAATGATCCCACACTTTCAAATTAAGTCGAAGCACATTGAAATCAATTAATGTGATTTCTCTCACACTGACATTAAAAAAATCTTATTAATCAACGATATTGTTCGATTGAAGAGAAAATGGAATGATACTAAATAAAACTATCCTTATTTCAGTTTCCAAGGTTTGCAGAACACATAAAACTGGCGCTCTTGAATAATAGAAACATATAATATAGTTTCCTATTTTTGGCGAAAAAATTATTGACCTAGACGTATAGAATGAATAAGAATACCAGGAGCAAAGTTAGAACATACAAGACCTGTGTGAGACCAGTAATGACATACGCGATATAAACCAGAGCAAAGAACACCAAGACCATAAGAGAAATGATGAAATGAGGAAGATATGTAGTGATGTGGACGAGAAATCGGCGAAGGGAATGGAGAGAACACGTGGACAGAATGTCAGATGACAAGTTGGCAAATATTGCAAAGAAAGAAAAAGCGAATACATCCCGACCACCAGGATGACCACCTACAAGATGATATGAAAGCTGGTCTTCATCATTCCAGCTGCAGCTAGGCAACCATTTTTGCATAAATGGTTGCCTAGCTGCAGCTATTTATGAAGATATGTTTTTTTGTACCATCGTTGGTACTATTTACTTCTGTTTGAATAATTTCCTCATATGTTGTCGATTTAAAACAATCGATTCTAATTATATTTCTACTGTTTTTTTAAATAAATTGAATATTTTATAAATTAAAAACGATGAAATTATATTATATTTTGTAGACCAACCCTCTCAAAGACTGATGGTACGTCTTTGAAGATCAGTGAATTATATGTCCATAAAAAGAAAATTTGAGTCTTTAGTTCATTTTAAAGCGTCCGGGAATAGCTATTATTAATATAAAGTTCGTGGGTATGCTTTCATTTGAGAAGATTATTAACGCATTTCTGAACCTATTCAGTTTTTTCAATTTATGAGACAAAACTTTTGAATATGAATGCGTTATTATAAATATTAAGTTAGATTTTCTAATAGAGTCGTTAAGAATCACATTAACATATTTCTGTGATTCAAGAAAACGTGATCGTTTTTGTTGAAGAGATTATCGACTCTGTTTACTTTACAGAGAAATATCAAACATAGAATTGAAAAAAGATGAGCCGTCTATTAAGATAATCCAATAATTGTGGAAAAAACATGAAAAATAAAATGGATGAGTAACTATTAATTGTCGTTAAGGTTCTCACCCAATATTTAATGAAAGTAAAACTTTTTACTAATGGATTGTATTGATTTGACGTCTATTCTTTCTTATTAAGCAAATAAAAGATTTCGGCCAAATCTTATACCATCACTTTTGTCAATAGTTGCGGGGATTGGTTTCCGCATTCCCAGTATTTTTGGTTAGATTATTTTGATTGAATAACTATGAATATATATATCTCTTTAATTTGAATAAAAAGTATGTTATAGACAGTTGTGCGTGTTAATTATTCTCATTATGCAAAAAGTGTGCTCTGGGTGGAGTTGTTCTATTTCCGGTCTTTTAAATAAATCGCTTCGGTCGGTGGTGGAACAACCCTCAAAGAACACGTGTAGTTGAATTGGTTATCCATAAATTAAAAAAACTACTGGAGGGTGTAGTTTTATTAATTGGGTATACGTTCGATGACACAGTACTAAGTAATTTAATGTTTTAAGCGTAAAAGGAAATACTTTAAATGAGTCGTGTGTCCATATAATAATAGTTTCCGTTCGAAAAATCGAATTCACTGTTCCACCGATATAACTCAAATTTTGATCAAGTTGGTCAACCATGAGCTTTGATCGGTGCCTCATATTGTTCATGAGATAGTCAAGATAACAGTATGGAATTATATTGCACCATTTATGAAATTTTGTATAGATATTTCAACTTCAATTTATATCATCCTATTTTTTAGAAACAGATCAGTTTTTTTTTTTATTTTGATTGTTGCAGTCAGAAGTTTAGAAATGCATTATTGCATTAAGAAAAAAAGATGATAAATGATTCAATCGAAAAGAGAATAAACAAATATTATGATACTCAAAACAGTTTCTAAACATGAAAATGAAGAACATCTTTCCTTGATTTTGAAATTAGAATAAGTCATAAAAGACATGTGACATAGAACATGATGACACATAATTGAATAGAAGAAGTGATATCATTTTTTTGTTTTCCGTTGAAATATAATAGATTTTAACCACAATATAAGATTGTTTTGATTTCGAAAAGAGTTTAAAATAAGTCAAAAAGAACACAACGCTTTCTACGATGCTGTTTATTGGAAATTCCTCATAATATTATTGAATCTGTGATGTTAAATTATTTACTGGTTGCATAGTAGTTTGAACGAGTTTTTCCAATTCTTATAATGCTAAGAAATGAATTAACTATCGAAGAGTTTTCTCGGGCTAATTGATTACTAGAAATTTCATTAACGTAGATGCTGCACATAGAAAAAATGTTCCCAATGAGTTATTTCATGAATGCTAAATTAGTTCGAGGTAACTGGAACTGTTTCCGGAAGTCGAAGAATTGTAAGACATTCAGTAGAAACTTCTATTGATGATCGTTACCTCGTAGACTTACTCGTAATACTTGCAGATTCCTGGTAAGAATATTTTTTAACGCTAGAGGTGCTTCTGTCCATATCTCAACAATAAGGAGGAGAATTTGTGTGCTGATTTAATATTAAGGCGACTTTTAAGGAGAGTCCATCGGCAACAAATATCAATCATCATACATTAGACCTTAACAAACATGGATAAATCCATTAATGTCCTTCCATCAACGATATATGGAAGAAATATGACCCCTTTGAATGAGGTGCAATTATAATTTGACCAAGATATCATTCTGCCACAATTCCATGCCGCCTTAGGCAGTTATTTCATGTTTATTAATAATAGAGTGTGAAACAACATCGAACTGCAGTGGTTTTTAAGAAAATATAAAATCAAGATTTTATTTTCCTACCGCTTCCACCCAGTTTGTCTATTCTAATTCCCATTCATCAAGCTTCAAATCAATTACGGTAATCCTTTGATTACCATAATCCTTGACAAGAAACCACACAGGAAATTAGAAATCTTCTTCCATAACTTTGGGCAGAAATCACACTACATATTATTGGACTACTTAGTTAAAAACATGCTGTGATACGTACAAATGAGGGATAAAGAGAATATAAATAAAGAAAAAGATTTTGTGATTCGTTTTTCAATGGAAATATTATTTGGAAAAACTTATAAAGTACATGAAACTAAAACGTTAGTTTCATATGTTATGAAAACGAGTTTTTGTTTTTTCTTAAGCTATATTTATTTAATTGACACCACACTTGTATAATGGCTTCGCTGCTTATATACCTACATCTCATCGAAGCTTGTATCGACCAGATAATTCACCAAGTAACAAAATTCAAATACTTAGGAATCGAGATTTCAGGATTTGGAGACGTAGAGAACGAAGTGAGAGAGCAAACAACTAAAGCCTTAAGAATAGCAGCATGTTTGAACGAAACCTTATGGCGAAATAAACATATCGGAAAAGAGGCCAAATCGAGAATATATAAGACCACGGTAAGACCCGTAATTACCTACACCGCACAGACACGGCCAGAAACGGCGAAAACCAAAAGAATGATGGAAACTTACTGGACAGGGAAAGAAGTGAGGACATCAGAACATTGTGCAAAACAGGGTTCTATCAAGACAGAAAAAATGGAACGAGAACATACGAGTAAGTCGTATGGACAACAATAGACTGGTCAAGATTGCGCGCGATGAATCCCCATTGGGCCGAAGGAGTACCGCGGACCCAAAAAAAGGTGTAGCGACAACCTCAATGCAGTATAGGAGGCAAGGATGTCGAAGATAAAACAGGCGATACGAAGAAGAAGAAGATTGTATTTTCCATACTTCATCACAGATATATTTACAACTATGACTTAATCTAATATTTTTCAATTTCAGTCAATTCTTTTTCTTGATGATTATATTCAATTTAATCATCAACATTTCTTCTAAATTCATTTGCTATTTGACTTTTTTCTTCTCAGTTTTATTTTCTAAATTTATCCTATACATCAATTGATATTATTATTGATAATAATTTGGATGAAATAAGTAACGTCAATTCACATTGACAATAATGAGACAGAAGAGATTTTAATAGATACTGGAATGAATGATGTATTTTATATAGAATTGAAAGTCCCGTCACAAGCTATGGAACAATATCCATTTTAATATCAATATTCTTTTTGAAAATTTAATCAATCTTATAGACGAGCACGTGTCTTTTTTTTATACCTGCATTTGTTTTCGAATTTATGTAAATTAAATATCCATAATTATGGAAACCTTATCTGTCAAGTGCGTATTTCAAGTGTATTTTTATAGATTAAATATTTTTTGCTATGGTGGTCTGCACACACACGTGTCCTGTGTGGCATACCTTAGCACTTCCTGTTGCAGTGCCGAGTCGAGACAATCTCCTACGCCAGGTGTCCTTAAAATATTTTTTTATCTTTACTAGCAGTACCGTAACCACCCTTCTACGAATTAGGGTGAATAGGAAATGTATATTCACCCCGAAACGTAGGAAACAAAAAAAGATTGTTGTAAGAAACTTGATAATTATTGTTTTGGAGAGATTTTTTATAAATTAGAAATTTGTTGGGAAATTGGAAAAAAATTTCTATACAAAACATAATATTCAAATCAACTGAAGATATACTCACCTGAATGTATCAACAGGAAACACGGCAAAATGAGTTTCTATCTTACACATCCCTTTCTGGACATGGATCTTTCAGAACTTCCTATATCGTTTCTACTTCATTGAGAGTCCTATATTTCTGCAACAACGAGGACAACGTCGATCATACCCTCTTTTACTGTCATCGTTGGAGCACACAAAGGGAAATATGACAGAGAGAAATAAACATCATCCTACTGCTGAAAATCTTATACCAACCCTTCTGGTTTCTGACAGAAACTGGACTACATTTAATAAAGATACATACCTAAGAACTGGTTACTCAGTCCCAAAGGTTTAGAAAGGTGAAATAACTATTGAAATGAAATTAGAAAGATTGTACGATAATTGGTTAGGTGATTATATAAGTATTAGATAATAGCGTTCTCAAGCGCTATGTATTATTCTGGCCGTACCGAACATTATATCTACTACTAACTCTACACCAACACTGTATGACCTATTTATATATACCATAATGTTTTCCCATCAACATACCATCAAAGGGCGATGTTTGCTATGAATGAGTTTGAAAATATCTCTACACCCATTAACTAGTGAAACCTAAATATCATTTCGTATTAACTGATTTAAAAAACTTCTTCATAATGATAATATCTCTAAGTGAGTTATTAAGATAAGATGATTCCGGTTTTGATCTAACTGTGCCACGTTATAAAGAAGTTAGAAGAAAAAACAGAATACACAGTTACAACTGGCATCACTAAGACAACAAGCAGATAAAGACAAAAATATAATCACACTTTACCCGTATTAACGCAAATATGTTATGGGAGCTTGGCTTTGTAAATTGGAAAAAACTGTCAATATTATCGTAGATGTATTCTATCACAAACTCAATTGATCTAGACTATAACTATTAGAGAATTGAAATGGCGGCGTAAATATTCAGGATCATTTTTTTAGGTTATCGTCGAATCAATTTTGTCAACTAACTCAAGGAACGACTAAGTAGACAAAGCAAAGAGTAAAGTTTCAAGAACTTAAAAAGAAATTTTTGTTCTCAACATTAATATCAATCCTTTGCTAGATTATTGGGGAAAAATAGGTTGGCCGCCCGCAAATATAAGTGACGACGCGACTTGTATATCCTCAATATGAAATATTTTTATTTTAATTAAAATGAACCGAGAAATCAGCCCAAACCTCAGACTAGATTATAGAAATATACTAGTTGCGAATCAACTTATTTCATGGAACTAATTTTGTCACAAAAATAAAAATCAAACACTAAGAATAACCAGACATTCATGCATCAATAACATCTAATCAACATAATACAACATCAACAGTAATTCCATGAAATGCGAGGATTACTCACATTATTTGAATCAAAAAATTAATAACCGACATATTTGTACAGAAATAAGAATCTAATATTCATTGTTATTCAGATGTTACGAACAAACTCGTTAAATTGGTCCTTAGGCCGGCCCTGGCCAAATACAAATAATAATTTGGCGAATTCTGTTCTTATAAATGGCGGATACGCCTTTGATATAATTTTTTTAGCAAGTTATTTACATTTACACAATTTATTTACATTATATCTTCTAAATAATTTCTAGGAAAGTTTATTTATTCATTTCTTTTGTTCCTTATAGTTCTAGAGCTTTGTAGAATTCTTTTTGTAGTATATAAATAATTTTATATAGCCCAGTAAGTTCTAAATTAATAGTCGTAGCGAACAGAACGAATTAGTAAAAGTAAACGCAGAAATTGTTTAAGTGATATTTAATTGGTTACTTGTATCTTATAGTGTGTAAATGTCTTAAGAGACAGTGTTTACAAATTCACCCCACAAATAGAAAGAGTTTAAATGAATAGGACAAATATTATAGTTCTTACAAAAGCAAATGTAGAATGTAGTTATGCGAGGAACAATCAATATTTCATAAATACGCACGGCACTCATACTAAATTAAGAAATGAAAAATAATGTTGACTCTTCGTATAAAATCCGGTAAACATCTAACAAACCGTCAGTCCACGTGGACTCATTATCTCCACTGTTTACCAATGAAAACATCGAATCGTAAACATAAATGCATTTCTATTGGTCGAAGCTGTCGGGTGGTGTATGTACAAAATTTCTTCGAAATATTCCTGCCAGACAGTGCGTTAGGCAATAGCGTGGCTTGGTAAAATATAGTGTAGATCTAACAAAATTGTCGGAAAGGGTTTTTATAATCCGCAATTGATATTTAAAGAACTATATACAACGATATGAATTTTATTTTGTTAACACATTGTAAATAAGGCCTGATGCCTCGGCGAAGAAGCTTTTGTTCTCTACTTTTAGCTATTTACAATATTTTTGAAAATACTTCGTTACGTACGTTCAAAAGTTTGTTGGCGTGCTTTGGTTTCATAATAATCGAGAGAGCCTATTTTCATTTACAGTTTCAGCATATCTTTTTTCTGTAGTTCTGTACTGGATGTTCAACATTTTATCGATCCATTCAATATATCCCGTGGGAGTTCCCAAGAATGTTGGGGTCTAATTTAGTTAGTGTTGTCTAGGTTATTATTAAGAATAAAAAAGTAGGTAGGTTTATGTCACAAAATAAATTTTAAAACCTAAGAACTATGAAAGATAAACTTAAAAAACTGAAATAATGGTTATCCACATATTTAATTCTCAGGGTTACATGATCCGTCGTCTTTACGTCTTTAAACAAAATATGTTTTTTCTGGAAATCGCGGGTCTTTCGAATTTACAGAATATTTTAATACATCAGTTCTTACGTCTTGAAAGCAACTGACTGTCGCGAGCTTTTCGTTAAATTATTATAATGGATTTGTCATGTGTCATCGGCTGGATATTTAGTAAAAAAAAGAGATTAGAGAAAAAAAAGATAACTAAGTGAAAAAGAAACGAAATTAGCAAAGTATAAAATTACACTGTGAAAATGAAGGCCCATTGTAGGAGTTATACACATTTCTGTACTTTCAAACAAAAAGTTCAATAAACAGAAACAATGTAATCAATGACAAAGATCATATACAATTTTTTAACTAGAATGACAATAAGAAAATATTGAGGAAAATTAAAAATGTTATATTAATCATATCAAATATGGATCACATAGGTTCTTATAAATTTTACGATAATTCAAACATCAATATCTGAATATTTTCGTCTACTACCGATAAAGGATCGTTTGTAGAATCATTCATATTATGAAATAGCAATATTAAAGTGGTTAGATATTTCATTCTCACCTCTGTTCAATTCGAGAGTCGAAAATATGAATAAATAATGAAATAACTAAAAAAATCTCGATTTTGTTTGATACATACATTTATTAACAGCGTCTTCCTACGTTCGACATTTATGAGCAAGCTGCACTACTCAATTAAGGTAATGCTCCAGGCTCAACTTCCTAAATACGGTTATATCAACAAAATATCATTTTTCTTTCCACTAATTTTTACAATTAAGTTGTCGTATTTTATCCAATTTATCAATAATTTGTGATCAGAAATTGCACTAGAATATTTTTTGCTTGAAATATTTCTTTATTATGTACATAAGCAATCAGTCATCTCACAATAATATTCCCTTTTAAATGGATTTCCAGGGATCCATAGATATTCAATACATGAATTCAGGAGATCTTATTAATACAATTGATAAATATATGCAAAGTTACCTGATAATACTTTTATTATTCCATAGATAACTTATTGTGATAAAACAATGATGATTATTAATTTAAACATGTGAATATAGTGTCAAGAATTATATTTCATGGTAATTATATTTCCAACGCATTAGGATCTGAAATCCATTTTTCACTATCTTAATATCTCATTAAAACTTTATTATCTTTCTGCAAATGGTGCGAATTCAACGCCCTATAACCGCCCCTACAATATTTCCAAAAGTAGGAATACATTTTTCAAAATCAACCAAAACACATATGTCCATCGTTAACGGAAAAACAGAATAGCATAAGTGTGAAATGTGGGTTAATACAACATTTATTAAATTTTTTTTGTCTTGGCTCTAAATTAAAAGTTTGAATTTATAGTAGGGGAGCTGAATTAAAATTCACTTAAAAGTCATGAAGAAGTTTTGATGATAAGAAAAATAAAAAGTTTCATAAAGTTCACTCTTTCATTGACAGAAATGACGTATCTTTGATAATAAAATCGGGATGATAGTTCATAGAAATGAAAAAATAAAAAAAAATAGTCGATCTAAGGCCGTGAAAATGCCCCCGTTGAAATAAATGGTTCAAAAATAACAGACTAATAACAAAAATGCAAAAAATTTACATTCTGAAAAACGAGTGTTGCCTAAAGAGTTTTCGACCCTTAAACTAAATACCTAACCAATTAATTTATCGCCTATTATTCCAGCCCCTACATTCAGTTTGTCGGAATATTGGGTGTGAGATTGACGCATCCAACGAGGATTAGTACGTGACCAGCATGTACAATTATGCCGATTCACGTTTTTATTAGTACAAAAACTGGCCTTCTCGCAAAACACAACATTATTTAACAAATTTGGAGTCAACTGACAACTCTTGAACCAACGTTACTTTGTATGGATGGAATCTATTATCACGTAAAATTTTCATTATGCATGTTTGCGACATATTTCCTGGATATTTGTCTAATACTCAAGTGTGGATCGTCTTCTAACAGGACGCAAACATCTAAAGATTTGTTTACAATTAATGCAGCTTTTCTGCGCCTTGATTTGGATAAATTTCTTACTGAACCAGTTTCTTTAAACTTCTTTACTAATGTACTGACAGTAGATCTTGTGATGGGATTTCGGTTAGGATAAAAATTATTAAAGATATTACTCGTTTCTTGTTGACTTCTACGGCTATTACCATATCCCAATATCAATTCGTTCTTTTTCAGATAAACGATCCATCGTAACTTACAATAAACCTCAGCAATAATTTATTGAAACGTCAAATTTGTTATTGTAGCGGTCATAGCCACCTAAATGTATTATTTTAACTTCGACAGAAATAACGCTATAACTCCGAATTTATGGCATTTAGATATAGGAAATATTGGTTGAAAAATAATAAGTATTTCTTAAGGATTTCGAAAAGCTAAAAATTTCCATTTTATATAACATGGTTCATTATTTTTCACGAAAAACCAAAGATCTGACAACAATCCAAATACCACCATAAAACCGGCCGTATCACATTTATAAAAATCGTACAAGCCGTTACCGAGGCGGTCCATACACAAAACTCTGTATAAACACATTTTTATACACATCATCGAAGAAATTCAAAGTGCTCTAAATACCGGCTTATTTGAAATATATTTAGAAATATGTACTTAGAAGTAGGAACAGCCAGTTCGAAAATTTATAGTTTCTCGTTCCTTTGTATATTTTATAATTTAGAAGATAACGCGCCCTCATCATCTATGATAGGCTTGATTTTGTTTAACTCCTGTCAGTGACTTTCGCGAGGAAAACTTTTCGAACCATTCAAATAATATCGTACGATTAAATAGTATTATTCATCGCCACTTCAGTATTTGTGACATCAAAAAATCTTACTTATAATTTAGACTCTAATAACCGTTTTAGTTTAGGAATTTCTAGGAAATTGTTGCATTGAAATAAATAGCAGGTTGTTCAATTTCGGATATAACCGGAAGTCGTTAATAACTGAACATACTTCAACATAAAATATGCGTAAATAAATTTAAATGTAAATAAAACCAGTAGATAAAAACTTGTGCCTTTAAACCGAAATAAATGGTCTATTTTAAATCAGATATGATGGTTTCATAAAGTATCAACCAGATCGCTTAAAATTACTCAATATCTCACTAAATTGGGAGCTGTAACATGAAATAATATCCATAATGAAATTATAGGATTTGAGGTAATGAGCTACAAATCGATATAATAATTTAACAAAAAGGCACCTGGTTCTAAAGGTATGCAAATCACTACAGACGAGAGCTCACACACAAATTTTCTAATTAAATCTATGAATAATTCTAATCATAGCGGTTTCTTCTATAGATTGCTTAATTAACAGCTGTGGTATTATTAACTTATTTACACTACTTATTACTTGAAAATACTAGACAGAGAATGTATGATTGCACACATAGGGTGTTTCAAAAAAGGTTATCCCGTGTATAGGATAGATAAAAATCTGAAAAATATTTGGGGTTTGCTCAGTAAAAAATTTTCGTAACGCCATTCGTAGTCGAGATAAAGGGCGATTAAAAAAAATTATGCACATATTCACGATTTTTCCGCAACTATTGGCAATATTGTATTCAAATTTTATACGAAAAAGTTTTGGAAGCTGACACATCCAATGAATTTGTTTCTATGTTTGACTCTCATAGAGGGCGCTAGTTACACGGTTCGTAACAAGTGGTATTGAACAAAACTTTTCCAATAATAGATTTATTAAGTAAAATTTCAAGTGAACTTAAACATCATTTAATTTTACACCAAAAAGTTACGTTTTATAAAACTCGATACTGTTTACCATTCTCAGAATATTTTGATTCGAAAATTATGAAGTAATAACCGATGCTGGTAAAAACTATTGATAAAGTTTATTGGATTAGTATTATTTTGGTAAATTCACCTCAAGAAATGAAATGAAAAGAAGTCATAATTCTGTCATTTTCAATTATTTTTTTATTGCTGACACTAAGTTATCAAAGTTTCATTTCATAAAGTATTCCTAAAGACAGACGTGATAGAAATTATTCTTTTTGGCTAATAAATAATAAACATACTAAATTGGTGTTACCTATTTTCAGTAAAATTTTATACTTCATCAAACAAATATTATTATTATTATTATAATATTATAATATAGTTTTTAAGAGAAACTGTTCATGGGGAATTAGAAAACGTGGAAAAAATCATGTATTTATGGATTTGGGGTCTCGTATACACTGAGACCCAAAGGTCCCCCTTTCGTCCTGCGATACTGGAGAAGAGCCCAGTGTTTAAAGCTGATCCATCAATACCACTTTCTTTAAAAAGTCTAGAATGGGGGAGAAGTAATCAATTAAAACCAATTATAATTGAGTCTTTTTTTTTAGAAATAAAATTTATTAAAAAAATTCCTATAGAACTAGGGAGTATTGATTTTAATTTTTATTTTTAGAACGAAGAATTTTTTATTAGATGAAGATGAAATAATTTTTTTGCAAAATATTTTCGATCTCTTCTTGACTTTATTTGAAAAGTGTTACCAACCTTTTTTTAAATAATAGAATCGATTATGAAAGAATTAACATTTTTGTTTTACAACTTCGTTGTATGATTTGTGTAGAACAAAGTATGTGATCAATGTACTTTCTACCAAATTGTCAATTGTAATTCAAATAAAAAATGACTTTGAGCGATATCGTTTCAAATAGATATGAGATAAAACCAGCATAGTTCACAAAATACAGAAATATTTCCGAACAAACGGATAAGAACAACAGAGTACACTTAGAAACAATGTTAACCATATGCGAAGCTCTTGAAATTCATATCAAACCAAACCAAGTGATAAATTTGGTTTTCAATACCATACTCATCAACTTGAGTCCTGAAATACAAGCACTACACACAAGCTTGGTTATCTGAAAAAAACTTAAGATATAAATCATAATGTTCGAACTAATCACCTACTGAGCTTTTGTCAATTTTCTCATAATAATTATCATCCCTTATACCCGCATACCCTTTACACCCAGTAAGGGGTAAATAGATTGTTACATTATTTTCTACACCGAGAGGGTGGGCCATATCGAATTTTTCTTAAATTGATTAGAGTATACACAAATTGATTCTAACATTTGATTTGGTTAAAGATAATGAAAAAGTTAGAAACTAATCAATTAATGTCCGTTTTCATTTCCTACAATAATAGAAAGCCCCTTTTTTCATAGAATTATAAATTCAGTCATATTCTATGAATACTTGATCAATGTATTTATAAAGGATGAAGCAATTTTTTTCAATCTCAGCCAGTTCGAGATTTTCTATGTGATCTAATGTAAAATCGTTTGGACTGGCGAAGTTTTCTCAGGAAATTGATCTCTCAGCTCCACTACAAAACAGTTAAATTATGATGGAGAGCGCCTTGTAACAAATATTCAGCAAGCGGCTTGGAAGAGCGCCATCTGATTAAGACTGAAGTCTCTGAAGACGATAACTTGGTAATCGAAACACGCGTCAGACATAATAATATACAAAATTTTAACTAAAAACTACTAATTGTTATAAATAGTAATATTGAAAAGACAATTTGTTGTATTCTGTAGACTGCCGGCCCAGTGGAGTTATTTGGTTTCAACTGGAAGGTAGATGACGTCGGTCAGGATGACATCGGTTGCAGGTCGCATAAAGATGACGATGACGATGACGGCAACGGTTTTAAGTCATTTGGCAGGTAACAGCTCGGAATTAGTTTCATTTGCAGCCTTCAAAATGGCTTCGGGAAGTTCTTCGTCGGATGAATCCATTAATATCATTGTATCAGATTCGGTTTAATGTGGTTTAATTTAGAAGAAGATTGCACTTTGGTCACTTCGGTCACTTCCATGACGTATTCAACAACTTTGACGTTTTAGTAAGAATTACATGGTTATATAGAAAATTATCTGTATTATATTATATTTTCAAAAAAATTAAAAATGCTATGGACTATTTCGTAAATATTTATTTACCTGTAGTAACAATAGTTATAATCTCAGAAGTAAAAAACTATCTAATAAGGTCAAAATTTGCATAATTTTACTTTTCCGCACTAGTGCGGGAAAGTGACACTTTCAAAACTAAAATGCGTGCGGGAAAGTGGTTTAAAACGCACGATCGTAGAAAAAATATTTTTTCTTTAATTTCTTATTTCTTGGACCTTTTGATATATTAATGCATGTAAATGTTCTTGATTTTGGGTCTCTTCTGTTTTAAAATTAGTTTGTTTTTAATAATTTTTTAAAGATTGATTAAAAATATTTATAATTGGCAACAAAAAATTTAGTGGCTCTTTAAAAGCTTTGAAATTTGGAAAATTGTAAATTTCCTGACTCAAAATGTTGCCGACTCCTGATGTAGACTTATCAAGGAACATTAATGAAGCGCAGATCATAGTTAAATAAATCTTACAATACTTTCATAAAATTGCTATAGACTATCATTATGTAATTCTAATAACTCAATTTGACAACTTTGTTTTTAGGGCGCCCAGCATTTGGAATATGCTCAACACTCTCAGTTTTCAAAACTTTCCTCTCAATTCTTCTCATGGTTGATCGAACTTGAATATTTAGCATAAATGGCATACCTCTCGCTGTATTCTGTTTATTTTTCACTAAAATCAGTTATAATTTACTATTACACCAAATTATAATTCGATGCAAAGATAAACTCAATATGCATAAAAAAATTAACTAATATTTTCTGTCGATCATTCGTTTTTGCATATTTATGGCTTTTTGAGTAATGACTCGAGAAATTCATGTAATTGAAAATTGTCGGTTGAAGGAGTTTAAATGAATTGAAAAAATTTACGAACTAGTAAAAATAATTTAATTGAAAGTTCAATACCGCTGAATAGAGAATTAAAATTCCTTCCAAATGAGGTATCCCATAATATCGATTTCTATTTAAATAAACAACCATTACATTATCACAACATCACCAATGACGTAATCACTACCAAATGTAAATTAGAACATGGGAAGATGGAAATAAAAATTCTTCCGTTTCCAAAAACAATAATTTTATTCTATAATTTAGCCGTTCATTGAATATGACCAATATAAATAGAATTTTTAATTCTATGAGAAAGGCATTGCCTATTTCTAATCAATACTAAAATTTAACATTTCTGCTAATTGATTTTGTGGATGGATGAACCAAAGGATGATGGTAAGAAAATACAAATTAACTATTTATCTATCAACTGTTACCGATAATATTTGAAATCGAGTATGACAAATGAACTAATGGATATAAAATTATAGTAAATGTGACAGTTAAGCCCCAAAAAACTCAACTTCCCATATGACAATATTCGAACTAAGTGCTTCGACGTTTCCCCTAATAATCCAAAAAAACTGAAATTCACCGAATCGTTAATAACGTTCATCTACATTTTAACGGTTTTTCATAACATAAGATCGAAAAATCTTCTTCAAAAGATTTTGAACAAAGTTTTTGGAGGGTGAACGTGAACTTTCAGAACCTGCTTGAAGAATACAATAGAGCACCTTATTTATTTTCTAAACCGTCCCATACGGGAATATTCTTAATTCCCACGAGCATATTCAACACATACAAACTTGTTTTTCGATATACAGGTAAATTTTAAATGCAGGGGACTTAATAACTTGTTGGCTTGTTGCAATGGCGTTTAATTTTTTATACTAGAAAAGAAACGGACTCATCGTTCAAAATCAACGAACTCAAGTTTCTGGTTTTTAGACGTTTTTGTTTGTTTGGTGGCAAAAGGTCATCTTAGGTTATTATTCCTGATGTACAATATATACCTACGGGTTCTTCTGAAAATAAAGTTTGAACGGTATTGTTGAAAAAATATTTTGATAAAATACATACGGGAAAAAATTTTTTACGTGCTGAATGAAACAGATAGAAAACAAATTATTTGTCTTTTTGTTGACCCCTACCGGGATGATCCACTTATGGATTTTTATCCTTACTGTATTTATAGGAGTACCTCAAAATTTTGATTTTTCGTTGAAACAAAAACATTATCAGGAAAATGGAGTAGTTATTCGATAAGGTTATCTCACAATATAAAAGTGCATAATTATGGCGTCTAAGACTCGTTATAAAGGGTAAAAATTTAATGAGAAGTTGGATACCTTTCACACTTGTCAAAAATTATATCATGTTACTAACCAAGAATAGTCGATACAATCTATTTCGAATTATTGATATTTGTTTGTTGTTCTTCCAATATCAATTGCAGATTAAAAAAAAACCTTTGCCGACAATTTTGTTATATCTAACATAAATGCTAAAATTTGAGGTTTATTACTACTACTATTTGGTGTCTTAAGTAGTTGCCGCTAGTGGTAGAATGCGTTTTCAAACTTTTCAGGTGAAAACTTGTTTTTAGTTTTTTTATTATCTCTATTTTTCTGTAGTAATAAAAAGTTATTAGTGTCTATAATAATTTATGATTTATGACTTGCCTTCTGAATTATTAGTATCATTATACCCATAAAATATTGACTTAGTCTTGGGATGCTGAAGATCAACTTTCCTAGCAGCGTTTTAATTCTTTTTTGGCGTCTCTGTTTTTGGGTTTCCCATTTTTGCTAATTTCCGTCATATTTTGTATAGTAACGTATAAATTACAAAAGGATTACAAAAGGAAATGTGGAGATTTATAAGAGGACAGAGGCAAGAAATGAAAGAAATAGTAGAATTAAAACATATAGGAGTAAAAGCCTGGAAAAAGATTGTACTTACAAAATCAACTCACAACAGAAGAACTGGAAACACCAGAAATCACAACTGATGAAGAGATCAGAATACTCGTAACTACAAAGAAGTGGAGGAAGCTCAGAGAAAACTAAAAAACCGAAAGACTACGAACAGTGATGGAATAGCAAATGAACTTTTAAAAAATTGTGGGAAAGCAATGGCTGATTAGTCGGCACTGTTCATTAACAAAATATTAAAATACAAAAAAGTAACTAAAGAATGGAAAACAAGTATAATAATTCCATTGTTTACAAAATTTGACAGTAAAGAACTGGAAAACTATAGAGGAATCAATCTTTTAAAAACTACTCTAAAAATGACAAACAAAATTTTAACACAACTAATAAATCAAAGGATATCTTTTAAGGACGAACAACAAGGTTTTAGAAGTGAGAGATCATGTACAGACGCAGTATTTGTAACTAGACAAATCACAGAGAGAGCTCTAGAATATAATCGAACGACGTTCATTTGCTTAATTAACTTGACAAAAGCCTTTGACAGAGTTAGATTAAAAGACGTGGTTCACCATTTATGCAATAGATAAATACCGTTAGACATCATCAAAACAATTGAAGACATATATAAGGACAACAAAATACAGGCCAGAATAGACGGACAACTTACAGAGGAAATAAACAAAGGCACAGGTATAAGAAAGGGACATTCCTTAAGCCCATACTTTTTAACCTCATAATGGATGAAATAATAAAGGCAGTGAAAAGGAGGAAAGGTTATAAGATGGGAAATAGAGAAGTAAAAATTCACTGCTATGTGCAGACGACTTACAAAGATGGATCCACAAGTTTAACATAGTAGCAAAGAAGCTAAGCATGGTAATTTCATTCTAAAAAACGAAAACACTGGTCATTAGTAAAGAACCGATTAGATGTAAGATAGAAATTGAACCAGCATTGAACAGATTATGGAAACTAACTACTTAGGCATCACACTATCAAGGTATGGAAATGCAGAATCAGAAGTAAAAAAACAAATACAGAAAGGCAATAGAGCAGCAGGATGCCTCAATAATACAATATGGAGAAACAAACGGAAACTAAGACTAGAATTTATAAAGTTGTTATAAGACCAATAATGACATACTCAGCAGTACACGTCCAAAACACTAAGAATGCTGGAAACAGCTGAGATGAGAATACTGCAGAAGATTATCGAGTTGTTATTGAATAAAAAAAAGAATGGAACCGTGATAGGGTAGTAAAGATCGCAAGAGACAAATCGCCGGCCAGAAGGAGAAGTGTCGGTCGACCGCGGAAAAGATGGAGCGATAATATAACTTAAAAGCACAACAAAAGAAAGAAACAGGCAGAATCGCCTATAGAAAAGATAGAAGACTAGAATGAGAAGCTTCAAGGGCCGTAGCTAGAATTGAATTTCACAAAAAACATGAACGAAAAGCTATGGATGATAACCTATTACCGATTACAGCTGAAGTGAACATAGGTAGATAAAATAGATGAAATGGTCAGTCTTCATTTCATGGTGCATCGTTTGATCAAATCACAACTCAATATCAATAAGGAAAGGTTTCTTTTGAGTGATGTGTTTTTACTCAACGGCTAGTAATTTCTCTATTAAGAAAAATAATACATTTTTGAGACAAATGAACGTTCAAATCGAGAAATAAATTACAGGAACTGTTGGGTAATACCAAGAATATAGTACAAGATATGGAAAAGATGGCTTTTTACGAGATTAGCTGTAATTATTGTAGCTAGAAGAATACTGGGTAAGGTAAGAGATCTATTAATGTCCGATTTGCTCATTTTAAATGGAACATATAAATTGTTCGATGAATTTGATAGATATCGGATTGTTGAATGTAAGAATAGTTTGAAGAGGGACAAAGGTACAAATTTAACACATGATACATCCGTTTTTTCTGTTGAACAAATAATTCACACACTTTTTCACAGCTCACTTAGACTCAATTTCCCTAGACCCCTTCAAAACTTGTTCTTGGTTGAAATTTGCTATGAAGCTCACGAATTACAAATATTACTTTAGTTCAGTTGTCCCTATACTCTTAGTTCCTTTATCGGTTTATTTACCTTCAAAATCTCACCTTGCACTGAACATATTTTCTTTCACATATGATATAATACACTCTATAACAAATAGTGTAATAATAATTTTTTCAATGTGAACATTAACAGATCCCTTTAGTTATTCATTAATTATTCAAATGATATTGAAAAAGTATTTTAAACTTCCAAATTTATATGAGAAACCAATAAATCCTCAAATCATCAAATCATTGAAGGTTATTGTTGGAATTTGCTCCAGCGATATGGGCAATTGACTGGATAAGAGCTCTGCAATTGTGAGCAACATGTCAATATTTCTTTAATTGAAATTCATGCCCAATACAACGTTATACCTACAGGTAGGAAAACCCGCAATTGTCCCTTGTGAATTGAACGACGCTTCGGCTTATTTGCAATTAGAAAATAAAAATATTCAGCTCAAATAACTAACAATAAGATATTTTTTAATGGACAACCCACTGTAGCACGAAAGTTAGAAATTTGGAAAAATGTGCGATAACTTTCATTTCATCCATTTAATTTCTGGATCATAACATTATATATTCTTTCAAAAATTATTCAACAGTTTATTTTTTTGAGAGCTCCAAAAATTTACCACAGAATATATTTATTAAATTTCAATAAGGGTTTGACACATTTACAACGGACCCGAAAAAAATTAGATACGTGCAACTTTCCTATTTTACCTTCCTCATTTCCATAATTTTCACATCACTTTTGTTTTCATCGTTATAATGGTAGCACACCCCTCATGATTTTCACGGGACTGTATATATTTGTTGTGTAATATATCTTGAAATCACTACGTATTATGTTCCTGGGTCATAATCTATGGGAAAGATTTTCTGCCTTACATTATTTTTTTCTTGGCTCCTTTTTTTGGTTGCATTATCAATGAACCAAATCTCAGGTAGTTGTTTGATAAATGTGGTCACTAATTCACGACAAATGATGGTATCGATTTTTGGTTATTTTATTTTTCTACTTAACACCGGTAAATATTGACGTTAGGTCATTAGTTGTATAATTGCCTAAATCTGTATTGCATAATAACTTGCTCTACAATTCGTACGAGACCAGTTTATTTAATATACTTCAGACGTTTCAGTGAAAAAAATAGGAAGGCACCTGCTAAAACACCCGGCATGACAGTATGCCGTTTACGATGACCACCACATGCATCTTTTAATTCATGAATATGCATGTAAGAAAGTTTCATTTCATTTGCCTAAGTGATGCATGCGCCAGAATGCTATAACAGCTTTGCGAGGTTGTAAATACAAAAATATCAATAAATAACAGAAATAAATAGATTAAACTCAACGTTTTACGCTAAAACTTGTCATTGGAAATATTTCATTTTTGTAACAAGTTGTCGTCAAGAAAATTGGCGGCTTTCCGAGATCGATTCAAATCTCAGCTGGGAGTTTCTTTGATACCAATTAATAAGTCAGAATAGTGATGTCAATAATTAAATGGACAAGGATTTGAAATGGTCGAAATAAAAACCGGAGGAACGGGTTGATTTTCTTGCGATCTATGACCTTGAAGATACCCGCGCATTCGTTTTTTTATAACCAAAAAGGCTAAATTAATACTCGAAAAGCATAGCTGGAATAATGCTGAGCTGAATATTTGTTTAGTACAATTTCTGTCAAATAAATATATTCATTTCAAAAATATATAAATAAAAAAAATTGATTAGTAAAATGAAATTACTATTATTATTATTATTAGCCGGTATTTTTCACCTACCCCGGATAAGAAGTATCAAAAGGATTAGGCTCGGTTCACAAGGACTGTTCTATCAACCACCACGATGTTGCTCTGTTATTCGTCACCTGTCGCTCGGTGATAATGGACTTATCGTAGTAAAGTCTAAAATTGTCTTTTTCGACCACCTTCTGCGGCTGGTACTTGTAATACGCCGTATACGTTTTGAGAAGACTGAACCGGCCAGTTTCTGGTGGATGATGCTGCACACTTGGTTATGCCGGTGTAGATAGTCGGAATTAGCTAACACACCACAAGCAGATGTTATATGTTGACTGGTTTCTGATATTTGTTGGCACTTTCTGCAATTGTCAAATTGAGTGTTCGGATCCTTAATAACATTTTTCTTAAAGTTATTCGTTATAACGTATAAAGTTATAACTTGATCGCCATCATGAAGCCTTCGGTCTCTGGAAAGAGATTGCCGCTAGTAAGCTTCTTTGTCATTATGCGGCTGGTTGAGGTCGTGGTGATATCTACCGTGTAGTGCCTTTCATAACCATTGTCCAGCTTCTCGGTGTCCAATACTATATTGAAGTTGAGGGATGAGTAATCCTTATCCGTCTTGGATATAATCCGGTGTACAGTTGAGTTTTCTGATTTCATCTGGAAGAATTCACCTAGTTTCATTACCTAGCGGGAGTGCAGGTTGAGAAGGTCAATCAAGCCTCTTCCAACCTCTTTTTGGGGTAATGTTTTCCCAATAGTGGATGACCCTCTTGCTATGTTTTAGCCCAAAAGAGTACGTTAAGCATAGGTGTTGATTGCCTGGACATCGGATTTCATAAGTGACCTCACTTTTTTGGTATATTGCTTGTGGTCCAGTAACTTAGCCTATTATAATCCTAGGTTTTGTAGTTTTCCATCGCCTGTACGATATTTCCGTTGGGAAATTGCACATTTCAGTTTATTAAAATGCTTTTCTCCATATGTAGAGTCTTGCACTTAGACAGTCCAAACTCTATATGTTTATCGGTGAAGATTCGATGTGTTATATCGAGAATGTGATTGATTTGACGCTTATTTGCTGTGTATAGCTTGATATCGTCCATGTGAAGAAGATAGGAGATTGTACACTTGGTGTCTCTATTAGCTTTAATGTTGAATTCGTATTTTGTATCATTGAGTATGGTATATAGAAGATTCAATGCAAGGCAGAACCACAACGGACTCAAGGAGTCGCCCTGGTATATTCCCCTTCGAATGGGTATTTCGTCAGTATTGAGGGAGTTTGGACCGATTTGAAGATGTAGGTTCGTTCGCCATCCCTTCATCGTTGTTAGAAAGAAGCTTAAAATAGTTGGATGGACTTTGTAAATCTACAAGCCCTTCACAAGCCAGGAATGAGGTATACTTTTAAACGCTTTCTTGTAATCCACCAAATCAGTGTGTATATTCCGGTGATCTCTCTGTGCTTGCCGAATCAATAATAAGTTGTTTTTGCACCATTGGTGATATCTTCAGCAGTATTCCTGTTCCTCTGCTAAGATGTTATTTTCCTCGACGTGTCTACAAATTCTGTTAGTGATACAAGCTGTAAGTAACTTATATAAAGTGGGTAGGCACGTGATAGGTCTCAACAATATACATTCCAACTATTATGTAAATTTTATTGAAATTAATCAGTCAATTTATTCTTAATGAATTACATATGAATTCAGGATAAAATATGATGAGACGTCTGCCTTTAGACAATGTAGACTTTAAAACATTTAGTTTCGTCATCATCTTATATCTTCAAATCCGTATGGGTAGGCTTGACCCTAATATATTCTGGTTTATCTTTAATTTTCCTATATTTCGATGTTAAATTTTTCAATAGTCAATTCTTTTCCATTCTACTGTTAACTAATATCTCCTCCTCAACAATTTTTTTGGAAATACTGTTTTCTAATACCAGTCGGTTCTCTCTGAACCTCTGAAGCTTCTCTTACTGTTTTTAATATTGTATCAATATCTATTTGGTAGATTTGGTTTTCGTCCACAATTCATTCCCTGACTCTATTGTACAAGATTTGATTATGAATCTAGTATATAAATGAGATTTTGGGCAACTCAACAAAAAAAACCAGAAGATAGATCAGAATTATTATTTTTCTACCTTCTTTTTTCTACCCTTTCCAGAGTATTTGTATTGGAGAAAAAAAGTGGATGATTTTCTCTAAATATTTCTCTTACAAATTTATTGACTGTTCCTTTTCCTATATTAATCATAAAATCACATAACTTAATTAAAATCGATGAATTACTTTACTACAAAACTATTTTTTCAAGTTAAAATTTCTAAATTGATATAATAATAAAACCAAATTACTTACCTTCGAGATAAAAACACTACTTGGAGTTTAGTGATTTGTCAAAAGTAAAGAAGTTAAAATGATTATTTCAGTCGATGATCAATTAATAGGAGAAATGTAATTAAATTTAATGAGGTAACTTAATATTGAATTACAATTTCACTGTACTATAACCTAAATTATACATTATGTTTATAGACGTCGACTGAATTGAATGATGAAGTCATAAAATGCAAGATGACTGTTGAATTACATCGAACGATGGAATTGAAGTAAAGTTTAGGTACGCCTACGACTAAAGCCGCTGAGTTTCCCTTTCTACTAATGTAAAAAATCGTGGGCGTTATCAGAGAAAGTTATAGGTGGAAAGCACATATCGAGAACTGTTGGTTTAAAATGTGATGGTTTGGTACAAACTTCCAGTATCGAAGAATATTTCGCATTGGTTGCGTTAAAATTTGATTCAACAAGAATTTCAGCGGATATGTGGTTTTGTGTTTCACAAAATTAATTGCACTACAAAGTTAATTTCAGGATTTTAAAATGTAACATGCTTTGTCACCATTGTTGTATTTAACGCCACATTTTGATGACGATCATTATATGAGTGCCGCCGCCAGTCGTTCGAGAGCAATGCCGTCAAATAGGACGTCGAGTAATCGCTCGCGACGAACTGGAGGCAACGGGAGCATGGAACAAATGAAAGAATGTAACTGGACTTCAAAAAGCAGGTACTCATCATTTCAAAAAAATTTGGACATTATTACAAAAAGTAAATATAATAATAACAACATCACATGAAAAAATAAAAATATCAGCAAAAAATCGGAAAACAAAGACTACCATAAGTACCTGAGATATTGTTGTTTACTTCAAAATAATTGAGATTATGAACAATTCAACGGCTTTCCTTCTGGGGTACTTGTGGTGTGGTGCGACTCAATTTGAGCTAATCTTCAAACTTCAAAAGAGAGCTGTTAGATATTTACTCGGACTATACAGCAGGGCTCACTTCAGGGACTAATTTGAAAGAATTAAAAATTCTCTTCCTTCCTTATTCCTAATTCGTAAGCACGCTTCTCCAATTTCAGAAAGATCGTTGCAGGGCTATCCACTTAGGAACGCGGAGCACGACCTTTACCTACCTACTCCTCATTTAAAATTAGTTGAGGGCTCAATATTTTACAATACATAAAATGCACAATCATTTGCCAATTGAAATCAAATCGATATCATATTTTCTCGCATTTCGCGATAATTTGAGGGCATAATTACTAGAAAGTGCTTTCTACTCTGTAAACGAATTCTATTCTAACAATAATATACCCGGTTATGCTGTATACTGGATTCATTTTTGCTATGGACTTATATACTAATTATTACCTATTAGTATTACCTATAATTTTTTCATTTGAAACTAAATATTTCTACTTTTGGCTGTCTTTATTTGGAGAAATTTGAGGTTCGAACTCAAAAGACGACACTTGAAAAAAAAGTTTGAATTCTCCGAGATTTATTAGTAAATAAATAGAAATAACCAGCATTAAGTTATACATGTTGTCCCTACTGATATCACCGATTTTCAACTACTGGGCTCAAGCATCCTCAAAATTTCTGTATGTTATGTGAATCCATTTATGCTATCAAACGCAAAAAATGAATTTGATTATTCGATCATCTACATTTTAAAGTATTCTAATGCATATTAAGAAATTGTTTGAGAATAAAAAATATTATATTATGAAATTCATCGCTGCTCCTCAACTCTCTTCAGTGTCAAGCTCCTAGACTTAACTTTCCAAAACATTTTTCAATCTTGGCACGTTTATTGGATAATACTGTTACTAGTCTACGACATGGACTGTGAAGCCGATCCTGTTCGGATATCATGGAAGAACCTAAAGGTTGGCGGATGCGGCGGTTCTCGGAGAGGAGAGTGCTGTATTTATTGTACTACCCAATCTTATGTAGTTTATTAGCTGGAACCACTCTCCACTAATATCACTTAATATCATGTGCATGTGATGTATCTGAACAATTTGGGTCTGTACTATATTTGAAATAATCAAGAGATTTGTTTTTCATAGCCTCCACTCAACGTTTATTGACTTAGATTCTAAGAAAGTGAAATTGATTCAGGGTTCTTAACAATTTACCTACCTGTACCTTCTAGTGAAAGCCGACAAGATAGTATGAAACATTTTTTATATTTAATTTCTCATGGTAATTATCAAAATAAGTCTACTTTTAATCCTCGACCATCTCAGTTTGTAATTGTAGCGATTGTTATATAATTACATATATTCTTTGTTCTAGAATAGGGAATCTTTAAGAACATAAATCGTTCATCTGCTAAGTATTTATTGTACTAGTTTGAACAATCGTTATTTAAAGTCACTGTTCTAATAAGTTATTCCCTTTTCTTTGATTGTAATTTGAGCCATAGGTTACCTATAGCTAATTTTAAACGACCACCCATAATTCCCGATCCATATATGCCTTCCCACACTCTAACCATTACCTGTACAATTTATTAGGCGTATTTTTTACCTGTCAGAAAAATCAATAGACTTCCTCACTATAAACTAGCTAACCTACTTGTCCCTTTAGCCCTTTGACGAGCAAACAAATAAAACGATTAATGGAATTATTGGGGGCTGGGTTAAAAATTTGCAAGCAGAACAAGTTTTTGTATTGTTAAGAAAATAATTGAAAACGTTAAAGGACTATTGTTGAAAATTCAGTTTTTCAATACTACAATACATACAACTTGGGTTTATCTGCTCAGAAATTCTAAATTATCAGAAATGGTCGTTTAGAAAGTAGAATAATACATGAATTAGCTATCACCGAAGCAGTAAGTTCAATATTTTTTATTATTATTATTTGATCGACAACCAAAAGCCAAAGATTTGGTAAAAAAATCTATTTCTTTGGGTACGTATTTGGGTAATAATTTATCTATTAAGCGAATATTTTAATTTCTTGCTTCTACATATCCATTTTTAGGTATATTCCATAGGAAAATCATAGTCGACTGTAAACAAAGAAGAAACTAACGTTGAATATACAAGTAATCTGGTATAATCAAAGTAATTCGCCACTTCTTTAGAGAGATATAACCTTCACAGTTATTCAGAGGATCGGTGCTTTGTGAAGGGTCACCTTGTATATAAACTAAGCAGCGGCAAGTAACAGTTAACAAATTATTTATTCTGTAATGTTTATTGTGATTAATTAATCTGCAGAAGAATCGGTTCAATGTTAGTAGTGATGTGTATAATATCATATTGCAGAAAAAAGCAGAGCGACCTTGACAATTCCGGTTTGGGCGCAAATTATATGAAACATTGTATCTAACGGAAACCGCCTCGTCGCCACGCGTGCTTATACGTCTAAAAATAAAAACAAAACGTTTACATTGTGATGACGAGACCGAAGGTAGAAGAGAGTAGATAGATGAAGCATCGTTCATTCATCTTTCGATTACACATTCTTTTTTAATGCTGACGTTGTTTGACGACCCTAGTGCGGAAAATAATAGATTGCGCTTAACTACACTACGCTCGAATGTTTCTTATAGGTTTGAGATCATCACTCAGAGGCCGTTTGTATGAATGAATGCAAGAAACTGGACTACATTTATTTAGCCAGAGGCGTGCTGCTTCGATTTCCTTCCCACGTTCATTGTGTCTTCTCAGGTAGCTGGATTAATATTTGTGGGAATCTTGAGCATTTCGAATACGGGGTTACAAGGTAATTCGTAAAATAAAATCTCATAATAGCGTAAGCATCAAATATATACTCAATTTCCCGAATTCCATTATATTCGTCAATTAAGGTTGTTTTGACGATTAGTATGCTATGAAAAGATTAAGTTGACACAACACCTTCATGCATCAATGTCACTAATACAAATAATTGAACGTGAACTCTCTGAATTAGGTCTCCGTCTATTCTGTACACATTTTTTATTTCTTGGTTGTACATATTGTTACGAACGAGCTCGTAAAATGGGTACTTAGGCCGGCCCTGTCCACCTACAATGGAATTAGATAGACATGATTATATCATGCGGTTTATTTACAGTATTTCTTCTAAATAGTTTCTAGGAAAAAAATTATTTTAGTGAAATTTATAAGTAAATTATTATAAGTTTAGTGTATTGTATAGTGTGTAAATAAATTAAGAACGTAAAAGACAGTATTTATTAATACACCCAACCAAAGGAAAGAGTGTAGATAAATACGAAAAACGTTACATATTGTATACATCACATAATTCTAATTGGAAAAATTCAATTAAATTATTCGAAGAAGAAACAAATTAATCGATATCTCAATTTTATATAAATTCCCGTTTTTATGCTTTTGGGAATCAATAATTTTACCTATTCACCTTTTCAGGACAGAAAATGGAATAAATGGAAAAATGAATTTTTTCAACAATTTTTGGATCTTTATAATTATCCATGATTGTAAAAACAAACTGTTCACGTCTATACAACTACATCTGCCAACTCTACATTGTTGTAATATAAATTATCTATTAGTAATTTCAGATTAGCAAAGCTTCTATAACATATCATTTACAGCGAATGATTATTTCTAAATATTCAATATTTCTGCATTCATGACTCATAACTGGTTGAATAAATTATATTTATTTTTATTGGTATTTATTTTAATGAATACAATGATGACCGGTATCCATTGACCAAATACATATAGTCGCACCTAAATAATCAAAAGAGCCTTCATAAATATTGAATAGAGAACTACAAAAATAAAATCATTATTTCAATTAAAACAGTTTATTTACAGTTAATTCTCCATAACCAACAACAAACAATGATCAATTAAACAAATATCATAGGTGTGTAAGTATTCAGATCACCTTCAAAATCGGTGAATATTTTGGTGAGAACAGCGAAATGAAAATCAAAATTTAATCAAACAATATCAATCTGTGCGTATAGTATTTTTCTGTAGTGGAGAAAGCTCTTGAAGATCGACGCTTGGCTCGGTGTAGTCTGTCGTATTTCGACTAAAACTCTTTTCTCAGACTTATCGAGCATAATCTCTACTTCATCTGATAACCTTAATAATTACATTGTGAATATAGCCAAAAATTTATCAAATTCAATGTCTTCTTCTCATTATTCGCTTTCATATATCTTTGATGCTAATGCTAACTTACACAGTTTCTTCTTTATGCCCGTAGTTTTAGCAGAGCTTCGCAGTACAATTAATGACATAAAAAAAAATATGGACTGATGATCCAAAATGTTTTCGAATCTACCCGATTGCACATTGAATCACCTTACCACTTCAATTAACCTTTTAT